>NC_083404.1:65098170-65723170 GCF_020745735.1 Hemiscyllium ocellatum
GACTATCAATAGTAAATAACCATTGGAGGTCAGGATAGCTTGTAAAGACGTTTGAAAATGGAACAGAGTGATAAATGAAACAACACAGTGAGAGATCAGTGACATGATATGTGGATGTGTTAGGAGGAGAAGCAAGCTCACACAGTCATGGAGAGTAGACAAATTGGAGGAGGATTGTCCTTGCTCATTTTGATTCCTATAGAGAAGTCTTTGGAGGTTGGGATATTTCAAGATGATACCCTATCACTGAGTCAGAGAGATGGGTGTGAAGCCCATGAAGAGTGAGTTGCTTTATGGAAGTGTCCAATGAATGTTGTGGTGTACCTGTGGCCATTGATCATAAAGGGATCTCCACAAGCAATTAAGGTAGAGGCAGTTGGGAGAAAACACAATGCCAAGTAGCAAATGAGATTGCAATGAGAACAGAGAACCATTGAAGACTTTGAAAGAGGAGCCACCATCTAATAAAATAGCATCATTTAATTCCAGTATATCCTCCATCAGCACAGACATACATGTTGCAGTGGGAAATGTTTTTATGTGATTAGAAAGGGTGACACCAACTGATGAACATAAGGCAAAAGGCAGAAGAAGCTAATAGAGACAGTGACAGCTTCAGCTACTCCTCAATGGAGAGAAGGCCCAGCGATGCTCAACCTCACAAGTATAGTAAGCTTTTGGACGGAGCAGTCATGATCAAGGTGGGTCATGATGCAAAAGCAGCATGAAATGTGTGCACATCAGACTTCCTCAGGGTTGCAAGGTTGTACACTTAGGTGTGGATGATAGAGGAGTCCATTCATGTCAAGAATGCCATTATCTCTGGGTTTGGGGAGCATATGATTTCTACTTTTAAGGCATTGGAGATCCTTATGGTCAGCCATTGATTCATATCACGCAGTGGCAGCAGGAAGTACGCACTAATTGTACACCATCAGCTCCCCTCTGAGTTTTGTTGAATGGTAAGCGGACAAAGTGATAATGAAACAAATATACACTTCACCAACCATTCCAACAGTGCAGGTGCACGAGGAAGAACAGGCAAGCCTCAACAAGCTGGAGAAATAGCTGCCAGAAGGTCTTGGAGTACCCCACTAATGGTAATTCCTAACCCTCTTTTGTAGTATTTCAACCCTTCATGATGATAGACAGGTGTCCCAAAGAGACACAGGTGGTGCCTGTACATGATGGAGTCCACAAGCTGTTAGTCACCCAAAAGATGAATGGCCAAGTCATCAAAATCACGAGACCAAAAAGGCAAGCATCTATGACAACACAACATAGCAGGCAGTAGATTTGCCTCCATGAAAATATGTTGTGTGGGTTCTTCCAGGAAGGACTTGAGTTTGTGGAGGCGGGAAATTCACAATTTAGATAAAAATACAGCCCTAAGAGTTGCTTCTCTTTCATGCTTGCTGTTCTTACACTGAACTATTTATGCTGACTTTGATTATTGCATACTTAAAAATCATGTTTTTTTCCTTTGGCATGGCATGGCATATTGTTGAATGTAGAACAGTAATTCTAACCTCATCTAACTCAATAAGGCATGACCTTCCAGTGTTGACTTTATATTGTGTATCTTGATTCACACTCATTTGTTTTCATCAATGCCAAGAGCTTTCAGTCACAGAATGTACATTCGGTAACCTAGATACCAACAGACAGCATTAGCATACAGGATGTGGATCTCAAAGCAAAAATAAACAAAATAATCCTTAACTCCATGTTTTTGGAATTTTATTTCTGAAATGGTTAGCTTATTAAATGCTTTAAAATAATTAAAAACAGAATTATTGAGTCTAACTTCAGAAAGGAAAAGCAATGAATCACGTGCCACATTACAACAAATCAAATTCTGTCTACCTGTTCTGTTAATAATAACATTCATCAGTTTATTTCACAATACGTCAACACATAAGATAGTCTCAGCTGTCATGCCAATGTTAGGCTGATAACATTTTATTGATCTGCTGTCTGTGTTACACTATATTTAATTTATTACAAACTAGCACAGTCTGACATAATGGGCTTTCCATACAGCCTGTACAGCATTAAAACCTAACCTGACAGTGACATTGGAGAGATGGAATAAAATGTTACTTGCTTTATCTATGAAGGCTGAGAATGAACAGGGTTAATAAGTTGTTACAAGGATTAGTTTAGAGGAAATTTTCCTTGTTTATTCCATTTCTTCATGTTTTCATAAGCAGGATTAGATAAAATTTCCTCTACATGACAAAAAGATTATTCTGATCTAGTACAAATAATTCCAGTTTGGTCTGTTGGCTGGTACTCACCAGTTACTGAACTTCTGAATCAATTATACCTATATAAAAGGAATGAAGCAATTTAAAACCAAGAGTGCATTAGTCCTTGGTATTATCACCAGCTCCCGAAGGCCCTATCAATAGAAGATACAATAAATGTGAGACATCAAATCTCTAAACATTTCTTTTCAAAATATTTAAAGAAACAAGGCTGAGAACCATTCAGCCATTAGAATGCCCAAAGGAATATTTGATGCCTGGGAAGACCTTTTCATTATGCATTTAGCAATATTTTTAAACCACAGAGGCAAGTTGTTTGCATTAACAATTCAGCACTAGAGAGGGGTTGAATGTAGATGTTCAAGGAAAGTTGAGAGATCCTGCAGATGACACTGCTGATAATGGACAAGCCATTGAAAAAGACATAGGTAGTGGCTCTCAGAGAGTTGAGAGAAAAATGTGTTTGACACAGCTTTAGAGGGGAGTAATGTAGTCCAACATAAAACAGTTGTCTCTTCTCAACAACCTCTCCGTGGTCCAAGTCAAATCATTAATATTCAGGAAAGCTCGAGCATCCCAGTTCTGAGTCATAATAGTATATTCCTGTTCCCATTGTCAAACAAAAGGAATAAGTAGCCTGTGAATCAACTATTCCAAGTGTCATTATAACTATTTAGAAAATCATTATTTAATGCACGTCAGAGGTTTTTTCCACCTTACTCGAATACCAGGGTTTGCCAGGGTTGGGGATATGAACATTAGATTGTGGTTGTAAGAAATTATAAGGTTTTTCGATTTTAGGTAGACCTTCTGTCATAACCCCTAATTCTGGGATGGAAATGAAACATTCCTGATAAATGGCTTGTGCCTGAAACATTGACTTAACTTGGATGCTGCCTGACCTGCTGTGCTTTTCCAGCACCACACTTTTTGAATCTGATCTCCAGCATCTTCAGCCCTTACTTTCCCCATGGAAATGAAACAGCTTGATCCGGGAAATAGCCTCTAAAAGCAGGAAATTCTGGACAAATTCAGCAGCTCTGGCAGTATCTATGGAGAGAGAAATAGATTTCAAATTTGATCTGACTTGAAATAGGACTGAAGAAGAAATAAAACTCAGCATTTATAGTTTTATTTAAGATTTCTAATACCAGCAGCATTTTGCTTTTATCTAAAGGAATGATATTTAATGACTAACAGTTGGGAATGGTATTGATTTAACATAATCAACAGGTCAGTACATCATTGAAACATCATTATGAGAATCGTAGTCCTCCCCAAATTCATACTGTTGCAGGTGACGTAGACTTTGCCGGTTCATTCCTCTAAAACCTGCATCCCTTTATTCAATGCCCTGAAAATGAGTTAATTTTCTTTCCTTCATCTCCTGAAAGTGTAAGTTTTTCAGATGCTTCTATGATAGTATTTCTTTAGGGTTTGCCCCTGCAATGATTTGAGTCATTGTGGACCAAGTTCCAACTTATACTCTCTACTTCATGTGAAAGTCTCCTATCTTGTAGAAGGTCTGCTTGTCTCACCAGGAGAAAGTGAGGTCTGCAGATGCTGGAGATCAGAGCTGAAAATGTGTTGCTGGAAAAGTGCAGTATGTCAGACAGCATCCAAGGAACAGGAAATTCAACGTTTCGGGCATAAGCCCTTCATCAGGAATGAGGAAAGTGTGTCCAGCAGGCTCTTTTAATCCTTGTAGAGGGAGGAAGAGAGCTTCTTCAAGGAAGGCATCCTTGCAAGAGGATTCGCAGTAGGTTAAAATCTTCGAGGAGAAAGTGAGGTCTGCAGCTGCTGGAGATCAGAGCTGAAAATGTGTTGCTGGAAAAGCGCAGCAGGTCAGGCAGCATCCAAGAAACAGGAAATTCGACGTTTCGGGCATAAGCTTTTCATCAGGAATGAGGAAAGTGTGTCCAGCAGGCTTGTCGTGCTTGTCTCTCCAATGGGATTTCCATTTTAAACATTCAGCTTGTTCACCTTCATTACTGTCTATATCTCTTCTGGTTGTAGATAAAGTAGCAAAGAGTACAATAGGTGGATGGAGGTGAGGATGAAGGTGATAGGTTGGAGAAGAGGGTGGAACGGATAGGTGGGAAAGAAGATTGGCACATAGGGCAGGTCATGAGAATGGTGCTGAGCTGGCAGTTTGGAACTGGGGTAAGGTGGGGGGAGGGGAAATACGAGGAACCTGGGATTGTATTCATTGGAGTTTAGAAGATTGAGGGGAGACTTAATAGAAACTTAGAAGATAATACATGGTTTGGAAAGGGTGGACGCTAGGAAATTGTTTCCATTAGGCGAGGAGACTAGGACCCGTGGACACAGCCTTAGAATTAGAGGGGGTCAATTCAGAACAGAAATGCGGAGACATTTCTACAGCCAGAGAGTGGTGGGCTTGTGGAATTCATTGCCACAGAGTGCAGTGGAGGCCAGGATGCTAAATGTCTTCAAGGCAGAGATTGATAGATTCTTGATGTCACAAGGAATTAAGGCCTCGGGGAGAATGCTACTAATGGTAGATTAATTAGTAAAGTTAGATCACATGGAATTCAGGGTGAGCTTGCCAATTGGATACATAATTGGCTTAATGGCAGGAGACAGAAAGTTATGGTGGAGGGTTTTTTCAGACTGGAGGCCTGTGACCAGCGGTGTTCCACAGGAATCGGTTATGGTTCCTGTTTTGTTTGCCATTTATATAAATGATTTAGATTAGAGTATAGAAGGAATGGTTAGTAAATTTGTGGATGACACCAAGATTGGTGGCATAGTAGTCAGTGAAGACAGTTTCCTAAGATTACAAAGGGATGTTGACCAAATGGGTCAATGGACTGGAAAATGGCAGCTGGAGTTCAATCTGGATAAATGCACGGTATTGCAATTTGGTACAATAAACAAAGATAAGGTTTATACAATTAATGGTAGTCTTGGATATTGTTGTAGAACAGAGGGACCATGGGCTTCAGGGGCATAATTCTGTGAAGTTTGCATCACGTATAGACAGGATACTTAAAAAGGCATTTGGCAAGTTCGCCTTCATTGCTCAGTCTTTTGTGAGTATAGATGTTGCAAAGTCATGTTGAGATTGTGCAAAATATTGGTGGGGCCTCTTCTGGAATATTGTGTCTGGTTCTGGTCACCCAGTTATAGGAAGAATATTATCAAGCTGAAGAGGGTTCAGAAAAGATTTACCAGGATGTTGCCAGGTATGGAAGGTTTTGAGTTGTAAAGTAAGGCTAAATAGGCTGGTGCTTTCTTTATTGCTGCATAAGAGGTTGAGGGGTGACCTGATAGAAGTTTATAAATAATGAGGAGTATAGATACAGTTAATGGTAGTTGTCTTTTCCCAAGGATGGGGGATTTCATGCCTAGGGTTGAGAGTTAGATTTTTAAAGTTCGAGAGATTTAAAAAAGCATAGGGACATTTTCTTTATATGGGGGTCGTTCACATGTGGAATGAATTTCCTGAGAAAGTTGTGGATGTGAGTGCAATTAAACATCTGATAGATATTTGGTTAAGTAAATGAATAGGAAAGGTTTGGAGGAGCAGGCAGGTGGGCCTAGGTTAGTTTGGTTGGATTGAAAGGTTTGTTCCAGGCTGCATGACTCCATGGCTCTCTGATTCTAGGAATGTAAAATTAAATAATAATTATGAATTAAGCAACAATTAATTAAAAAAACATAAAATACATTAATAAAAAAATTCTATATTTAATGAGAAAAGTTGAAATGGGAACAGACCATCAAGGGATTGAGGATAAAATCACAAGTATCAATGGCAAAATGGAAGATTTAAAACATTCTTTCATGGGATCTGGTTGGTTGTTACTTAGCCCTAATTGTCCTGCAGGAGGTGGTGATGAACCATTTGTTTGAACTGTTGTAGTCCTTGCAGTGTGGAATACCACAGCAAAGTCGAAAAGGAAAGTATTACTTTATTTCATACCTAATGGATCAAGCAATCCTAACATTGGAAAATAAGATTTAAAACAATAACAAATAAGAGGAAATATATTAAAAGATTTAAAGTATAACGAATATGAAACCCTGATCTGACAGATCACATTTGTAGACTTTACAAGAATCTGACACATATGTATCAGATGCAATATTACATATATCATGTAATTCATTTAAGAAAGATGTTGAGTTTTTGTACTGGTAAATGCTCGATTTACATTTTCAACAGGAGATAGAAACGATCCAAAGACATGAGCAAGTAAACTTACAAACAGTGATAGAATATGCCATGCAGATATTACTGTAAGAGAATGGAAAAAAATACAAATATCTAGTAAGGAATAGTTTTATTTTGAAAAGGACAGCTTCACTTGACTGATTGAATTGAATGTCAAGAGTGTGGTGCTGGAAAAGCACAGCAAGTCAGGCAGCATCCGAGGACCAGAGTAATCAATGTTTTGGGCAAGAGCCCTTAATCAGGAATGAGGCTTGTGGGCTGGGGGACCAAGAGATAAATGGTAGGGGGAGTGGGGTTGGAGGGAATGCTGCTGAGAGTGCGATAGGTAGATGGAGGTGGGGGCGATGGTGATAGGTCAGAGAGCAGGGTGGAGCGGATAGGTGGGAAAGAAGATGGACAGGTAGGACAAGTCATGAGGGCAGTGCTGAGTTGGGAGATTGGATCTGGGATAATGTGGGGTGAGGGAAATGAGGAAACTGGTGAAATCCACATTGATGCTATGAGGTTGAAGGGTCCCAAGGCGGAAGGTGATGTGTTCTTCCTCCAGGTGTTAGGTGGTGAGGGTGTGGTGATGAAGGAGGCCCAGGATCTGCACGTTCTTGGCAAAGTGGGAGTGGGAGTTGAAGTGTTCGGTCACGGGTCAATAGGGTTAGTTGGTGTGGGTGTCCCAGAGGTGTTTTCTGAGACATTTGGCAAGTAGGCATCCTGTGTCCCCAGTGTAGAGGACATCGCACTAGGATCTCCATCTCCATCTCCATCTCCATCTCCATCTGTGGTGACTGTCTCAACGTAGACATCTTCTACAAACCCACTGACTCCCACAGCTACCTGGACTACACTTCCTCCCACCTTGCCTCCTGTAAAATGCTATCACCCATTCCCAATTCCTCCACCTCTGCCGCATCTGCTCCTAGGAGGACCAGTTCCACCACAAAAACACACCAGATGGTCTCTTTCTTCAAAGATTGTGATTCCCCTCCCGCGTGGTTGCGGATGCCCTCCAGCAAATCTCATCCACTGCCCTCGCACCCCACCCCTCCAACCGCAATAAGGACAGAACCCTCCTGGTCCTCACCTTCCATACCACCAACCTCCCGATACATCGCATCATCCTCCACCATTTCTGCCACCTAAAAATGGAACCCACCACATGGGTTATATTTCCCTCCCCCACTCTTTTCTGCTTTCCGTAAAGACCATTCCCTACGCAACTCTCTTGTCAGGTCCATGCCCCTCCTGGCAACCTCTCCTGCCACTACAGAAATGACAAAACCTGTGCCCACACCTCCTCCCTCACCTCCATCCAAAGCCCCAAAGGAGTCTTCCACATCCATCAGAGTATTTTACCTGCACTTCCACACATGTCATTTCGTGCATGCATTGCTCCTGATGTGGTCTCCTCTACATTGATGAGATAAGATTACTTGCAGAACACTTCAGAGACCATTTCCGAGCCACCCACACCAATCAACCCCATCACCCTGTGGCCAAACATTCCAACTTCCCTTCCCACTCTGCCAAGGACATGCAGGTCCTGGGCCACCTCCATCGTAATATCCTAACCACCTGATGTCTGGAGGAAAAACACCTCATCTTCCACCTTGGGACTCTTCAACCACATGGCATCAATGTTGATTTCACCAATTTCCTCATTTCCCCCACCCACCTTATGCCAGATCCAACCTCCCAACTTGGCACCACCCTCACGACCTGTCCTACCTGTCCGCTCCACCCTCCTCTCTGACCTATCACCATTGCCCCCACCTCCATCTACCTATCGCATTATATATGATATGTAATAGTTGTAAAATACATTGATTTATAAAAGACCTTTGTAGTCAAGAAACCATAGGCCCAAAATTGACCCGCAGACAGAGAATTCGGGCTGAACAGAAAATTGGCCAATCTTCCTGACCTCTCCGCCCCCACCCCACTCCGGCCTATCACCCTCACCTTGACCTCCTTCCACCTATCACATCTCCATCGCCCCTCCCCCAAGTCCCTCCTCCTTACCTTTTATCTTAGCCTGCCTGGCACCCTCTCCTCATTCCTGATGAAGGGCTCTGGCCCGAAATGTCGAATTTCCTGTTCCTTGGATGCTGCCTGACCTGCTGTGCTTTAACCAGCAACACATTTTCAGCTAAGTTAAACAACAGCCAGCAGCCAGCAGCTACAGATGAAAATGGAAACAAAGGTCAAAGTCACCACAAAGACTCAAGGTGAAAAACGTCATGGCTGTGTATTGGAGAAACATCAGTTAGACATTCTCATACCTCGATATTCAGCCGGTGCCTGAGGCACCTTACAGCTCCTCAGTGTGGTAACAAAGAAGGATGTTGGAGCAATCCCATTGGATACTTTGAACCCTGCTGATGATGCCATTGGCCAAAAGCTACAGAACCTGGGGAAGGTCTGTGGTGCTGGGGATAAAAACACACACCTGGAAGCCACTGTCCCCCTCAGCGAAGACTTATAGTGGAAAATTGTTGTGGAAGACAATGCAGCAACTCAGGAAGACTCAGGAGAAGATTTGTCCTGACAACACAGTGGCTTGGGGGTGGCACTGTGGCTCAGTGGTTAGCACTGCTGCCTCACAGCACCAGGGTCCCAGGTGTAATTCCAGCCTGAGGCAACTGTTTGTGTGGAGTTGTACATCCTCCCTGTGTCGCGTGTGTTTCCTCTGGGTGCTCTGAGTTCCTTCCACAGCCCAAAGATGTGCAGGTCAGGTGAATTCGCCTTGCTAAATTGCCAATAGTGTTAGGTGCATGAGTCAGAGGGAAATGGATCTGGGTAGGTTACTCCTCGGAGGGTCGTGTGGACTGGTTGGGCCGAAGGGCCTGTTTCCACACTGTAGGGAATCTAATCTAAAAAAATGTGAGATCCATATTCACAGAAACATGCCAGCCTTATGTCAGAAAGAATGGAGACACCAGGGGCTTAGTTAAAGATATGGATTGTTGTAGGTAATATACTTTCTCAGATGGATATTGTGAGAATTTGGGGAATTTCCTCATGGTGTTTTTAGTAAGGAACATTTTGTTAATAAAATCGAGTTGAACAGCAAATTGAATTCTGTGTCCCTTTGTCAGCCTCACTAACAAGAGTACTTGAATAAACTGTTTTTAACACAAAAACTGGTCAAAGTGTCCAAAGTATAGACAACACTTCTAATAAAAGTATCACATAATAAATTAATGAGTTAAGGCATAACATGCAGAAACAAGCTATAATTTGCAGGATGGAAAGATAGCAGGTCACAACATTTTTAAAAAAACTCAAAGTAGGAGTAAAGGTTGGTGGTAGAAGTGTGGAAATGAAATTTTACAAGGTTGAATAGCGGGGCTGCTGTTGTTATAAATTGTAATTCAAATGTAAAGCATTGTTGACATTTCTGTCAAGACACAAGACTTACTAAGCACATATTCTTCAATTTTCAAACATCTGGAAAATAATACCTGGAAAAGGTATTTTACTACATCTCAATACTTAGACAACATTGACAAAATGCAGTGGCCATACACTTTCGCAGACAGAGCTGTGTGATGTATTGTTGCAGCAAAAACACATCTAATTCATACTGGAGCATTAAATATTAAATTTCTAACCATCAAAACATTTAAAACATTTAGTGGGCGGCACGGTGGCACAGTGGTTAGCACTGCTGCCTCACAGCGCCTGAAGACCCGGGTTCAATTCCCGACTCAGGCGACTGACTGTGTGGAGTTTGCACGTTCTCCCCGTGTCTGCGTGGGTTTCCTCCGGGTGCTCCGGTTTCCTCCCACAGTCCAAAGATGTGCGGGTCAGGTGAATTGGCCATGCTAAATTGCCCGTAGTGTTAGGTAAGGGGTAATGTATAAGGGGTATGGGTGGGTTTCGCTTCGGCGGGTCGGTGTGGACTTGTTGGGCCGAAGGGCCTGTTTCCACACTGTAAGTCTAATCTAAGTCTAATCTAATCTAATCTAAAACGTATCCATTAGAATGTTTAGGACTCCTGAGCAGGTTCTTCTAAAGGTTCATGAATTATTAACTATGATGGAAATGACAGAAAAAATAAGAAAAGTAATAGAATGTAATAATTTATTTTGAGAATAAATAAGTAAACACTTGCTACTGAATGTTTTTTTCATTTTGAGTGTGACTTACAAAAAAGATCATCTCCTTTTGGGATTTCAGTAAGCTCAACTGTTGCACATTCAACAGTTTGAATAATTACAAATGCTTATCTGAGGTTCAAAAGCTACAGAACCAGTAAATTTGGAAGAGATCACTTTTACAATTTAAGTGATGATTTTAAGGGATAATTAAAGGATAAGCACTCTTTGGTGTATTAATGCATAGTCATTACTTTGTTTTTAAAATGACGGACAATTTACATTTTTCATTGGGTCAGGATATGCTAAATGAATTTTATATACTTTTCAGTGATAGTTCCTATTAGAATATTAGTGGTGCATTTTTTTAACATTGATTTCAAAGGTTTCCCATTTCGATTTCATGGCTCATTGAGACTGTAAATGACAGGTGAGGGGATATAGAAGATAAAAGAAGATTCAAACCACACACCCACCCACATCTCCGGCAGATAAAACTATGCTGGGTATAGCCAGAGATGATAGACTTAAGTTTCAAAGCAGACATTTGTGTATATGTGCGCGTGTGCATTGAGTGGATGTGCCAGGGACTGTGTGGGGTTAAATCTGTGCTCAGGTGTCCATGGTGAAGGAGCATGCAGATTCCTCCCCCATGGTAGAGACTTGAGGACTGAGTGATCTCAGCAGGAGATGGGGTAAATCACCACCCCTCGCTTGAAGGTGACCTTTTAATTTGATTTTGACAAATTTTCATTACAATTTAGCATGTTTCCATTGACAGTTTGGATTTTGTTAATGTGTCCTAAAGCTATAGGAGGAATCACCATCATGGGAATGACATCTAGTCCAATGTTTCCATTAGTGTGCAGGAACAAAAAAGTCATCCACAGATGATAGTCACCAATAAATGAAAGTGGGAATTCAGCAGAAACTCTTTACCCAGGGAATGATGAGAATGTAAAGCAATTGCAAACAATTAGCAGGAAATAAATGTATCTATGTTTTTCATAAAACAATAAGGCTTCATGAAGACCACAATTAATATTGAAGACTTACAGATCCTTCCCAAGCCAATGTTTATCATTTCCACCTCCAAGGCATGAGCTGCCTTCTGCTTATCTACAGTTAGAATATCTCAATTTGTCCCTTCCAGACTTGTTTAGAATCTTGATTTGACTGTAAACATTCCCATTTCCAAAACTTCAGCCTATCCAAACCCTTTTTCTTTGCATCCTACCTTATATTGCCAGACTTGTTTTTTTACCTATTGCATCTCTTCTTGATGACTGAACTGGACTTCAAAGTTCGCCAATTTTAAATTGTCATCTTGTGTTGAAATCCTTGACCTCGACCACCAATTTTATAACTCTGATATCCCCATATGAACTCTGAATTACACTAATTCTTATCCTTTATCCATTCTTCCTCACTTTGGCCCAAAACAGTGGCATCCTGTCTTCTCAACTGTTCATGTCTTAAGTCCTGAAATTTACTTCCAAGATTTCTTTGGGATGTCAAGCTCTCATTTTTCCCTCAACACCACATTGTAAACAAAAGAACATAAGAGCAGGAGTAGGCAACTCAGCCCCTCAAGTATGCTCCTTCATTTAATATGATCATAGCTGATCTCATCTTAGTGTTCACTCCACTTCCATGCTCACTCTGACAAACCCTTTAATCCATTACTAATTAAACCTTGTTCTGTCTTTCTTTAAATTTCTTCACTGTCCCAGCTTCCACTGTGTTCTTGGGTAGTGAATTCCTCCTCATCACTGTTTTAAATCTTCCTCCCTTAACCTAAAACTATGAACTATCTCTTTAATCAAACTTCAGTTGTACGTTTTAGTATTGCCCTATGAATCTTGGCATCTAATTATGCCTTAGACCTCTGTGAGGAATTTTTAATGTTAAAAGCACAATATGAATGTAGGTTTTTGCTGCAGAAATAGTTTCTTTTTTAACAAGGAAAGTGTTGGTGATTATTGCTTAAACTGAAATATGTGATCTCATAGCCTTTGACCAGAAGTCGACAAGTTGTCAGCCAGTCAGTTAATTGGCTTTAGCATTAGATAATATATAGAATGAGGATCCAGATAAGCTGTGTCCAACATTTTATAATTGCTAATTATTGTTAATGAGGAGTTTCACAATAATGATTTTTAAAAAAATTATGAATTAGAAAGTATTCTTAACATTAAAATTCCCTTGATACTTTTCTGATTGTATTAGTCACTTTAAAATAGTTCTATTTAAACAATTGACACTGATGATATAATTAGAGTTACTGGTTCAGAATATTTTGCTGACCCGAATGGTATGAAGAGGCCGATTAATTATAGTCTGCACAATCATTAACCTATAGTGCTTCAATAATTGTTCCATTTAACTCTGTGTATTAAGTCAGCTCTTTCCCCGTACCGTCAACTCATGCGCCGTTCCTCCAGAGATGTAATTGATGATTAGTGTTGAACAAAATGTGAAAAAACCCAACAGAAATAAATAGGGAGAAACAAAGGTCTGTCATAGAGTTATAACACTTTGACGGTGTTGATATTAAGACATTTCTCAAGTGTTATTGTTATATATGTTTCCAATTTGAAATTCCCAAATGTTCTATCTTTTACAGTTGTTCAATTGAAAACTGATTTGGTCTGTCAGCTCTATAGAATGCACAAGCTAATAGTTTTAACATTACTTTGGTAACAGCAGTTTTTGTTTGGTTTAAATTGAGGCTTAAATTCAGTGAAATATTAAATTGACCCCAGAATAGTGCAGTTAAATTCAAATCATCTCCTTTGACGGGCTTTACTGAGACAGGCTTTACAATCTACTGGGTGGGAAGTTAGAGCATCTCAGATATTTCTCAAAATGTTCATCCCTATGACTGTAGAGAGAACCAGCATAGAGTTGTGTCTAAACTCCGATTTAAATTTAGTCAAATCCTGCTACTCATTCAAAATGTACAGGCAACAATACAGCCAAAAGGGATCCTTAGTTTGCTACTTTTAATGATACTTAATAATATAAATGAATCGTAAAAAAAAAATAGTGATAAGTATCGAAAAATCCAGCTTGGAAAATGAGATGTCACATTTAATTTAGTTCCTTGCATGGTGGTTTCAGGATGATATTATATTTGGTACAAAATGAATATATTTTTTCCATTCAAGTCAATCTCCCACTACTAACACCCTGAGGTCACCATTGTACAGAAGATGAACTGGACTGTCATACAAAAACAATAGCTTTAAGAGCAGGGCAGAGTTGAGGTACCTTGCAGTGAGTAAATTGTCTCATTTCTCCCCAGAGCCTGTACACCATCTACAAGGGACAAGTCAGGAGTGTGATGGTATACCTCTCACTTGCCTGGATGATTGCAGCTCCTTCAACAGTCAAGAGACAGCATCACCCTGGACAAAACAGCCCAATATATTAGCACCACATCAACAAACACTCAGTATCAGCAATGTGTAACATCTACAAGATACACTGAAGAAATTCACCAAAGATCCTTAGCCAGCACATTCTAAACCCACAACCACTGCAATGCAGGAGGACAAATGCAGTAAGAAAATGGGAATAAAACCATCTGCAGTTCCTCTTCCAGCCACTCACCATCCTGACTTGGAAATGTATCACTGTTCTTTCACAGTTGCTATGTCAAAATCCTGGAATTGAATCCCTAACAGCATTGTCAGTCTACTTATAGCACATAGACTAAAACAGTTCAAGAAAATAGTTCATCACCACCATCTCAAAGGCAGCTAGGGGCAATGCCGATCCACCCAGAGAAACCAACATCCTATGAGTGAACAAAATTTTTTGAAAGAAATCAGAGAAATCAGGAGTTTGAAGTTAATGGTGAACTGTCCTGCTCCAGAACTCCAAAATAACCCAAGAGATATTAACTTTGAGGCATCAATTGTTTTACTGAATTTGACCCCACCAAAACTCATCTCAGCGGCAAGGTAGACAGAGGTTGCAGGTTCAGCACGTCTATGAAGATGTCAAGTCATGATTGGGAGGGCCAAAGGTATCTTCCAAGAGTAAGAAGAAATATTTCTGCTCCTCTTGACCCATAAGTTATCTTTAAAAGAAAACTTTAAAGAATTTGAAAATTGCTGAAACAAGAGATATTTGGCAAAGCTTTTTGTTTTGCATTCATCAGGACAAATGCAGGAGTGCCAAGTTCAAAGGGATAAATAATTTCTGCTGCACAAAAGAAAGTGTTAATTAGTTGAGAAATGGACTTGATTACTTGCAGCAGGGAACTGATATGCTCAGGCTATTTTTTAAATTCAAAAAAGCAAGTCAAATCTAGATGGTCGACATTTCAATGGGAATGCTCATCAGGAAAGTTGTCACCCAAGTGTTTGTTTATTCAAAGAAGATACAATTCCTGGACATATTGCTCCTGTTTTCAGAGGATAGGGGAATCCTGCATATCATTATATATGCAGGTGAGACATATGGTGAGCCACACAGATGACCTTAAATTTGTTGCTAGTTTAATTATTAGAATACTCAGGATTGTTCAGTAATTGTTCTCATTGGCAATCTTTTAAATAGAGCCAGGTCATTTGGTCATTGTGCAGATTTGATGCATTAAAGCTGTCCTGTGGGTTAATAGCACACCAATTACATAATGGCTCTCTGCTAATCATACAATCTCAATAATGAGTCTAAAGACGTCACTTCTACTCCTGAAACATGCCCAGTCTACCTCAAATTATACTAAGAGTATAAAATATCTCAAAAAATTAAGTAACAATTGAAGATTGCCATTTGATGCTGCTGGTATGTAACAGCAGCATGAGTGATATCCTTCAACTAATAGAATGTTGCCATCAGGCCAAAAAGGATGCTTTGCCTACACACAAGTGAGTAATGAGCTTGATAAATTTCACACTCGTGTATTGCTACGTATGTAGATCATACATCCTCACAACTGTCAGACTATATCAATGCAATAACTTATGAAAAGAACCTATGGAAGACACACAGGAAGGTGTGTGTGGTTATTGGATGTCATTAACTAAGCTCCAGGATACCTCTGAAGAAGAAGGTAACCTCAGATTACAGCAGGATCTTGACCAGATGGGCCGATGGGCTGAGATGTGGCAGGTGGAGTTTAATTCAGATAAACGCGAGGTGCCACATTTTGGGAAAGCAAATCTTAGCAGGACTTATATACTTAATGGTAAGGTCCTAGGGAGTGTTGCTGAACAAAGAGAGCTTGGAGTGCAGCTCCTTGAAAGTGAAGTTGCAGGTAGATAGGATAGTGAAGAAGGCGTTTGGTATGCTTTCTTTTATTGGTCAGAGTATTGAATACAAGAGTTGGGAAGCCATCTTGCGGCTGTACAGGACATTGGTTAGGCCACTGTTGGAATATTGTGTGCAATTCTGGTCTCCTTCCTATCAGAAAGATGTTGTGAAACTTGAAAGGGTTCAGAAAAGATTTACAAGGATGTTGCTAGGGTTGGAGGATTTGAGCTATAGGGAGAGGCTGAACAGGCTGGGGCTGTTTTCCCTGGAGTGTTGGAGGTTGAGGGTGACTTTACAGAGGTTTACAAAATCATGAGGAGCATGGATAGGCTAAATAGACAAAGTCTTTTCCCTTGGGTTGGGGAGTCCAAAACTATAGGGCATAGGTTTAGGGAGAGAGGGGAAAGATATAAAAAAGACCTAAGGGGCAACTTTTTCACACAGACGGCGGTATGTGTATGGAATGAGCTGCCAGAGGAAGTGGTGGAAGCTGGTACAATTGCAACATTTTAAAGGCATTTGGCTGGGTATACGAATAAGAAGGGTTTGGAGGAATATGAGCTGAAAATGTGTTGCTGGAAAAGCGCAGCAGGTCAGGCAGCATCCAAGAAACAGGAAATTTGATATTTCGGGCATAAGCCCTTGATCAGGAAACGTCGAATTTCCTGTTCCTTGGATGCTGCCTGACCTGCTGCGCTTTTCCAGTAACACATTTTCAGCTCTGATACTCCAGCATCTGCAGATCTCACTTTCTCCTTTGGAGGGATATGGGCTGGGTGCTGGCAGATGGGATGAGATTGGATTGGGATATCTGGGCGGCATGGACAGGTTGGATCGAAGGGTCTGTTTCCATGCTGTACATCTCTATGACTCTATGACTTTATAAGTTCCTTAGAATTGTGTGTTTGGCCCAACCATTTTCATTTGCTTTATCAATGATGTTTCCTCTATCATAAGGTTAAAAGTTGGAATGTTCATGGATGGTTGCACAATAGTCAGCTCCATTCATGACTCTTCAGATAATGAAGCATCATATCCAAAACAGCACAACTTGGACAAAATCTAGGATTGGGCTAAAAAATGACAAGTAACAATTGTGCCCCTCAAATAAGACCATAAAACCATAAGACAAAGGAATAGAATTAGACATTCGGTCCTTAGAAGTCTGCTCCACCATTTGATTATGACTGATATGTTTCGCAATCCCATTCTCCCACCCTACTCCCTGTTACCTTGATCCTCTCACCAATCAAGAATCTATCTACCTCTGTCTTAAATACAGTCAATAACTTGACCTCTATAATCTTCTGTGGCAATGAGTTCCGCAGAGTCTAAACCATGTGGGTGAAGAAATTCCTCCTTACCTCAGTTCTAAAGAATCATTCCTTTACTTATAGGGCATAGTTAAAATTAGGTCAGAAGTCCTATTAAGGGAGTATGAAAGGCTAAATTGAAAAGCAGAACTAAAAAGGTAATAATCTCTGGATTAATCTCTGAGCCATGAGTTAATTGGCATAGGTTAAATAAGATTAAGCAAGTAAACACATGGCTCAAAGAATGGTGTGAGAGGAATGGGTTTGAATTTATGGGACATTGGCACCAGTACTGGGGAAGAAGAGTCCTGTTCCGATGGGACACTTCCCTCCAAGGCCCCAAGGGATCCTTCCATATCCGCCACAAGTTCACCTGTACCTCCACACACATCATCTATTGCATCCGCTGCACCCGATGTGGCCTCCTCTATATTGGTGAGACAGGCCGCTTACTTGCGGAACGCTTCAGAGAACACCTCCGGGCCGCCCGAACCAACCAACCCAATCACCCCGTGGCTCAACACTTTAACTCTCCCTCCCACTCCACTGAGGACATGCAGGTCCTTGGACTCCTCCACCGGCAGAACACAACAACACGACGGCTGGAGGAGGAGCGCCTCATCTTCCGCCTGGGAACCCTCCACCCACAAGGTATGAATTCAGATTTCTCCAGTTTCCTCATTTCCCCTCCCCCCACCTTGTCTCAGTTGGTTCCCTCAACTCAGCACCGCCCTCCTAACCTGCAATCCTCTTCCTGACCTCTCCGCCCCCACCCCACTCCGGCCTATCACCCTCACCTTGACCTCCTTCCACCTATCCCACCTCCATCGCCCCTCCCCCTAGTCCCTCCTCCCTACCTTTTATCTTAGCCTGCTTGGCTCTCTCTCTCTTATTCCTGATGAAGGGCTTATGCTCGAAACGTCGAATTCTCTATTCCTGAGATGCTGCCTGGCCTGCTGTGCTTTGACCAGCAACACATTTGCAGCTGTGATCTCCAGCATCTGCAGACCTCATTTTTTACTCGCAGTTTTCATGTGAACTGTGTTGGGACCAGAGTCTTAGTGAATAGTATAAATGAAGCTGTAGACAGGGCTTTAAACTAAATGGGGGCAGGGCAGGGTTCAGTTATAGGGGAAATTAGAAAACCCAAATTAAAGGAGGAGGTAAGAATTCAGAACTCAGGAGAGGTTATGAAAATCTCCAGCAGAAGCACAAATAGGACAGAGATTTTGAAAAGGGTTATCAATCAAATTTCAAGCACACTAAACAAAGGAATGACAATGAGAAGAAGGATGGTTAATCCAGGACTGAAGGTGTTATATCTGAATTCATGCAGCACATGGAATAAGGTAAAAGACCTTGTGGCGCAGATCAAAATTGGCAGGCATGACATGGTGGGAATCATGGAGACGTGACTGCAAGGGGGTCAGGATTGGGAGCTGAATATTCAAGGATATGCATCCTATTAAAAAGATAGGCAGGTCGGCAGAGAAGATGGGGTTGCCTTAAGAAATGAAATTAAATCAACAAAAACAAATGAAGTACGGCCAGATGGTGTAGAATCTGTGTGGGTAGAATGAAGGAACCGCAAAAGTGAAAAAAAAACATAGTTGGAGTTATGTACAGGTCTCCAAACAGTAGTCAGGAGCTGGGGCACAAGATACACCAGGAAATAAAAAAAGATGTGGAGGAAAGACGGAAGTTACACTGATCATAGAACATAGAACATAGAACATAGAACATTACAGCGCAGTACAGGCTCTTCGGCCCTCGATGTTGTGCTGCCCTGTCATACTAATCTGAAGCCCATCCCACCTACACTGTTCCATGTCTGTCCATATGCCTGTCCAATGTCGACTTAAATGCACTAAACTTGGCAAATCTACTACCGTTGCAGGCAAAGCATTCCATACCCTTACTACTCTGAGTAAAGAAAGTACCTCTGACATCTGTCTAATTTCTATCTCCCCTCACTTTAAAGTTGTGTCCCCTCGTGTTTGCTGTCCCCATACTTGAAAAAAGGCTCTCCCTGTCCACCCTCTCTCACCCTCTGATTATCTTGTATGTCTCTATTAAGTCACCTCTCAACTTTCTTCTCTCTAACGAGAACAGCCTCAAGGCCCTCAGCCTTTCCTCGTAAGACATTCCTTCTATACCAGGCAACCTTCTAGTAAATCTCCTCTACACCCTTCCCAAAGCTTCCACATCCTTGTTATAATGCGGTGACCAGAACTGTACACAATACTCCAAGTGTACCCGTACCAGAGCTTTGTACAGCTGCAGCATAACCTCCTCAATCCCTCTATTAATAGTGGCCAAATATTGTGTGCCTTCTTAATAACCCTGTCAATCTAGGTGTAAAAAATGAGGTCTGCAGATGCTGGAGATCACAGCTGCAAATGTGTTGCTGGTCGAGTGTGTACATGGATACCGAGATCTCTCTGCTCATCTGCACTCCCAAGAATCTTACCATTAGCCCAGTACTTTGCATTCCAATTACTCCGTCCAAAGTGTATCACCTCACAGTTGTCCACATTAAACTCCATTTGTCACCTCTAAGCCCAGCTCTGTATCCTATCTATGTCTCTTTGCAACCTATTACATTCTTCATCACTATCCACGATTCCACCAACTTTAGTGTCATCCGCAAATTTACTAACCCACCCTTCTAAGCCCTCATCCAGGTCATTTATAAAAATGACAAACAGCAGTGGACGCAACACCGACCCTTACGGTACACCGCTAGTAACTGGACACCAAGATGAACATGTTCCATTAACTACAACCCACTGTTTTCTTTCAGCAAACCAATTACTGATCCAAACTGCTATGACTCCCACAATCCCATTCCTCTGCATTTTGTATAATAGCCTACTGTGGGGAACCTTATTGAACGCCTTGCTGAAATCCATATACACCACATCATAGGGGCTTTCAATATGCAGGTGGACTGGGAAAATCAGGTTGGTAATGGATCGCAAGGAATGGAATTTGTGGAATGTCAAGGAGATGGCTTTTTGGAACAGCTTATGGTGGAGCCCACTAGGGAACAGGCAAAACTGGATTTAGTGTTGTGCAATGAGTCAGACTTGATAAAGGAGCTAAAGGAGAAAGAACCCTCTTGAGGCAGTGATTATAATATGATTAAATTTACTCTGCAATTTGAGAGGGACAAGATAAAATCAGAGGTAACAGCATTCCAGCTTAATAAAACCAACTACAGAGGCATGAGGGAGGAGCTCGGTGGAATGGACAAGGAGAGAAGCCAGCAGGAAAGATAATGGAACAGCAATGGTAGGAGTTTCTCAGAGTAATTCAGGAGACAAAGTCAAGATTCATCCCAAGGACAAAGAAGCATGGTAGAGGGTGGATGAGGCAGTCATGGCTGATTATGGAAATCGGAGATAGCATAAAGGCATCTAATGTGGCAAAGGGCAATGGGAAGCCAGAGGATTGGGAAGCTGACAAAGACCATCAGAGGGCAACAAAATAAGAAAGAAGGAGGAAGAAGATTAAATACGAGGGTAAGCCAACCAGTAATATAAATGAAGATTGTAAGAGTTTCTTTAGATATATAAAGGGCAAAAAAAAGGCATAAGTGGCTTTGGGCCACTGAAAAATGATGCTGGAGAGACAGTAGTAGGGATCAAGGAAATGGCCGAGGAATTGAATAATTACTTTGCATTAGTCTTCACGTTGGAAGACGCAAGTAATATCCCAAAAATTCAAGAGAGTTGGGGGACAGAGCTGAGTATGGTAACCATCACCAAGGAGAAGGTCCTAGAAAACCTGAATGGCCTGAACGTGAATAAACTACCAAGACCAGATGGACTACACCCAGAGTTCTAAGGAAGATAACTGAAGAGATAGCGGAGGCGTTAGTGGTGATCGTTCAGGAATTGCTAGTCAGGGAGGGTTGCAAAGGACTGGAAAATCACTAATGTGACACCCCTGTTAAAAAGGAAGTAAGGCAAAAGACAGAAAATGACAGATCAATTAGCCTAACCTTAGTCGTGGGTAAGATCCTGGAATTTATTGTGAAGGATGAGATTTCTGAATACTTGGAAGTGTTCAGTAAAATAGGGCAAAGTCAGCATGGTTCCATCAAGGGGAAGTCATGCCTGACAAACCTCTTAGAATTCTTTGAGGAAGTAATGAGAAGGTTAGACTAAGGAGAGCCAATGGATGTTATCTACCTGGAATTCAAGAAGACCTCTGATAAGGTGTGCACAGGAGGCTGCTAGGTAAGATAAGAGTCCATGGTGTTAGAGGCAAGGTGCTAGCTAGCATGGATAGAAACTTGGCTGTCTGGCAGAAAGCTGAGACTGGGCATAAAAGGGTCTTTCTCAGCCTGATTGACAAGTAGCGTTTTACAAGGCTCAGTGTTGGTACCATAAGTTTTTGCTGTAGACATTCATGATCTAATGAAGGAACTGAGGGGTCTCTGGTTAAGTTTGCAGGTGTTACAATGTTACGTAGAGGCACAGGTAGCACCGAGGAAGTTGGGAGGCTGCAGAAGGTTTGGACAGGTCAGGAGAGTGGGCAAAGAAGTGGGAGATAGAGTACAATGTGGGAAAGTTTGAGGTCATGCACTTTGATTGGAAGAATAGAGGCATGGACTATTTTCTAAATGGGGAGAAAATTCAGAAGCCTGAAGTGCAAAAAGACTTGGGAGTTCTAGTCCAAGATTCTTTCAAGGTTAATTTTCAGGTTGAGTGAGGAGTTAGGATGGCATTTATTTTAAGAGAACTTGAATATAAAAGCAGGGTTGTACTTCTGAGGATCTATAAGGCTCTGGTCAGACCACATTTGGAGTATTGTGCACAGTTTTGGGCTGAATATCTCAGGAAGGATGTTCTGGCCCTGGAGAGTGTTCAGAGGAGGTTCATGAGAATGGTCCCAGGAATGAAGAGCTTAACATATGAGGAATGTTTAAGGACTTGTCTATACTCGAAGGAGTTTAGAAGGATGAGAGAGGATCTCATTGAAACTTATAGAATACTGAATGGCCTGGACAGAGTGAAAGTTGGAAAGATGTTTCCATTCATAGGAGAGGTGAGAACCTGAGGGCATAGCCTTAGAGAAAAGGGAAGACCTTTTAGAAGAGAGATAAGGAGAAACATCTTCAGTGAGAGAGTGGTGAATCTATGTTATTGATTATCACAGAAGGCAATGGAGACAAGGTTACTGAGTATATTTAATTTGGAGATAGACAGGTTCTCAATTGTCAAGGGATCAAGGCTTATGGAGAGAAAGCAAGAGAACAGGGTTGAGAAACTTATCAACAATAATTTAATGGCAGAGCAGACTTGATGTGCTGAATAACCTAATTTATATTCCAATATCTTATGATCTACTCTGAGGTTCCACTTTGGGTTCTGGTCTCTCCTACAGGTGGAAACATCTTCTTCTTGTCCACTCTATCCAGGCCTCTCTGTGTTAAGTAAGTTTCAATGAGATCCTCCTTCATCCTTCTGAACGCTATCAAGTACAAACCTAATGTCCTCAACTGCTCCTTCTATGGCATGTCCTTCATCCCTGGGTTATTTCTTTTAAGCCTCCTTTGAAACCCCTCCAATACTAATATGACCTTTCTTAGATACAGGGACCAAAACCACTTAGAATATTCCAAATGCAGTCTGACAAGTGCCTCACGTAGCCTCATAAGTAAAGCCTTGTATTCTATGTAATCTTTGCTCAGGAATTACCATCACTGAGCCCACCACCATTAATATCCTGGGGTTTCCATTGATCAGAAACTGAATTGGACTAGCTACATAATCACAGTGGCTACAAGAGCTGGTCAGAGGCTAGGAATGTTATAGTGAGCAACTCAACTTCTGACTCTCTGAAATCTGTCCACCATTGACAAGACACAATTCAGGAGTGAGATGAATACTCCTCACCTTCCTGGATGATTACAGCTGCAACAACACTCAAGAAGCTTGACACCAATGATAACAAAATCATCTGCTTAATTAGCACTATACCCACAAACACTTCCTCCCTCCACCACTGATGCTTAGCAGCAGCAGTGTGTAGCACCTACAAGATGCACTGTAGAAATGCACCAAAACTCTTAAGGTAGCATCTTCAAAACCAATGATTACTTTCAACTAGAAGTATGGTCGATAGATACATGGGAGCACCACCACCTGCAGATTCCCATCAAGCAACTCATCATCCTGACTTAAAAAATATTCTGCCATTTCTTCAGTGTTGTTGGGTCAAAATCCTTGCACGTCATCCCTGTGGCATTATGGGTGCACCGACAGAATACGGACTACATTAGTTTAAGAAAGTAACCCACCACCATCTTCTCAAAGGATATGTAATAGGGTTGGGTCCAGCCAGGGATTTCCACATCCTAAAGTGAATAAAAAACATTGCATAAACATTATGCCTTTCTGTGAATTTATCTCCACACAGAAGGCTTCTTTTAGTAAATTTCCCTACAACATTGCAGTAAGACTTTAGGATAATTTTAACACAAAACTTTGGTGGAAAACAAATTGAATTGGATGGAAGTGTAACAGAGACTAAAATTGGACAGTGCCTAAAATTGACATCTCACCCACTTGACATGTGTTTGATTGAAATACTTTCCAATAATTTTTAGTTGCAGTATATGATTATATGATAGAGTAAAATTCATTGAAATGTATAATCTTCAAACTTGCAGTTTAGAGTGATCCAGATGGACAAGGTTGCATTTGATCATGCAAGTAGTCAAAGAGGCCCTTTGTCTAATGCCAGATACTCTATCCACAGTATCTGTGAAACTTGCTGTTGCAAACAATATTTATTCCATCAAATACTTTGAGATTTCAATGGAAGCTAATCTTGTTTCAATTAATTCACATACATGGAGGCACAGTTCAGTTAAAGAAATTGTAAGTCTGCAGTTTTTACTGAGCTTTGAACAGCAGTCATAAGGCAAACTAAGTTTATGACCATTGCTGACACTCTCAAATATCATCTGACTGTGCATTTCAGAGAATAAAAACTCTTTCACAGTTTTTTTTCTCAAATATCCATTGTATGCGAGATTTACAATAAGCTGCTAGATATGCAACTTTATTAATCAAAAGTTCATTCTGGCCTGGGTTTTGAGACATCCCACCAGCTGAAATATTGAGGTAGTGCCTGATCATCATTTCTTTTTAAACTATGGCCGGCGTGATCAGTTTCCCCTCAAAAAAGTTTGGATACCTGTATTCATAACTGAGTGGGCAAAAACTTGGCATATATAATATAACTTGGATAAGTTTGAGATTGTCTATTTTGGTGGGAGGAAGTAAAGTGCAGCATATTTCATAACTTATGAGAGATTTGAAAGTGTTGATGATACAGGAACTTAAGTGTGCTTGTTCACATCACTGAAAGCTAGCATGCAAGTACAGCAAGCAATTTGGAAGGCAACTGGAATATTAGCCTTTATGGTAAGAGGATTTATACAGGAGTACAAAAGTCTTGCTTCAGCTATACAAATGTTGACGAGACCACACCTAGAGAATTGTGTGCAGTCCCTTGCTGAAGACAGGATATATTTTCCAGATAGGAATATGGTAGAGGTTCACCAGACTGATTTCTGGGCTTTTGGGACAGTCTTGTGAGGAGAAGTTGCAGAAACTGGCCCTGTATTCTCTGGAGTTCAGAAAAAATGTGAACAGATCTCATAGAAACTTGCAAAATTCTGAAAGAGTCTCAGAACAGTCTCAGGACAAAATGCAACCAATTTAGACCTGAGATGAGGAGGAAATTCTTCTCTAAAAGCATGGTGAATCATTGGAATTTTCTACCTTAGATGGCAGTAGAGTGGTGGCTCAGTGGTTAGCACTGCTGCCACACACTGCCAGGGATCCGGGTTCAATTCCAGCCTCGCGCAACTGTCTGTGTGGAGTTTGCACATTCTCCCCCTGTCTGTCTGGGTTTCCTCTAAGTGCTCTAGTTTCTTCCCACAATCAAAAAGAATGTTTAGGTTAGGTGCATTAGTCAGGGGTAAATATGGGATAATAGGGTAGGGGAATGGGTCTGGGTGGGTTACTCTTCAGAGGGTTGGTGTGGACTCATTGGGCTGAAGGGCCTGATTCTACACTGTAGGGATTCTATGATAGCCCAAGAGAGAGATCAATAAATGTCAAACTTCTTATGACATTAAGGGATATGGGATAGTGCAGGAACGTGGGATTAAGGTAAATGATTGGCCATGATCTGGAATGGTGAACAGCTTTAAGGGGCTCTTATCTACCTATGTTTCTAACTTGTTTGCTCAAAGGTCTTATGGTTCTGACTTGAAGATTTGACCATAAAGGTATATGATATTGCAGCATAATTAGGTCATTCATCCCATCAGGTATGCTCTGCTATTCGACCATGTCTGATATGTTTGTCAATCCCATTCTCCTGCCTTCTCCCTGTAACACTCGATCCCTAAAGAACTACAATAAAGAACCTATTGTTCTGTCTTAAATACACTGAATGACTTGGCCTCCACAGCCTTCTGCAACAATGAGTTCCACGGATTTACAACCCTCTGGATGAAAAAAATCCTCCTCATCTCAGTTCTAAAGGGTCGTGCCTTCATTCTGCCTTTAGATCCTTGACTGTCCTACTTGTAGAAATGTCTTCTCCGCATCACTCTTTCCAAGCTTCTTAGTATTCTATAAGTTTCAATGAGATCCCCCTTCATCCGTCTAAACTCCATCAAGCAGAAACTAAAATTCCTCAACTGTTCCTCATATGACAAGCCCTTCATCCACAGATCATTTTTGTAAACCTCCTCTGAAGGGTCTCTATTGTCAGCATATATTCCTTAGATTAAGGATATAAAACTGCTCACAATATTTCAAATACAGTCTGACCAGAGTCAATCAGCCTCAGTACCAATTGTATTCTAGCCCTCTTGAGATGAGTACTAAATTGTATTTACCTTCCTAACTTTCAAATGAACGATATGTTAACCTGAAGGAAACCTTGAACTAAGATTTTCAAGTCTCTTTGTGTTTCTAATTTCTGAAGCTTTGCACCATTAAAAAAAAGTCTATATCTTTATTCTTCTTATCAAAGTTGTTAACCTCATGACTCCCTGTCCCCAGAGGAAGTTTACAAGAATGATCCGGGGATGAAGAGCTTGTCATATGATGAGCAGTTGAGGGGTATTGGTTTGTATCTGATGGAATTTAGATGGATGAGGGGGGATCTCATTGAAACTTATAGCATTCCACCTGCCACTTCTTTGACCATTCTCCTAGTCTTCCCATGTTCTTCTGCAGCCACCCTGCTTCTTCAACACTACCTGTTTCTCCACCTACCTTTGTCTTCATTGCAAATTTAGTTGTTAATATATAACAAATAGTTGTGTGGTCCTAATGGCGATCCCTGCAAATCCCACTAGTCACAGCTTGCCATTTTGAAAGAAATCCCTTTATCCCTATTCTCTGCCTTCTGCCCATCAGCTAATCCTCTATTTATTCCAATACCTTGCCTTGAACACCATGGACAGCTGCCCAATTTAACATCGTCCTGTGTGGCAGCTTGTCAAAGGCCTTCTGGAAATCCAAATAGGTCACATCCAGTGGCTCTCCTTTGTCTAATTTTTTATTATCTCTGCAAAGAATTCAATTAGATTTGTCAAAGATGACCTCCACTTGATAAAGTTGTGTTAACGCAGTTCTATTTTACCATGCACTTCCAAGTATTCCATCATTTCATCATTAATAATGGATTCTAAAATCCTACCAATGACCAAGGACAGGCTAACTGGCTGAAAGTTTCCTGTCTTCTGCTTCCCTCCATTTTTAAACATTTTGTGCCAGTTAGTTGGTGGCTCTGATAGTAGTCTCCAGATTACTATCTTTTGGATTCTGCTTTTTAATTTAGTCCATATCTTGTTAAAATCCCCCCGGCAGACCCTCATTTCTCTTTCTACCTATATCATCGTACTGACATGGACGATGATAACTGCATCTTTCCACGGGTTCTTCTACAGACCAGGTGAGATACCCTGAACCATGCACCAGGCAGGTAACATAGCCTTTGGGAGTCTCAATTCTGGCCAGAGATAACAATATATACTCTCCTGATAGTACAATTCCTGATTACAACTCCATTTCTCTTTGCTCCTCCCTCTTGAATGGCTCTCTGTACCAGGGTGTGTGGTCAGTTTGCTCATTCTCTCCACAGCCCTCAATCTCATTCATACAGGGAAAAAGAATCTCAAACCCGTTAGACAAGCTCAAGGGCTGAGGTTCCTTCAGCACTACCTCCTGATTCCTCTGCCTGCTGTGCTCATAGTCACAACATCCTGTCGCTGACCACTGTCCAAATTTGAGGTAGTTAATCCAGCGGGTGTTGACTGCCTCTGGAAACAGAGCATCCAGGTAACTTGCTCCTTGATGTGTTGCAGTGTTTGATGCTCAGATTTAAGCTCATCAACTCTGAGCCAGAGTTCCTCAAGCAATGAACACTAATTTAAACTAATTCAGCAGGGAGATGGGAACCTGAATTGTAACTCCAGTGTACAGGTGGTTGAGAGTAGTGAAATCACAAGTAGTTTCAAGGTTGCAAGAGTTCATTGGCAGGCAGGAAGCTGGTTTGAAATGTGTCTACTTCAATGCTAGGTGCATCCGGAATGTGGTGGGTTAATTTGCAGCATGAATCTAGATTAGAATGGTGCTGGAAAAGCACAGCATGTCAGGCAGCATCCGAGAAGCAGGAAAATCGATGTTTTGGGCAAAAGCCCTTCAACAGGAATCTGGATGTTTCAGTAAGAACAGGGAAGGTGGTAAAAGAGAGGGAGATGTCACATTGTTAGTCAAGAACAGTATTACCTTGGCAGAAAGGACATTTAATGAGGAATCATCTACTGAGGTGGTGTGGGCTGAGGTTAAAAACAGGAGAGGAGAGGTCACCCTATTGGGAGTTTTCTATAGGCCTCCAAAACATTCCAGTGATGTTGATGAAAGGATTGCAAGGAGGATTCTGGATAGGAGTGAAAGTAACAGTGTAGTTGTCATGGAGAACTTTGACTTTCTAAATATTGACTGGAAATGCAAAAGTTCAAGTACTTTAGATGGGTCAGTTTTTGTCCAATGTGTTCATAAGGGTTTCCTGACATAGTATGTAGATAGACCAACAACAGGCAAGGCCACAAGATAATGAACTAAGTCAGGTGTTAGATTTGGAGGTGGGTGAGCAGGGGAAGAGTGATAGCTGGAGGAAAGGCAATTATGATGCAATTAGGCAAGTTTTAGGATGCATAGGATGGGGAAGGAAACTACAGGGGTTGGGCACAATTGAAATATGGAGCTTGTTCAATGAATAGCTACTGCGTATCCTTGATAAGTATGTAATTGTCAGGCAGAAATGAAATGGTCGAGCGAGGGAGCCATGATTTACTAAAGAAGTTGAATCTCTTGTCAAGAGGAAGAAGAAGGCTTATGTAATGATGGGATGTGAAGGCTCAGTTAGGGCACTTGAGAATTACAGGTTAGTCAGAAAGGACCTAGAGAGAGAGCTAAGAAGAGCCAGGAGAGAAATCTTTGGCAGGTAGAATCAAGGGCAACCCTAAAGCTTTCTATAGTATGTCAGGAATAAAGGAATGACTAGAGTAAGATTAGTGCCAGTCAAGGACAATAGTAGGTAGTTGTGTGTGAATTCAAGGAGATAGGAGAAGCACTAAATGAATATTGTTCATCAGTATTCACTTTGGAAAATGACAATGTTGTCGAGGAGAATACTGAGATACAACCATTAGACTAGATAGTTTGAGGTTCATAAGGAGGAAGTGTTACTAATTCTAGAAAGTGTGAAAATAGACAAGCCCCCTATGCTAGATGGGATTTATCCTAGAGCTCGCTGTGAAGCTAGGAATGAAATTGTAGAATCTTTGGCTTGGATCTCATCATTGTCTGCAGGAATAGTGCCAGAAGGCTGGGGGATTGCAAATGTCGTCCCCTTGTTCAAGAAGGGGAGAAGAGAAAACCCTGGTAATTATAGACCAGTGAGCCTTATTTCGGTTGTCGGTAAAGTACTGGAAAGGATGATAACAGATAGGATTTATAATCATCTAGAAAGGAATAAGTTGACTAGGGATAGTCAGCACAGTTTTGTGAAGGGCAGGTCATGCCTCACAAATCTTACTGAGTTCTTTGAGAAAGTGACCAAACAGGTGGCTAAGGATAAAGCAGTTGATGTTGTGTATATGGATTTCAGTAAAGTGTTTGATAAATTTCTCCACGGTAGGCAATTGCAGAAAATACATAGGCATGGGATTGAGGGTGATTTAACAATTTGGGTCAGAAATTGACTAGCTGAAAGAAGACAGAGGGTGGTGGCTGATGGGAAATATTCATCCTAGAGTCCAGTGGTGTACCTAGTGGTGTACCACAAGGATCTGTTTTGGGGCCATTGCTGTTTGTCATTTTTATAAATGACCTGGATGAGGGTGTAGAAGGAAGGGTTAGTAAATTTGTTGTTGACACTAAGGCTGGTAGAGTTGTGGATAGTGCTGAAGGATGTTGTGGGTTACAGAGGGACATAGATAAGCTGCTGAGCTGGGCTGAGGGGTGGCAAATATAGTTTAATGTGAGAATGCGTGATGTAATTCAGGTTGGACAGAATAATAGGAACACAGGGAACTGGGCTAATAATAAGGTTCTTGGTAGTGTGGATGAGTAGGGAGATCTCAGTGTCATGTGCATAGATCCCTCAAAGTTGCCACTGAAGTTGATAGGGTTGTTGAGAAGGCATATGGTATGTTAGGTTTTCATAGTAGAGGGATCGAGTTTCAGACCCATGAGATCATGTTGCAGCTGTACAAAATTCTGGTGTGACTGCACTTGAAGTATTGCATACAGTTCTGGTCACTGCATTACAGGAAGGACGTGGAAGCATTTGAAAGGGTGCAGAGAGGATTTGCTAGGATGTTGCCTGGTATTGAGGGAAGTTCTTATGAGGTAAGGCTGAGGGACTTGAGGCATAGTTTTCTTTAGAGAAAAGAAGGCTGAGAGGTGACTTAATAGAGACATACAAGATGTTCAGAGAATTAGATAGCATGGACAGTGAGAGCCTTTTTCCTCAGATGATGATGGCTAGCACAAGTGAAAATTGAGGGTTGACAGATATAGGAAAAATGTCAGGGGTAGTTTCTTTACTCAGAGAATAGTAAGGGCGTAAAATGCACTGCCTGCAACAGTAGTAGACTCACCAACTTTAAGGACATTTAAATGGTAATTTGATAGACATATGGATGAAAATGGAATAGTGTAGGTAGATCGACTTCTGATTGTTTCACACATCAGCGCAACATCGAGAGCCAAAGCGCCTGTGCTGTTCTGTGTTCTATTTGCTCCAGATATGTCCACTGCAAACTACAGCTGCCATATCATGCAATTACAACACTGGCCTGCATCTATATTTAAATTACTTAGTTCTCAATTTGATGCTTAAAAATTTCTACTGATATTTTAGTTTGTAAATATCTCCCCTTATTAATCTTCAATCTGCAAGTAAATCTGTAATAGATAGTCAAACTTGTGTCACCAACCAATGGTGATGTCCCTTTTTTCTTTTCTGCTGGGCCCCGAACACTAGGCTTCAATTTATTCTGTTAAAAAAAACAAACAAACTATAAACCAAAAAAAGCAAGCAAAAAACACCACTTCCCCCAAGGTCTTGGAGGTGCACTCTGATTACCCAACATTAGGCCTAAGGAGAAATATCAGATTGATTGTTCCTACTCGTGATATGCTGATGATCCCTTTACATCAGGTGAGTGCAATGATGAAAGGGAAAGGCTAGAGTAACATGTGTCTTTTCTTTAAGCTGGCATTCAGAATGTGCAAGTCATTAGCAGAAATAACATATAACAGCTTGTTCCATGTATTTTTGTAGAAAAATACATCATCACATCAAGCCACTCAAGCTTGAAATGAGGCTACACCTGTCCCTTTGCAATTCTGTGTCCTGCAAATCTTGTGGATGCATCAGAGAATCGTCACTGAAGCTCAAAATAGTGGTAGCCAATACTCAACTACCACCTCTGCATCCAACTCTTCAGAGCTTGGAGGATTCTATGTTCTTTGACAAAATCTGCCCAATAGTGGAATTTTTGAATTCACCATCTGCTCTTGCTCAATGTGTGAATTGAAATGTGAAAACACAAGATTCTTTCTCATCAATCTCAATTTGAGATGTTGTCTCGTCTCCAACAGAGGAACAAAGATCCTCTGAGGAGGCACTGTCATTGTGGGTGATCAGCATGTCCAAAGATCTTACAAGAATTTACCAAAGAAAATGAGCACTATGAAGTGAAAAAAAAACTGAAGTTGTCGTTCTGTACATGATTTTGTTTTAATGACTGTTGACATCAATATAAAATGACTAAGTGTTGTGTGCCATGCAGCTGCCTGTTATTTAATTCTGTTTAGCTTAGTCAAGGCCAAGCGTGCTGAGATTCAATTGTCCTCCAGCATCTCCTCTTAGGCTGAGGTTAATTGTGAGATAAATAGAGAGCTCTATCATGTTCTTAACCTCTCCCTGCTGTTTTCTGCTTTCTCCTACAAGGAGAAAATTGGCAATGTTTACATGGGCACCATTGGACTAGCTTTTAATTCCAGGTTTTACTGAATTTAAATTCCACCATGCCATGTTGCAATTAAACCCCTGATCCTTGAACATTGGCCTGGGGCTCTGGAATACTAGTCCAATGATATTACCATTATGTCATCACTATAAATTGTAGAGATGAAAAATTTTTAAACCAAACACAAATGTCATTCCTGGGATTTCTTTACAGCTTCTCCCACATGCACAGCTATAATTTCTTTTGCAATGGGATTAGTGCCAAAGTGGTAAATTCACAGAATTGAAGTGAGAGCTGTTGCAAGGAAATTTATTGCATCTGTCTCAAACAACCATTGCTGTCTTAACTTTAACCATCCTTTAGATTTCAAACTACCGCTCTTCAAACATTACAGTTGGAGGTCACTATATTGCTGTTTCGTCATGCAGACTTTTAATTGAAAAACCAGAATGATTGACTCTGGGGATAAATAAAAGAAATTGAAATGTTCAATTTGCTGCATGAAGGAATATTCAAAAGCATTTCTGCAATAGGAAATTGATTTTTTTCAAAGCTACTGACACACATTTTGTTAGTGTGCTTGTAAAATTGAATTGCAAAACCATGATTTTCTCCACTGATTCATATTTCTGATGGAGTTACACTGGAAATTAGTTACAGTTTGCACTCCACATTCCTGGAGTTATGACTTTTCGGGTGCAATAGTATTTGTGGCTTATCAGAAAATTGTTTAGGGAGCAGGGAGTGAGGAGTTTGCAAGAGGGTGTGGGAGAGATGGTTACTGTCCCATAGTGTAAATGTAGTTTGAAACTCATTCTAATCTGACACCACAACAAAACAACAATGATTTGCTTAAGTCTGAGTTGAAATTTGGGGCTAACAGATCATTTAGTTCTTACATGCTTTGCCGAATATTCCTGCTGGTTACGTCATTGAAAATGAAAGGTAGGCAGGCTGTATGATGGAGGAGAATCCATTTTTACGCATGTTGGGTTTGTTTCTACATCTCCCACAATACCACCCATTAGCTGCTCCAATGAAATGCTTTGGGAATGTGTAGCCTCTGTAGTAATGTGAAAAACACAACAGTCAACTTTTGTGTAGCCAGCTTCTACAAAGTGCAATACGATGAGTAGATAATCATTTTATCAGATGCCGATGGATTGATAATTATTGACCCAAACACCAAGAGCTAACTCCATGATCATTTTCAGGATAATGCCTTAAGGGCTTTTACATCCAATTGAGAGAGCCTACAGGGTTTCAGTTTAAACTCTCATCCAAATGATGGTGCATGCAACAGAGCAGCATTCCATCAGTTCTGCACTGGACTCCATCAGCATAGTCCTTTGACTTCATTCCCGAAGTAAGATTTGAACCCAAGGCATGTTAACTTTAGTGCAAATCTACTTTGCTTCAGTTTAGAGATAATCTGAATTTTCACATCCATTTTGCACCTCCAGATTGGAAACCAGACTATATAGTAGCAAAATTATAAAATGAAATATCACAGAAGGCCAATTGCTCAATTGTGCATTTACCAACTCTTCACCTAACTCCACACACTTGTTTCATTTTACCACTAAAGTAATTATCTAAGCTTCCGTGATATCGTGTGCATATACTTTTAAGAGGATGTATATTAAACTACTGTCCGTCATCACTATTTCAAAATAGGATGTGATGTATTCATCCCAGGTCATGTTAGTTAGTCTTTGATTATTAGTTTACAAATAACTTGCCCAGCATCATGATCTTATAAAATGGGCTCCATCAAATATCCAGGAGCTAAGAATTTGCTTTTTATACTATATGTCAACCCTTTATAAACTGTGATTGATTCAATTTAAAAAGTAGACAGCAGCAAACTTTTAAACTTTATCTTGTTTAAGACTGATTTATTCCAAAACTACCGCTGTTACTTATGTAAAACCGATTACGTTATTAACTAAAAATACACACAGTGAGTACAGTTTATACATACAACAAAAATGGACATAATATCAGTTGTTCAGATTACTGCAGACATATTGCTGCTCGGAGTTTCTGTTTCTAAAGTAAATGGATTGAAACTTAAAGTCATATCCAATAGCAAAGAAGACTCCTGTAGTTTTTCAAGTGGATTCTACAGGTCAGCACATTCTAGCAGAAGAAGAAGGCTTCTGTTCCCTTATTAGTTCTATGATTATAGTACTTGCAGGTTGTCTCAACTCCTTCAACAAACCAGCAGTTGATTTTTTTGAATACCCTCCTGTTTGGGTTCCTTGGCCAAAACCCTCTCTGTTGCTATTGTTCAAATTTCTTTCAGTGGAATCTGCGCAAAATAACTGTTCTCAGCCAGATTATATTTATTTCAAAACTGAAAATGATACTTACGCAACTGCAATGAGTCATTGTTCCAAAATAAACCATGGAAACTACACATATTGCAAACCCTTGGAATTATATTTTTAAGTCCTGTTCATTATCACGGAAGCTATAATTTTTCATACCTTTTGAAGATGGTCATCCTTGGAAGAGATTTTAATTTTAATGACTTGATAATCAGTCCTAGAGGTAAACAAGTTGTACAAAGTGTTAACAAACAGAGAAATATGTCAAAATATCCGTCAATTCCAAATTGAAAATTTGATTTAAATTTACTTAAGAAAGGTACCCTTCAAAAAGCCATCCTTAGAATATATAAATTGGAATTGCCCATTGTAACAATCATTTCCCAGTAAACCTATCTGTACATAATCCTTACGTTTAATTAGTACATTTATGTTGAGGAGAAGAACATTAAAAGTTGATCAATTTTCACTTGTATTTCAAGCAGTGCAATCAAAATCACAACTCTCTGTCAAAAAAATAACTTCCCTCTAATTCTTTAGTCAATTACATTATATCCACATTCTCTGGCTCTCAACACTGCAAATATAAATGAGTTCTCTTTATTCAATCTGGTAAACCATTCATTTTGAACACTGCCAACAAATCATCTTTATTCTGCTCTAAGGGATTCAACTACAGCTCTGTCCCCATAACTGAATTTGTGATGCCTTCCTAGAAGTTATTGTCTTCAAAATCTCAACAACCTATGTTAAAATGTTGTGGTTCTGTTTGCTGAGCTGGGAATTTGTGTTGCAGACATTTCGTCCCCTGTCCAGGTGACATCCTCAGTGCTTGGGAGCCTCCTGTGAAGTGATTCTGTGATCTTTCCTCTGGCATTTATAGTGATTTGTACCTGCTGCTTCCTGTTGTCAATTCCAGCTGTTCACTGCAGTGGCCGGTTTATTGGGTCCAGGTCGATGTGCTTATTGATTGAATCTGTGGATGAGTGCCATGCCTCGAGGAATTCCCTGGCTGTTCTCTGTTTGGCTTGTCCTATAATTATAGTGTTGTCCCAGTTGAATTCATGGTGCTTGTCATCTGAGTGTGTGGCTACTAAGGATAGCTGGTCATGTCGTTTCGTGACTAATTGGTGTTCATGGATGCGGGTTGTTAGCTGTCTTCCTGTTTGTCCTATGTAGTGTTTTGTGCAATCCTTGCATGGGGTTTTGTACACTACATTGGTTTTGCTCATGCTGGGTATCGGGTCCTTCGTCCTGGTGAGTTGTTGTCTGAGATTGGCTGTTGGTTTGTGTGCTGTTATGAGTCCTAGTGGTCGCAGTAGTCTGGCTGTCAGTTCAGAAATGTTTTTGATGTATGGTAGTGTGGCTAATCCTTTGGCTTATGGCATATCCTCATTCTGTTGTCTTTCCCTTAGGCATCTGTTGATGAAATTGCGGGGGTATCCGTTTTTGGCAAATACATTTTATAGGTGTTCTTCTTCCTCTTTTTGCAGTTCTGGTGTATTGCAGTGTGTTGTGGCCCTTTTGAACAGTGTCTTGATGCAACCTCTTTTGTTGGGTGGTTGCTTTCGTAGTTTATGACTTGGTCTGTGTGTGTGACATTCCTGTATACCTTTGTGGTGAATTCTCTGTTCGGTGTTCTCTGTACCATCACGTCAAGTAATGGGAGTTGGTTGTCCTTTTCTTCCTCTCTAGTGAATTGGATTCCTGTGAGTGTGGCATTGATGATCCGGTGTGTGTTCTTTAATCACAACAATGAGCACCCGAGCTACAAATCTTCTCCCAAACTTATGTTAAAATGCCCAGAATTGAAGACAACACTCCAACACTCCTAACCATATGCACTTGCTTCCAGTCTGAGAAATAATTATTCACTACTTTCTCTGCTTTTGGTTTCTAAGCCAATTTAATATCTACACTTCCATTAATCCCATGTGCCTTAATTTTGCTAATAAGTCTATTAAATGTTTACTTCATAAATTTCAGATTCACAGCATCAACTTCAATACCTTGACCAACTTTCTCTGTTACTTTATCAAAGAACTCAACAAGTTGATGAAACAGGATTTGCCTTTGACAAATATATGTTTATTTTCATTGATCTCCCACAAAATATTCTCATGGCAATTTAAAACAAATGTACAAATGTTTCCCAACCTCCATAGTTTAGCTAACTGTATTCATAGCCAATTTGTTATTCACTGTCTTCTAGACTGGGCGGGACTTCATTTGCCTGTTTCCATTATAGCCATGTAGTCTTAGAATACAGCACAGAAGAAGTTCTTTGACCCATCAAGTCTGTGCCAACCAGTTTGCACCAATTTCACTTTCTATTTGCCCAGAGCCTTGAATGTTTTGACATTTCAAGTTTCATTCATATAATTTTTAAAGGTTCTGAGGTCTCCCACCTTTATTTCCTTTCCAGGCAGTGTGTTCAATCTGGAGGAGAAAGTGAGGACTGCAGATGCTGGAGATCAGAGCTGAAAATGTGTTGCTGGAAAAGCGCAGCAGGTCAGGCAGCATCCAAGGAACAGGAAATTCGATGTTTCGGGCACAAGCCCATTCCTGGAGAAGGGAATGCTGCCTGACCTGCTGCGCTTTTCCAGCAACACACTTTCAGCAGTGTGTTCAATCTTCCCACTACAATCTGGGAGAAAAGGATTTTCCTCAAATCTTCTTTAAAATTGCCCGCCACCTTAAAGTGTCCCATATACTTCCTTAAATACCCTATTAACCCATCCTGCCACCATGAACACAACCAAATGTTCACAATTCTTGCCTCTTTACTCATAGTTGGAGAACTAGATGAAATAGTATCAGTAATCTGGGATGCATGCTATTTGGAGCAGGTAACTTGTCTGCCAAGCTTTATAAGTATCTCCTCTTCATCTATCTGTTAATCTATGACTGCCTCTAACATACTGTTCCAATTGCTTTATGCTCTTCAGGTTTGGCAAATAATTGTCAGAGAGGTTTATTGGGATAGCGCTGTGTTGGTGAAATTAGGGGAGTCAGTGAAATTAGAGAGATCATTGATGGTTACCACTACCTTGACTTCAGTGGGAGGGACTGTAAACAGGTATAAACAGAAGAATCTTCTCAGCCTCTGAACCATGTAGGTAAGGACAAGAAAGTTGACATAAGATAATGAGAGTGAGGGGGGGGGAGGGGAAGATTCTTGATATTGAGGAACAAATTATCAATTTTCACCTTCTATTTTGATGGTTCGATGAAAATCTATTCAGTGAGTGGTTCAAGGCCTATATGTGTGCATTAATGTCTCATCATTGCTTGATGTTATGTCATTTAATGCAGTTTGTTATGCTTTCCAGTATCAATGCGAAACTAGATGGTGCCAATTCTTTAGTACTACTGGTTACCTGATGGTTGTAGTTCACGGTCCCTCCTTTCAGTATCAATCTCAAGGCATGCTCCAGTGACTGCCTACACCATCCATCTTCAGAATATTGAATTGAGAAAGCACCAACCTCACCACAGCATTGGACTAAACCATAATATAATTCAGTATTGAAGTGCTCAACTTTGAAGCTCTCTGACATCTTACATTGCAATGCTGCAGATAGGTGCCTTATGCACAGGGACATGTTCCCATCTTATGTTTCTGCACAGGGCTCTGGGCTTCTCATGTTTGCCAATAATGAAAAGTCAAGAAGGCAGAATGTTGCTGCACATCACAGTGGTAGGTCAATCTCACACTTGCAGCTTCTATCAGCAGTTCACTGTGTTTCAAGTGAGTGGCCATGTAAGAAAGTCTAAAGAGAGTGTTTTTTTTCCAATCAAATAGACATACGGTCAGACAGAGTGTGTTACCAGAGACAATCAAAGGCACTGCCTAAGCTCAGTGTCGGGGATTGGCCACAGTCTGTTGAGCACTTGATGCACTCAGGGTTGGGAGATCCTTTCCCTTATAGTCTGGAGATTGGGTAACAGTCTGCCCTGAATGTACAGCCAAACATTTTAGGGATTAGTTACACATTAATCAGGGTGCAGCACAGATATCAGTCAGGATTCTGGTCTATGCCTAGTTAGGTCTGCTCTCTGAAGCGAGTCATGTAGGTGGGCCATGGTCAGTCTTCAGGTTTGGCAAATAATTGTCAGAGAGGTTTATTGGGATAGCGCTGTGTTGGTGAAATTAGGGGAGTCAGTGAAATTAGAGAGATCATTGATGGTCACCACTACCTTGACTTCAGTGGGAGGGACTGTAGTTTGGAATATTATGTACGATAACAGAGTTGGCCTGGGACTCAGAGGCTAATCTGAGGCAATGAATAGTTAAATAAATGGTCTGAATGGGAATATGGCGTGCTCAAAGGCATTGACAGGGACTCCAACGCAGAAGGGAATAACAAAGGTTGTGGAGGTTACCTAGAATAATAGGTAGAACATGAACTCACTTTCTCAAGTTTGATATGGAAAACCTTCAACCTTCATCCTTTTAATGAGCAATAAACATTTAAGAGATGTCTGCCAGTATTCCAGAATAGATGGTGCATTTGTCTGCAGGGTTGGACACCATTTGCGGGGGGCCCATCAAGTGGCAGTTGAATCAATCAGGCAGTCATAAAAACAGATTATACGCATTTATAATCACAAAATTCTGCATGAGAAGCTGGTTAAATTGTCATAAGTGGTTAAGTAGATCAGTAAGTTCATGGATTGGTAGGGTGGTAAATAGGGAAAAGGGTAGTGTTGGATATTGATGACTGCTTAGTGGCAAAGTAAATTCATTTGGGATAAGTATGATTTAGGACAAGTAAGTCATGGGAATAGTGATGAATGGTTGAAACCTGGGAAGTACTGAAGATCAGAGTGATTTTGCTGTATCTGTCCGCTGGTCCCTTAGGATATCAGGACGGGTGAATCAAGCGCTTGGTAAACATACAATATATTTGTCTTCATTAGTCAAGGCATAGAGCAGGGCGGTCATAGATGGAGCTGTATAAAACATCAGCTCAACTACAACCAGAGCATTGAGTGCAGTCCTGGAATTCACATTATAGGAGGGATGTAATTCTACCAGAGAGGAGATTGACCAGGCTGTTGTCGAAGTGGGAGAGTTTTAGTTCTGAATAGAGATTAGACACACTGGCATTGTTTTCCTTAAAGCAGAGGGTACTGAGTGGGGACGTGATTGAGATGCATAAAATTTTGGGGGTAGAGAGGGATTGACTTTTCCCCTTGATGAAGGTGTCAATAGTCAGGGTGGGAGGTGTGCTAAGATTTAAGGTAAGAAGAAGAGATTTGGAAGAAACGTGAGGAGAAACAAGTTACTCAGCGAGTTGTGGGAATTTGGAACTCCTTGTCTACAAGTGAATTAAAGGTAGGAAACCTCATGCGATATAAAAGGTATTTAGATGTACAAATGTGATGCCAAGACATACAAGGTTATGGGTCATGGGGCTAAAAATGAGATTAGAATAGTTATGTGGATGTTTTTGACTGGCTCAGATTCATAGGTCAAAGGACCTTTTTCTATGCCATAGCGCTCCTTGACTCTATAACTATATTATGAGCGCTTGCCACAAACAATCCTGTCAATGTTATTGATCATTACAGATTAACCATAGTAATCCCTGTGAAGCAGAATGATTACAAGTTATCTTTAACATGCCACCTGTGGTTAATAATTCACAAACGTATTTCAAGGTGTCACGAGCTGCAAAGAAACATGGAGCTTTCTCCTCATATTGAGCTCAAAGTATGTCAGAGCATGCTCTTATATGGAATGTTGACTTTTCTGCATAATGTACAGGTGGGAACACAAGAATTCTGAATTCTGGCCCACTTGAAATCTCCTACAATATTTGCTCAACATGCATCCCATGACTCACTTTGTCTATTGAGCGTGATTTAGATGTTGACTGCTTACTATATTACACACCTGTTCTTTTTCCGATATTTTCCACACGGGGTTCCCCATCAATGGATGCAGCCACGGTGGATTTTATACTCACTAAAAGGATCAATTGCATTAGCAAGCCCAGGTACAGCAGAGTGCCAGCAGCTACTGAGCAGATGGCAATAATTTTTTTAAAAAATGCATGCCAGGAAACCCAAAGTGGATGGACAAAGCTTATTTTATTTTGTCTCCAGGATGCCAGATTATAACACTTGATCCCACCTCCTCTTGACGAGTCAGTACTACAGCTTGGGCATTTGGATTTGGCTTCTTCCAGCTGCAGGGTGCTATAGACTGCATTGCACTGTGTGTAATATCATAATCCAGCTGACTTCACAAACAGGCAACAGTTCCATTCAGTCAATGCACAAGTCATTTGCCAACTCTGAGAAAGAGATACATTTTATCAAAGTATTTCATCTTGCACTCATCAGGATATTTTGCAAGAATATAGATTCAAAGAGAAAACTAACATTTGTGCTGCATGAGAGGAGAGTGCTGATTGGTTTGCAAATGGATTTTGATGAGATGCTGTTTGGAGTTTGCTCCAATTAATAGTGAATGATGTTTAACAGCCAAGCTTTGTTAATTATAAAACCAGACAGGCTGACTGATTGAATCACAGAATTCCTTATGTGTGGAAACAAGCCATTCAGCCCATCGAGCCCACACTGACCTTCCAAAGAAAATCCTTCCCAAACCCATACTCCTACCCTATCCTTGTAACCCTGAATTTCTCATGGCTAACCCACCCAACCTGCATATCCCAAGACACCATGGACAATTTAGAATGGCCAATCCATCTAATCTGCACATCTCCTGTGAGGTGCACATCTCCTGTGAACTGTGGGAGGAAACGAGACTACCCAGAGGAATTCCATGCAAGCACAGATAGAATGTACAAATTCCACACAGATAGTCACCCGAGGGGGAATAAAACCAAAGTCCCTGGTGCTATGAGGCAGCAATGCTAACCACTGAGCTACCATGCCACTCTTGGTCAGGACAATGGCCTGAGTACATATAAATGAGGGGTAAGATGAGATTCTGATCATTGCATCAATCTTACGGGATGGTGGGCTCATTGCAGTACGTTCCATGCAGAGTGCATCTGTGGTCAGTATAACTGAAGCAAGTAGAGAGAGGATGTGATGATAAACAATTTTGAAAGGTTGGGAGAATGGTGGCAGTCTTCTAAGGAGGAAGATGGGAACATTGAGCAGGAGGAACATAACCTTCACCATGACTGAGCAGTTCAAAGTTGGACAGAACAGGACAAACAAGATTGGACTTAATTGATCCCCACTCTCTATAAATCTAAACTAGGTGAAGACATCATTCATTGACGCTGCATTTTTTATTGTTGAAAATGCAAGTAACTCTATTCAGTCCTAAAAGCAAATGCAGATTTATTGCTGGTTTTTTTTCTATGCTTTCCCTGATGCTTAATGTAAGTTAATGTTCATAACTGTTGGCAGGTTTCACAACATCTGATGCTCCCACATTCAACAATGACAGCCTGTTATGTCACAAAGTGCATTAAAGAAAGAGGAACACTTTTACAGTTGGAGTTTTAAAATTATATGGCAGCAAAGAAAGGTATTCAGTAGATTTATTAATGTATCTGCAGCTAAAATGGCAATCAATCAAACAGGTGATGCTGAAAAGTTATCAAATGTGAATTCAATTTTCCAATGAATTGTCACCCCTGTGCCCTCAGGAGATGTTCAGTTTTCTTGCTTTCCCACTATGTCTTGGTGCAGCCCTGCAGTCCACAGCTGGGGTGGAGGGATCCTACTTTGTAATGGTGTTAGTCGGGCTTGAAGGTCAAGGGGATGACTCCAGCAACATTTGTGGCTAGAGGTCCCCGTTATGTCAAATGTTCTGCCTGAATGCAGGCTCAATCCCCTCAGCTTCAACTTCCACAGGGTTAGGTATCGCAGACAGCATGGAGATGTTAGATTTGGAGGAAGTTACATATTAGTTCTCCTTCATCATGAATCAGGGTGCCTGTTGGCACCACTCTGTCTCCCGGTGAGGAAGTGCACCTCCAGAGCAGTCAATGTCCCTTGTACTCCCTGATACCTTGCCACTGATGCTGAGCTAAAGCAACGGAGAGCAGGCCTATGTACATATCCAGTTGAGAGTGTGGTGCTGGAAAAGCACAGCAGTTGGAGTGGATAGATCACCTTTTCCATCTATCCACTCCGCCCTCCTCTCTAACCTATCACCTTCTTCCCCACCTTCATCTACATATTGCATTCTCAACTTCCTCCCAGTCCTACCCCTCCCATTGATCTCTCAGCCCCCGACCCACAAACCTCATTCCTGATGAAGGGCTCATGTCAAAACATCGATTCTCCTGCTCCTCGGATGCTGCCTGACCTGCAGTGCTTTTCCAACACCACACTCTCGACTCTGGTCTCCAGCATCCGCAGTCCTCACTTTCCCCTATGTATATATCCAGCAAACACTGAACATCAGTCTGCATAGCATTCACCAATCTCTCCCTTGAGATAGCCAGACACATGAATGCCAGAGTCAGCATGGTACTGATAATATTGGTGAACATCTCCAAGTGTCTCTGCCAAACCTGTTTTCTGTTCCTTTGTGTCTGTGAATTTCCACAAAGTTATTAATGGTTGACATCACTGTCCCTCTTGTGCCTGGTCTATGGAGCCCTCTGAGAATTAGCAATTTGGGACATTTCTTTCTCAGGGAGCTGAAAAGAATGGGCAATGGTTAACAGAATGTGCTTCAATATTAAACTAGTGAAAGTACCCATTGAGGTGTTTGTACCTGAATTGCAGGAGGCAGTCTTGCTAGTGCTTTATCTAAGAAATCTGTGGCTTCTTCCTTGAGAGGGATAAGGAGTTAATGGCTGTTTTCCTGGCACCTAGCTTGGGTTCTGTCATGGCTACTCAGACCCTGACCTCATTATCAGCTTGGTACAAACATGGACAAAAAACTGAATTCCAGAGGTGAAGTGAGAGTGACATTTGACCGAGTATGGCATCAAGGTGCCCTGGCAAAATTGGAATGAATGGAAATCAAGGGCAAAGTCTTTCCTAGTTGCAGTCATAACTGGCACACAGGAAGATTGTTGCAATTGTTAGATGCCAGTCATCTCAGCTCTAGGACATCTCTAAAGGAGTTCTTCAGGTCATTTTCGAGACCAAATCATCTTCAGCTGCTTCATCACCTTCCTTCCATCATATGGTCAGATGTAGGGTTGATAGTTGCTGATGGTTGCACAATGTTCAGCACAATTTGTAACTTCTCAGATACTAAAGCAGTCCATGTTCAAATGCACCAAGCTCTGGACAACACCCAGGCTTGGGCTGACAAGTGGCTCGTAATATTGGCACCACACAAATTCCTGATGAAGGGCTTTTGCCCGAAATATCGATTTTCCTGCTCCTTGGATGCTGCCTGACCTGTTGTGCTTTTCCAGCACCACTCTAATCTAAACTCTGGTTTCCAGCATCTTCAGTCCTCACTTATGTCTAATAAGAGACAATCTAACCAATGCCCTTTGATATTCAATGGTGATACCAACACTGAATCCCCTACTACTAACATCATAGGAGTTACCATTGACAAGAAACTCAGCTGGATTTGCCACATGAACAATGGCTATAACAGCAGGTCAGAGATAGCAATACTGTGACACGTAACTCACTTCATGATTCTTCAAAGCCTATCCATCATTTGCAAGGCACAAGTCAGGAATGTGATGGAATACTCCACACTTGTCTAAATGAGCACAATTCCAACAACATTCAAGAGGCTTGACACTATATGCACGACAAAGGAGATTGCAGGATTGGCTGACATCCACAAACATCCACTCCCTTCATCACTGATGCACATTCACAGCAGTGTACACTAGTTATAAGCTGCACTACAGAAATTCACTAAAGTTATGGGAACACCTGGAAAGTTCCCTTCCACAGCTCTCACCATCCTGACTTGGAAATACATTGACATTACTTCACTGGCACTGGGTCAACATTACCCCTAAGGGCTTTTTAGGTCATTCTACAGCAGATAAACTACAGAGGTTCAAGAAGGCAACTCATCACCACCTTTTCAAGGGCAGGCAATAAATGCTAGCCAGTCAATACTGCTTATGTCCCACAAGTGAATAAAAGAAAGTAACCCGATCCTTTCTTTTTCTATATTGTGCTATTTATTTGTTTGGATTCATTGTTCACACGACTGCAGATTTACTCTTGTATCGCCCTTTGTTAATCTTATTTCCTTTTCCAAACCTCAATCTGACTTTTCACTGCACCCACTGTGATGTGACTGCATCAACGTTGACTTATCTAAATAAATTTAATTTATGTTTATTTTGTAGGTGAATTAGATAAGCCAGGGTAATTTTTCAACAGTATTATCCAGTGTAGCATTATAAAGTCTTGATTGATGTCTGTTTGCAGAGGGGCGACAGAATGATTTACATTTAATTGGGTATTAAAGTTAAAATCTGACCTTGTAAGTCCTGATTGATAAAATATTTCACAAGATCAAAATCAGAAGTCTGTGGATCTGGACAGTGAAAACAGACCTTGTCTGAACTGAACACTAATGAATGGGATTTCAAAAAACTCTGAACACTTTAGTTTCCATGGTTGCGATGTAATCAGCTTGAATAATCTATCAAGTCAGAATGATAAAGACATCAATTTTATCGAGAAACAAGATGATTTTAGAAATGATACATTTTGTTGAATAAATCAAGTTTGTGTTTGTGATGATTAAGTACATTAAAATCTTAGGTTTAGTGTCTGGAGACTAAAGAGTCAAGAAGATGAATAAAGGGAAAAAAAGCTTGCTAAATCAATCTAACAAAGATCCTGTGCACAAAACAAGCTCTTGGTTTCTCTGGTTATTATGCAGCTGGATCTCCAGTACCTTGAAGGTCAGGTTGTACTTGTGTAAAAATTATTTAATTCATTCATAATGATGAACGTTCAAGATCAAGAAGTCTCTACTTTGTTCACATCATTCCATTCCTTTGTTGTGATGAGTCACTGTCAAATTAGGGAAGACAAGGACAAGGATACAGCTGAGTGTTGGAATTCTGATTTTGGTTTGGAGTCGAAGGTGACTTGTGGACTTTGTGGAAAAGCTTTTGGTAAAAAGAAATGAATAGATAAAATGAGCTTTTGTTTGTTTGTGAAGCCAGGCTTGGGGTTAATTACAGGCTGATTTTTGATTAAAATGGTTCCCACAAACACAGCGACCTTAGGAAAAACATTGTATTTAAACAAACAGTAGAAATAGGCTATAATAAGGTCATTACCTGGTTATTGGTTCTGGCAAGTCTGGAAAAGATTCCCTTTACAAACAGATGGTGGCTGTTGAATGGTACTTGGCAGCTCAGTCAGTCTATCAAGACAAAACCAGAGTTGAAGCTGTTTGTTTCGAACTCTGTTTTCTGAGGAGATGGCTTTGGCTGCTGCTAACACAGCTTGAATTTTTGAAAGCTTCTTGCCCAATCTCTCATACCAGATCCAGAAGCCCAGAGTAGAAAGCTGAATTAGAAATATTTTCTGGATGAACTAAAGAAGGTGACCTTGATCCAACGTTTCCTGAAACACGACCAAGGGATCCATATCAATGCCTGTGAAACAATGCATCCTAAAAGCAATGCAGTAATCTGGCAAAGTTTTGTTATTGTTAAAAATTTATCTCTTTAACTGCATTTGTTTTCCTGCCCATTTTTTGTATGCGTGGTGCTAAAATGTTTTGGGTTGAAAGCAAAAATATTAATAGATTACCTTATTTATTTTTTCTCTGCTAAGGTTATTGTGGATTTAATAAATTGTTAAGTATTTTGTTTAAGAAACAAAGTCAGTGTCTGGAATTAATTATTTGCAAAGTCTTGGATTGATCATTGAAAAATTCAGTTAGGAACTATTGAAACAATGTTTGGAGGTTTTTGATTGTTTTTAATGTTACTGTGTTGCAATTACAGAGGTAGAATTGTTGATTTGGTTTGCCTGTCTGCATTCATGTTATAACATTATCTATGGCAGGAGAACTATCAACATGTGTTTGAATCACTCAAACAAGCATTGTCAGAGAAACCTATATCCTACTAACCCGAGGGAGAAGACAATCCTGGAAATCAATGCATTTCAGAAAGGGTTAAGATCATGTAAGACAACATTTTGATTCAAAGATTTGTTGCAAGCACAATCCAGTTATTCCGATGTAGACTTAAAGTACTTACTCTGGTGTTTATACCACAAGATTCCCTATGTGCATAAATGATAAGCACTTAACAGTCAAAACTGATAAGAAATCAATGGAAATGATTTGAAGCAACCGTTGACCATTTCACAATCAAGATTATAACAACTTCCAGTAAAAATATGGGAATATGATTTTGATACCTGCTGCAAAATCTGATATGAAATGGTTATATCTCAGGACATGTGCTTACTCTCCAACAGAGATTGTGTTTGGAAAGCAAATTGGGATAACCTTGCCAAACCATCACCTATTCCAACTTCTCAGGATATACATCACAAAAACAAGCAAGAGAGAGTGAAGATGGTGAATGGCAGACATTCAGACGCAGAACCTCCTAATCAGTACACTGTGCAGAAGGTCAGAGTCATACATCCTATACTGGGAGTACAATTACACACAAAGGTGTATAAAATGTGAGTTGAGCCTAAATCCTATGTATTCACTATTCTGAATAGCGCAACATTGAGGAGAAACAGAAACCAATTTCAAACTTTATTATGTACCAATTGGGCACGAAACATACACAAAAGTAAACTTAGATTGTTAGGATGGGGAAGCCCATCAAGAAAACAATCAACACACCACAGCATGCAAAACAATCAAGTGTGAAGTCTAAACGTTCAGAAGGTTATACTATTACATGATCTGGAAGGATTATCAAACCACCTACATGTATTAGATTCTTAATTTTTCAATTTTTTCTTTCTATGTAATTATTTTGCAATTACCCTTCATATGTCAAATTTTACTTCCAAACCATGGATGTTGCATTATTGTTTTAAGAGCTGTGTTGTGTTAACTAGATGTACTAATGAACCAGGGACCCAGGTTTGATTCCAGGCTCAGGCAACTGTCTGTGGTGGATTTAAATTAGATTCCCTACAATATGAAAACAGGTCCTTTGGCCCAACAAGTCCACATCAACCCTCCAAAGAGTAACCCATCCCCCATGCTATATTTACCCCTGACAAATGCACCTAACACAATGGGCAATGTAGCATGGCCAATTCACCTGATCTGCACATCTTTGGATTGTGGGAAGAAATCAGAGCATTCAGAGGAAACCCACACAGACACAAGGAGAATGTGCAAACTCCACACAGACAGTTGACCAAGGCAGGAATCGAACCCAGGTCTCTGGTACTGTGCAGCAGCAGTGCTAACCACTGAGCCATCGTGCTGCCCGTTCTCTCCATGTCAGTGTGGGTTACTCCAGGTGCTCTCATAATCCAAAGATGTGCAGGTTAGGTGAATTGGCCATGCTAAATTGCCCATAGTGTCCAGGGATGTGTAGGTTAGGTGCATTAGTCAGGGTAAATGTAGAGTCATAGAGTAGGGGAATAGGTTTAGGTGGAATACACCTTGGAGGGTCGGTGTGGACTTGTTGGGCTGAAGGGCCAGTTTTCCTGCTGCAGGGATTCCAATTCTATGAAAAATCAGACTGAAACCCATGATCAACTGTAATGTGCAGTCCAGCAGAAGAAATCTAGAAAGAGCATGCATTTATGTTTATGTGTAACTGCAACTTATAGTCTGAGCTGTTAAGCTTTTGTAATTGCGAATAAACTAAAGCTGTGCTACTTAAACTGTGTTACTTCAAATATATGACAAAGGTTATTCAGTGGCCCACATGTCAATTGTTAAAAGTAAACCCTTTCTGTTGAGTGAGGAAGGGGAATATTTCCAAAACCCCTTCTGGAAACTGCCTGATGACTGTTGTTATAAGTAAAGCAAACAGGCCAAAATGAGCTGCCTATATAGGTGCACTGGGGACTCGAGCAGCTTTTCATAAAAATGCAAATGAGATCAGAGTACCAATACCTACAGATCCTCCAGATCTTATTCTGTCTTGTTCAGATGTGCACTGTCTCAAACAATGGATAAAAGCAAAATACTGTGGATACTGGAAATCTGAAGCAAATATGGAAAGTGCTGGAGAAACACAGCAGGTCTGACAGCATCTGTAGAAATAGAAATAGTTAATATTTTAATCTGAAATGATGTCTTCAGAATTATTTTCAGTGCTACTTCCTCTGGGTCAGTGAGGTGTGGCCTGAGGATTGTCTTGGGATATTGTCGCAGAATGATACTAACTACTAGGACATGGAAGAGTGGGTGACCATCCTATCAAGATGACAGCCACATTGAACTGACTCCTTTCAGGGAACTACTTGGGACTTGAGTGGGGTCTTTCAATCCTCAAACCACAAATGTTTTAAGATTGTTACTGATACAATTTGTATCGGATTGCCTTACTTTGTCTCATTTCCATGTGAGGTCAGTGCTGCAGTCCAGGCTGTAGGTTTTGGAAGCATAGCTGGCTTTGCTCAGGTGCAGGGTGCTGTAGACTCAACACACATTGCATTCGAAGGACAATGTCATAGTAGTTCTATAGCAAAGGAAAATAGACAATCCATCAATGTGCACTGGAATTGCCACAAATAATAAACAACAATAATTGAAGAATGTGATAGATAGCATTTGTACTTTATTGAATTACAGGATTGAGGGAATGGGTAGAAAGTCTTACATTTCAGGACATTAGCACTTATCTTAACTTGTTTGATCCTCTAGGGGACCCAGATGTCAGGTTTTCTCGACAAGATAGATTGTCTGAGTTTACTCAAAGTTTGGGAGAAGATTTGTAGCTCTGGTGCTCGTTGTTGTGGTTCTGTTCGCCAAGCTGGGAATTTGTGTTGCAAACGTTTTGTCCCCTGTCTAGGTGACATCCTCAGTGCTTGGGAACCTCGTGTGAAGCGCTTCAGAGGAGGGTCCCAAGCACTGAGGATGTCACCTAGACAGGGGACGAAACGTCTGCAACACAAATGTCTGAGTTTATTTTTACTTTAGTAACTGATGCATCTGCTGCTAATACTTTCTTGCCATTGCTTTTAAAAAGAAATCTTCCTTCAGTTAACAGTAAAAACAGCTGATGGAGACATCAGGAAGTTTCAAAGCATTATCCACATTGTTAACTGTCAACAACAGAGAGGTAGTCACTACCAGTAGACTTTACATTACATCAATCAGCAGATATATTCACTCTGAGATCAGATCAAACATTGCTCCAAAGCTATTGTTCATTCCAATGGACTTACTGCCAGTAGCATGAACGTGCTCATTATAGGCAGTATGCACTCTATAGGAACATCAAGTAAGTAAACCAAAGGTGTGCAAGCATTATATTTTTCATCCATTATTGATGGGCTGAAAGTTACTTTTTTTGTTTTGCATCATGTTTTTGAAGAGATTTCCACTACCATGCCTGCCAATTTTTATCACTGTGCCTCGCCAAACTCTCTCATTAATTATCTGCTCCATTCACTATGGTATCCATTACGTCTGATTCAAACCTTATTTTGTCTTCTTGTCATCCAGAGGATGTTGACATCACTGGCTAAGCCAGCATTTTCCCACTGTTATCAGACTATTGAATGGATCACTTAAGTGTTAATGTTGATCCCTCCCTGCACCGTGTCACAGCTGTAACACTGTATCCTGCACTCTGTTCTGCACACTATGATCTGCTTATAAAGCACATAAGACAACACTTCTCATTGTATCCTGGTACATGTGACAGTAATAAATCAAATTATTTATTGCCTATCCATAATTGCCCGGAGGGCAATGATTTGCCTCAGCACCTTTTGCTCACAATCATCAGGACTGGTCAGTGTGCCACTCACTTTCATTTCATTCAATCACTCCTTTATTCTCAGTACAGGAGAAGTCAGCTCACAACAGGGCAGATTGAACCTGTATGGGTGGAGGGATGAGTACTGTCATTCCTGAAGAAGGGCTTATGCCCGAAATGTCGATTCTCCTGCTCCTCGGATGCTATTTGGCCTGCTGTGTTTTTCAGCTCTGATACTCCAGCAACTGCAGTCCTCACTTTCTCCTGGGTGGAAGGATGACTAATATTCAGCTCCTCAATGCCAATGTTCCTGCAGAGTTGTGCATGGAGGTACCCAGAGGGTCCATGCAAGGTGTCGATGCCATTTGCTTCCAGAAGTTGCTGTCACACATGGAGATCAAAGGTCTGAACAGAAGACTAAAAAAATGGTGAATGTTGTTCAGTGTACATGAGGAGACATTCCCGTCCCTCACAGGAAAAGATCAGGACCACTCCTCTGCTGTGAAATGGTCAGCTCCTTAGAAGCCAACATACTGACCTTTGAAGGTGAGAACATGGATGCATCACCAGGAGCATCAGAAAGGCTGCCTCCTGCACCACCTACTAGCACAGATACTGGCACCTTCTTAGGAATATCAACAATAGCAGAATCATACTCTAACACAACCTATAGCCTCCCAGACTGATTCATCTCCCATTCTACCATAAAGCTGGAGGATAAATCCTGGTTCATTAAAAAGTGGAGGAGAACATGTCAAGTACAACATCAGGCATACCTAAAAGAGACATTTTACCTGGCTAAGCTATAAAACAGTACTGCATGTATGCTAAACAGCATTACCAGCAATCAGCGGACAATGCTATGCCGACTCCACAAGCAACAGATCAAATCTACTCAGTCCTGTATCAGTGGTGCTGGAAGAGCACAGCAATTCAGGCAGCATCCAAGGAGCAGCTAAATCGACGTTTCAGGACTTTTGCCCGAAATGTCAATTTCGCTGCTCCTTGGATGCTACCTGAACTGCTGTGCTCTTCCAGCACCACTAATCCAGAATCTGGTTTCCAGCATCTTCAGTCATTGCTTTTACCTTAGTCCTGGATCATCCAGTCATGAAAGATGGTGGACATTTAAGCAATTCATTAGGCAAAAGACTCTACAATGTTCCGATTCTCAATTATGATCGAGTCGAAAGCATTAGTGCAAGAGATAAGGCTAAATAATTTGCAATAATCTTCAGCAGATTTGCTGAGCAGTTGACACATATCAGATTCATCAGAGATCCTCAGCATCACAGATATTCATCTTCAATCAAATCAATTCACTGCACCTAATAAAAAAAATCAGCAGAAGAAACCGAACATTGCAAAGGTGATGGGCCCTGACAATATTAGATTAGATTAGATTACTTACAGTGTGGAAACAGGCCCTTTGGCCCAACAAGTCCACACCGACCCACGAAGCGCAACCCACCCATACCGCTACATTTACCCCTTACCTAACACTACGGGCAATTTAGCATGGCCAATTCACCTGACCCGCACATCTTTGGACTGTGGGAGGAAACCGGAGCACCCGGAGGAAACCCACGCAGACACGGGGAGAATGTGCAAACTCCACACAGTCAGTCGCCTGAGTCGGGAATTGAACCCGGATCTCAGGCGCTGTGAGACAGCAGTGCTAACCACTGTGCCATAATACTGAAGATGTGTGCTCCAGAGCCAACTGTGACCCTACCACATTGCTCCAGTACAGCTACGATGCAGGCATCTATGTAGCAATGAGGAAAATTGCCTGGGTATTACCTGCACACAAAGTAGAACAAATCTATCCCAGCCAGTTACTAAGCCAATTCAGTAAAATGATGAAAGGGTCATCAGCATTGTTATCATGCAGCACACATTTTGCAATAACCTCCTTATTGACATCAAGTTGTGTTCCACCAGGGCCTCTCAGCTCTTGACTTCAGTTCAGCCTTGTTTAAAATATGAACCAAAAAAATCTAGAGATATGGTGAAAGTGACTTCCCTTGACCTCAGGGTCATATTTGACTGAATGTGGCATCAAGAAGGGTTCTGGCCCGAAACGTTGAATTTCCTGTTCCTTGGATGCTGCCTGACCTGCTGTGCTTTAACCAGCAACACATTTTCAGCTCTGATCTCCAGCATCTGCAGACCTCACTTTTTACTCAAGCAGTCCTACTAAAACTATGTCAATGGGAATCACAGAGAAAACACACTCTGCTGATTGGAATCATAACTGGCACATAGGATGATAGTTGCGGTTGATGGAGTTAGGTATTCTCAACTCCAGGCATTTCTGCAAGCCTTCCTCGGGGATGTGTCCTCGGACCAGACATTTTCAGCTGCTTCAGTAATGACATTTTTTCAGAGCAGGAATGTTTTCTGATGATTAAACAATGTTCAGCACCATTCATGACTCCTCAGATACTGAAGCAGTTCAAATTCAAATGCAGCAAAACCTAGAAAATATCTAGGTTTGAGTTGATCATTAATCATAGAATCCCTACTGTGTAGAAGCGAGGCATTTGACCCATCTAGTCCACACCAACCCTCTGAAGAGCATCCCATCCAGAGCCTATCCCTGTAGCCCTGCATTTTTCATGATAACTTGATTAGTGACAAGTAAAATGTATGACATAAATAGTTGTAGACTATTGGCTGAAGAGGAAAGTAATGAGATTGGGTGAAGTTGGAATTTGATCTGGAAAAGGTTGCAGTAGGTAGGTGGAGTGATAACTTGAACTGATTTGTAAATGAGCAAGAAAATATTTGAAACTTATGAGCTAAGAAACTGGGAGCTGGACGTGACGAAAAAAAAAGATAATTGAGCAGGGACTTGACAAGACATTACAGCAGAGTTTAGAATGCATTTGAATTAGTAGTGTAGGGTTAAGACCAAAATGTAAGATTGAAGATATTTTTTAAAATATTGGAAAAACTCAGCAGGCCAGACAATATCATTGTAGAGAAACAGAGTTAATGTTTCAGCTCGATGATATTTCTCTGATCAATAAGCTGAAATGCTAACTCTGTTTCTCTCTACATTAGATGGCTAACTTGCTGAGTATCTAAAGCAAATTCTGTTTAATTCAGGTCCTCACATCCATTGTATTTTGCTTTTGCTCCATGTTTTACTCCAGTAAATATGCTGGACTGCAGATTATGTTTTGATTTTGTTCATCATTTGGACATAGAAACTTAGATGTGATTACATTCATAATTATTATCAACAGTGACTTTGCTTGCTGTTACAAAAACATTGGAGAGTGATGTTGGTTTAGGAGTGATTTGAATAAGAAAAAGTTTGAATATATTACAAGTTGACATCATATTAAAGGGGAACTGAAAGAACTGTGGATTCTGTAAATCAGAAACGAAAATAAAGTTGCTGGAAAAATTCAGCAGATCTGGCAGCAACTGATGTTGCCAGATCTGCTGAGCTTATCCAGCAACTTTGTTTTTGTTTCATATTAAATGCATAATGGTGTTATAAATCATGATCAAGTATCATAAATATAAATATTATTCCAAATATTTGAATGAAGACTCATTTCTTAAAGAAAATAATGTATACTGTTGCTGCAGCTGTTCACTCTTGCTTTGTTTAATAGGGGTGAAATAGATTTGTTGATAAGAATCCATTCTCATACCTGTGTTCCTTTGGTAGTAAGTTTCAATTGATCACTGCAATTTTATTTCATCTTTTTCAATGTATCATAATTTTATAAAACATATTAAAAACTGTGCATGGTCAGTGGCTTATTTGAAATTACCATTAATGTCTTCAAATTATCTGTTTTTTATAGCTAGTGGCTGAAACAGGACTTGAAATGGAGAAGAAATATATTTCTTCACAAGCATCATATTCTTCCTTGGGCCTCATTTGAGCAAAGTGACTGATGGTCGACAAAATCTGGACTATTGTGTGCAGTTCTGATCGCCCTGTTATGGGAAGGATATTATTAAACTGGAGTGGGTTCAGAAACAAGTTACTTTGATGGTGCCAGAAATGGAGAGTCTGAAGAATAAAAATTGGACTGGAAAGACTGGGACTTTTTCACTGAAGCAGCTTGAAAGGTGACCTTATGAAATTCATAAAATCCGTACAGATATAGATAAGGTGAATGATAAGGGTCTTTCCCCTAGGTCAGGCATGTTCAAAACTAGGGATCATATTTTCAAGATCAGAGGAGAAAGATTTAAAATGATATGAGGGGCATTTTTTTAAAACAGAGAGTAGTTCGTGTGTGGAATGAACTGCCAGAGAAAGTGGTCGATGCAGATGCAGTTACAGTGTTCAAAAGATATTTGGATAAGTTCATGAATAGAAAAGGTTTGGAGCGATGTGAGCCAAGTGCAGGCAGGTGGGACTAGTTTAGTTTGGGAACATAGTTGGCGTAGACTGGTTGGTCTGAAGGGTCTGTCTCCTGTATGACTCTGTGATTCTGTAACAGTTTACGAGACCAATTATCACTACTTGGGGGGATAGAAGAATTTTGAATTTAATGCTTGATCAAAGTTAATCAATTGATTGAGTGGAATGTAAACATTTCTCCAAAGAAACAAGTAAATATTAATGAGGGACTAAGAATTTATGTCTGCATTCACATTTTACTTAATCCATGAATGCAGGAATTAATATACCATCAAAGAAACTCCCTTCACCAGTGAACAGATGAATTCCAGTAGTTCTGCATTGAACAGTATCAATGCAGGTCCAAACAAGACGGGAGATCAGGTTATGGTAAGCAATAGCAAGATTGCATTCTGAATGCTGTTAATTCACCTCTGTCCCAGAAATAGAAAGTTTTTTTCTGTAATCAATGTTTATTTACAAAGCAGATGAATTATTTCATTAAGGGAATCAAATATCATTTTTCAAAGTTTGCTGAAGATGCAAAACTAGATAGCACAGTGAGTAGTAAGAAGGATATGGAGACACTTCAGGCCAATTTATGTAAGTTAAGTGAAAGGGTTAATGCATGACAGGTGCAGTATAATGTGAAAACTTTTGAAATTGTGCCCTTTAGTAGGAAGAACAAAAAGTTGGATGAAGAGGCAGCACCTTGAAAGCTCGTGCTTCCAAATAAACCTGTTGGACTATAACCTGGCATTGTGTGATTTTTAACTTTTACCAAAAATAGTCCACCAGATGTTTAGTCCTGGTTTCTAAATTTGGCTCTGTTGCAGTGCCATGGGGAGGGTAAAATGAAGTCCAAAGATGTGCAGGTCAGGTGAATTGGCCATGCTAAATTGCCCATAGTGTTAGCTGCATTAGTCAGAGGGAAATGGGTTTGGATGGGTTACTCTTTGTAGGGTCTGTATGGACTTGTTAGGCCGAAGGACCTGTTTCCACACTGTAGGGAATCTAATCTAATCTAAAATTGAATTTTGGGCGTGGAGACAGGACTTTCTCAATCAGCATGGCTCTTTAATCCGAATATCTGTCAGGGTACAAAGGCCTTTTTCCACCATTCATTAAATTAGTGTCAGTAAAAGCATAACATTATTTGTGAGGCATACGTCATCTCTCGACATTGAATCACCGATATAGTGTATAATTCAGATAACTCTGGGGTATAATTAGCAAATGTTCAGCACAACAAAGATCAACTGTTTCCTCACTCACACCTACATCAAGTAGGTGGGGGGGTGGGGGAGGGGAGGTGTAGATAGAGGGAGGATGCAACCTACTGAAAGCCAGCACCCCCACCACCACCCCCCTCCCCCCCCCCCCCCCACCAAGTCCTTGCTGATGAAGGGCTTTTGCCTAAAACATCAATTTTCCTGCTCCTTGAATGCTGTGTGACCTGCTGTGCTTTTCAGCACCACAATCTTGCATAGTTTTTGTCCAGCATTCTCTGTGTTTGTTTCAGATTTACTGCATCTGTAGTGTTTTGTTTTTCCAATAATAATTGTTTCTGTATGTGGATGATATTGGCGTTTGCTGCTTCAAATGCACTCATTTAACAGGTTGTGCAACACTTTGGTGACTAATACTTGACTCAAAATGTTGTCCTAACAGTGAGCAATTAGCAAGAAAATATGATGTTTGTAGTACGTGTTCCGAAAGTAATATTCACCACTTAAACGGATGCTCATAATTCTGCAGCCATTGGGAAGTGGACCTCTTAAGCACCTAGAATCACAGAATCCTTACACTGTGGAAACAGGCTATTTAGTCTAAAAAGTCCACATCGACGCTCTGAAAAGTATCCCACCCAGACCCATCCCCCTACTCTATATTTCCCCTAACCAATGCATCTAGCTTACATATCCCTGAACACTATGGACAATTTAGCATGGCCAATTCACCTAGCCTGCACATCTTTGGACTGTGGGAGGAAACTGGAGTGCCCAGAGGAAACCCAGGCAAACACAGGGAGAATGTGCAATCTTCGTATAGACAGTCACCTGAGGCTAGAATTGAACTTGGGTCCCTGGTGCTGTGAGGCAGTTATGCTAACCACTGAGCCACCATGCTGCCCTAATCTGAAGATGTTCTGGCATTGTTTGCCAGGAAATGACATTGTTTAACAACCAGGTCACTCCATAGGTACTTTACACAGAGAGTAGTAGGTGCCTGGAATGCATTGGCAGCAGAGAAAGTAGAGGCAGGAATGGTAGATTCATTTAAGGTGCGTCTAGACAGATGCATGAGTAAGTGGAGAGCAAAGGGATACAGATGCTAAGGAATTAGGCGATAGGTTTAGACAGTGGATTTGGATTGGCTCAGGCTTAGAGGGCTGAAGGGCCTGTTCCTGGGCTGTAAATTTTCTTTGTTCTTTGTTCATATGATGTTATGGTTCTGTTCGCCAAGCTGGGAAATTGTGTTGCAGACGTTTCGTCCCCTGTCTGGGTGACAACCTCAATGCTTGGGAACCTCCTGTGAAGCGCTTCTGTGATCTTCCTTGCGGCATTTGTAGTGGTTTGAATCTGCTGCTTCCGGTTGTCAGTTCCAGCTGCCCGCTGCAGTGGCCGGTATATTGGGTCCACACCGGCCACTGCAATGGACAGCTGGAACGGACAACCGGAAGTGGCAGATTCAAACCACTACAAATGCTGGAGGAAAGATCACAGAAGCGCTTCACAGGAGGCTCCCAAGCACTGAGGATGTCACCTAGACAGGGGACGAAACGTCTGCAACACAAATTCCCAGTTCGGCGAACAAAAACCACAACAATAAGCACCCGAGTTACGAATCTGTTCACAAACTTTGCTCATATGATCAATGAAAGTGGGTGCAAAGAGCTCCTACTTATAACTTGTCAAAAATTGCAGTTAGACAATGCTTGAGTGATCAACCTGCTAGTCTAAAATTGCACTCCATCACACTGCTGACTTTTGGGTGATATGGAAGAAAGTTTAGGAAAATAATGGCAGGACATTTACTTCTGTTGTGGCCCATACCAATTACCACTTAAACAGTGGCAAGAAGGGTGATGGTACAACTGCCATAAATACAGCAGGAATATGCAATGTTGGTAGATGGTGGTGACAGTCAGCATTTGAAACCGATCTGTACTCAAGTCTATCTTATATCTGCTCTTCTATCTTATGCACTTATGTTTCTATAGACTCTTCACTTTCTTATCCAGCGTTAATACCCTTTTTTTACACCTCTTCTCAGTTTCTTCATAGGCTTGGCATCCATTTTGTTCAGATTATACATCTGTGAAGCTGCTTAGGATGCTCTTTATTTGAAAGGCTTTATATAATGCAGGTTATTATTACTTTTGCTAAATCGCTTTTTTCATAAAATCATTCTGTAGTATTAGAGCATATTTCCTGTTCAGAAATGACTGGGCAAGATGAATTAAACAGTTCGGACTTAAGTACTTTATCTGTGATGCACCTGTGATGTGCTTCATGATAATCATTGTGTTTCACTTATAGGATATGCTTGGATAGAAGTCTGTACAACATTAACGTACAGATTTTGAGGAGGGGAGGAGGGTTGTTCAGAATGTTCACAAGCATTTCAAAACTGATTTTTAAATAAAAAGGACAAAGTTTACATTTACATCACTATTCTTCCACTATGATGACAAAGAAGATGAAACTGGATATGGCATATCTGTCAATTAGCACATGTCAACTGGACTGATCATCTCCACCATTAGACTTTCAGCTGGTCTGTTGAACCTGGCACATCTATCTAGTGGTGATCAAAGAGAACTCTCTCTACAAACTTATCATCTACTAGAAAGACACCTACAAACTATATGTACCAAATGTGCATCAGTGGTAATAAAAGACATAAACTCCCTTCACTATTCTGATTTGACTTTCTTCCAGATTTTCACAAGGATCACTGCTGTATTACTAGTTAGATACCCACAAATGTGTAATCAATTCACTGCTGTATTGTCAGTACGGCCCTTTCATTTCACACTACATAGCAAAATTGGAATGGCATGACCATCCAACCTTACTGGACAGTTGTATTTGATAGGATGCAAAGAACGATGTTCAGAAGGTTAATCTTGCAGATATTCCTATGGGTCAGTTTCTGAATATACACTATTTGGCTGTGGTGTGCTGCTGCAATTTGCTTTGGAAAGCATCAATAAGACTTTAATGCAACAACAAAATTCTATCTGTGTGGCTTGCGGCCATACATCCATTAAAGCTATGCTTTTGAAGGATGTTTCTATAGAAGAGTAACAGGATCTGAGAACAAACTAACTAACATAAATGGTTGCTATAGGAATATGTTGATTAGAATGATCATTTCAGTTTTCTCAGATTTACCATTGCTTTCACTTTACAAGCAGATGAATCTGTATGTTCAAAGAATAAAGATTCTTTTGCTCTTGCATTTGAGCCTCAAGGACATGGAATATAAAAATGCTTTTACATTTTAGAACCTTTAAACTATTTCATTTTAATTATACAAAGTGCAAGTTTAGTTTGCAGCTCTGCCTAAGCTTTATCTTGAATTCACACAAATTTGTTCTTTTCCAACCAAGTTCAAGTTTGTACCTACATTCCTACTGGTTATGGAGTGCTGTCTTATGAAGAGAGCTTGAGTGGGTTGGGCCTAAACTGATTGAAATTTAGAAGAATATGAGAACTTCTCATTCTCTCCCCTTCTCTCTCTCTCTCTCTCTCTCTCACTCTCGTTTGATCTATCTCTCTCTTGGATCTTGGCAGACTGACTTGTGCATGCACTTTAGCTATATATTTTGTAAAGCTTCTAACTCAATTCTGTAAAGGGCTTCCAATGGACTTTTCACCTCTTTAAACCTGTCTCCATGGCTACAGGAACTATAAGAGTTATGTATCGAGGTAAAAAGTCGATTGGTTATCTTTCAAGTTCCAACATTATTCTATCTCAGAATCAAGAAATCATATTAAACTATGAGGGACTCATGAGGCCTTTAAAAAGGGACAACAAGACTGTGATCTGGAAGTCATCCCATTTCAAATGGAGTCAAAAAATGTGGTGCTGGAAAAGCACAGCCAGGTAGCATCTGAGGAGCAGGAGAGTCAACATTTTGAGCATAACCTCTTCATTAGGAATCTTCTCAATGAAGAGCTTATGCTCGAAACGTCGAATCTCCTGCTTCTCAGACGCTGCCTGACTGACTGTGCTATTCCAGTACCACACTTTTTGACTCTGATCTCCAGCATCTGCAGTCCTCACTTTCTCCCATTTCAAATAGATTCCATTTTCACAAGTAGGAAATAGTGGATAAATCATAACTCAGACATGTTGGAAAACCAAACTCAGAAAGAACATTTGAATTCATTGAGTTTAAACATACCTCTGATTTGATGCAGCAAAGGCCTTAACCCACAACTATTACAATAGACATACATGTTCTCCAGGAATGGATAAGTTCTATAGTGCTGCCTTCATGTGAAGTCATTTAAATCCCCAGCCCTTCAAAATTGAACAACAAAGTTTGCCTTGGTCAATGAGAGTTGAAAAGAAAACTTTGTTCTCGCAGTATCAGAACCTTTTATTTGCAATTTTTCCAAGTAATATCATTATGTGCTTGACTGCTTTTCAAAAGCTAAAATTATCTCGATAGGGTGCTAATTGCACTGTTTAATAACAGTGCAAGTAGATTATAAAAAGATTAGCAGTCTTTGTTGTGGCTATGTAAATAGAAATTAGATGCTTTATAAGAGATTAAGCATTTAGGAGATGCAACAGTTCTGCATGAACTTTCATGAATTGGGCTGTCCTTAAAAAAAGTTGTAGAATATAGAATAAATATTGCGACATGTTGGATTTTATTGGGATCTGCCAGCTGATGGATACTGAGTGAGTTGCCATGGAGAGTATAAAGGCCTAGAATGGTGGTGGAGCTGCATGACTTATGGGTTATCACTAAGCTGGTCTGAGACTAAACGAAGATGTGAGGTGAAGAGGTGGGGCATGATTCATCATTTTGTAGATGAGGAGTCATTGAGAGTGGCAAAGAGAGCAGATCGAAGGCTTTTGGATTGTGAGGCTTTAATGTTAATAAATCAAAATCCCACAAAGCAGATGTAGACCTTTAAAATCCACATACTCTGCCTTTGCACTCAGCTGCCCATGTGGGCACTTTTGATCTGGTTCTAGGGACAGAAGCTTGAATCTATCTTACACCATTGTCCATACTGGAAAATTAGGCCCAAAGTTGTCTGCCAAGTTGGGAGAATCTAACAAGATAGTTAATGACTTGATCAAGGTAGACAAAGTCAGTAGCATATTTGGTTACAAATGTCAGTACTGTCAGCAAAAGTGGACTGTCCAAAGATGTGCAGATTGGGTAGATTGGCCATGTTGAATTTTCCATAGTGTCCTGGGATGTGCAGGCTAGGTGGATTATGCAGGATTAAAGAGGTAGGCTAGAGGGATGGATGAACTTCGGATGGTCGTTGCGTATTCGATGGGGCAAATGGCCTGCTTCCACACTGTTAGGATTTTTTGATTGTCACATTTTAGAATATCTTGCAACATTCTTTCTAGGAAAAATGACCTGGGTTCCTCTGTAAACTTCAGCAATCACATCAGCCAGGTTTACATTGTTAATAGAGTGCAGCTGAGCTGAAATAACACCCCGACTTGCTCATTCTTCTTTTCTTTAACTTCAATCAAGGTTCTAAAACATGAGTATCTTATCGAATCTCACAATTTTAAAGATCGTATTTCATTTTTATTCTATTTCCCTGCAATTAACCCTGATTGTATTGTGGCAAGAAAAGCATTTAATACTAACCTTAGCTACTGCAGTCCTTTTGTTCACTGCACTCTTTACATCATTGCTGCTGCAGTGTTCTTAAATTCAGCCTCATTGTGGATCCCAGAAATGTTATGAGTCAGTCCCATAATTGAAGACCAAATCAAACGGTATTTCACAAAGCTCCAGTATATCCAACACCAGAGATCACAAGCTTTGAAAGGCACACAATAAAGTAAACTAAAGATTGGTCAATATTGCTCTGTGGTTAGTTTGTTACTGTAATTTTTTTTATACAACAAATAGAAAAGAGTACTTTTTTCATGACAGTGTTTCAGTAATGTGATTGTCATTTTTGAGTTACATTCCCAGATGAATTATAATGTTGAAACTATTATAAAAGTGTCAGCAGTATCATAAATGGAGGCTCAACATGGGAAGGCAGTGACATGTTGCTCTGATTCTTAGACATCATGCTGTGGATTCTGAAAGCCTGCAGAGAAATAATGTTCCCTGCTGACAAAAGGAAGAATGCAATGAGGTGCGACTGACAGTTGCCAAGGAAGACAGTAGCAGGAGGTGGATGCCTCATGCCTGGATACAGTTCGGTGTTTAATGACTTGAGCAGGGCAAGAATGGTCAGTTGCAAGTACAAAACTCCTTGTTCTGCTTTCCCAAATGTTTGCCTGAAAATCACTCCTCAAATCAGTACATTCATCTATTTGTCAAGGTATCTCCTTGCATTCCCATCAGATCAGGCACTGCTAACATAAACCATCACGTTGAATGTTGTATCTTTCCCTAACAGTTCGCTGTTAAAGTGTTCTTCCACCCTCTCAAAATCTTGTACTTCTCATATGCATTAGTTTCCACTTGGAGAGAAGCCAGAACAGAAAAAGTACAAAACCAGAGGTAGCCTCCTGCAGTGATATCTGCAGTGAGCAGTGGCAATAGAATGAGGGAATCTCCCATGGAGACAGATGTAATTGTCACACAGCTATAAATTTCCAATTACATGGACTCAACATTAGTTAATTATGGTAACCTGAATAATGATGATTTTGTATAAAATCAAATTACTGCAGATGCTGGAATCTGAAACCAAAGAGAAAATGCTGGAAAATCTCAGCAGGTCTGGTAGCATCTGCAAGGAGAGAAAAGAGTTATGTTTCGGGTCTAACTGACCCTTTGACAAAGGGTCAGTTAGATTCGAAATGCCAGCATTTTCTCTTTTGATTAATGATGATTTTGAATGTGCTCATCTTATCTGGTCTACTTCAAGTATTTCACCTTCCTCGGGTCCTCAATCCTCCCAGAGGAGGTGTTACTGGACAAGGAAGAAGAATGTCCAGATAATACACCACAACACAGGTGGCACGGTGGCACTGCTGCCTCACAGCGCCAGAGACCCGGGTTCAATTCCCACCTCAGGCAACTGTCTGTGTGGAGTTTGCACGTTCTCCCCGTGTCTGCGTGGGTTTCCTCCAGGCGCTCGGGTTTCCTCCCACAGTCCAAAGATGTGCAGATTAGGTGAATTGGTCATGCTAAATTACCCATAGTATTAGGGTAAATGTAGAGGAATGTGTCTGGGTGGGTTGCTCTTCGGAGGGTCGGTGTGGGCTTGTTGGGCCGAAGGGCCTGTTTCCACACTGTAACTAATCTAATCTAAACAGATCTCATGTGCATCATCCACCCCTTCAGACAACTACACCCTGGCAAAATCGCTAAACAAGCAGTTGGATTGTCACATGTGAAAAACACAATACACCAAAAGGCATGTAGCAATCAAGAGATCCTGTAAAGAATGCAAGGTCATTCAAGTTGTAACCAGATGTTAAACCTTGGAGGTTATAAACAAAGACAGACAGAATGTCTGTGAGGAATGAACAATGCGATATTCTTTCCACAGTGTAATGAAGATGTGATAAATTGAATACTTGCCTTTAATTTAATAGGTTGGTTTCACATAGTAAATCAGTTTTAAATCAACATTTGGGTTTCTAAGATTCTAGCCAGACCTCTGTCCAACATCAAGTCTCTAGAAATGGATTCTAAAGGGACATGACTAGATAACCCCAGGGATTTTCACATTTGCTAATATCAAGGATTACTCCACAAAAAAATGAAAACAATGCTTGTCAAACATGAGCGTAATTGAAATAATCATAGAGAATGCTGGAGAAACTCACTGGTCTGGCAGCATCTGTGGTCAGCATCAGAAAAGAGTTTCAGCAGGCTGAAGACAGAAATGTTAACATGACAGCAAAGTGGTCTATTCAATAAATGTTGCAATGCAGCACAATGCAAGCTCAAGGAACAATATCTTATTTTCCTTTTCAGTATTTTAGAGCTTTGAGGTCTCAATATTGAATTCAATGACTTCAGAAACTGACTGCATTAGGTCCTGTGGTTCTTCTTCAGAATGGACTGATAGTTCTCTTCTTTCTTTCCCCATTATAACAAGCCCTTTGTCTCTTGCACAGGACGGCTACAGCATCTGCCTTCTTGATCTGCTTCTGCTGTGTCAAATGGAGTCATAGAGTCATGCAGCTGTACAGCATGGACACAGACCTTTCACTCCATCTTTTCCATGCTAACCAGATATCCTAAATTAATCTAGTCCTATTTGCCAGAATTTGTCTCATATCCCTCTAAACCCTTCATATTCATATAACCATCCAGATGCCTCCACCGCTTCCTCTGGCAATTCATCTCATAACATGCATCACCCTCTGCATGCAAATGTTTCCCCTTAGGTCACTTTTAAATCCTTCCTCTCTCACCTTAAACCTATGCCCTCTAGTTTTGGACTCCTCCACTTCAAGGAAAAGAACATGGCTATTCACCCTATCCATGCCCCCCATTATTTAAAAAACCTCTGTAAGTTTTCCTCTGTGCCTCCGATGTTCCAGGAAAACCATCCCAGATTATTCAGCCTCACCCTATAGCTCAAACCCTCTAAGCCTGGCAACAACCTTGTAAATCTTGCTTGAAACATTTCATGATTGCAACGGGATCTTGGTCAAATGGGCCAATGGGCTGAGAAATAGTAGATGGTTAGTTTAATTTAGATAAATGTGAGGAGCTGCATTTTGGGAAATCAAAGCTTAGCAGGATTTATACCATTAATGGTAAGGTCCTTGGGAGTGTTGCGCTGAACAAAGAGACCTTAGACTGCGGGTTTATAGTTCCTTGAAAGTGGAGTCGCAGGTAGATAGGATAGTGAAGAAGGTGTTTGATATGCTTTCCTTTATTGGTCAGAGTATTGAGAACAGGAGTTGGGAGGTCATGTTGCGGCTGTACACTTGGTTAGGCCACTGTTGGAATATTGCATGTAATTCTGGTCTCCTTCCTATTGGAAAGCTGTTGTGAAACTTGAAAGGGTTCAGAAAAGATTTACAAGCATGTTGCCAGGATTGGAGGATTTGAGCTACAGGGAGAGGTTGAATATGCTAGGGCTGTTTTCCCTTGAGTGTCGGAAGCTGTGGGGTAACCTTATAGAGGTTTATAAAATCATGAGGGGCAGGAATAAGATAAGTAGACAAAGTCTTTTCCTTGGGCAAAGGGAGTCCAGAACTAGAGGGCATAGGTTTAGGGTGAGACGGGAAAGATAAAAAGAGACCGAAGGGACAACCTTTTCATGCAGAGGGTGGTGTGTGTACGGAATGAGCTGCAGAGGAAATGGTGGAGGCTAGTACAATTGCAACATTTAAAAGGCATCTGGATAGGTATATGTATAGGAAGGGTTTGGAGGGGTTTGGGCTAGATGCTGGCAGGTGGGAGTAGATTGGGTTGGGATATCTGGTCGATGTGGTCAAGTTGGACCTAAGGGTCTGTTTCCATGCTGTACATCTCTATGACTCTGTGACTCTAAGTTTCACAACATCCTTCCTGCAGCAGGGAGACCAGAATTATATTCAATACTCCAAAAGTGGCATAAACAGCCAAAACCTGACCTCCCAACTCCTATATTCATGCACTGATGAACAATGACAAACATCCCAAATCTTCTTCACTATCCTGTCTACCTGGGACTCCACTTTCAAGGAACTATAAACCTGCACGCCAAGGTCTCCTCATTCAGCAACACTCCCCAGGACCTGACCATTAAGTGTATAACCACTGTCTTGATTTGCCTTTCAAAAATGCAATACCTCATATTTATCTAAACTAAATACCATTTGCCACTCCTTGGTCCTTTGGCCCATCTAATCAAGATCCCAGTGTACCCTGAGGTAACCTTCTTTGCTGGCCCTACACCTTCAGTTTTGGTGTCATCTGCAAAATTATTAACCATATCTCCGGTGTTCACATCCAAATCATTTATATTACTAACAAAAAGCAGTGGATACAGCACCGACCCTGGTGGAATTAACAAATGAAACCTTCATCCTAAGAGAAATTCAGGAACAAATGGTTTTAGTCCAAGTGGAGGAGGACAAACTTAGTTGCTTGATGGGATTTATTTAATGGCTTATTTGGAGCCATCACCTTGCAGTTTGAAAACCAGTCACATGACAGCAGCTAGTTTGACTGTAGAATGTAGCAGGATTAATAAAGCATGGCTCTGGAAAAGGCACAGCATGTCAAGCAACATCCAAGGAGCAAGAGAGTCAACGTTATGGGCAAGATCTTTCTTCAGGACCTGTTTTTGCCTGAAGAAGTCTCTCTCTCCCTCTCCAGAATTATACTGAACTATCATAAGACACTGATACAAACACTTAAGGGATGACAGCCTTGCACTTTCTCCTCACTTGAAATTCTCTCACAAGCCACACTATTTACTCTAACTGAATGGAAGCATTCAATTTGCAAACGGAAATAAGAAATGTTTAAAAGAAGATGTCAACCCATTGCAACTATCACCAAGACAACAACCTAAATTAACCAGCCACATATTTAAACCAAAAACACCAATTATTAGAGGAACATCTGATCATATTTACTTAGGATCTTTAACTCTTATCAATCTATCTTCTATTATATTACATTGAGCATCTTCTTTTTTGTGTGTGTGGTAAAAGTTGGATGTGGAAGAGTAAGAACCCTACTTGATTGTAACCCTGTTATGGTAAGAGTGGATGTGGAGAGGATGTCACAGAATCATAGACGTCCAAAGCACAGAAAAAGGTCCTTCGGCCCATTGAGTCTGCACTATCAAAAACAACCACCTAGCTATGCTAATTCCGTTATCTACCACTTCATCCATAGTCTTGCATGCCTTGGTAATGCAAGTGTACATTTAAATACTTTTTAAATGTTGAGGATTTCTGCTTTTGTCACATTTACAGGCAAGAAATTCCAGATTCCTATCACCCTCTGAATGAGAGCTAAACTTTTCTCATATCCCCTCTGAACATTCTGCCCTTCACCTTAAATCTATGCCCCTGGTCATCGATCCTTCCTCTAAAGAGGAAATTTTCTTTCTATCCAATCTGCTTAGGTCTCCCTCAGTCTTGTTCATTCTGGGGAAAACAGCCCCAGGCTATCTAATCTCTTCTTAACCACAGTTCTCCAACCCAGTTAACATTCTGGTTAATTTCTTCTCCACCCTCTACAGTGCAATCATATCCTTCCTATGATTCCAAAACTACACACAATGTTCTAGCCGTGCCCTAACCAACCTTTTGTGCAGTTCCAGCATCACCTCCCTGCTCTTAAACTCTATGGCTCATCTAATAAAGGCAAGTATCCCATACCCCTTCTTAACCACTTAACTACCTGTCCCACTACCTTAAGGGACCCGTGCACATGCACGCAAAGACCCCTCTGTTCCTCGCTACTTCCCATGATTCTACCTTTCATTGTGTATTCCCTCAACTTGTTTGTTCTGCCCACTTCTTGTTTCTTTCTCACATTGCTTTATCAGAATGTCACTGTTTTAACGAGTGTCCAGTCTCTCCCTCCTGTTCTTTGAAGTGCAACTGATGGAAGAAGGATGCAGCTCACATTTCATTTCAATCCATTTGAAAGTTCTCCAGCTACAACTTCAAATTTCTGTGAGAATAAGTGGCAGCCCCATAACCTAACGATTAGCAAAAGACAGAGATGGAATATCAGTTATCCCAGCCTGGCTGCAGCCCAGTGGTCAGAAAGTATCAGTTTCAGCTGTTTGAATGGTCATCAGATTTATGAGCCAGTAGTTGTAACTTGAGTAATAATAGGAACAACGTGGACCCAGAATGGTGTAAACAGCAGCAAGAGACAAATCTGGGAGCCCAATTGTCCTGTCCTTTCTCAGTTAAAAATTTGACGGGATTGGTCAAACATTTGAGAGAAACTAAATAATTTATTCATGCTTAACAAGTCCATCTGAAGTCAGAACAAGGAATCCACAAATCCCTGTGGATTTTTTGAGTTTTGTCTCTTTATTCTTTGCCATTTCAACAGTTTCTGACACTCAATTTGTTTTTAAATTAAGATTTAAAATTTTGATGTTTATCTTTGTCCTCCCTCTCTCTCTTTCTGGATCTCTGTTCACTGAGATCCCACCTTACTTTGTTTTCTATACTGTCTCCATGCTCCTTTGGCGACAAAAAGGGAGGTCAACATTATTGGACTGCCAAAGGAATCGATTTCATTTGCAGTGATCAGCAGTTTTATTTTGATATGCATACTTAATGCTTAAATGTGGTAGTAATTTGATGACTTGCCAGATTCCTCTGTTAAAAATCAGACAACACCAAGTTATAGTCCAACAGGTTTAATTGGAAGCACAGTAGTTTTCAGAGTGCCACTCCTTCATCAGGAGTGGGCGCTCGAAAGCTAGTGTGCTTCCAATTAAACCTGTTGGACTATAATCTGGTGCTGTGTGATCTTTAGCTTTGTACTCCCCAGTCCAACACCGGCATCTCAAAATCAGATTCCTCTAATTGTCTTACCAATCCTTTATGACGTAAGCCCCACTAATGTTTATTCAATGTACTAACAAATTTATCTTTTTGAAAATAATACCAGTGAGGAGCAAATCATGGTTTGCCTCCAGTAGCATCTCTGTCATTGCTTGGGGTAGAGTTGAATCTGTGCCCATCTACCTCTTGGCTTGTTATAAAGATATGATCCTTCCACATCACACAGGGCAGCCATCTTATAGGAGCTTCAATAAACACTCAGCAAAGATCAATCTGCTGCCTTGTGAACACCAATATTGTTATATATATTTTTCTCTTTATCCATTTGTTCACTAAGGACATCATTGGAAAGACCAACATATGTTGCCACACCCTGAATACTCTCGAGAAAATGATGTTGATCAGGTATGACATCGGTAAACACTCGGTGCTGGTGGAGAGGGAGTTCTTATATTCAGAGCAATGACACATTTTCCAAGTCAGGACAGTGCATGACTTGGTATGAATTAAAAGATGATGGCATCCTTCTGTGTCTGTGGCTTTTACTCTTCTAGTGGTACAATGTGAGGATGGAATGGCTTTTGAATGTGTTTCGGTGAGTTGCTGCAGCCCATTCTTAAGATAATGAACACTTTTATGTGGATGGTGGAGGGAGTCAATGTTGATGGTGAGGGATGAGGTGTCAATCAAGACTGCTGATTTTTCCAGGACTGTGCCAAGGATCTGGATTGTTGGAGTTGCACCCATTCCAGCATATGAGAAGCATTTCATTACACTCTTAACTTGTCGCTAACTGGTTTTGGACATTCCGGAGATGAGTTATGTACCATAGCATTCTCAGTTTCTGACCTACGTTTTTAGCCACATTAACTTAGTGACTGGTTGAGCTAAGATTCTGCTGAATGGTGAGCATCTATGCGGCTCAAGATACTGTTTATGTGACTTCAGTGATAGTAGTGACATTAAATATTAAGTGAAAATGGCTCCGTTCACTCTAATTAGAGATGATCATTGCCGGTATTTGTGTATTATAAATACAGAGGACCTCGATTATCTGAATATCAATTACCTGAATTGTGGACTATGCAAAGTAGATCTCAAGGTCCCGATAGAAATATTGCATCAAAGACCTGTTTCCAAAACTGATCATGTCTTTTATTTACAGTGATTAAAAATGAACTTGACTTATTACTGAAATGCTGCTGAGAACAGTCCTGGACATCGATGGGAGTCCAGGCACCATCTTCAAATGACTGACCTCCCGCCCTCTGTCGGTCTCCCCCCACACCTTCCCTAGAGTTCTACACAGGGATGTACCCTAAATCCATCTTCCTCAGAAAATCTCTCCAACATTGTCCTGTAAATGGCAAAGTGGTAACTGTCAAAAGGTTGCAGTGGAAAGGTGTGTGTGTGTGTGTGTGTGTGTGTGTGTGTGTGTGTGTGTGTGTGTGTGTGTGTGTGTGTGTGTGTCTGTGTGTGTGTCTGTCTGTCTGGGGTGGGGGTTGTGAATGTGGGCAGGGGCTGGGGCTCATGCGCATTGTGCTGCCTTCTGGTCTCCTGAACAGGGAGCGGACTTAACATAGAGCCCCAAAAGAAAGATATTGAATGAATTAACGGAATAATCAATTATCCAAATGAAATAGTGCCCGTCCATCTTGTTTGGATAATCGAGGTTCCACTGTACTACTTGTCACTAGTCAACCCAAACCTGAATGTGTCCAGATTTTGCTGAGTTTGGCTTAGGTTACTTATTTATCTGAGGGATTGTAACTAGAACTGAACATTGTGTAATCATCAGCAAAGGCTCCTGTTTCTGACAGTATTATAGAGGGAATGTCATTATTGAAGCAGCTGAAGATGTTTGACCTGACAACACAAGTCTAAAAAACTCCTGTAGCCAAGTTCTAAGGATGAGATGTTCATTCTCGAACAACTACAGCCATCTTCCTTTCTGCTTGATATGATTTTAATCAGTAGACTGCTTTTCCTATGACTCAAAATTAGGAGACATATTTTAAGATGAGAGTACAAAGTTTTAAAAGGGATAGGAGGGGCAACCTTTTTATTCAGTGAATGGTTTGTGTATGGAACGAACTACCAGAGGAAGTGGTGGATGCAGGAATAGTTATAACATTTAAAATACAATTTTGAGCTTCCCCACCCTCGGGAGAAGACCCTTGCGAATCACTTTATCTAGACCCATGATTTTAGAAATCTTTATAAGGTCTTCCCTCAACCTCCTATGCTGTAGTGAAAAAAAGTTCCAGCCCATCCTTATAACTTGTGCCCTCCATTTCCAGCAATATCCTGGTAAATATTTGCTGAACCCTCTCAAATTTAATAATACCCTTCCTATGGCAATGCAACCAGAACTGGACACAGTACTCCAGAACAGGCCTCACCAACATTCTGTACAACCTCAACATGATGTCCCAACCCCTGTACTCAAATGTCTGAGCAATGAAGGCAAGCATTATAAACATCGGCTGAACCACTCTGTCCACCTGTGAAGCAAATTTGAAAGAGTTTTGTATATGAACCCCTAGGTCAAGGCCTTGTCTACCAAAACTACATTGCTGTCTTACCTTTAAGGTAGACTTGAAAGCATTGTTCAAACCTGCCTACCTTAACCAGTAACAGATTATCTTTCCATTTATCTATTTACTGTATTTGGACCTTGCATGGTTGTGCCATGTTTGCCTATAAAGCAGCAACAACGACATTTCAAAGCATAAATCACTGGTTATAAATCATAGTGGGCATCCTGAAGATTTACAAGGTGTTATATAAATGCAAGGTCAAGTGCAGGGAGATGAGATTGAACCTGACCAAGACACTTATTAGACCTCAGAAGGAGTAATGTGTACAGTTGTGATGTAAAATTGTGAATGCATGGAGAGAGTGCATAAAGCAATTTACTAGAATAGTTCCAAGAATGAGAAGTTTCAGTTATGAGGATAGACTGTTCTCCTTTGAGAGAAGATGACTGAGATGAGATTTGATAGATGTCTTCAATATCACAAGCTGGTTGGATAGAGTAGATAAAGAGAAGCTGTTCCTGTTCAAAAGAAAAACAAGAGAACTAAGATTTAAAGTGATGTGCAAATGAGGTAAGGGCGATGTGAAGGAAAAGTCTTTTTCACACTGTGAGTAGTTAGGATATAAAATGTACTGCCTGGAAGTGTGTTGGAGGTTCAATCGAGGCATTCAAGAGGACATTGAATGATTATTTGGATAGAAAAGATGTGCAGGGTTAGAACATGGAACATAGAACTATACAACACAGGAATGGGCCCTTTGCCCCACACTGTTGTGCCAAATGTGATGCCAAATTAAACTATTCCCTTCTGCCTGCCCTTGGTTAATATCCCTCCATTCCCTGTATATTCATGTGGTTATCCAAAAGTCTCTTAAATACCCCTATCATATTTGCCTTCAGACTCCTATCACTCTGTGTAAAATATTTTTCCCTCACATCTCGTTTTTACTCAATTCCCCAACCAATGAAGGCAAGCACCCTATCTACTTCTGTGGCCACTTTCATGGAGATATGGATTTGAACCCCAATATCCCATTGGCTGTATATGTTTCCTTAACATTTGATCTACTAAAGTTCAGCATCTCACACTTACATAATTACATCATTAGCAGTGGTGGTATTCTAACCCACACTTCCACTGAGTCTGGAGTTTGAGTTCAGCATCTTAGACAGCTCAGCTACACTAACAAATGTGCAGAAAAGGCATGAGATTGGCACTGGGTAATGATGTTAATTCAAACAGCTGGTGCAGGCACAATTGACCAAATGGTCTTCTTTTACACTGCAATAATTTTATGATTCTGTAAAATGTGGTCAGTTCATATTGTGTGAAGTTTTGGGCCGTATATTCATGAAGGATGTTCTGGCCCTTGAATGTGTTCAGAGAAGGTTCCCGATAATGGTCCAAGGAATGTAAAGCTTAACATATGTTGGGACAGATCTTCTGTCCCCGTGTTCGTTTGGAGGAGAGAGACACCGGGTCTGATTAAAAGTATAAACAGGTTTAATGAGAGAGAATCGTACACAGTACAGTGAGGTGTCTAGCTCACTGGAGAAGGCGCGTTCTGACTATATTTTAATTTGTCTATCTTTTTGTTCTCTCACATTCCAGAGTTACATCCTTATTTGGTATAATGCAGTATTTTGGTATATCATTGGTTCTCACCTGATAACATTCTATTACCTCAGTTTGAGCTACGTGCATTTTGACACGGCTCCAATGTCCTGTTATCTCTCACCCTCCCTGGGGCCTCTTCAGGCTATGCCATCAGCTTTTCAGTCTGTTCTTAGTGTAACATAATGGCTTACTGCTGCCTAGTGAAGCTAACAAGTTCCAGACTTGCTAATACTACCTTACGTGAGCACTACCTAACAATAAAGTTTCTTACACTGCCTAACCTTAATAATGGATCCCAACACATATGAGTAACGTTTGAGGACTCTGGGTTGGTATTTGATGTAGTTTAGAAGGATGAGGAGAAATCTAACTATAGCATACAGAATACTGAATGGCCTTGACAGAGTAGATGTTGGAAAGGTATTTCCATTGGTGGGAGAGACTTGGACCCGAGGGCATAGCCTTAGAGTAAAAGGAAGACCTTTTAGAACAGAGATAAGGATAAACTTCTTCAGGCACAGAGTGGCGAATCTATGGAAATCATTGTCACAGAAGGCAGTCGAGGCCAGGTCATTGAGTATATTTTAGACTGAGATAGATAGGTTCTTGATATCAAGGGAATCAAGGGTTACAGGGAGAAAACGGGAGAATCGGGTTGAATAACTTATCAGCCATGATTGAATGGTGGAGCAGATTCGATGGGCTGAATGGCCTAATTTCTGCTCCTGTGTCTAATGGTCTTATGATCTAAAATCCATATCTTTCTTTCAATGTCTTTAAGGATCCTCTCTTGTGTAGATTTAATTGTGTTAGATCTTTACATGATAATTTTCCTTAAATCATGTCATCTTAATCTCACTTACATTGAAATAATTGAGTTATTGGCATATGACTTCTACTCCACCCCACTCACAAAGGCTTCCTTTCCCACCAGAAATATTCTCACATTGCTCCATGACAGAGTTAAAATTGAACTTACTTTTAATGAAGAGAAAAAGACTGCCCAAGCGTAGTCATGTTGTATGCTGTCAAAAAACATCACAACTCGCAGTGCACATTGAGTCATGAGAAAGCGAATCAAAAAGACCATAGACCAGTTCAGAGAAAAAGAGACCTATGAAATTCTTCTCTAGCATCCCGCTAGCCCCTACAATAATCAAAATAAGTGCCAGACCAATGGACTATGAGGCACATTCTCAACCCACCAATTTTTTTTTTATTTTCAGGCATTTTGACCACAGGTAAGAACACATTCAGCTTCTTGAATTTATAGAAAATGCACAGCTAACACACAATATGACAATTTGTCCAATTGTCAATAATTGTTTACACAGAGGAAAATTGCAACCACATATTGAGGTATCTAATATATTTATGCCATTTTTATCTTTTAAGTATCATAAGTTTCAGTATTAACCACTAGTGGCTTCTGGTAGGGGTGTAGTCCTCCTTGTTCTGCTGAACTTGTCTAATTAGCAGTCATAAATAATAAACTACAATTGAGACTTTATGAGAAGAGGCAATTAGCTTATGTAAAATATAGTTTATCGCATGGTAGCATGACTAGTTAGACATCATTATAAAGACTTTCATAAGTCACAGAATGGCATATCTATGTCCATCAGGTCTTGCTAGACTTCTTAAGTCTCCAACCAAGTCTATCATCAGATTGGATGGAGCCAAAAACAGCTTCCAACATTAATCCTTTCAAAACAATTACTTTATACAATAGTGAGCATGAATCCTTTTTTTTTTCCTATCTTATTCAAAAAAAGTCATCAGTTTAGGCAGACACAGTTTCATCATTTTAAACATACCAATTACATTTTCTTAAAATCTTTTTTTTTCCACAATGGATATTTAATTTTTTTGGATCTGCACTTTTTATAATATTTGTATTCCAATAGACTCCACTCACTTCCTTCAAAATATTTTATTTCTCTCACAAGCTACTGAATATATGGTCCATGGCCTCACTCAACTTCTTTGAGTTCATGAAAATTTCCAGTGCATCACCATTCAAACAAGATTAACCCTGCCGGCATTGCATGATTCTGTGGTTTCTTGTTCAACAGTAGGATTAAAGAAATCTTCAACAGTAATCCTACTGTGCAATAACTAACTACAACATTGCACAATAAAACTACAATTATGATCTTAACACTTGTCATGTATCTTCTTAGCTTCCCGACACGTTAAAATTATTACAGCTATTGCATTATGATTTGACTGCTTTTTAAAAATATAATAAAAACATGTTCAGGATTCATGCTCCACAAGCTGCAAATTTCCATGCATTTGTTGGGGATTCAATCATCTGGTTAAAGACCTTTTTTGGAGGGAGAGTGATTTAGGTTTTCCTTCCCTTAAAGACAAAAAAAAATTAGAAGAAGCAAGAAAGTTTAAGCTTCTTCCTCAATATGTAGTTGCAATTTTTCTTCAATATCTGAACATGATCTTATCCTGATGGAACCATGAGATTTTACATTCTTCTATGGCACTGGGATATTTTCCTAAATGTAAACCTTCCTATAAATCTAACTTCATGTGGTTTCAAATACAATAGTTATGAGCTAGGGAAATAGTATATCCATTCAAGTACAAAGATGAGAATTTATGTGTGGAGCCAAAGGAAATTGGTGAGGCCCTTAGTGATCATTTTGCATCTGTGCTACAAAGGAGATGAACCATGGATGGTGAGTCTAAAGAGAAGTATTCTAGGGAACATCAAAGTAAAAAAGGAGGAGGTATTAGATGTTTTGAAAAGCATTAAGGCAGACAAGACCACAGGACCTGATGGAATCTAACCCAGAATACTGAAAGAGGCAATGGATGAAATTGATGGGGTCAGGTACAAACCTTTGGTCACAGGAGAGATCCAAGAGGACTGGAAAATAGCCAATGGTATTACTTCGATAAAGAAGGACAGCAGGGATAATCAAGGAATTTACAGGTCATTGTCCTTACATCAATGGCAGAGAAATTATTGGAGAAGATTCTTGGAGATAGGATTTACTCACATTTGAAAAAAATATGTAAGGCTTTGTGCAGATAGGATTGTGTCTCACAAAATTGATTGCATTTTTTGAGGAAGTGGGCAAAACAAAGGCTTTAACAGTATCCCTCATGGCAGGCTGCTTGAGAAGATGAAGTCACATGGGATCTGTGATGGGCTTGTAAATTGGATACAGAAATGGCTTAGTCATAGAAATTAGAGCACAGTGGTAGAAAGTACTTTATTTTGACTGGAGATCTATGGCTAGTGGTATTCTACAGAAATCAGTGATGGGACTACAACTGTTTGTAATATAAAATGTGGAGGAGAATGTAGGTGATCTGATTAGTAAGTTCGCAGATGACACAAAGATTGGGGGATTTATGGATAGTGAGGAGGATTGCTAGAGGATGCAGCAGGATTTCGATATGTGGAGAAATGGGAAAAGGAACAGTATAATGTATAATTATAGCATGGGAGTTCTGTCTGTGTGAACAGTTAAATGGGGAATTTCATTTCTATTATTTTGAATATAAGTTATACTAACATATTTTATAGGAGAAAGTGAGGACTGCAGATGCTGGAGATCAGAGCTGAAAAATGTGTTGTTGGAAAAGCGCAGCAGGTCAGGCAGCATCCAAAAAGCAGGAGAATCGATATTTCGGGCATAGGGCCTTCTTCAGGAATCTGAAGAAGAGCTTATGCCCGAAACATCGATTCTCCTTCTCCTCGGATACTGCCTGACCTGCTGCGCTTTTCCAACAACACATTTTTCAGCTAACATATTTTGTAGCTAGTATTGCTTTTAGTTTATTTGTTGCAGTAAAGTATTAACATTTGAAATCTTGTCAAATCCATTCCATCAGTCACTTGAAATTCAAAGATCTGTTTAAAAGTTATCTGTGTCTGTGGGGATGGTCAATTTTGCATCATGACGAAAGCCAATAACTTTGAATTTCTAATACTTTTATAATAACAGCTGATGACCTGGTGGGTATTATCACAAGACTATTGATCTAGAGACCAGGTACTGTTCTGGGGATCCAGGTTTGAATCCCACCCACGGCGGTTGAATTTGAATTCAATATTAATCAATTGTCACGAGAAATCCATTTGGTTCACAAATGTTTTTTGGGGATATATAGTTTTTTTCCTGTCTGGGAGCAGCGGGCAACAGAGGGGAGGTGACTTTGGAGACAAGGAGATTGCTGGGAGGGTAAGAGAGCAGTATAAGTCCTTACCTTCTAAGTCCGCGGCCTTTTTCCTGTGCGGGAGCAACGGTAGACATAGCGGAGACGACGGTGGAGACAAGGAGGTTGCTGGGAAGTTGAGGACTTAGTATAAATTTGAGCAGTGGCTAAACCCGAGATACTGCACATGTAGCATCTCCCTCCCACTCACTCTCCTCTAATCAGAAGAAAAAGGACTCTGCGAGATAAGGTTTATTTTATTTTTCTTTCATATTTGGTTTTAGTTAGTTGATATAAAGCTTAGGCTTACAATGGCAGGGGACCTCAGACTTGTGGCATGTGCCTCTTGCCTGATGTGGGAGCTCAGGGATGTGACTAATGTCCCTGACTCTTACACTTGCAAGGCATGGATCCAGCTGCAGCTCTAGTTTGACTGCATAACGGCTCTGGAGCTGTGGATGGACTCACTGTGGAGCATCTGCAAAGCTGAGGAGGTCGTGGATAGCACGTTTACTGAATTGGCCACACCACAGGTTAGAAATACTGAGCAGACAGTGAATGGGTTACCAAGAGGTAGAGAAGGAGTAGATGCCAGGATCATGGTACCGAGGTGGGTTCAGAAGGGCGGGCAAAAGACTCATAGGGCTATAGTCATAGGGGATTCTATTGTAAGGGGAGCACATAGGCAGTTCTGTGGCCAGAAATGAGACTCCTGGATGGTACGTTGCCTCCCAGGTGCTCAAGATAGGGATATCACTGATCGGCTGCAGAGCATTCTGAAAGGGGAGGGTTAGCAGCAAGTTGATGGGGTGTACATGGGCACCAATGATATAGTGGGTGGCACGGTGGCACAGTGGTTAGCACTGCTGTCTCACAGCGCCTGAGACCCTCGTTCAATTCCCGCCTCAGGTAACTGACTGTGTGGAGTTTGCATGTTCTCCCCGTGTCTGCGTGGGTTTCCTCCGGGTGCTCCGGTTTCCTCCCACACTCCAAAGATGTGCGGGTCAGGTGAATTGGCCATGCTAAATTGCCCGTAGTGTTAGGTAAGAGGTAAATGTAGGGGTATGGGTGGGTTGCGCTTCGGTGGCTCGGTGTGGACTTGTTGGGCCGAAGGGCCTGTTTCCACACTGTAAGTAATCTAATCTAAAAAGTAAAAAACGAGATGAGGTCCTGAAAACAGAATTCAGGGAGCTAGGAGAGTAATTAAAGAGGAGGACCTCAAAGGTAGTGATCTCGGGATTACTACCAGTGTCACGTGCTAGCCAGGGTAGAAATGAAAGAATAGGCAGGATGAACACATGGCTTGAGAGATGGTGTAGGAGGGAGGGGTTCAGATTTTTGGGACATTGTGAACGGTTCTGGGGAAGGTGGGACTATTACAAATTGGACAGTCTACACCTGAACCAGACTGGAACTAATGTCCTTGGGGGAGTTTTTGCTACTGCTGTTGGAAAGGTTTTAAACTAATGTGGCAGGGGGCTGGGAACCAGACGACTACTAGACAGTGAGGTGGAAACTGGTGACTGCAAGGATCATCAAGTTAGCATTACCAAGGGGAACTGTAGACAAAGAGCAGATGAACACAAAAGAACTGGCGGCCTGAAGTGCATATACTTTAATGCAAGTAGCACAGTGGGTAAGTGCTTGGATTGGTGCCTGGGAGTATGACATTATTGTGATCACAGAGACTTGGTTGAAGGAAGGGCATAATTGGCAACTAAATGTTCCAAGATATAGTTGCTTCTGAAAAGGCAGAGAGGGAAATAAAAAAGTTGGGGGTGGGGGGTTAGTTGCATTGCTGGTCAGGGATATGCTAAAGGAGGACACTACGGAGGATTTGAACAGAGAGGTATTATGAGTGGAGCTGAGGAATAAGAAGGGTGCAATTACATTGGTAGGGCTGTAATTCAGGCCTCCCATCAGTGGACATGAGATAGAAGAACAAATAGGTAAACAGATTATGGAAAGATGTAGAGGCAACAGGGTGGTGGTGATTTTAATTTTCCCAACATTGATTGGGATACATTTAATGTCAATGGTCTGGATGGGGTAGAATTTGTAAGGAGCGTCCAGGAAAGTTTTCTAGAGCAGTATGTCAATAGTCCGACTCGGGAAGAGGCCTTATTGGACCTGGTGTTGCAGTGGGGAATGTCTTTGAGAATAGTGACCACAATTCTTTAAGTTTTAGAATTTTCATAGATAAAGATGAGAGTGGTCCTAAGGAATGAGTACTAAACTGGGCCAAGGCCAATTATATCAAAATTAGGCAGGAGCTGGGAAATGTGGATTGGACATAGCTATTTGAAGGAAAGACTACATCTGATATGTGGGAGGATTTCAAAGATACGTTGAAGATAGTGCAGGATAGGCATGTCCCTTTGAAAACAAGGGATATGAAAGGCAAGATTCATGAACCGTGGATGACTAGCCAAGAGGAAAAGGGAAGCGTACATAAGGTCCAGCAGCTGAGAACAGAACGGGCCCTGGAGGAATATCGGGAGAGTATGACCAATCTTAAATGAGGAATCAAGCAGGTTAAAAGGGGTCATGAAATAACTTTAGCAAGCAGAATTAAGGAGAATCCCAAGGCCTTTTATTCTTATGTAAGAAGCAAGAGGCTAAGTAGAGAAGGAGTTGGTCGACTAAAGGATAAGGAAGGAAGGTTACATGTCGAACCTGGGAAAATGGGTGAGATTTCTCAATGATTACTTTGCATCAGTGCTCACTGAGGAACAGGAGGCAATGAATGCTGAGATTAGAGATAGATGTTTTTTCACTCTGGATCACGTTGACATAAAGAGGAAAGATGTGTTGGGTAGGCTAAAGGATATTAAGGTGGACAAATCCCCACAACAGGATGGGATCTATCCCAGCTTGCTGAGGGAGGCGAGAGAGGAAATATTGGGGCCCTGACAGATACCTTTGTAACATCTTTAAACATAGGTAAGGTGCCGGAGGACTGGAGGGTTGTCCATATTTTCCAGCTGCACAAGAAGGATAGTAGGAATATTCCAGGTAACTACATACCAGTGAGCCTGATGTCAGTGGTGGGAAAGTTGTTGGAGAAGGTATTGGAGGATGAAATCTATTTATGTTTAGAAAAGAATGGGCTTGTCAGTGATAAGCAACATGGATTTGTGCGGGGTAGATCGTGCCTTACCAACTTAATAATGTTCTTTGTGGAAGTGACCAAGTTGATAGATCAAGGAAGGGCGATAGATGTCATATACATGGACTTTAGTAAGGCATTTGATAAGGTTCCCCAAGATAAACTAATGGAGAAAATGAAGTCACATGGAGTGCAGAGTGTTCTAGCTAGGTGGATAAAGAACTGATTGAGCAACTGGAGACAGAGAGTAGTAGTTGAAGGGAGTTGCTCGAAATGGAGAAAGGTGTTCCACAGGAATCAGTATTGGGGCCACTGTTGTTTATAATATACATAAATGATATGGAAGAGGGCACAGTTAGTCTGATCAGCAAGTTTGCAGATGGCGCAAAGATTGGTGCAGTAGCAGAAAGCATAGGGGACTGCAGGAGAATATAGATAGGCTGAAGAGTTAGGCGGAGAAGTGGCAGATGGAGTTCAATCCAGGCAAATGTAAGGTGAGGTGAGGCATTTTGGAAGGTCTAATTCTGGAGTGAACTATACTGTAAACAGAAGAGCCTTTGGAAAAGTTGATGAACAGAGAGATCTGGGAGTTCACATCCATTGTACCCTGAAAGTGGCTATACAGGTGGATAGAGTGGTCAAGAAGGCATATGGTATACTTGAGGGGCAGGAAAAGTCCATCTCCAGCATCTGCAGTACCCTCTTCTGCCTATATAGTATGCTTACCTTCATTGGACAGGGTATTGAGTATAAGAGCTGGCAAATCATGTTAAAATTGTACAAGAGTTTTGTTCAGCTGCATTTAGAATACTGTGTACAGTTCTGTTCGCTACATTACCAAAAGGATGTGGACCCTTTGGAGAGAGTGCAGAGAAGTTTTACGAGGATGTTGTCTAGTATGGAAGGTGCTAGCTATGAAGAGAGGTTGAGTAGGTTAGAATTGTTTTCATTAGAAAAAAGGAGACTGAGGGGGGACCTGATTGAGGTCTACAAAATAATGAAGGGTATAGATAGGGTAGATAGAGATAAGCTTTTTCCCAGGGTGAGGGATTCAATAACGAGAGGTCACTCATTCAAGGTGAAACGTTTAAGGGGATACACACGAAAGTACTTTACACAGAGGGTGGTAAGTGCATGGAACGTGTTGCCAGCAGAGGTAGTTGAGGCAGGCATGGTAGATTCATTTAAGGTGAGTCTGGACAGGTGCATGAGTAGGTGGGGAGCAGAGGGATACAGATGCTAAGGAATTGGGCGATAGGTTTAGACAGTTGATTTGGATCAGGTCAGGCTTGGAGGGTCGAAGGGTCTGTTCCTGGACTCTAAATTTTCTTAAAAACAAATGACCTGGTTGGGTTTAGCTGAGACTCCAGACACACAGCAATGTGAGTGCCTCTTATCTGCCCTCTGGACAATTCGAGATGAAGAATAAATTCTGGTCTGGTGTGTCACTCCCATGTCCTGTTCACAAAAAAAAACATTAATAATAAGCGGGTGAACTTCTTGGGCCAGAATGAGTGCTTCTGATGAAAAATATGGCCCAGATCAAAACTCAGAGGCATAGTTCTTCGAGATTTTTATTTTATTACTTGTCTGTGGTAGTCATCCACTTTCCTGGTGTAGTCTAATGGTGGGCACAGCTTTGCATGATTCATTTGAAAAGCATCAAACACATGCAAACAGCGTTCAGATTATTTCTGAGCACAGAATTATTGATGTCATAGACAAAACACTTGTACAAGTCCCATAACCTACTGCGAATCCTCTTGCAAGGATGCCTTCCTTGAAGAAGCTCTTTTCCTCCCTCTACAAGGATTTCAGTGAGTCTCTCCACCTATCACATCTCCATCGCCCCTCCCCCAAGTCCCTCCTCCCTACCTTTTATCTTAGCCTGCTGGACACACTTTCCTCATTCCTGATGAAGGGCCTTTGCCCGAAACGTCGAATTTCCTGTTCCTTGGACGCTGCCTGACCTGCTGCGCTTTAACCAGCAACACATTTTCAGCTCTGATCTCCAGCATCTGCAGACCTCACTTTTTACCCCATGAAATTCAATCACTGTCAACTAATGGCCCTGACATGATGTTATTTGGAATGTTTGCTTTTATACATCATCATTCAATATGTGTACAGATTGCAACTTAAATCAGGGACAGCAACACATGAAGATTGGGAGAATGCATTTCCGTTTTACTCACTTGGGACTGAATATGTGTAATGAGACAAATAGAGTTCTTCCCAAGCAAAAACACTAGCGACCAATTGAAACAAAACAGGCAATTGCACATCTTTTTAGATCTGACTGTAGATCTGACATATAGTGGAGATCTGACTCCATTACATGAGATGATATTTCATAATTTTTGAATTCTTATCTTTTGTACAATGTTCAATGGATGAAATGATTCTTGGCAATGTGAGAGAGTCTTTCGCTGCAGTTAGTGCTAAACATAAAATCGTATTCTTAAAAAATACACTGCCTATCAGTGTAGGCTATTGTCATTGCGTGCATTCTGGTGTCAATGTTTTCAAAATGTTGTGATTCTTCATAATTGATCATTATTAATATATTGCATGTTAATTTGAATCCTTTATGCCTGATTTCACCCTAGGCTCAGGAAAATGTTCTGCTAGCTGTAATAACAATTCTGAGGGTTTTTTTCCTGCTTGGATTGTTGAATTTAAAGAGTGCATCTATTTATTTTGTGAACATTGAGGTGAGTGGAGGACGAGTGCGTGGTGCACTTAATAGCAGTCTACATTTGGTGGTGACAGCAATAGGAGAAGGGTGAGAGAACTAAAACTATATAAGTTCTACTCTGCATTGACAAATGTGGTCAATCAGAACTGTGAGTCAATTATGATGCAGAAGTGTTTCTGCCCTCAACGAATGTTTGCTTTATACCACTAAACATGAAAATATTTTGTTTTCCATTAATTTCAAAGTAAGTTGTTCACTTGCTTCCCAAGTGCCTTTAAAAATGGTGCCAGGAAGTTGGAGCTGAAAATGTGTTGCTGGAAAAGCGCAGCAGGTCAGGCAGCATCCTGTTCCTTGGATGCTGCCTGACCTGCTGCGCTTTTCCAGCAACACATTTTCAGCTCTGATCTCCAGCATCTGCAGACCTCACTTTCTCCGCTAGGAAGTTGGAGCCCAGAAAGTCATATCATAGAGCAGAACTTTCTGCCTGCCTACCCATTACATTTGGCATCACATGGAATGAGCTGAGAAGTATGTAATCGCTTGAGAAAGCCTATTCCACATTCATACCTTCATACCTCATCGCAAAAGAACGTTACTTTTGAATTCCTCCATGTAAAATACTGTAGGGACAGCATTTCTCATCCACACTAAATCCACTACTGAATGCAGTGGCTTAGAGTCATAGAGCCATAGAGATATACAGCACGGAAACAGAATCTTCGGTTCAAACAGATATCCTAAATAAATCTAGTCACATTTGTCAGTATTTAGTCCATATCCCTCTAGACCTTCCTATTCATATACCCATCCAGATGTGTTTGAAATGTTGCAATTGTACCATCCTCCAAAACTTCCTTGGGCAGCTCATTGCACAAGCACACCACCTTCTGTGTGAAAAAAAATGTCCCTTATGTCCCTTTTGTATCTTTCCCCTCTCACTTAAACCTATACCCCTGAGTTCTGGGGTATAGGTTTAAGTGAGAGGGGAAAAGACCTTGTCTATTTACCCAAACCATGCCCCCCCATGATTTAATAAACCTCTATAAGATCACCCCACAGTTTCCAGTGCTTCAGGGAAAATAGCTCCAGCCAATTCAGCATGTTCCTATAGCTCAAACCCTCCAACCCTGATAATATCCTTGTAAATCTTTTCTGAACCCTTTCAAGTTTCACAACATTCTTCTTATAGCAGGAAGACCAGAATTGCACGTGGTATTCCAAAGTGGTCTAACCAATGTCCTGTACAGCTGCAACATGACATCCCAACTCCTAAACTCAATGCACTAATCAACAAAGGAAAGCATATCAAATACCTTCTTCACTATGCTATCTACCTGGGACTTCAATTTCTATGAACCTGTACTCAAAGGACTCTTTGTTCAGCATCACTCTCCAGAGCCTTACCTTTAAGTGTGTAAGTGCTGCCCTGATTTGTCTTTCCTAAATGCAGCACTTAGCATTCATCTACATTAAACTCCACCTGCCACCCCTTGGCACATTGGCCCATTGGTCTATCTAATCGGGATCTCATTGTACTCTGAGGTGACCTCCTTTGCTGTTCACTACACCTCCGATTTTGGTGCTGCTAGGACATCTCAGAAGGCAGACACATTGTTATTGGTCTAGATAAGATAAGGACTGCAGATTAACTGCACCAAAAGATTAAGTGAATCAAGTAAGTATTTACAATAACTGATGATAGCTTCACTGTTACTGAAACTAGCTTTAACTGCCAGATTTTCTATTTGAAGGTAAAGCCACTGTTATAAAGTTGAAGGTGTATACTGTACCTTAAGAGAGTGTGCATGTTGTTCTGAATTGAGCTTACAAGTACCTGTGTGATATAACTAGATGGCAGCCTCAGAGTGCACTGGAAAGTTGAAATATGTAATATTTGGCTGTGAAATGAGTTGGTTGTTTTGACAACAATTCGAATTTAACCAATCAGTTTAAATTATGCCCCAGGATATTAAAATCCAATTGTGTTTGAATTTATTGTTGTGCCAACATTGAGCCAATGAGATGATCTGACATGGTAATATAAAAATGCAGGCATTTTGAAAATTGGTCATAGCAACTGACATCAAAGGAGACACAAGAAATTAGGAAACACTTTATCAAAGGTAACTTTTCATATGAAACATATTTGGAGTAAAAAGAAAGAAGATGACACAGGGAGATCTACAACCAGAAGAAGAAAGACACCGAAAGTGATAACCGCTGCGTGGTTTTGAAATCAAATTGATGTAATTTTAATAAGTTTTTTATTGGAACAGCATATTGTTATAGAGATGGAGGCAGGTAATAAGCAGTCAAGAGAAAGGGGAGCTTAGAGTCGTGAATAGTTGTTGTTTAATGTTCACTTTTAAAGTTAAAGAATACATTAATATTATTTTCTTTAAATAGTGGAATTTGGGAGTTCTCTGTTACTCATATTTTAACAGATTAAGAGGTAAGGTGATTTTCTCTGGAGGTTTGGTTTAATTAACAGAAGGGTTCACTGCCATCTTGTAACACCACCAGCTGCCATGGTGGAATTTGAACCCATGCCATTTTAGCATTATCCTGAGTCTCCGGATTATTAGTCCAGTAATATTATCAGTTACACCACCACCTTGCCTACTCCTCTCAAACTGATGCTTTTTCAAATAATACCAAGTTTATTGCATATTTCTTCAACTCAGGAAAAAAAGGTTTTCTAGTGGAACTTTATCTGCTTTTTAATACTGGCTAACTCTAGCATTCAAGGATAACTCTTCTGTGAATTCAAAATTGGTTAATTTGGGATCTGCTTGCTCTATGAAATATGCAGCATTTTTTGTTTTGTGGGATGTTTGGTTGCAAAATATTTGTTCAGGTCATTTTTAAAAATCTGTTTACCTCTTATATTTCCCATTCATTTCATCATTATTTGTTTCCAAAATAATAAGATTCTTCACTTGGGCAGATGGCACAATGGCTCACAGAACTAGGGACCCAAGTTTGATTCCTGCCTTAGGCGGCTGTCTGTGTGGAGTTTGCACATTCTACCAGTGTCTGTGTGGGTTTCTTCTAGTTGCTCCGGTTTCCTCCCACAATCCAAAGATGTGCAGGTCAAGTGAATTGACCATGCTAAATTGCCCATAGTCTTAGGTGTATTAGTCAGGGATAAATATAGGGTAGGGGAATGGGTCTGGGTGGATTACTCTTGATAGGATAGGTATGGATTTGTTGGGCTGAAGGCCCTGTTTCCATATTGGAGGGAGTCTAATCTAATCTACAGACTCAGTTTCTGCTCTGATGAAGAGATTTCTAGACTCAAAACATGAGCTTGCTCTCTCTCTCTCTCCACAGATGCCCCTGACTGCCAGATTTTTTTTTGTTTTTAATACAGATTCCAGCATCTGCAGTAATTGACTTCTACTCAGTTTCTGCCAGATTACATCTGGGGTGTTGCCTCCTAGGAGATGAAGTCATTGTATTTCACCATGTTGGCTTTCAGGATATCCATGAAGTGTTTCTTCTGTCCTCTTCTGGTGTGTCTGCTCCTGACTGAGCTAGGAGAAGGCATGCTGCTTTGGGATCTTGGGTATTTGATTTGCAAACTGTATGACAAACCCAGTGATATTGATGGTGATGATTGTAACCTCAATGCTTCTGGTGCCTGCTGGTTGGTGCATCCATTCTCCCATTTAATGTCCAGAATCCTATATGACATGTCTCCAACATTTTGAGGCACCTCCTGCATAATGCCCATGTTTCAACCCTCTACTGAAAACCAGACATCGTAACTATATGATGAACCTATTTGGCGTTCATATTCAATGAATACAAACAAGTTACAATCAAAATTCTTAAGAAATTCATGTTTTCCAGTAGGTTAACAAATGAATTAGCAGTAGCAATTGGCACAGAAAGTGCATGGAGATGGGTAGAATATCTACTGTCTGACTGAGAGCAGAGATCTTGAATGTTTAATGTTCAAGGTCCCATGCATCCTGTATCTTATTCCGATCTCGAGTATTGCAAATTTGGTGGAATTCACTTGTACCAATTGGGTCACATCTAAAGAAGAAAGAATGTGAAGAAAAGCCCATGGATGAATGTACGGTACTGTCATAGAGATAAATAAGCACCACAAGTTATTCAGGCCACTTTTACTTATTGTCAGGAAGCAATGTGAGTAGATAATCAAGCATACTATGGTTGAATTGTTCACACTGTCTATTACCCTATGAATGATAGGGGGTGCTGTAGTGCTTGGTAATGCCATAGACCTTGCATAGCTCCTGTAGCTTTCAAAGTTGCTCTTGTAGTTGCTGTGAATCTAACATAGAACAACAAAGTGGATAATCCAATCACTTATAACTGCAATGGTTATTGTTGATCATTTTTGGTCCCATGAATGAGTGGCTTAGAGTCATAGAGTCATAGAGATGTACAGCACAGAAACAGACCCTTCAGTCCAACTTGTCCATGCCGACCAGATATCCTAACCCAATCTATCCCCACCCGCCAGCACCTGTCCCATATCCCTCCAAACCCATCTTTTGGGCAGCACGGTGGCTCAGTGGTCAGCACTGCTGCCTCACAGCATCAGGGTCCTTGGTTTGATTCCAGCCTTGGGCGACTTTCTGTGTGGAGTTTGCACATTCTCCCTGTGTCTGCGTGAATTTCCTCCAAGTGCTCTGGTTTCCTCCCACAGTCCAAAGATGTGCAGGTCAGGTGAATTGGCCATGCGAAATTACCCATAGTGCTAGGTGCATTAGTCAGAGGGAAATGGGTTTGGGTGGGTTACTCTTTGGAGGTTCGGTGTGGACTGGTTGGGCCGAAGTGCCCGTTTCCACTTTGTAGGTAATCTAATCTAATCTTATTCATATACCCATCCAGGTGCCTTTTAACTATTGTAATTGTACTAGCCTCCACCATTTCCTCCAGCAGCCCATTCCATGCACGCACCATCATCTACCTCTTAGGTCTCTTTTATATCTTTCCCATTTCACCCTAAACCTATGGCCTCTAGTTCTTGACTCCCCCACCCCAGGGAAAAGACCTTATCTATTTACCTTATCCATGCCCCTCATGATTTTACAAACCTCTGTAAGGTCACCTCTCAGCAACCGATGCTCCAGGGAAAACAGCCCTAGCCTGTTCAACCTCTCCCTATAGCTCAAATCCTCCAACCCTGGAAACATCCTTGTAAATCTTTTCTGAACCCTTTCAAGTTTCACAACATCCTTCCAATAGGAAGGAGACCAGAATTGCATACAATAGTCCAATAGTGGCCTAATCAATGTTCTGTACAGCCACAACATGACCTCCCAACTCCTGTACTCAATAATCTGACCAATAAAGGAAACCATACCAAATGCCTTCTTCACTTTGCTATCTACCTGCGACTCCACTTTCAAGGAGCTATGAACCTGTACTCCAAGATCTCTTTGTTCAGCAACACTCCCTAAAGAAGAAAGAATGTGAAGAAAAGCCCATGGATGAATGTACGGTACTGTCATAGGACCTTGTCATTAAGTGCATAAGTCCTGCCAAGATTTGCTGTCCCAAAATACAGCACCTTGCATTTATTTAACTTAAACTCCATCTGCCACTCGTCAACCCATTGGCCCATCTGATCAAGATCCCCTTGTAATCCAAGGTAACTTTCTTCGCTGTCCACTACACCTTCAATTTTGGTATTGTCTGCAAACTTACTAATTATGCCTCTTAAGTTCACATCCAAATCAATTACATTTGGTGAAAATATCCAGAAGTACAGGAAAGTGCGCAGTCTTATTGAGTCAAAGATCATAAAATTAATTGAAAATACCTTCTAGAGGTTTCTTAATGTCCAGGGATCCCATTTTGAGGTGAAGTTGTGTCCTTGTGTTCGGCTTTGCACAATTTCCAGAGCAGTTAGCAATATCAGCAGCCATCTCAGGCCAGTAACATCATTCTCTGCAAGAGCAGTCATTTTTTTTTTGTCCCTTGATATCCTGGTTGATCATGAACTGCAAGAAAACGCTTAACTCAAAGGAGGCAAAACAAATTGCTGCACAGGAAGTACAGGTGTAATCCTTGCTGTCTTATCCCCGTGGATAACCTCACTGGCAATCCTGCAAAACTGCTCAACCTTCCCTGTTCAGCACCATACCTGACTACCTGCTGCTGTAGGTTCCATTGTACTAGGAGAAGAATAGCAAGGGGATTGTAGAGACCAAGAAAAGTGGCAACTTGGAAAAAAGGAACTGGATTCTAAGAGTATATGTTTCCACAGATACATGGAAGTACATGACAAATTATAGTACCAACACACCTAAATGTGGTGAAAACCTATTGAAGCAGGTTTTGTACCTGAATGTTTATTTATTTTTCTCAGTAGATGCAGCCTGACCTGTTGAGTGTCTTCAGTAATGTTCTCTTTTGTTTCAGTTCTTGTGAAATGTGATGGATAGGTCTGATTGCCTGGTTCTTACTTGTAGCATCAGCAGCTAAAAGCAATGTTTCTCTTTTAAATTTAACAGCAGAGGTCAAAGGAGTTTGGAGTAAAAAGATATCTGTTAAACGAAACATTGGATGGTGCTCTGCTGCAGAAATGAGTAAAGTTGCCTAACAGGTTTAAGCATATACATAGCTTGAAGTAGAAGGTTACTGATGAATTGAGACAGAAAATTACACATGACCATCTGGTGACACCTGCCAAAATCAATGCAATGTAGTTAGTTAATGCAAGTCTCCTGTGAATAGTGGCACACAAAGCAATCAATTTCTTTTACAGGTATCTATCTGAAACTTTCCCAGCCATGTCAAGATGAAGTTCTTTGAGAAGAGTGCAGTATTGAGGCTGATTGAAATGTCATGCTCAGTCTCTGAAGACTGTTGTAAAGCAACACTCTTTGTTGCAGGAGGAGACTACCTAATGCTTCAGACTGAGTCAGAATGAAGTAATTCCTCTAACTGCCCTCTATTTCCTTCATAGCATCACATTTTCATGTTAAATGTGATCTCAGGCTTCTCCAGATGTCCCACATGATTAGATCTCCAACATTGTGGATACCAATCTTTGGCCAATTCAATTCACTCCACATGATATCAATAAATAGCTGAAGATGTTGGATACTGCAAAGACACTGAATATTCAGGGAATGGCTTTGCAGATTAATATTCCAGGATTTGTCACACCCCCTAGTCAAGCTTAATAGTATAACTAGTATCATCAGCATCTAACAAACAATGTGGAAAATTGCTCAGCAATGTCCTTTCCGCTAAAGCAGAATAAATTCAACTCAGAGAATTACTGCCACCTCATCTTAAGTCAAACACCAGCAAAGTGATAAACGCATTTGTTGATAGTGCTATGAAGCAGCCCCTGAAAAAGAATGACTTGCTCACTGCCATTCAGATGGTTTCTATCAGGGACACTCAAGTCCTGGCCTTTTTACATACTTGGTTCAGAAATTGATAAAATCGTTGAATTCCAGAGGGAGGTGAGAGTAACTGCCCTTAACGTTAAGTCCATATTTGACAGATTGTGGCGGCAAGGGATTCTTACAAAACTGAGACTTTGGGAATCAGGAGACAAATTCTCTACTGATTGAAATCAGACTTGTCACAAAGAAATATAAGTTTTTTTTGTTGTTGGAGGTCAGTATTCTCAACTCCAGGACACCTTGCGGGAGATCTTCAGTGTAATGTTCTAGACCAAACCATCTTCAGCTGCCTCTTTAATGATTCTTCCTTCATCAAAAGGTCAGAATTGGGGATGTTGGCTGATGATTGCACAACATTAAACAACATTCACAACTCCTCAGCAAAACCTGCATGACAGTCAGGATAAGTGGCAAGTCACATTCACAGACAATGAACATGGCCAACAAAAGAGAATCTAGCCATCACCCCTTGATATTCAATAGCACTGCAATCACTCAATGGCCAGCTATCAACATCTTAAATAATAGTCAATGAACAGAAACTGAACTGAGCCAGCCATATAAATATTATGGCTACATGGGCAGGTCAGAGGCTAGGAATCTTGTATCAAACAACTCATCCTCTGATCTTTCAATATCTGCCCACCATCTACAAGGCACAAGTCAGATACTTGTTGAAATAATGGATGTGTACACTCATGAAACTCAACACCATCCAGTACAAAGCAGCCCACTTTATAAGCATCTATTCTACCACCTTCAACAATCACTTCCTTCACCACAACAGTGTGTTCCACCTACAAGGTGCAATACAGTAACCATGACTTCTTTCACAGCATTCTCAAAACCCACAATCTTTTCCACACTACCACCTGCAAGTTCCCCTCCAAACCATTCGCTATTCTGACTTGTAAATACATCACTGTTCTTTCAATGTCATTGATTTTAAATTTCAATTTCCCTTTCTATAGCTTTGCTAATACATAAATCCCAAGAATTGCATTGGTTCAAGAAGGCCACCACCTTTCTCAGGGGTAATTAGGGATCAAGAACAAATCCCAATAGCGTTAAGTGAATAACTTAAGGCGTTGATGTCACAAAACTTTTCATACAAAAATTGACAAATAAGTGGAATAGATTCCTGGTTAGGCTAAATGTATAAACTGTCTTGGAAGCATTAAAGGATCATATGTAATTTTTGGAGTCTCCTTTGAGATAGTTAAACAAAAATGGACTAAATGGCCTTCGTCATCTCTGTCGATGTGGTGAAAATATCTTTGAATTTTATATGGGCTGATGTTGACACTAAACCTTTGAATTTTTGTCATTAGAAATCTATTAGTTTTGTCCTCTTGGCTGTAACACTTTAATGAGATACAAAGGAGTTTGAACTCTGTGCATTATTTTATTGCAATCAATCTTTGTAGAATTGCTTATTGATGTGATCTTTAACTTAGAAGGAGATAGATTCTCTATTTGTTTTTATTTGTAAAATAAGCAGCCAGTTGCTTCCTGGAAATTACTGTTTGTGATAATATTTTAATGACCGATCAAGTTATCTGCAATTTTAATTGATGAATAGACTGTGAGACATTGGAACAGAGTTAGAACATTTGACCCATTGAGTCTGCCACACCATTCAATCATCATTGATATGTGTCTCAACCTCATTCTCCTACTTTCTCCTGGTAACTTTTGATCCATTTACTAATCATGAACATACTTTCTCTGTCTTAAATACATTCAATGACTTGGCTTCCACAGTCTTCTGTGATAAGAAGTCTCAGTATCCTGTAAGTTTGAATCAGATCCTACCTCATCCTTCTAAACTCCATCATAAATAGACCCTAAGTCCTCAAACTCACCTCATATGATAAGTCCTTCATCCCTGGGATCATTCGTATATACCTCCACTGGACTCTGTCCAATACCAGCATATCTTCCTTAGACACAGGGCCTGCTCACAATATTCCAAAATCAGCCTGGTCACAACTCACATAGCCTCATTTAAAAATTCCACAACTCAAGGTTAGCGTCCAAAAGGTTAATTTGGAAGTACAAGCTTTTGGAGCACTGCTCCTTTGTCAGGTAGCTACCTGATGAAGGAGCAGTGCTCCAAATGCTTGCACTTCTAAATAAACCTATTGGACTATAACCTGGTGTTGCGTGGTGTTGCTGTATTCCTGATGAAGGACTTTTGCCCTAAAAGTCGATTTTATTGCTCCTCAGATGCTACCTGAATTGCTGAGCTGTTCCAGCACCACTAATCCAGAATCTGGTTTCCAGCATCTGCAGTCATTGTTTTTACCTACCTGATTTTTAACTTTGTCCATCCCAGTCCAACACAGGCACATCCACATCATTATACAGCCTCAGCAGTTTGTCTCTTGCAATTAGTGCTAACACTGCATTTACCTTACTAACTGCTGACTGAACCTGCATGTTAACCTTAAGAGGACTCTGAACTGGAACTCTTAAGTCCCTTTGTCTTTTAGAATTCCAAAATCTTTCCTATAAATAGTATAAACCTCTTCTTCTGACATCATATTTCCACACATTCATTCCATTTGCCACGTTTTTGTCCACTCACCAAGCCAATCCAAGTCCTTCTGCAGCCTCCCTATTTCTCAATACTGCCTGTCCCTCCATTTATTGTTGTGTCCTCTACAAACATAGCAACAATGCCCCAGTTCCTTCATCCACATTGTTAATGTATAACATAAATAGTTGAGCCCCAGCAGTGATTCCTACAGAACTCCACTAGTCACTCCACTAGTCACTAGTCACTAGTCCATCTGCCAGTCAGTCAATCCTCTATCCATGCCAATATCTTATCCCTAATACTACAGGCTCTTATTTAATAGTCTCCCATGTGGCTTTTTGTGAAATACCTTCTGGAAATCTAAATGGATCATGCCTACTGGTTCTCCTTTGTCTAACTTGCTGATTACCTCACAATGTACTCTAACAGATTCATCAGATCTCACCTCCCTCTGATGAATCCGTGTTGACTCAGCCTTGTTTTAACATGCACTTCCAAGTATACTGCTATCTCACCCTTAATGGTGGACTCTAACACCTTACCAACAACAGAGGTCAGGCTAACAGGCCTATAGTTTCCTGCCTTCAACTGCAAGGTGTGAAGGGTGTGTCAGAGCTAGAGATGAGGTTCAAAAGTTGTGTTAATTTGCAAACACTGGAGTTGGGCGGTGTCACCTGTACAGGCACACATTGAATGGGGGTCTCAAGTCAGGAAAGGTGGCCCTAAGAGAGGTTTTCTCTCTTTGCCTGAAACCAAACAGGTTAATCTGCTAGGTTTCAATGATTCCCCCATTCTGTCTCAGATCTCCTCCTGGCAGCCAAGAAATTAAGACCAGACAGGAAGTTATACTCAGTGGCAATGAGTTGGAGGGGGATAAAACTGATGCCGAGTAGGTGGGTAGACAGTGGAATGGACATTCACATAATTTTACAGATACTGCCCAGTCCCCCCAAACTCAAAACCCTATGTGGGCACCGGAAAATGCTGCTGTCTCATTACTAAATGTGTTTTCAAAAGGAAATTCCTTAATGAGGAACGAGTGGCATGTCAAAAGATTATATAACTGCATGCATTGTATTTTGAAGAATGAGTTAGGAATTTGTCAGTCTTCAAATTTTAATAATTGCCTCCAGTTAAAATATCTTTTGAACTTTGCTACTGAACATCAATATGTTTAAAAAAGTATAAATACTGTTAATGTTTATGTTTAATATTTATGAGAAGAAAACATCAGAGATTCTCATTATTTACATTCCAATTATTCTGTTTTAATAAAGTTAGAGAAAAGGCAATTGAATCCCAGCTGTTCTTGTATACATGGCAGCATTTACACAAGTTCCGATACTGAGCAAAATCAATAAGGGTTTACTGATGCTTCCATCAGGTTAAATTTATTGTAATGAGCACCAGATAGCATTTAGTTAAAACACCATTTCCCTTGCTCACATTGTATTAATGTCATAAAATCTTATTAATCATCTTCTTTTAAACTGGAGTAAGGAAGGTGATATGTCAATATGACTAAGGAGAGTCAGCCACACATTGCTAAAATTCAATGATAGAAGGAAGAGAAGAAAGGAGGAAGAAAAGACAATAAATACAGGAGAGATGGGAAAAGCTGATCAAATTTAACATCAGGCAAAAATTGTGACATATGTAGTACATATGAATGGAAGTAGGAGCAGAAGTACAGGCCATTTGTCTCTCAAGCCTGCATGACCATTCAACAAGTTAGTAGTGTCAGACCTTAGTGGGACAATACATGAATAATCAAATCCTGCTACTCCCAGAGTCTTCAGAAAATTTAAAGATTTTGAAGGTACTCAAAATTCCCTAATTTATCTGTCTTCCAGATCTAAGTTGACAGAAAACATGGATCAGGTTTCTACATTTAACAAGATTTATTATTTATTACATGGATTGTAGTTACAGGTAAAAAATGAAAAACTGTCAGCATTTAACTCTACTAATTAAATTGTTAACCCCTTATAAACTTTTCCTCTACACATGCATAGAGACAGAGATAAGAACAAAATATGGGTGTTACGGTTAAGGAAAAGATTAGGAAAACAATACAGTGTCCCCTGATTAAATGAGCCTTGTGCTGGTTAGACTGCTGCTTTTTGGTCTTTTTGCTCCGGATGCTTTCAATTGTTTGTAGGAGATACAAGGTGACTGGTTCAAACGTATAAAAAGTCTTTGAATTGTTAATTAAAAGTAATAGTTTACAGCAACTGCTGCACAGAGAATAAACTGGTTTTCTTTAGTCTTAAAGACCTTCATAAAACAAAGAATGGTCCTATGTTGATGAAGATCTGATGTTTTTTTTCCCAATTCTGTTTCCAGACCCAAACTGCTAACTACCTAAGAACCTAACATGTTGTTATTAGCAGACAGAAAGCCTTTGTCATTGATAACTGTTCACTAGCCCACACTCTAATCAGCTACTTATTGATCTGAATCTCCATTTGTACACACCAGCTCATCTGCTCCTTCTCCGATTTCTGCTTGAACCAGCATCTGGGTAAGCAGTGCTTACAATGAGTGTCAGATCACTTGCTTTCAAGACTTGCTGTAATGCTTCAGTAGTTCTTAACTTTAAAATATTATTTTCCTATTTTAGCCCATAATTAAAAATGCAAAAGAAGTACAATCTTTGTACTGACTAATCTGATTTGTGTCATGACTGCACTAAATAATCATTCCACCCGCACCAGTTCTAGGAAGATAATGAATGCCATTTCTCACTTGACCAACAGAGAAGGATACCTCAGTACAGAACGAACTGAGTGAATAAAACATGGTTTTAGGATTTTAACCTATTCAAGGAATCAACAATCCCCAATTGTATTTTACTCACACTGCTTCATTCACAAGTTATTTAAACTTAGTTCCTTTGAATAGTGGAAGTCTAAAGCATGAAATCAGTTAACAACCAAGTTAATTATTTAGGGTGTTTCATTATTGGCTTTATTTGGCTGACAATTGTGCCTTGGCAGCTTTTTGTAGGTGTGGACAGTTCAGTTGTTACAAGTTATTACTACACAGTGTCTCAAAAGATCATGGAAAAAAAGTCTTTGCAAACAAAACAAAAAGACTGACATTGAAGAAATTTAAAATACTTTGATGACACAAAGTACAAATATGAACCAATTACATTGCCTTTCAAATACTGACTGATTTATTTGTTATTTCTAGATAATACCATTTGTATTAAAAAGGAGCAGGGAGAAGCTGGTGGAGAGACAGCGAAATTAAGAGACAGTGAAAATGGTCAAGAGAGAATAAGAAGCTGGACAAGGGACAATGAGAAGATGGCCAAGAAGCAGTTTGACTAATCAAGGGGCAATGTGAAGGCAGGGAAGAAGCAGTGAAATGCAAAGCAATTTGCATCAGAATGCACTGAGTCTAATTCCTTGGAGAAGTGCAGATGATAAGTTGGAAGATTCTGATTTTGAGGCCTGTTGTTGAATGGATAACATCCAGTCAGCTCTTTCTTCTCCATTGCTTCCAATTTATCTTTTAACTCTCAAAATTAACGTATCAAAGATATAAATTAGATGGTTTCCCCCTCCAACTCTATTTTGATTTAGTCCCTGCCCTCCCCTTTACTGTTTGATCACACAGCATTGCCCTTTGACGTGAAGGGCACTGCTTGTCACTGGCCACTTGGGTGCTTTCCTATCTTCCTGGTGGTGGAAATTGAATAAAGATTCGTGCACCTTGTGTCTCTCATTGTGTCTCACACCTGCACACATACACACACCACGGGTGCTGGGGAAAAATAAGCACTACCGCAGTTAGGCGGTAGTGTGGGGGTTAATAAGAAAAAAAGGAATGTTCACACAGCATTGCCTTTTGTGAAAAAAAAAGAAAAAAAGAAAAGATTCTGTAAACTCACTTCAGACTGTTGGGCTGCACAGTGGCTCAGTGGTTAGCATTGCTGCCTCGCAATGCCAGGAATGTGAATTTGATTCCAGCCTCATATGATTGCCTATGTGGAATTTACACAATCAAGGGAAATGATTGCTGGGCCCCTTGGTGAGATATTTGCATCATTGATAGTCATAGGTGAGGTGCTGGAAGTGGTTAACATGGTGCCACTATTTAAGAAAGGTCATATGGAAAATCCAGGAAGCTATAGATCAGTGAGCCTGACTTCGGTGGTGGACAAGTTGTTAGAAAGGATCCGGAGGGATAGGATTTAGAAAGGCAAGGACTGATTAGGGATAGTCAACATGGCTTTGTGTGTGGGAAATCATGTCTCTTTGGAATATTGTGTACAAATTTTGAGTCAAGTGTTTCTTGCAGTTCATGATCAACCAGGACACCAAGGGACAAAAAAAAATGATGACTGCCCTGGCAAAGAGCGATGTTACTGGCCTGAGATGGCTGCTAATATTGCTACCTGCTCCAGAAATTTTGCAAAGCTGAACACTTGAACACAAGCATGCAACTTCATCTCAACATGGGATCCCTGGACATTAAGAAACCTCGAGAAGGTGCTTTCAATGAATTTTATGATTTTTGACTCACTGCAGGCAAGAGACTGCACACTTTCCTGTACTTCTGGATATTTGCATCAAGTTTGAATGATTTGGATGTGAGCTTAAGTGGTATAGTTAATAAGTTTGCAGATGACACCAAAATTGGAGGTGTAGTGGACAGTGAAAAAAGGTTACCTCAGATTTAATGGGATCTTGATCAAATGAGCCAATAGGCTAAAGAGTGGCAGATAGACTATCATTTAGATAAATGTGAGGTGCTGCATTTTGGGAAGGCAAATCTTAGCAGGACTTATACACTTAATGGTATAAGTATATATAAGTATATATACTTATAAAGTCGCCAGGAGTGTTGCTGAACAAAGAGACCTTGGAGTGCAGGTTCATAGCTCCTTGAAAGTGGAGTCACAGATAGATAGGATATTGGTCAGAGTATTGAGTACAGGAGTTGGGAGGTCATGTTGCCACTGTACAGGACATTGGTTAGGCCACTGTTGGAATAATGTGTGCAATTCTGGACTCCTTCCTATCGGAAGGATGTTGTGAAACTTGACCGGGTTCTGAAAAGATTTACAAGGATGTTGCCAGGGTTGGAGGATTAGAGCTATAGAGAGAGGCGGAATAGACTAAGGCTGTTTTTCTGAAGCTTCGGAGACTGAGAGGCGATCTTGTAGAGGTTACAAAATCATGAGGGGCATGGATAGGATAAATAAACAAAGAATTTTCCCTAGGGTGGGAGAGTCCAGAACTAGAGGGCGCAGATTTAGGGTGAGAGCTGAAAAATATGAATGAGACCTAAGGGGCATCTTTTTCACACAAATGGTGGTACGTGTTATGGAATGAGCTGCTAGAGGAAGTGGTAGAGGCTAGTACAATTGCAACGTTTAAAAGGCATCTCGATGGGTACATGTTTAGGAAGGGTTTGGAGGGATATGGACCAGGTGCTGGCAGGTGGGACTAGATTGGGTTGGGATATCTGGCCAGCATGGACTAGTTAGACCAAAGGGTCTATTTCTATGCTGTACACCTCTATGACTCTATGAGTGGCAGATGGAGTTTAATTTAGATAAATGCAATGTGCTGCATTTTGGGAAACATTAGCTGCACTTAGGCACTTAATGGTAAGGTCAAGTGTTGCTGAACAAAGAGACCTTTGAGTGCAGGTTCATAGCTCCTTGAAAGCTGAGTCGCAGGTAGATAGGATAGTGAAGAAGGTGTTTGATATGCTTTCCTTTACTGGTCAAAGTAATGAGTACAGGAGTTGGGAGGTCATGTTGCAGCTGTACAGAGCATTGGTTAGACCATTTTTGGAATGTCGTGAGCAATTCTGGTCTCCTTCCTATCAGAAGGATGTTGTGAAACTTGAAAGGGTTCAGACAAGATTTATAAGGATGTTGCCAGGGTTGGAGGATTTGAGCTATAGGGAGAGGCTAAATTGGCTGAGGCTGTTTTCCCTGGACCATTGGAAGCTGAGGGTTGACTTTATAGAGGTTGATAAAATCATGAGGGGCACGGATAGGATAAATAGACAAGGTCTTTCCCCTGGGGTGGGGGAGTCCAGAACTAGAAGGCATAGGTTCAGGGTGAGAGGGCAAACATATAAAATGGATCTAAGAGGTAAATTTTTCACACAGAGGGTGGTATGTGCATGGAATGAGCTGCCAGAAGAAGTGGTGGAGACTGGTACAAATACAGCATTTATAAGGCATCTGGATAGGTTTCTGAGTAGGAAGGATTTAGAGGGATACAGGCCAAGTACTGGCAAATGAGACTAGATTAGGTTGGGATATCTGGCTGGCAGTGACGGGTTGGAAGGAAGGGTCTGTTTCCATGCTGTACATCTTTATGACTCTATGACTGTATGTTTCCGCATGTCTGTGTGCATTTCCTCCAAGAGGTCTGATTTCCTTTCACAGTGCAAGAATGTGCAGGTCAGTTGAATCGGTCATGCTAAATTGCCCATAGTGTCCAGTAATGTGCAGGCTAGGTGGATTAGCCATGCAAAATTAGGAGATGGGTCTCGGTAGGTTGCACTTTGGAGGGTTGGTGTGAACTCTATGCGCTAAATGTGATTTCACAATGTAGGATTCTATTCTGTTCTGTCACCCAAGATCCACACTATCATTTGTGATGCAAACATTTTCTCATCAGTGAGAGGCAGAGATCCTACAATTAGACAAAATATCTCTAGTTTGCAGGAGTGTTCAGTGCAAATGATGAAAGTGCACTTATATGGGAATTGAGTTCAGCTAGGAATGAGCATTTAACTGAGATGCCCTCTTAGATTGAATTGTCTGCCAGTGATCACTGTCTATAGATTTTTACATGGAAATAACCACTTAAACAAGGGAGCAGAAGACCTTTAGCAACAGCAGAAGCATTTTTTTAAAACTAGAATTCATAGTATGATGCGTGGAAGAGAGAAAATGATCACAATCAAATGAAGTAATGTAAAAATAGAATTTCCTGTCCATGTCTTGATTCATTCAGGTAAGGACTGTTTTGTTACCAAGGAGATGTGCAGTAATCAACAAACATCATCTTCTGACAAGATAATTGGACTTCAGATACTTCCTTGAGGAAAAACTGATGGAATGTCCTGGGACTAAGATGTTGGCCTCCAACAAACACAGCCATCTTCTTTTGTGCTTCTGATGATTCCCATCAGTGGAGAGTATTCCTTTTAAGTCTCATTGATCTCAAATGTACTTGGGTACCTTGATGCTATTCAGTCAAATAATGCCATGATGTTAAGGATATTCACTCTCACCTCACTTCCAATGTCTTTTGACCACTTTTTTGTTCAAAATAATGATGAGGTCCAGAAATGAATCTCCCTAGCGGAATCCAAACTGAGCACAATGAGCAGCTTAGTGATAAGTAAGTGCTATTTTGTAGCATGGTTGACAATCCCTTCCATCATACACTGATAATTGAAAGTAGTCTGATAGCTACTAATTGGCTGGGTTGGATTTGTCCTGCTTTTTAAGGATGAAACATACTTGGATAATTTTTCACTTTGTCAAGTAAAGTGTTATTACTGTACTGGAACAGCTAGGTGAGGGATGTAACTATAACTGGAGCACAATTATTCAGGATCAAACAGAGGGTGTGGTGAGCACCTTTGGATCTTGCTAACATTGATCTTGCCTAGTGTAGACCCATGCAATGTAACATGAATGCCTTTGTCTAAGTCTTTTGATTTTTACATCCTTGTTTATGATGATCTGATTGTACTGCTCATACACAAATCTTTACAGTTTACTTCGGTACATGTGGCAATAAATAAATCAAATCAAGCAATGCCTTCAGCCATTTCTTAACATCACGCCAGGTGAACCAAATAATTGGAAGACTGGCTTCTGTGGGGATGATGAGGATCTCAGAACGAGGTCAGGATGGATAATCCACTCAACACCTCTACTTGAAAATGATGGAAAAAATGTAGTTTGCAGTCATGTGCTGGGAACCACTGTGAATATAGTTAAAAATCACACAACACCAGGTTATAGTCCAACAGGTTTATTTGGAAGCACTAGATTTCTCAGCACTGTTCCTTCATCAGGTGCTTGATGAACCACCTGAAGAAGATGCAGCACTCCGAAAGCTAGTGCTTCTAAATACACTGTTGGACTATAAACTGGTGTTGTGTGATTTTTAATTTTGTCCAACCCAATCCAACACTGGCACCTCCAGGTCACTGTGAATATGGGTGTTCATGGACACATGAATGCTTGGTGGTTCTTATTATTTATTCATTTATTCTCTACAACCCATAGCTGAAACTGACAGGACAGGAGTGCTTTGGATTTGATCCATACTTCAAATAATTATTTGCCTCTGGTTATAGTATGCTAGATACATTTACCAGCATGCATGTACATTTGCACTGTAGCTTCACTAAGATGGGATTTCAAATTTATATACTGTTGATGCTGTTACTGGCATGCTCCTTTACAATCCTCATTGAACCAGCAAACATAAACTTAGGAAATGGATCACTAAGCATCTCAACCGGGCCCACAGGGGGTGACCGGAACTCCCGGTCACTGCCCATTTTAATTCCCCTTCTCACTCCCTTTCCGACATGACCATCCTTGGCCTCCTCCATTGCCACAATGAACCAAACCGCAAATTGGAGGAGCAACATCTCATCTTCCGACTGGGCAGCCTACAGCCAGAAGACTCAACATTGAGTTCTCTAGTTTCAAATAACCTCCTTTCCCATCCCCCGACTCCAATCCGAGTCCCTCCCCCTCCCTTCCACTCCTACCTGCCACCAACCTGCTTCATTCCTCCCATTGACCAACCAGGTTTACTCTCTACCTGTCTTCACCTATCCCCACTTCACCATCCTGCCCCTGCCACCCTCTTTATTTGCAGCTCCCCCTACACCCACCCCCAGTCCTCAAGACGGGTTACCCCTGAAATATTGACTTCTGATGCTGCCTGGCTTGATGTGTTCTTACTGCCTCCTGCCTGTCTACTTTTCTCCCCTGACTTGGCATCAATGATGAATTCTTGGATTTTCTTTACATGATTGTGGTTGCTGTTGGCAAGATGATATTCATTGCCCAACTCTAATTATTATTGAGACGGTGCCAGTGACCTGCTTTCTTGGCAACATTTTAAATACCTAGGCTATTTCAGAGGCCAGGTCATGCAAGCTATCTGTCTGCACTTTTGGAAGCACATAGAGGATCAATTCTTCTGGACAGCAAGTATCCTTTCCCACAGGCCATTAATGAACTTACGCATATCTGGTAGTAACATCAAGACCACTGCTAATATCAGGCTTTTGTTCTATACCTTTATTGAATTCACTGCAATGGTGAAGCTCAGACTCATGTCTCCATTGGGCAGCCTACAGCCCAGAGGATTCAACATTGAATTCTCCAATTTCAAATTCCCTCCCTTCCCATCACCAACTCTGTTCCCAGCAGCCCCCCCTCCCTTCCATTACTCTCATCGACCCATTCTTCCAGCTACAAACCAGATTCATTCCTCCCATCAACCAATCAGATTATGCCCTCTACCTGTGTTCAACAATCCCCATCTCACCACCCAGCCTCCCCACCTCCGTTATCTACAGCTCCCCTTATACCCTCCCAAGTTCTGAAGAAGGATTACACCTGAAATGTTGACTTTTTCACCTCTTGATGCTGTTGGTTTGCTGTGTTTTTCTGGCCTCCTGCTTGTGTACGTTGGATTCCAGCATCTGCAGCTTTTTCGTCTCTAACCCAGTAAAAACTAATGGCCCCACTGGTTCATGTAATTTATGCGAAAAGATCCACATACCCTTCTCTGAACTGACCCTTAGCTGGCCCTCGAGAGGGTCTATCAAATTTACCCTGGCAAGCCCAACCCACTAACATTTGTTTATGGGACTACTGCGTCTCTGATGCTCCTGGTCTGGTTAGGCCCTGGTAGTACATCTGGTCCCAGTGACACTGCCAGCATCTCTTGCAGATCCTGATGCCAGACTGTTAATTGTCTGATGACCATCAAATCTGTTCAGGGCTGTTGTAAATAGCTGTGATGGCATTTCACCAGATTTTTCACTTGCCATCAGAAACAATGCAAACACCATTCAACTCAACCTGATGTACCTCTATGAAGGCCAGGCAAATGAACTATGCTCTGAATACTCTGGGCTGTTATGGCATCTTACTCCCTCTTCCAAAACATTTTCCTGCTCGATCTGGTCTCTGTCCATTCTCCAAGTCATACTGAATTCCAGTACACTCATGCTTGGAACTAATTAATCTGTTCAACAAGCCTTGGTGTCAGCAACAAAGAGTCTGCTTTTTGTAAGCAATATCAACTTGAAACAACTTTAGAAAGTACCTAACAAAGAATGGACAGAAGATTGTCAAGCAGCAATCTTAACCATGAATAGTTGATGATTCCTTTGAATAGAGCTGGCAAGGTTTCCTTACTGCTGCTTTATGCATGAAATTCACCAAGGTTCCTCTGACAATACCTTCTAAACCCATGACTACTTCCATTCACGAGGACAAGGGCAACAGATACAAGGGAACATCGCCAGTTGCAAGTTTCCCTTCAAGCCACTTACTGTCCTGACTTGGAAATATATCACCATTCCTTCAGTACCATTGAGTCAAAATCCTGGAACAAACTTCCTAAACAGCATTGTGAATGTGTACAACCCATGAACCTCAGTGCTTTACAAAGGCAGCTCAACACCACCTTTTCAAGAGCACTTAGGAATTGACAATAAATGCTAGTCCAGCCAGTGACATACCTCTTCCATGAATTGATAAATAGAGAAAACATGTTGGGTAGAGTGTTGATCTCAAAATTGACATCAATGATATTAACTCAGTCTTGTATGATGATTGACAACATGGCCTGCCTACTTTGCATCAACCCAACAGCTCTTCACAGTACAACCACTAGCATCCTCACTAATATAGTGACTTGCTTTGCAATTGGCTCTGTGTGTCATGGATGTCATTTTGGAAAACTTGGGTACTTAGTATGCCCTCAAAACAGCCCATTGCATTTTTACCTTCTCTTTTGAATAAACATTATGTTCCTGTTCCACTGAGGTGGGGGGGAGAGGAGGGGGTTGTGGGGTGTGGGGGGTAACAACCATGTAACAAGTAATTGTAGTTATGGATTTCCAATAAAGAAATGCATTGTGAAATATAGTAGGGAACAGGATTTGGATAAAATGCATGGTTTGTTGTGGCAGCTCATGTGAAAGGGCTGTCTTGTTCTAAACTAGTACCATAATATGTCAACTCTATAGTGGTACAAAGTTTATGAAGTGTATCATTCAAACCACATCTAGACAACCCTGTCAGGGCACAAGTTACAGAACTAAATGGTTCATCACTGACAGAGTGCCAATTATTGTATCTCACCTAACTACACCATCCATAACAGCTGTCAAGAGTAGATCAGTCTGTAATGGTTTTGCACTGACATATTTCACATTTAAAATGGAAGGGTTTGAATGCAGATATATTAATATTTGGAAAAAGTCAATCCCTGTTATTTTCATGACCTACAGTGTTTCGAAAGGTTTGAATTCCAGTTTCCAGTAATTCTCTTGTCCTGCACAATAAGACAGAGTGTAAATACTTTTTGAGCTATGACAATGAACCAAACATAGCTTTAAGTAAACTCAAAATTAATAGGATGATTCTGGAAGAGAAGCAGATCAGTGTCGTCTTCATCAGACATTGAGAAGATTCAATGTTTACAGTGAATGAGTCAGTTCAGTAAGTGGCAAGTAGCAGACTGCAGCAGCTCAAGACAGGAAGCCATTTTTTAAAAAGCAAGTATATTTTACTTTGTATTGGTTTATACCTTTTGAAAGAGGAAATAGTACTAAATAAAGCATATTATTTCTGTAAATTATTTATTATACTGTAGCATAAGTGGTCCCATCTATTGGATAATTGTTCCAGCCTTAACTTGCCTGAGGTCTTTTTAATTTTGTTCTAGATATTGCTTTCAGAAGTTGCACAATGCAATGAATAAAGTGTCCATCTCTGGTGCAGAAGCTCCTGTTCAAGCCCCAACTCATTCTTGTTGACATGGAAGGCATGTTCAAGCTGCTTCTTTAATGTCCTGTAAATCCTTTTAATAAACTTGATGGCATGTAATAGATGTGGAAGAGATTTCCGGTCACTCATCTAGCAGAAGTCAATGGCAAAATGATGCAGAGATTTGACCATAGCTGTGAATCAATTCAATGGAAATCCATTGCCCAACTGTTGGATATGAGGATGGAGTAATGGTAGACCAATATATGTATTGCTTTACCTATTGTAGCAGACTAAAAGATGGCTAGACTCTTGTAAAAGCATAAAAAGCTGGAAATGTTGCTGAAACCATTGGAAAATCTTGGCTCAGAGATGAAAAAATAATAAAATAATCAATTGCAAAAATGAACTGAAGCAGGAACAAATACATCGGAACAGGATAGGCCACTGGATGCATTATATCTTTGAAGATGTCTCTTTAATCCCACTGCGTACTTTTCATAGTAGATAGAATACCTACAGTGTAGAAGCAAGTCATTTCACCATTGAATCCCTACCCTATCCCTGTAATCTTGTATTTCCAATCGCTAATCCACCTAGACACAATGGCAATTTATCATGGTCAATCTACCTAACCCGCACATTTTGGACTGTGGGAGACAAATTGGGCACCCAGAGGAAACCCACCCAGAAACAGCGAGGATGTGCACATTCTACACAGACAGTCCCTCAAGGGTGGAATTGTACCCAGAGCCCTGGCACTGTGAGGCAACAGTGCTAACCCTTGAGTCAATGTGCCACCTATTTTCTCTACTTAATTTCTATGGTGTTACATTGGTATGTAATATGGGGCATTGAAGCTGGTACATCAACTTTAGAATGAATGAGATTGGAAGTTTTGCCTATATTTTTGTGGAACATTTTTTGGAACATTACTTATTCCAGTTGTGCTGTGGGCCTCTTCTTGGACTCTTTTCTGGGACATTGATGACGAGGTTGGTACCATTTCCTGCTCTCATCCAGGCTGAAGGCTGACCTTATAGAGGTTTATAAATCATGGAGGCATGTATAGGATAAATAGAGAAAGTCTCTTCCCTGGGGTGGGGGAGTACAGAAATTGAGGGCATAGGTTTAGCATGAGACAGGAAAGATATAAAAGAGACTTAAGAGGCAACGTTTTCATGCAGATGGTGGTACGTATATGGAATGAACTGCCAGAGGAAGTGGTGAAGGCTGGTACAATTGCAAAATTTAAAGGCATCTGGATGGGTATATGAATAGGAAGGATTTGAAGGGATATGGGCCAGGTGCTGGCAGATGGGACTAGATTGGGTTGGGATATCTGTTTGGCATGGACAAGTTGGATTGAAAGTTCTGTTTCTGTGCTGTACATCTCTATGATTCTATGTGAAATTTTAGTCACGTTTGCTTCCTATTTCCACAATTCCTTCATGTGGTCTATTGTTGACATTTCTGTTTCCTTCCTCAACTTTATGATCTTCTTTTTTGGTAATAGGTTGTTGACTACAAAGCCACAGAACTCCAATACATGAGCCAGATTTCCTCTCATCCAGTTTCCAGTAAGGTCTCAATTCTGTTCGCACAGTTTCTTTATCTCTGTCATATCTGTTCCAATGGAACCACCTTTCATGGAGTTGCTTCCAACATGTCTTTCTTTAGCCTGAAGTGAGGGCTTCCTATTCCCTGTGATTCTTGGGGCTCTCATCAATCTCTCACACCTGCAGTCACCTCTTCTCATCCCTTCCAGAACCTCAATAACACTTACACTTCATTGTCCTTACTTTTCACCCCAGCAGCCTTCACCAATCTTCCACCCATTTGGGCAGGTCCACCATGATGCTACCAATAAACTATCTCCCCCTCTTCCCCAAAATACCTGGAAGCATTCTACAGAGAATAAACCTACACCAATAGTCTAGACTACTCTTCAACCACATCCAATGTCTCAGCCTCTTCCACAGCACCTTCCCATGTAGAGACAGGAGGTTTAACACCTACACTTTGACCTCCTCATTGTTTCACACTGCCCCAAGTGCCCAACACTCCTTCCCATTGAAGTAACACATTTTTCACAGTTCTTTTACTTTCATCTACCATATTAGCTGTTCACAACAATGTGGTGTCTTCTACATAAGGGAGATCAAATGAATGACCATTCGTGTAAGGAGAAAATGAGGACTGCAAATGCTGGAGATCAGAGCTAAAAATGTGTTGCTGGAAAAGAGCAACAGGTCAGGCAGCATCCAAGGAGCAGGAGAGTCGACATTTCGGGCATGAGTCCTTCTTCAGGAGCGTTGATTCTCCTGCTCCTTGGATGCTGCCTGACCTGCTGCTCTTTTCCAGCAACACATTTTCAGACCATTTGTGTAACACTTACACTTAGTCCACAAGACAACCTAACCTTCCAAATGTATTCCTGCTAATTTACAAATTGATTTCATTGTCACATTTCTGTCTTCCACCTACTGCAAATTGTTAGTGAAGCTAAATGCATATTCATAGAACAGTACCTCATTTTCAATTTAGACAATTTATTGCCATCTGAATTCAATACTGAGTACAACAATACAAACCATGAGCTCTGTCTTTCAGAAACAAAACAGAAGTTGCTGGAAAAGCTGAGCAGGTCTGGCAGCATTTATGAAGAGAAATCTTTGGGTCCAGTAACACATCTTCAGAATGCATTCGAGTTCTGAGGAATGGTCACTGGACTCAAAATGTTCACTCTGATATAGGGTCATCGAGTTGTAGAGTTCTACAGCATGGAGACAGGCCCTTTGGCTCAAACTGGTCCATGCCAACCAAAAAGATCATCCATGCTAACCCCATTTCCCTGCACTTGGACCATATCCTTTGAAACCGTTCCTATCCATGTATTTGTCCAAATGTCTTTTAAACATTATTAATGTACCGATCTGAACCACTTCCATTGGCAACTCATTCTGTATACCTACCATACTGTGTGTAAAAAAAGTTGCCCCTCAGGTTCTCTTTTATTCTTTCCCCTCTAATCTCAAACTGATGGCCTCTAGACTTCGGTTCTACAACCCTGGGAAAGAGACTTAGTGCAATCACATTATCCATGCCTCTCATCATTTTATACACTTCTATTAGATCCCTCTTCAGTCTCCTATGCTCTAAAGAAAAAGTCCTCACTTGTCCAACCTCGCCCTATAACTCAGAATGTTGAGTCCAGTCAACATTCTTGTAGATTTCTTCTGCACTTTTACCAGTTTAATAACATCCTTCCTATAGCAAGGTGATCAAAACTGAACACAAAACTTCAAGTGTAGCCTCACCAATATCCTGTACAACTGCAACATAACTTCACAACTTCTGTACTCAATGCCCTGACTTATGAAGGCCAGTGTACCAAAAGCCTTTTTTCACTACCAAGTCTACCTGTGACTCTACTTTCAAAAAATCGTGCACCTGAACTCCAAGGTTCCTCTGTCCCACTACACTATTAAGGCCCTACCATTCACCACAGAACTCCTAGCTTGATTTGACTTTCCAAAATATAAGACCTCACATTTATCTATATTAAACACCATTTGCCATTTCTTGGCCCACTTTCCCAGGTGATCAACGTCCTGCTGCAATTTCTGAGAACCTTCTTCACTGTCCATGATACATCTTATTTTAGTATCAGCTGCAAACTTACTAATCATGCCTTGGACATTCACATCTAAATCATTGATATAGATAATAAGCAGCAATGGGTCCAGCACTGACCCCGAGGCACTCCACTAGTCACAGGTCTCCAGTCTGACAAGCATCCTTCCACTACTACCTCCTGCTTCCGACCACAAGCCAATTATGTATCCAATTTGCCAGCTCCCCCTGAATTCCGAGATATCTAACCTTCCAGAGCAGCCTACCGCATGGAAGCTTATCAAAGGCCTTAATGAAATCCACGAAGACTAAATCGATTGCCCTGTCCTCGTCAACCTTCCTGGTTACTTCATCAAAGAACTCTAACAAATCTGTGAGGCATCTTTCTTCACAGGAGCTACCAGGCTTGCTCAGCTTTTCCAGCAACTTCTGTTTTGTTTCTGATTTACAGCATTTGCAGTTCTTTCCGGTTTTTTTAGCCCTGTTTTTTAATTTTGATTCTGGTTTTTGCAGTGTGCTGGTCAGAAGCTTGTTTTTCACATTGTTTTCTTTCAGACCAAGCTGTTCATTATTCTAATATTTGCAATACACAAGATAAATGTTATCTCTCTTCATAACCATTACTACTTCCTTTGTTTTTTAGAACATATCTTTGTCAATTAATGTCTTATGTCCTCTATCTTCCCTCAGATCTTCCCTTTTGTCTCTTTTCCATCTTTTAGTGACATAATTCCCATCATTTCTAACTTTCATTCAGCTCTGAAGAAGAATCATATTTGATTCAGAATGTTAATTTAAATATTAACAAAATTTTTAATCATTTTTCTGCTACATGGTTTGTTGAGTATTTCTAACAATTTCCATTTTGATTTCATATTTGTCTCATCCACAATATTTTGCCTTAATTTTTAGAAAGAAATACTTCAGGATTTCTTTGTGATTATGCAGCCATCCAAAATAAGGCTTATAGTAACTCCAAATAACAGGTCTCATTCTGAATCTCATGGTTTTGACCTTTAATCCATCTCCCAAAATGACAGTTTTTGATTGTTTTTAAGCCATTGAGTTTTTTTAGTTTACAAAATTCATGATCCTGCAACCTAAAGGGGCAAGGGAAGAAGATGCAAGGAGCAGCCCCACTTGCATGTTCTCTTCCAAGTCACAAACCATCCCTACTTGTAAACATATCACTGCCCCTTCAGTGCTGCCAGGGCAAAATTTTGGAACTCCTTCCCTGACAGGGAATATTTGAGATACCAAGGAGGTTCATCAGGATGTTGCCTGTGACGGAGCAGTTGAGCTGTAAGGAGAGACTAGCTAGGGTTGGATTGCTTTCTTTAAAGCAGAGAAGGCTGATTGGGAAATGATTGAGATATATAAGATTATGAAGTGCACAGACAGGGTGGATAGAGAGCTACTGTTCCCTTTGGTTGCGAGGTCAATCATGAGAGGACATAGTTTTAGGGTAAGGGGTAGGAACTTCAGAGGGGACTTCCAGAAAAAAACTTTTTTACGCAAAGGATGGTGGATATCTGGAATGCACTACCTGGGAAGGTAATGGAAGCTGGAAACCTTACAACCTTTAAAAAGTATTTGGGTTAGCACTTTGAATATCATAACACTCAAGGAAATGGGACAAGTGTTGGAAATTGGGATTAGTGCACATTTAGTAGTAGTTATTTTCAGCGCAGACTTGATAGACTGAAGGGCCATTTCTGTTGTTGATAGCCACTAGCCTTAGCTTTTGGTCTTCCCTCCACTACAAATTTTCAGGTTTTTCTTTCCTCTCAATTGAGGACTAATTACCTCCTAGGTCTATTCCTCTATATCCTCCTAAATACAGGACATCTTACTCCTGAATGCCAGGAATTGCCCCAAGTGGCCATAACCATGGTCTCCTGCCACTGATGTCCTCTTCCACTGGCCAGCCAGAGTGCATTCATTCTCTAGCTGCTGGTTAAGAAACATAAATGTCTGCAAAATGTTAATAAGATCCTACAGTTAAGATCCGCAGGACCTGCATTGTCCCTGTCATTGTCAGTCTCAGCTCCATCTCTCCACCCCCCATCCCCCTCCCCCCCGAACCATAGTCTTTTAATGTATAGAATGTTTTTGAAGATTACTGCCCTCTGGCCAGGCAATTAGCAAACATAGACTGTGACATCTGTTGATAAATGATCTTCAGTCAATTATATTTAATGTGTTTTCTATTGTATTTGTACTTGCTTTGTCCAATTTTTAGAATGCAACGGTACCAGCTGTCAATGGAAGTTAAATATTCACATTTTCATTACAAGTATATGAACTGAACATTAATTCAATTGAAATGGAATTGATAAATGTAGCATCAATGTGTTCAATTATCTGAAAAGAATACATTTCATTTTAACTATTCAGCTGCTCCAGCAACATGGCTGCAGTGATCAGCAATGTCTAATAGCATGTCTTGAAATCAGAATGGATGCTGTTTGAACAGTTGAACCATGCACTTCATGTCAGAGGTCAGTAACAACAAAGCAAGGCATCTGAGGTTAGTGCAACTGCATTATAAATCAGTGGAAGATCTTTCTTCATATTTGAATGTTTGATACCATCTCAGTGATCCAAAGAAATGTGAAGGACATTCATTACAGTGGTTAAATATCAAGAAGAGAAATAAGTTCTGACATATCTCCCAATTGATGTAAATTGTCTGATTATTATTGGTTGATTGTCTGACTTTAAAATGCATCAAGTTACTTTGTTTTCAGTATGCATTGTGATAACTTGCACAGCAAATTGCCCAAATTCACCCGATGGAAAACAAGAAAGGTTTGCGTTGGCTTTCTGCTTCAAGTACTACAGCTATTCCTCTACCAGTATAGTAAACAATTTCATGTGTAATTAAAGGCTCACAATCTTTTTTTTGTGCAGGCTGATTACTAATGCCATGTCAGGCCTAATGATTGCAGAGAACTGGATAGTTTTTGAACATTAAGTTGTTGCCATGGCAATCAATTCTGCAGTCTCACAATAATCTACCATTGACAGTTCATTGAGAACAGAGTTTGAATTTATTGCAAGGCAACAGATAGGCTTAGATTAACTGCGCTAGTGACTTCTATAAGGATTTTCAGCAGGTGGGTCACAATATACAAAATTCATCTTCCACTGACTTAGATGTTAAGAACAAACAAGTGTGTGTGTGTGTGTGTGTACACGCGCATGTGGTTATATTTAATTTTCCTTTTAGCATTGATGGAGTTACCCTTAATTAAGTCATGCTTTAATCTCCACTATTAACATGTCAAGATTAAGTTCGAGTTTTGGTTTTAGAGGGAAGGTGGTACTGATAGCTATCAAAATCATGTAGGAAACTCAAGAAATTTGTTTGCAAATATTTTACCACAATCACCTCATTATCATTCTGTGCTTGGCACTAATTGAATGGTTTAGAAACCATCATGCAAATTCAACTGGTATACTTCAAAGAGTCAAACTAAAGGTGGAAGGAATTTGCACAAGAAATGGACAGAGATTCAATTTGGATTTGCAATGATGAAAGGCAATATCACAATTGAACAACTCCTTGATTAATAGCCTCCTTAGGACAGTGAGGAGCCAAAGCCCAGCAACGGGAAGAAACAGCCAGCAGCTGTTACAGTGAAAACATTGTTGGAGGTTACACGATAAGTCAGCATCAATAGCATTACACCCATGCTCTTGAATCTATTGTAGGAAGTGTTCTGATAATTCCATCTGAGCAGGATACGTTGCCATATTTACTTACATTCTACTGAAAACATCATCTGCCTCCCTTGTGTATTTTTATTCATTCACAGGATGAGGGCATCGCTGGCCAGGCCAGCATTTAGTGTGCTTCCAATTAAACCTGTTAGACTATAACCTGGTTTTGTGTGATTTTTAACTTTGTACACCCCAGTCCAACAACGGCATCTCCAAATCATGTTAAGCGTCGACCACATTGTTGTGGGTCTACAGTCACATGTAGGCCAGACCAGGTAAGGATGGCAGCTTCCTTCCCTAAAGGACAATAGTAAATCAGATGAGTTTTTTTCTGACAATGGACAATGGATTCATGGTCATCATTAGATTCTTAATTCCAGATATTTATTGATTTCAAATTCAACCATCTGTCATGGCAGGATTCAAACCCAGCTCTCCAGAACATTACCTGGGTCTCTAGATTAACAGTCCAGTGATAATACACGAGGCCAACACTTCCGTCTGACTGCTGTTTTCATGATAGCCCTAGCACATTGCTCTCACATCAAGCAACTCATCCTTATATCCCCATCTATCCATACCCAACTGCCACTCTGATCCTTATGCAATTCGATGTCTCCCCGATAGTGACCCTCACTGAATGCACAATATCTATTGGTTGAACGAATGACATCACACTCACTTATAATCAGTTCTTTCTCCTGTTGCCGGATAAGCCAGAACACAAAAGATAAGGAAAGAATCAGAGTTACTCACTATAGGTCTTCCACAGCCAACTGCTGCAAAGGAGGATAACCTGCAGATATTTTGGTATCACTACACATCACAAATGGAGAGATGAAAATCTTTCAGCTCTTTGAAGAGGGATTTATCAGTGACCCACAAGAATCTTTGAAGATTCAGCCGTTTGGACTTGATTCCAAAATCAAGTGATATATGTTATACTTCAAAATATATTGCAATATTTGTACGCTGTTAGTATTGATGGATATGTGTTTGATCTGAAAGAACCTTTGTATTTGGGAGGAACCTATGAGCATTCTGAATGTTGAATCCTCAGAAGAGCTGATTCCTTTCCAGGACACACCTTTGCAGAATACATATTCACCATGTACATTCTCAGATACTTATAACTTGGTGGGATCAGTAAAAGATTGTAAATTGCTATTTTACCTTGTGGCAGTCCACAAGTGAACAAAATAATTTGTTGAAGGCAAGGAAAGCTCTGAAGAGTCCAAGTTGGAGTGTTCAGATCTCTTTAAGTTCTGATTAGTTGAACAGGGATGCTATGAATGTATTGGAAAAGATAATCATTCAGGAGAAGAAGAGCACATATGCTGACAGGTCTGCCAGGCATGGTTGCAGATTGAATGGCAGGAACTTTGCAGAATGATGCCAAAGCCAAAACAATGGTGACTTCTTGATTAGATAGGACTGTCAACTCCACAGCACATTAGACATTTCAATCAAATTAGTCTAAAGCACATTATAATCATGACCTTTCACATTCTAGACACAAGCATGCCTTCACCCTTTAAATAGGTTGATAGATACCACTGGCCTTACTGTGCTACACAGATCTACAGCATAGTGCTCACCAACACAATGGTAGCAATGATGTGTTTCATGGCGCATAAGAAGAAGGATAGTTAAAAGGGAACACTCAATGGGAACTCGAATCAAATCACTTCCATTTTTGACCTTTTGCCGTTTCACTGGTATCCTGATGTGCTGCAGCTGGAGCAATCTTTGGAGAGCTCTATTTGGCAGCAAATGGAATATATTGGTCAGCAGCATTGAATAACTCAAAGTATGGGTTTGAGTATCCTGCCTCCACCTCTGATGAAGGTGCTTAGACTTCATCCTATAAGAGCTTAAGACAAAGTAAAGATTCATAATGGCATATATTTTGCATGTGGGTACATGAGGAAATGTTTTGGTGAAATTTCTGTTTGTCAGTTAAATCTCCATAGATGTATCCTGTCACATCACTTTTTTATGTCCCCCATTATAGTTTCATAATTGATAAGTTTCCTTTTAACTTAATCAAGAATGAAGAGGTACAGACTTTCTTCCAGGAGGTTGCCAGTGCGTGCTACTACCTATGTGACTATCGTAACCTCTCTGAGAAGCTATTTTCCAAAAATGGCAAGGGAATGCCATATCACCTTATACTCCCCTGTGTCATGGTTAGGCACTGTCTGTCCATGCTCTATCATCCAGCTTCATCTGGCCTCCAACCTAACATAATGAAGATGTCAGCCTCCCTAACATGATTTAAGTTATGACACAAAGAATAAGTAGTAACATCTTAGTAACAGTAGTGTGAACAATATTTTTCTCACTGGTAAAGGAATCAGCTATCACATTCATAATCACATTCAATTGCCACTGTACTCTCAGCTTGTATTAAAGAGCAAGTTTCAGGAACTCATGAATGCAAAGCTAAGTTGAAGAACATTTTTAATCCACTGTTTAGACACATGACACTGCTCCAGAGCAGGTGGGCTCTTTTTTCCTGACCTCTTCTCACAGAGGTAGGGATATTACCACTATTCCATAAGTGTCTTTATCTTAAGTTTGAAAGTATATTGAAACATTGTTCCAGTTAACCAATTAGCATATGCCAATAAGCAACTCAGCTCTCCTCAGGAGTTTAGAGAAACCTATCAATAGTGTGACAAAGCTGGTCCTTTTTCTAAGAGTTGTTTCTTTTCTCAAGGATACTGCGTCCTTGATTTTATTCAGAGGGGTAATAAAACAGTCTGGGCTCCGAATCGACTGAAGTGGTGCAGAGATGAAAGGGTTTATGGACAGGCCTTTTGTTTATACGTAATCAGATGAGACTTTAGGTCAAAGCTTTTATGTTTTTGAAGCAACCTGTATAATGAAAGGGGAGTGGTCAGTCCTGAAAGCTGAATTCTTGTTTTAGTTCAGTTCAGCAGTGGATTGTTTGGAAACAGGCTGCTAGACTCTCTCTCTTTCTACTCTTCTAACTGCAACCTGTTAGTCTTTGTTTCATTTTTGCTCTGTGTTTAAGGGTTATGTTTATTGGGAGTGTTGCATGTATTTTTCGGAACAGCATAATTAAGTCTAGTTTTCATAGACTGAGTTCTGTGGGTATCCTATATTCTGTTCTTTGTGTTTCATTCAGTAATTTTGTAAATAAACGTTTGTCTGTTTTAAAACCTAGCAGTCAACCTAGCTAACTTATTCTGGGTAATTTTCACTGTACACTGTACACTTACCAAAACAAAGGAAAAGTTACAGTCTGGGCTGCCTACTTAAGAATGTTTTGAGTGGTCTGGCCTAGTCCATAACAAGTTAATTGTAGATTAGTTCAAATCATGATCCTGACCCACTGACATTTTGCTGTCATGTGCGATAAAAGCCATGTGCTCCTCCATCTACCTTAAAATAGATATTTTGATCAGAAAAATAGGTATTGATTAATTGGATTTTATAAATGGCAACTATTATCCTGCTGGGAAGATTCTCTGATGGAATCATGGTGTTGAGGGCATTGTTTTCTTGAACAACATCAACAGGCTGGGTGAATAATGTTTGCTGACAATTGCACAATGTTCAGCACCATTCACCACACCTCAGATAGTGAAGCAGTCCATGTTCATATGCAACAAGATCCAGGCCTGGGCTGACAAGTGGCAAGCAACATTCATGCCACACAAATGCTAGGTAATGACCACCTCCAATATGAGATGATCTAACCACCAACCTTTGATATTCAATGGTGTTATCATCACTGAATCTCCCAACATCGACATTCTTGGGGTCAACACTGACCAGAAACTCAATTGGATTGATCACATAAGCAGAGTGGCTACAAAAGTAGGTTAGAAGCTAGGAATGCTACAGCAAGTAACTAACTTCTGAACTCCCCGAAGCCTGTCCACCATCCAGAAGGCACAAGTCAGGAATGTGATGGAATACTCCATACCTGCCTGGATGAGTCCAGCTCCAACAACACTTAAGAAACTTGATAGCATCCAGGACAAAACAGCCTGCTTAACCACACCACATCCACAGATATCTATTACCAATGCTCAGTCACAGCAATGCATACTATGTACAAATTGCAATGCAGAAATTTACCAAAGATCCTTAGACAACAACTTCCAAACCTACAACTGCATCCATCTCAACGGGCAGTAGATACATGGAAATATCACCACCTGCAAGCTTCCCGTACAAGGCGCTCACCATCCTGACTTGAAAATATATCACCATTCCTTCACTGGGTCAAAATCATGGATTTCTCTCCCTAAGGCATTGTGGGTCAACATATGGTACATGGGCTGCAGCAGTTCAAGAAGGTAGCTCACCATCACCACCTTCTCAAGGGCAACTAAGGTCAGACAATAAAGGCTGGTCAGCCAGCAACATCCATGTTCCATGAGTGAATTTCTTTTTAATTATGAGGGATAATATAAGCATTATGTTCTAAAGAAGTGTCACTGGACCTAAAATTGTGACTCTGATTTCTCTTCATAGATGCTGCCAGAGCTGTTGAGTTGATCCTTTCATATTTCCAGCATCTGCAGATATTTATTTCTTTGTTTCCAACAATAACATTGGTTTACCAGATAAAATATCCAGCTGGAGATAAAACCCACATTATGTGCCACAACATATTGGATTTTTGCCCCAAGCGCACAGTGACATGTCATATTCTCAAAACTACTCTTTTTTTTAATGTTGAGACAATTGTCTTGGAACATCCTTTGAGTAAAGCGATCAGGATAGCATGCAGCACCATTTTCAAGGCTGCCAAGACATCTATCTCAGGCTCATGTGTTAATCTTAAAAGGTTTTTTAAACAGCAGGAGTCATCATTCTCTATACAGCCACTTTGATTCCAAAAATGTAGAGCTGGAATTTTATCAGTGTGTTTAGAAATAAATTACTTATGGGCAAGTAACAATTGTAGGATAACTTATACTTTAGACTCCTTGCTATTAAAACCATTACTTCTAGCAGATCAAATTTGCTCCTCAATCAAGTTACCCGCATGCTGTGTGGAAAGAACGAGGAACAAAGAAAATGTACAGCTCAGGAACAGGCCCTTCGGCCCTCCAAGCCTGTGCTGATTCAAATCCCCTATCTAAACCTATCGCCCAATTACTAAGGATCTGTATCCCTCTGCGCTCAACCTACTCATGCATCTGTCCTGATGCACCTTAAATGAATCTACCATACCTGTCTCAACTATCTTTGCTCGCAACGCATTCCATGCACCTACCACCCTCTGTGTAAAGTACTTTCCAGGTTTATCCCCTTTAAACTTTTCTCCTCTCACCTTGAAAACATTACTTCTCGTTATTGAATCCCTCACCATGGGAAAAAGCGTATCTCAATCCACCCTGTCTACACCCTTCATAATTTTGTAGACCTCAATCAGGTTCCCCCTCAATCTTCTTTTGCCAAATGAAAACAATCTTAACCTACTCAATCTCTCTTCATAGCTAGCATCTTCCATACCAGGCAACGTCCTCGTAAACCTTCTCTGCATCGTCTCCAAAGGGTCCACATCCTTATGATAATGTGGTGACCAGAACTGTACATAGTATTCTAGATGCGGCCAAACCAAAGTCCTGTACAATTTTAACACGACCTACCAGCTCTTATACTCAATACCCCATCCGATGAAGGCAAGCATACCATATGCCTTCTTGACCGCTTTATCCATCTGTGCAGCCACCTTCAGGGTACAATGGACCTGAACTCCCAGATCTCTCATCAACTTTTCCCGAGACAAGTTCTTCCATTTACAGTGTTCTTAAATCTAGAATTAGACCTTCCAAAATGCATCACCTTACATTTGCCTGGATTGAACTCCAAAGGATTCAGAAAAGATTTACAAGGATGTTGCCAAGGTTGGAGGTTTGAGCTATAAGGAGAGGCTGAACAGGCTGGGGCTGTTTTCCCTGCAGTGTTGGAGGCTGAGGGGTGACCTTATAGAGGTTTACAAAATTATGAGGGACATGGATAGGATAAATAGATAAAGTCTTTTCCCTGGGGTCGGGGAGTCCATAACTAGAGGGCATAGGTTTAGGATGAGAGGGGAAAGCTATAATAAAAACCTAAGGGCCAACTTTTTCACACAGAGGGTGGTACAGGTATGGAATGAGCTGTCAGAAGATGTGGTGGAGACTGGTACAATTGCAAGATTTAAGAGGCATTTGGATGGGTATATGTATAGGAAGGATTTGGAGGGATATGGGCCGGGTGCTGGCAGGTGGGACTAGATTGGGTTGGGATATCTAGTCGGCATGGGCGGGTTTGACCGAAGAGCCCCTTTCCATGCTGTACATCTCTATGACTCTATGATCTGCCACTTCTCCGCCCAACTCTCCAATCCATCTATATTCTCCTGTATTCTTTGACAGTCCCCTATGCTTTCTGCTACTCCCCCAATCTTTGTGTCATCTGAAAATTTATCAATCAGACCACCAATACTCTCTTCCAGATCATTTGTGTATATCACATACAACAGTGGCCCCAGCACTGATCCCTGTGGAACACCACTGGTCACCTTTCTCCATTTCGAGAAACTCCCTTCAACTACTACTCTCCGCCTCCTGTTGCTCAGCCAGTTCTTTATCCACCTAGCTAATACACCATGTGACTTCACTTTCTTCCTTAGTTTACCATGGGGAACCTTATCAAATGCTTCACTAAAGTCCTTGTATATGGGTATCAACTTGTATATAGATATCAACCATGTATATCAACTTGGTCACTTCCTCAAAGAACTCGATTAAGTTGGTAAGGCATGATCTCCCCCATACAAAACCATGTTGCCTATCACTGATAAACCCATGCTCTTCCAAATATAAATTGATCCTATCCCTCAGTAACTTCTCCAACAACTTTCCCATCACTGACATCAGGTTAACTGGTCTGCAGGTTGGGATGAGTAGGGGAAGAAACAGAAGGGATGCAATATGCAAGAATAATGGAATCTAGAGACACTGCAAAGATTAAATATAAATATGAAACAATATGTACTGAGGATAGGAGAAGTGAAGTATTGAAGTGCTGCCCTGTTCTATTTTGGATTGAGCTTCACGCTATGTTCCTAGGTGTCAGACCCAAGGAAAATAATTCCAGTTAGTTCAAAGACAACAACATGAGTTATTTATATAGAATGAAACAGATTTAACACTTCAGGTTGACTGCACTCTCAAAGCACTGAACCCCTGTTTTCTCTTTAGAACAACAACATTATATTTTTTATAACAAGACACCTTCCCAAAGTATTTCTGTGCCTCTCTTTATCTTCCTGCTATTATTTCTGCAACATCCCCTCACGCTGACTTTTGGGAAACAGCCCCTCAAACATTGTCTGCATTGGCAAAGCTCAGAAACATTGCATCAACCACACCTTCCTGACATCCCCACACCATCCCCCCCCCCCACCCCCCACCGCCGCTTCCTCAATTTTAGAAAACCTCTTTGCCCCATCTACAACTGAGTTCAAAAATAGTTGTAAATATTATATTTTAGGGAACAAACCGAAAAATATTTACATCTGACTTAATGAACTCCAAAAGAAGATTACATTATCAGGATCATCAATGTGTTGGATGGCTTTCTGATTCCATTACTTTAAATGCAACATGCAGTCACAGCCAGCACAAGATTAGATTTTTGTATTTCACGCACTCTCATCATACAATCCAACATAAATTCACAGTTGAAATAAAGACAGATTTTCATCATAATTTGAGTTATGTGATTCTTTGTTATTGAGTTCAAAATTCACTATAAGAACTTACAGATTAAACTCCCAATTTTAATATGATTACAACAAGCAGTGGTTTAGTCGAAATGCATTCACCAGTTCATGTAAACATGCAAACAAGGAGCAAAAGTGGGCCGCTCCGCCCTTTGCACCCACTCTGTACTCAATGCACTCTCTCTATGGAGAGTTATCTTCAATAAAGTCCTAATGTTGAATTTAAGACTGTACTGTACACTTGAAATACTGTGAATATTTATATTAAAAGAGTGAAAGAATATTTGTTTAATACCATCTAAAGGTTCCAGTTGCAATCGATTAGAGATGGGGTAGGTAGGTCAAAAGTCATGTTAACTTTATGTTAGTAGGAAACTATTATTTTTACCCAACTGTTGCTGATGCGTAGTAGGCCATCTGCTTTTGTCAGATATTTTGGATCTAGGACTGTTTGTTTACCATTCTTGAGGAGATTCAGTCCGTAAATCAGTATTAATCAGAATCCAGAAGCATTGTCACATGAATTACAGTTGGTCCACCTTATTGATTTCCTCCTGCATGTGGCAGGTATTTGCATTCCAGGGATATTTCCACATTGCTGAATTTCAGTTTTTGGAAGGGATTCAGGCAAAAACAACAGTGTTCGCCTTTCTGTTCAATCAGAAAAAAAACAATTGTGTTGCATATGTGGGAGTGCGAACCAATGTTTGCAGTTTGTACTTAGGCTTCCTCTTTAACAATTAAAAATGATATTTTCCGATATGTAAAATCGTGTTTTATAAATGCTCTGCTCCCATTATACATAAATGTAAGGCATACGTTTTTGATAATGATAAGTAGAATGTTCTCAATCAGGAAGTCAAATTCATTGGAATTTCAGTCCAAATACAACTCACCAACACTCAAACTAATGATTGCGATCCCATACTGTGATGTATTAATATTAATTTTCAAGATCCAATATACAAACGTTTCCTTGTACTTATGAGGGACTATTTTATATTGCCCTGCACTGGGGACTAACACACAAAGTGACTTAAAAACGGGCGCAGGATTGGAACCCATTTGCAACTGGGAGACTGCCTGTACAGGTAAAAAAAAATTGAAACATAAAAAGATTTACAGTAACAGAAGAGACCATTCAGCTCATGTTCTGGGGAGATCTGTACATGCTAATTTTATCATCCAGCTTTTGGTTCATGACCATGCATGTTATGGCACCTCAAATTTTTTCCTCTCCTACATTTTCAGGCATTGAGTTCCAGACAACCTCACCAGCAACAGGGTGTGAACGATAAAAGCTCCACTCTCCTCGAAATCTTCAACTAATTACTTTAAACCTATGTCCCTGATCACTAGGGCAACAACACATCACAGCATTTTGTTTATGGCAATTTACACCAGTACAAAGATAAATTTCTGTTAACCTTTATCCAATCTGCTGTCTTACCTCAGTAGCAAATCAATGGAAATGTTGTCAACAGTCTTTCTGCTGAGTCTGTGTTTTGAAAAGGGCTTGTTTGAATTTATAAGAAGAACTTCAGTGAAATGTATCCCCCTTTCCCCAACTATGGTTAAAAGTAAGAGGAACGACTTGTATTTGCATAGCACCTTTCATGATGTCCATGCCTAAGGTACTGTGCCATCAATGAAGTGCAATCACCGGTTTGATTTATTTTTGGGATGATAGACATTGTTAGCTAGCCCAGTACATAGTAATCATCCCTAATAGCTCCCAGAGAAAATGTTGGTCATCTGCCTTCTTGAATTGCTAAATGGTGTAGGCACACCCACAATGAGTAGGAAGGGAGTTCCAGGATTTTAACCCAGTTACATTAAATGAACAGTGATACATTTTATGCCAGGATGGTGAGTTGCTTGTTTGTAGTGGTTTTTACCAGCATCTACTGTCCTTGTCCTTGTAAGTGATATAGGTTGCACATTCTGAAGCTGCTGTCATAGAGTCTTACAACATGGAAACAAAGCTTGAGTTATTAGTTGAGAGTAAATGCACACCAGAACAAGCAAGAAATAGACCAGGTCGAAAATTTTCCAAAGAAGAAAATAAGCATGATTGTCCTTTCTCATTGCTGTTTATGGGAGCCTGCTGAGCATACGTTTATTGCGATAGTTCATATATTACATCAGACAGAGATCATTGCTGCCAGGTAAACTGTGATCTTAGTCATGGAGTTGAAACCCTCAAATGCTCTTTTCCTCAGTTGGATGAAGACTGAATTGGAACATTGGAAACCATGATGAATTTTGTTTTCTTTGCTTGCTTTTGTTGCGAGGAGGCTACCAAGATATGCTAAATGATCCACCTTTCCAGGATCTTGCTGTTGTTCTGAACTAATCATTGATCTCAGAAGCAGCAGTATGTACTATACACAAGGTACATTGTAATAATTCATCAAGGCTCCTTCAACAAAGTGAATCCCTAGAGGGGTATAAGGATGGTAGGAGTATAATTAAAAGGGAAATCAGGAGGGTGAAATGGGAACGTGAGATAGTTTTAGCAAATAGAGATAAAGAGAATTCAAAGTAATTGCATAAATGCATTAAGGGCAAAAGAGTAACTAGGGAGAGAATAGGGGCCCTTAAAGATCAGTGCGGCCATCTGCATGTGGAGCCACAGACGAAGGGTGAGATAGTAAATGAACATTTCATGTCAGTATTTATTGTAGGGAAAGACATGGAAGCTAGGGAATTTGGGAAAATTAAGAGCGATATCTTGAAAAGAGCTCATTTTACAGAAGAGGTGGCATTGGAAGTTTCAAAATGCAAAAACATAGATAAATCCCCAGGGTTTGATCAAGTGTTTCCCAGACGCTTGTTGAAAGCTAGGGAAGGGATTGGTGTGCCCCTTGCTAAGCTATTTGTATCATCAACGGCATCAAGTGAGGTGCTGCAAGACTGGAAGTTGGCTAATGTGATGTCGTTACTTAAGAAATGGTGTAAGGAAAAGTCAGGGAACTATAGGCTAGTGAGCCTTACAACAGTGGTGGTAAATTGGTGGAGGGGGTTTTGTGGGTTAGAATTTACATACGTTTGGAAAGGTAAAGACTGATTAGGAGTAGCAACGTGGCTTTTTGCTTGGAAATCATGTCTCACTAATTTGAATTTTTTGTAGTGGTGACAAAGATGATTGATGAGGGCAGAGTGGTAGATGTTGTATATGTGAGCTTCAGCAAAGTGTTTGTCTAGGTTCTACATGGTAGATTAGTTAGTTAGTTTAGATCACTTGGGATGCAAGGAAAGCTGGCCAATTAGACACAAAATTGGCTAGAAGGTAGGAGACAGAGGGTAATAGCAAAGTGTTGCTTTTCACATTGGAGGCCTGTGACCAACAGTGTGCCACAAGGATTGGTGCTGAGTCCACTGCTTTTTGTCATCTATATAAATGATTTGGATGTAAACATAGGAGGCATAGTTAGTAAGTTTGTAGATGACACCAAAACAGGTGGTGTAGTGGACAGTGAAGCAGATTATCTCAGAGTACAATGAGACTTCGATTAAATGGGCCAAAGGGCCAAGGAGTGGCAGGTTCAGGTTCATTTAGAAAAATGTGAGGTGGTGCATTTTGGTAAGACACACCAGGCAGGATTTATACAATTAATGGTCGGACCCTAGAGAGTGTTGCTAAACAAGGAGACCTAGAAGGTACAGGTGCATGTATCCTTGAAAGTGGATTGTAGGTAAACAGGGTAGAGAAGATACAGCCTCCACCGTATCTGCTCCCAGGAAGACCAGTTCCACCACTGAACACACCAAATGGCCTCCTTCTTTAGAGATCACAATTTCCCTTATCACGTGGTTGAAGATGCCCTCCAACGCATCTCATCCACATCCCACACCTCCGCCTTCAAACCCCACCCCTCCAACTGTAACAAGGACAGAACCCCCCTGGTCCTCACTTTTCATCCTACTAACCTTCACATTAACCATATCATCAGCGACATTTCTGCAACCTCCAACAGACCCCACCAAAATATTTCTCTCCCTACCCCTTTCCGCTTTCTACAAAGACCGTTCCCTCCATGACTACCTGGTCAGGTCCACACCCACCAACAAACCACCCTCCCATCCTGGCACCCTTCCCTGCCACCGCAGGAATTGCAAAGCCTGCACCCACATCTTCTCCCTCACCACAATCCGGGACATCTCCGGGATACCCGCACCTATCAACCCCACCGCCCTGTGGCCCAACATTTCAACTTCCCCTCCCACTCTGCCGAGGACATGGAGGGCCTGGGCCTCCTCCACAGCCGCTCCCTTACCACCCGACATCTAGAGGAAGAACGCCTCATCTTCCACCTCAGAACACTTCAACCCCAGGGCATCAATGTGGACTTCACCAGTTTCCTCATTTCCCCTCCCCCACTTTACCTCAATTCCAACCTTCCAGCTCAGTGCTGTCCTCATGACCTGTCCTACCTGCCAACCTCCCTTCCCACCTATCTGCTCCATCCTCCCCTCTGACCTATCACCTCCAAGCCCACACCCATTCACCTATTATACTTTTTGCTACCTTCTCGCCAGACCCCCCACCCCCCACCCTCACCCATTTATCTCTCCATACTGGAGGCTTCCTGCCTCTATTCCTGATGAAGCGCTTTTTCCCAAAACGTCGATTTTCTTGCTCCTCGGATGCTGCCTGACCTGCTGTGCTTTTCCAGCACCACTCTGACCTAAACTCTGGTTACCAGCATCTGCAGTACTCATTTTTGCCAGGGTAGAGAAGAAGGCATTTGTCATGCTTACCTTTACTGATCAAATCATTAGGTATAGGAGCTGAGACATCATGTTTCAGCTGTACAGGACATTGGTGAGTTTACTTTTAGAATGCAGTGCACAATTCATGTCACCCTTCTGTAAGAGGGTGTAGAAAAGATTTACAAGGATGTTATTGGTGCTGCAGGATTTCAGCTATAGGAAAAGACTGAATGGGCTGGTGCTTTTTTCTCAGAGCATCATAGCTGAGTGTGACCATACAGAGATTTATAAATCATGAGAGGCATGGATGGGGTGAATAACCAAGGTCTTTTTCCTCAGATGGAGGAGTTGAAACCTAGAGGGATCGATTTAAGGTGAGGGGAAAAGATTTAAAGAGGACCTGAGGAGATAACTTTTTCATGCAGAGGGTGGTGCATGTATAGAATGAGATGCCAGAGGAATTGGTGAGGTGATTACAATTACAACATTTAAAAGGCACCTGGATAGGTATATGGATAGCTAGGGCTTATTGGGATATGGGCCAAATACTGGCAAATAGCATTAGGTCAGATTAGAATGTCTGGTCAGGGTGGATGATTTGGATCAAATCATCTACCCCGAACAGGCATCCTAATCCTAAAGCTATTTTGCTTGAGATGAAATGAGAAACCAAATATTGCTAAAATGCTGCAGGTGCTAGAAACCTGAAACAAAATAGAAAGAGCTGAAAATACAACTGTGAAGGTCTAATGGAGGGTAAGATAGGTGGGCAAAAAAATAGAAAAGCTCCGTCTGAAATATCCATCCTTCAGTTTTGTTCAAGTTTGTTAGCTGACCTGCTGCTTATTTCCAGCACCTTCTGCTTCAGTCATTTATTTGGACAGTTCTGTTAAGTCTGTTGAATGCCCAGATTCTTATCTTGTAAGGCCAATCCTCAACATATGTAATGCCCAAGCCAGATAAGGAAACATCATTTTGCATTGCTTGTTGAGACAAAATTTCATCTGTGGCTTTGAAGCAATTGTATATTCATAAATCTGATACATGAGCAATTATTGTTAAACAATGCACCATAACATAAACTAGAAGTTGGCACAATGTTAGCTATTTATTGATATGAAAAGGATATAGAAAAGCCTCAACATAGAACAACTGCCTTTGTGTGGAAGTTTCCCATCCATGAATTCTGTCCCTTGATTTAATCTCATGACTGAAGGTATGCAAAATCTTCCAGCATGTCTACATTGAAGTAATCACCACATAGGACATAGGAATAGGAGTAAGCCATTTAGACCATTGAACAGTGACCTTTGACCAGAGAAAGACTAATCTGTACTAAAGGGAATTTACCTGATTTGCTCCGATACCATTTAATATCTTTGGACCCATCAACCTCAGATTTATAAATTATAGTTGGTCTGGAATCAGTTGTGATGTGCCAAAGAGAGTTCTAAACACCAAGTTCCTTTTTTTGTGTTGAAGTGTTTGCTAGTTTTGCTCCTGAGGGATCTGGCTCTAATTTTTAGACTATGTCCTGTACACATAGATTCCCTAACCTGCAGAAAGTGTTACTTCCAATCAAGCAGGATGTTCCTCTTGATATATTGAAAATGTAATCCAATTATTTCTAAATCTTCTAAATTCCAGGGAAATCAACTTTAATCTGTGGAATTACTTCTTGTGAGACCATGTATCATTCTGTTATAGTCAAGTTGCAGTCTGTCAAAGCCTATGATATTCCTCCCATGGTGTGATGCCCAGAGCTGCTCACAGCAACTGATTTGTCAGAGCTTTATAAAATTTGAGAATAGCTTAAGCATGATTTATGCACCCATGTATCCCAGTTCTTATGTTCTAAAGGCTATTCCTTCAGCCTGTTGATTTGACTTTTCATATTTGTTTGAGGCATTTTACAAATTGTCCATTAAGTAATGCAATATTAATTCGTTCACTTTGCTCAAAAGTAATAGTTGATGTTGCATTCTGAGGCTAAGTCAACGATATGGCAATTCCAAGTCCAAGAAGAAATTGTAGGAAATGCTATTTGTAGATATCCCAAAATACAATCCTTTAAGTATCCTTTACCCAATGACCTGAATTATTTCCCTTCACATCCAGTTTACTGTGTCAGTTAGTGACACAAAAAAATCTTGGTGTCTTGATTTAACTTTGACATCTTGTTAGGGAGCATTTCTGTCTGGAAGGAATAGGTGCTAGATCATCTTTGCACACAAGAAGAAAAGATCCCTTTTTTCTGGGTCAGGATTCATGAAATAAAAACTGATTGCTCCAGAAATCACATCAATCCAACGTCATTTTTGTTGTGTAGCAGTCAAACTACAAATCACACCCTTGAAAAATGAAATCATATTAAGATTCATATTAGGGTTCCTTTTAAAGTAAGAAAACTGTTTTGAGTGGTACATTTGAGCAACTCTGTGACAAACAAAATTAAAAACTCAGCATCATTCTCGTATTATTTCTTTAAAACTGATGTGAATGGGGACATGAACTCCCCCATCCACAGTGTTTTGCATAATTTTACATCTCTTCACATTTAAATGGTTCAGAGAAACAAGTGTGTGATCACAGTGATAATTAATTAGCATGGTCCCACTGTGTGTTACTTGTAATGATACCAGAAAGGCAGTTATTGTTCCCTCAGTGGAAGGATTACATTTTAGCACAAACATAAGCACTTGGGGTGAGTTTTAAGGTCACTTTATAAAATAAGCTAATGTTGCATCCACTGGAGTTAATTTGATCCATGTTCAAGTGTTAGACTTGCCTGCTGAGTACTGAAACTCAAAATGCCATGAGTGTATTTTGTGCAAATGTATGAGGGTTTAAATTGAGTTGACAGTGTTATACCTACATAAATAAATGGCGCATACCAGATAAGCAAGATCTATTTTTAACCAGTTTTGACTTGTGTGCAGAGCAACAGGAGACTCAAGAAATTGGTTGAAAGTGCCTTCTCATTGGGATTTTGATTGCCTCCCTATGGGGTCATGATGGGAGTACGCTTTGTATAATTTCATAGACACAGATTTTAAGAAGTGAAGGAAAGGAGCAAAATACCACATGTAGTACTCAATTGTTCAGTGTTGGATTATGTGATCAGCTGTGAACTATTTATTGTATGATGTTAGTCAAGCCTGGGCATGATCACTGGGTAGGAAACTAAATTGATAGAAGCAGCTGGAAACTGCCTCTGCAGGCATTTTAAAAGCTTGTAAATAATGTCCTGTTCACACAAAGAAACCCAGGGTGCCCAGTATATCTCTGAGGCATAAAATACAACATTGTGGATAATGCAATTCTGAAAGAAATGAGCAAAACACTAGAGGTTCTCAGCAAGACTGCCAATATTTCTGGAGAAAATGTGTGAGCTGTCAACAATTCTGGGGCAATGTTTGTTCTTGAAATGGAATGACCTGTATGATCTTGACGAATGGTGGTTGACCTGTTGAGTGAACCAAGATTTTTCCTGAATTCCTATTTAAAAAATTCGATAATCAAATGTGTGTCCTCAAATCTACCTGATCCGTTCTGCTATTGGGTGTTAAGATACAACTGGAGGCCTTGAATTTTGACATGTGTTCTCCTGATCACCAGTTCAGCAGAAGATCAATGAGATTCTCAGAGAAATTATGCGAATCAAGGTCATCGTCTCCATAGGCAAGAGATACCTGGTTTCCAAAACTTTCAAAGCCACATGAACATCTTCATTCCAAATATTAACAAAGATACAGAGTTCATCTCTTTGGTCAGAAAGTGTAAGTTCCAATAATAGCAAATGATCAACTATTTAAAAAAAACACATGCACATATTAAACATTGAAACAAAAACAGAAATTGCTGGAGGAACTCAGCAAGTCTAGCAGCATCTGTGGAGAAAAAGCAAAGTTAATGTTTTGGGTCTAGTGACCCTTCTTCGGAATTGGAATTTAGGCTCTACTAGCTATGCCACAACAAAAATATACCTTGAAATTGGGCAGGGCCAAACATGGCAGAGATAAACCACATGGCATAATGTGAACAGATTGAAAAGCTAAGAATTAGGCGAAGTGGGAATTTGGTGCAGAGGGGAAAGGTAATGGTGTTTTGGTCTTGCATACATTGTGTCAGCTTATCACACTAAGTGTTCAAAGTTTCATTCAGTGTTTCAGTAGTTCATACAAGTTAATTGTTTTAAAAATAAAAATGTTGATAAATATATATCTATAAGTAAGACCATGATAAAGGAAGGACATAAAATAAATAAAAAGATAATTAAATCTAACTTAAATAAATGTGAGATTTTCCACTATGCCCATTTAATGGTATAAAGGAAAACCAGACCCAGTTACATCAGACTGTTAGTGATAGCTTGGAAATTGATACAAAAAAATTATATATTTTTATATCTCTCCCTCTAAGCTAGGGGAGGCAGTGTAACTAGAAACTGGATGTGTGAAATTACCTTAGCTACTTGTAATGGCACCATGATCCAAAGCTGCTCTGGCTCTCTACTCTGCACCCAAGACAGGTGGGAAAGGTGCACTAGACCAAATTTCAGTCATCCATCCACATCCTTCACATTCTACACCACTCCCATAATTAACTTATAAAAGTGAGCATTGTATACTATTATGAACAGGAAATCAGCATTTATAATTACAGATTTATTTTACATATCCTTTGTTTCTAAAGGACAGGAATTTAGGGATGCAGAAGTTTTGCTGCAGTTATACTGAATATTGGTTAGACACCTCGTAGAGTACTGAGAGCTGATCAGGGTATGACACCTTAGGAAGGGCATACAGTATTAGCCTTTGAGGGACATCAATGTAGGTTTGCAAGAATGATACCTGAACTTCATGGGTTAGTTTATGAGGAGAGATTATACAAATTAGAACCAAAAAAATTGCAAACGCTGTAAATAATAAACAAAAAGAGAAGTTGTTGGAAACGTTCAGCAGGTCTGGCAGCATCTGTGAAGAGAAATCAAAGTTAACGTTTTGGGTCCAGTGACCCGTCCTTAGAGTTCTGGTCAGCATTTATTGTCTGTCCTTAGTTGCTCTTCAGAAAGTGGTGGTGAGCTGCATTCTTAGGCGGCACGGTGGCACAGTGGTTAGCACTGCTGCCTCACAGCGCCAGGGACCTGGGTTCAATTCCCGCCTCAGGCGACTGACTGTGTGGAGTTTGCACGTTCTCCCCGTGTCTGCGCGGGTTTCCTCTGGGTGCTCCGGTTTCCTCCAACAGTCCAAAGATGTGCGGGTCAGGTGAATTGGCCATGCTACATTGCCCGTAGTGTTAGGTAAGGAGTATGGGTGGGTTGCGGGTCGGTGTGGACTTGTTGGGCTGAAGGTCCTGTTTCCACACTGTAAGTAATCTAATCTAATCTAAAAAAACTGCAGTCCATCTACCGTAGGTAGACCCACAATGCCATTAGGAAGTGATTTCCAGGATTTTTGACCCAGTGACAAGTGAAGGAACAGCTTTACATTTCCAAGTCAGGATGGTGATGGTTTGAAAGGGGAACTTGTGTTTCCATGGATCTGCTTTCCTTGTCATTAAAGATGGAAGTGGTCATGGTGCTGTCTCAGGACCTTTGACAAATTTCTGCAGTGTATTTTGTATTTAGTACACACTGCTGCTACTAAGCATCCGTGATGGAGGGAGTGGATGTTTATGGTTGTGGTGCCAATCAAGTGGGCTGTTTTGTCCTGACTGGTGTCAAGTTTCTGGTTGGATCTGCACACATCCAGGACAGTGGGGAGTATTCCGTCACATTCGTGACATGTGCTTTAGATGGTGGACATGCTATGAGGAGTCAGGAGTTGAAAAGTGTGGTGTTGGAAAAGCACAGAAGGTCAGGCAGCATCCAAGGAACAGGAGACTCAATGTTTTGGGCATAAGCCCATTCCTGATGAAGGGCTAATGCCCAAAACATCGATTTTATTACTCCTCAGATGCTACCTGACCTGCTGTGCTTTTCCAGTGCCACAATTTTCGACTCTGACTCTCCAGCATCTGCAGTCCTCACTTTCTCCTTTGAGGATTCAGGAGGTGAGTTACTCTTTGCAGTATTCCTAGCCTCTAACTTGCTCTTGTAGTCATGTTGACTTTTAAAGCTGTTGTAAAACAAAATTAGGATGATAATCTGATTTTTTGAAGAAAGACTGCAGCGTAAACACATAGAATCAAATGCATATTAGTATATGTGGGCATATGCAAAGTGATCTGAAACTTGCATTCCCTGTAGCCAAAATTAGTTTGCTTTATTGTGTAGTTTCATGAGGTGTTCTTTCGGCTTTTCATTGCCACACTCTGGTTTCACAACAGTGACAAATTAGCAGGCTAACCTGTGCACCCAGCACCTCCTTGTGTACACCCATCATCACCCTATGCATTGCTATCCTCTAAACGTCCTCATCTGAACCCACTGCAGCACAAATAATCAAATAACTGTCACCCAGCTATTACCTATCATTTATCACCTTGCTATCTTGTGAGCTGAAAAAGACAAATCAACATTCCCTCTTGGTCTAGGCTGCATCCCAGGTAATGTTTGGAATACTATAACAGCTCAGTTAATATAAATGTTTGTTCTATGCAAGAGCAAGGCAATAAACATCTTCAACAGAAAGAATACAACAATAACCCCTAACATTTTGGGAGGAGTGTGCAAGGTGAACACCCCATGACAGGCAGTCAGCACATGAGAGGAGCAGGTGAGATGAAGGACCCTGTGATAGGCAGTCAGTATTACGAAGTGGGGCAGGCAAGGTCAGAGTAATATTTCAAGCAAAAGTAATGCTTATTCTAAGGTGACCATAAATTATGCTTCAAATGTGGAATGAAGTCAAAAAGATAAAGTTAAGGGCATTCTATTTGAATGAATTAGGCATTTGCAACAAGGTTCAAATAGAGATAAATGGTTATGATACAATTGCCAAAACTGAGACCTATAATACCTAGAAGGACAAGGTGATGAAGGAGTAAGATTGTAATTTTAAATAAACCTGTTGGAATGCAGCCTGGTGCCATGTGACTTCAAATTTTGTCCACACCAGTCCAACACCAGCATCTCTACATCACAAAAGGACAAGGGTAGCAAATACATGGGAACACCACCACCTGCACACTTTCCTCGAAACCACTCCCCATCCTGACTCAGAAATGTATAGCAATTCCTTCAGTGTCACTGGGTCAAAATTCTAGAATTTTCTCCTGAATAACATAATACTAGTTGATGCAAGTGGTTATGTTCCCACATATCTGCTGTCCTTTCCTTCCAGGTGGTAGAGATCATGCTTTTGGATGATGTTCTCTTAGGAACCTTGGTGAGTTGCTGCAGGCATCATGTAGATGGTGGGTATATCTACGCTCCATGGATTACATTGGTTGAAGAAGGTAGCTCACTAACATGTTCTTAGAGCACTTAGCAATGACCACATTACCACATTCTTATGAACAATGAAGAACAGAAGAATTTATGACATTTGGAATTCAGCTGCAGAGCTGAAAGAATCACTTCTACACAGTGAAATAGGTACAAGGAATGCTGTAATTTTTTTTCTGGTGAACACATAAAGTCTTTCACAGTTAGTTCAGTTACTGAGTGCCATACGTTGATATCAGTGATCACTGACTGGTTATTATATTTCCTGCAGAGTAAACCATCAGCAACATGGTATGTTTACTAACACAATAACTTCCTCCATTAAAATTGAGAGCTTTCATAAAACAACCATTCCCAATTTTTACAAATGGCCCAGGAGAAGAATAAGGGCAGAAATCAGATTGTACAATTCAATGCCAATACTATATGTGCAGTTATTCAAATGAAAATATTGGTAACTAGCTTTTCTATTCTTTGACAAATGTCTTAATCAGAGCTGGAACTGGAAAATTGATTCCATATTCCATGACTTCTTTCCTTCTTATCTCTTGTCTCTGCTGTTGTCTCTGTCTTTTGCTGCAACCAAGAATCGATCAACAAGGCATCACGGGTTTACGGTTTCTGCTGGAGCTATCCACCCTATCATGTGCTGATTTTCAGTTAATCAAATATTTCACTGTTTTAGCCTGACTGAAAGTGCTAAGTACAAATGATTGAAGTGTAATGCATTGATTACAAGTTGGTGGCAACAGAAGGCCGAAGAATCAATCATCATCATATTGTCACCAACTCCCATTTCATGCACTCTGCTATCCCCCATCCTTCCCCCACTTGTATTGATTCCATTGTTGCAAGCTGGATATTCCACTTGCAAGACTACTTTATTGATGCAGCTAAGATGTTTTTTTCTATTGAGCTTGTTGCTAGTGAACTCATATTGTACTTCACACTTGCCTCAGACATAGAGGGCCCCATAATTGGGATCAGGACTCATATGTTGGATATTAAGGTCCCTGCTGAATAAGACATTCAGGCATGTTGTACACCTACTGACACACTAATTACTTCCCTGTAATTAGAGCCGTGCATACAAATAAGGCTAAAACATACCTATTGAATTTTGAAAAACATGGTTCAGTCAAAATGCTGGGAGACTGTGAGGGCTGCCCATATTTAAATAATACAAAATGGCGAATGTCTGCCCATAACAGAACAGCAAATGGGCAACAAAATGTAGCAGAACATGGCTGATAGTAGATAAAGACCCTTGGAAAAATATTTCTTTATATAGTTTCAGCAAATTGAACAATAGCAGGACTATTTAATCAAGTTTATTGGCTGGGATAGAATGTGCAGCTGCATGTACTTACATAGATAAGAACATTTTACACGAAGTAGCGGTTTCTCTTAAATTACAATATTAAGAGGAGATTTTAGTTAAAATTCTTCAGATAAACATAGATAAAGATTCCATATTTGTTATAGATCCACATATACATAACAAAAAATCACCAAAGGAAAAGATTCAAACCAGTTTCAGGCAGTAAACTTGATAAGAACTATAACATTTCATCCAAAATATGTAAAGGTGCTAACAATAGCATCGAAGATATATATAGAATAGAATCCCTACAGTATGGAAACAGGCCCTTTGGCCCAACAAGTCCACACTGACCCTCTGAAGAGTAACCCACCCAGGCCCATTCCCATGGGGCAATGGTCCTAAATATAGGAAAGTAAATGTATTATCCTATATTTACCCTTGACAAAAGCAGCTAACCTAAGCATCCCTGAACGCTATGGGCCAATTTAGCATGGCCAATTCACCTAACCTGCACAACTTTGGATTGTACAAGGAAACCCACACAGGCACGGGAGAATGTGCAAACTCCACACAAACCGAGGCTGGAATTGAACCTGGGTCCCAGTGCTGTGAGGCAGTAGTGCTAACCACTGAGCCATCATGCCATCAAAAATATGTAGAATCAATGTTCCTGGGAGAAAAAAAATGAACTTGGATTAAGGCAGACATTAAACTGTGCAATGATGGTATCTGGAGAGCAAGAGTGATTGCCAAGCCCATCGCCCCACAGTCATGAATGCCCTTTTTTTAGTGTAACAGATCCACTCATGGAGATATTTGACTCTGCAACAAATGATGGCATGATTCCAGAAGAGCTGGTGGGGTCGGGGTTTTAAAAAGCCGACCCAGTTGGTAGTGGACCATTGCATGACCTGCCAGACAAACAAGCCCAAACCTATCACAGCCATGCCCCAATTGAGACACTCACCCAGGAGGACCATTCCAAGACCTACAAGTTGATTACATATCCCTCGCACAATGTTGAGGCTATACTGAAATCCTAGTTGTCATTGACAAATTCTCCAGATGGGTGAAAGCCACTCCAATCTAACGAGCCACAACCAATCACATAGCTAAAGTTTTGTGTAAGGATTACACTCCTTGGTGGGGAATGCCGACCAACATAGTCTCTGACCAAGGGACACCCTTCTCAGGTGATTTCTGCCAGGGAGTTTGTAGGTTGCCAAACATTAAATGGGACCTGGAGAAAGCGAGGACTGCAGGTGCTGGAGAGTCACAGTCAAAAATGATGGTGCTGGAAAAGCACAGCAAGTCTCTCCTGCACCTTGGATGCTACCTGACCTGCTGTGCTTTTCCAGCGCCACACATTTTGACATTAAATGGGATCTCCGCTAGTCTCATCACCTCCCTCCAAGGCAAGTGCAACGAATTAACTGGACAACAAAACAGAGGCTTGCTAAGCACTCCTAGGAGGAGTGCCCTGTCAATAATACTATGTAGCATTCGGGTGACCCCAAATCAAATAACAGGACTAGGCACTTTAGAAGTCATACCAGAAGGCCTATGCCACTGCCTAGAATAGTTGATTTATAGAATACCGATTGCCATTTAATTAGTGATGCACCGTTGAAATATAGTCAAGCCCTGACCAATGCTGTCAAGACTGCTTCCCAACAGGTATTGGTTGCTTGGGGTGACCCTCCCAAAGGATGACACGGTATCATCCCAGGAACATGGGTAGATGTAAAGAAAATCCATAAATAATTGCTAGGAACCAAGTGGGAAGGACCCTATCAAGTGTTGCAGACCACTCCAGTGACAGTAAAAGTAGAAGGGAAGAAAACTTGGATCCACGCATCACGTGTAAAAAGCACCACAAACAGTTAAAATTCAAATATTAAGAACTTGACGACTACATTTTGCCCAAGATGGGGATATTGATTGCATTGCTAACAAGTGTATTTGAGCATTTGCCTACTAGTAACTTGCCAACATTCTGCACCAGAATGGAGACAGAAGAAAAGGGAATTGCATGTATTGTAAATACCTTTTTGTATATATCCTACACGCACACTAAATGAGCTATTGTTTCTAGTTGCTGGGTATACTCCTGCATTCCCAACCACTTAACAGAGGGCATCCCTTTAAAACCTATACCTTTTAATGCATCTGAAATGGCAGAATGGATAATTCACCAGAACTCTTCCTCAGAGGATCTGGCAAGACTAACACAATGGTCCTCAGCAGGACAGGAGTGTATTGAGTGTACATGACTGACCCCTAACAGCAGTGGAACTCAGTGTGTTCTGAAAGAGGAGGCACTTTTGCCCATTGGGACCAAATGCTATTCTTTATCCCAGTCAATTCTGAAGGGATCACTAATGAATAAATTACTCAAACCAGATACACTATACCTCAGAGTTCTGAAGGAGATAGCTGAGGAGATTGTAGAGGCATTGATAGTTATGTTTCAGGAATCAATGGAGTCACCCAGAAGACTGGCAAATGGTAAATGTAACACTCCTGTTTAAGAAGGAATAGAGGCAGAAGACAACAAACTGTAGGCCAGTTAGCCTGACCTCCATCATTGGTAAGATTTTCGAGTCCATTACTAAGGATGAGATTGCAGAGTACGTGGAAGTGCATGGTAAAATTGGGTTCAGTCAGCATGGCTTCATCAAGCAGAGGTCATGTCTGACAAATCTGTTAGAATTCTTTGAGGCGGTAATGAGCAAATTAGACAAAGGAGAGACAGTGGACATGATGTATTTGGATTTCCAGAAAGCCTTTAAAAAGGTGCTGCACAGGACACTGCTCAATAAGATTAGAGTTAGGAACATGGATAGACAAATATCTGGAAGCAGAAGGCAGCTTTTTAGGATAAAGGGGTCATTTTTAGGATGGTAGCTAATGACTAATGGAGTTCTGCAGGGCTTAGTATTGGGGTGACATTTATTCATGATGTACTTCAATGATCTGGATGAAGGAACAGAGGGCATTGATGCTAAATTTACAAATGGCACTATGATACGTGAAGGGACAGATAGGGTCAAGGAATTGGGGAGGTTGTGAAAGGACTTGGACAAGCTTGGAGAGTGGATACAGAAGTGGCAAATGAAATACAATATTGGAGAATGTGATGTTATGCACTTTGGTTGGAAGGGCAGAGGCATAGACTATTTTCTAGTTGAGGAAAGGCTTCCAATATCTGAAGCACAAAGCGACTTTCGAGCCCGAGTTCAGGATTCTCTTAAGAGTAACGTGCATTTCAATTGGCAGCTAAGAAGGCAAATGCAATTTTAATATTCATTTCAAAATGGCTAGAATAGAAGGACAGAAATGTACTGCTTAGACTAGGTAAGGTTCTGGTTAGACTGCATTTGAAATACTGTGAGCAGTTTTGGGCCCCATATCTAAGGAAGGAAGCCAACATTGGAGAGCTCCAGAGGAGATTTTAAAAAATGATCCTAATGAGGATGGCAAAGGAGGAGCAGTTAAGGACTCTGGGTCTGTACTCAATAGAGTTTAAAAGGATGAGGGAGTATCTAATTGAAACTTACAGTGTACTAAGAAGCTTGGATAAAGTGACAGTGGAAAAGATGTCTCCACTAGTAAAAGAGGTGTGGATACTAGAGCACAGCCTCAGAGTGAAGAAGCAACTCTTTAGAACTGAGATGAGGAGGAATTTCTTAAGTCAGAGGGTCATGAATCTGGAACTCATTGCCACAGAAGCCTTGAAGGCCAAATCATTGAGTATACTTAAGAGTTATGCATCGATAGAGGAAGAACAATAGCTGCTGAGTGAGTTTGTGTGAGGTTTACTGATTATGTCTTTGGTCTTCACTTCAAGATACAGACAGACCATACTATTTAGTGACACTGCTAAATTCTATGAAGTTAGAAAAGTAGATGTTTTTTATCAACATTTTCAAGTGTGTTATGACATACTTGTGAAGCAGTTGGAACTTCAACCCAAACTTTCTAGCCAAGAGGTGGAGACACTACCATAGTGCCACCAGAGACATATAGCCTCTAGTATACTGATTAATAAAGAGGATAATATAGTTTGATGTTCAGCTAGAATACGCTCCAAGAAAACAATAGCCCATGGCAGAGACTTTGTCCCATCCCCTCGGATGTTGCCTGACCTGCTGTACTTTTCTAGTACACACCTTTTGATCTGATCTGCAGCACCTGCAGTCCTCACTTTCTCCCAGTTGATTATAACCACCTTGAAAAAGTTCTCATCCTCCCACTACAAGGATCTCAGTGAGTCTCTTTCTCATGGTATTCTGCTCATCGGCTCTCCTGCTCCTCAGATGTTGCCTAACCCTCTGTGCTTTTCCAGCACCACACTTTTTGACTCTGAAATCCAGCATCTGCAATCCTCACTTACCCTCATCTATCTGTGTCAAGACCTAAGTAAGGAGATGAAGTTTTCAATGAAAAATTGAAAATCTCTGCATCACTAACAACCCCAACTTGATAAGCAACAATTCAACAAATGAATTAAATCAGAAAACTGACAAAAAATGTTCTCAGTTCAAACAGAATTGTGTCAAAAAGATGGCCAGTATACATGCCGTCCATTCCATAAACAGAGAAGGAACCTCAATGTAGTGGATGACTTGCTCAGTTATAAGGAGATACTGGTTATTCTAAGAGTCCTGCATCGCTATATATTGCAACAAATGTGTCTAGGGCATCATCTTCAATCTCCTCCAAAAGAAATAGAGAACAATTATGGACATATTTGTGAAACTGGCACAGTGCTTGGTTATTAAAAAAACAAATTTGGATGGGATGTGATATAATGGGCAGAACTGGAGGCTATTCAGAGATGTAGTATATAATACAGTGATGAAACGCGATATACATTATCACAAGAAATGAGGCAATGTGAGATATTCTTCCACTCTTTTGCAGTCTCATGGTAAAATCAATCCATATTAAGATAGTTCTTAAATAATCTAACTGTATTTCTTACGTCAGTAGACTTTGTAAATATTCTTTAGCAACATTTTTAAATTAAGAATATTATCATTTTTTTGCATAAAGGGTGTAGCAAAGGCTTTTAGAGTCAAAGAGACAAAGAGCCATAGTGTTATTATAGTATGGAAATAGGTCCTTCAGCCCATAATGTCTACAACAGTCATCAAACGTCCATCAATGCTAAATCCATTTTCCAATTCTTGGCCCATAGCTTTGCATGCTATTATGGTTCAGGTGTTCATCTACATAGTTCTTCAACATCATGAGAGTTTCCAACTCTAACACATTTGCAGGTACTAAGTTCCAGCCATGTACCATCCTCTGGATGAAAAGAATTTTTCTTAAAGGGTAGCATGGTGGCTCAGTGGTTAGCACTGCTGCTTCAAGCGCCAGGGACGCAGGCTCGATTCCAGTCTTGCAACTGTCTGTGTGGAGTTTGCACATTCTCCCCATGTCTGGTGGGTTTCCTTTGGATGCTTTGGTTTCCTCCCACAGTCCGAAGATGTGCAGGCCAGGTGAATTGGCCATGCTAAATTGTCCATAGTGTTAGGTGCATTAGTCAAAGGGAAACGTGTCTGGGTGGGTTACTCTTTGGAGTGTTGGTATGGACTTGTTGGGCCAAAGGGCCTGTTTCCACACTGTAGGGAATCTAATCTAAAAAAAAAGTCCTGCTCCCTACCTTAAAACTATTCCACCAGTTATTATCCCTTCTACTCAACAGAGGAGTTTCTCCATATTTACTAGATCAATTGCCTTCAGAACTTTATACACTTCAATCAAACAGCCCCTTAGCCTGCTCTGCTCTCAGGAGAACAACCCCAGCCTATCTAGTCTCTTTTCATCCAAAAGAGAAAATGATGAAAGAGCTCAGCAGGTCTGGCAGCATCTGTAAGGAGAGAAAAGAGCTGACATTTTGAACTGACCCTTTGTCAAAGCTAAAAAAAGGGGGAGAAATAGGGAGGTATTTATAAGCAGTACTTCTTCAGGGTAGGCATTCCTAGAAGAGAGGTGGCAGTGGGTTAAGCACTGGATAAAAGCAAATTACTCTTTTGGTTTCAGATTCCAGCATCTGCAGTAACCAGACCTGTTAAGATTTTCCAGCATTTTCTCTTTTAGTCTCTTTTCATAGCTGACTTGCTCCAAGCCAGACAAGGTCTCTTTTGCGCTCTCTTTTTTGCAATCACATAGTGTGGTAACCAAAACTATACCAGTTGTGACTTAAATAACATTATACACAGTTTCTTTGTTTGTTCTTGTATTCTTTGTTCTTGTATTCAATGCTTTATCTAATAGAGGACATGATATGGAGGTGTCGATGTTGGACTGGGGTGGACAAGTTAAAAATCACACAACACCAGGTTATAGTCCAACAGGTTTATTTGGATGTACTAGCTTTTGGAGCACTGCACCTTCTTCAAGTAGCTGTGGAGCAGGATCATATGGCACTGGATTTATAGATCTTAGTGTCATGCAACTAAAATGGTATATTGAACAAACCTAGATTGTTATTAAGTCTTTCATCTTTTAGAATAGATTGCAGGTTTTCGTTCATTAATATGTAAATCCCAGAACTTCTTCCAAATTACATTCTTGAGGTAACTTAAGGTTTTATTTTTTATAAAAGTGACATCTTAGCTCATTAAAGGTGTGAGGTTAGAGTCTGTCTGCATCTCAATCTTGAGCCAGACTGGTTCTATTTCCAAAGTAGGAATTTATAAAATATTACATGGATTGACTGCTAACATTGACTGCCTGCAGATTGTATGCTTTCTGAACAAAACAGAACAAATCTGCAATTATAATTCTGCAAATGCAAATTCACCCCATAGACTTATATGTGTGTGCACATGCATGTGAGGGAGAGGGAGAGAGAGGGTCAGTGTTTATGTGTGTGCACGCACACGCGCTCTTGTGTATGTGCGTGTGCACTTGCACACGCGTTTCAGTGTGAGTGCATGTGAGTGTGAGAGTGTATGTTTTCATATGCGCATGCTTGGTAAGGTGTGTGCGTGAGTATGATGAAGTAAAAGCTTGTGAGAGGGTGTGAGCATGTGTGTGACGGGGTGGGTGTACATCTGTGTGTCTGAGAGAGAGCGTGTGTATGAGAGAGGGTCTGCGTGACTGTTTGAGTATGTAAGAGAGAGAGCGTGTGTGTGATTTTGTGTGTGTGTGTGTGTGTGTGTGTGTGTTTGTGTGTGTGTGTGTGTGTGTGTGTATGTGTATATGTATAGTGTAGTCAGGTCACATGAATCCAAGGACCCAGTTGAGGCCATCCTCATGGGTATTGAACTTAGATGTCAGCCTCTGCTCGGCACCTCTGCATTGTTGCTAATCCCGAAGTTCACCTTGGAGGATCCGAGGCCGAATGTTCCTGACCGCTGGGAGGGGACATCTCTGATTGGCAATTGTTGCACAGTGACCATTCATCCATTGCCATAGCACCTGCTTGGTCTCGCCAATGTACCATGCCTCAGGGCATCCTTGGCTACAGTGTATGAGATGGACAATGTTGACCAAATTGCAAGTGTAACTGCCGCATGCATGATGAGTGGTGTCCACAAGCATAATGGTAGTATCCATGTCGACACTCTGACACCGGCACCTTGGGTTCATATCACACTACAGGTGATCCCACTACACTACACACACACACACACACACACACACACACACACACTCTTACATACTCTCACACTCAAGCAGACCCTCCCTCATGCACCTACTCTCTCGCAGACACATAACATACACACGCCACACTCAAACACATGCGCACACCCTCTCACAGGCTTGTATTGCATCTCACTCACACACCCACTCTATCAAGCACACACACGTAAACACACACTCTCCCATGCACTCACACTCTCTCCCACAGACATAGACACACATACACAAACATTGTCTCTCTCTCTCTCTCTTCTCTCTCTTTCTCTCTCCCCCTCACATGCACGCGCACACACATAGAAGTCTATGGAGTGAATTTGCATTTGCAGAATTGCAACTTCATGTTGTGTGATTTTTATCTAATAGAGGGAATTATCCCATATACCTTTCCAGCCTTACCCATGTGCTTTCAAGGATCTATGAACATGAAAATCAAGGTCCTTTTATCCTCTCTACTTTCTAGGATCCTATCATTATACATGTTTAATAGGCATGTTAAACAAAAGAGGCTTGTGAATAAATGGCAATATTATGGGACAGAGACTAAAATAGTGGATTTGAAAGAATAATTAATTGATGTATGACTTCTAAAAAATAGCAGTTCTCGATAAGGATTAATGGGCCTATGACTGCTAAACCACAAGACCAGACAATGCACATTCCAGAATTCCTGTGACAGGAATTCTACAGAAGGGGTTATGAAATAATTGAATAGAGACCAGTGTGCTGTCACCAGGCCACCCTCTATTTACATGTAGTTTGTACATGGGCTATGACTGGTCAGCTCTGAGCTGGACTCTAGAATCAGGAGACTCTTCTTCTTTATAATGAGATGTAAAACATGGATGACCATGGGTGTGAAGTAATTGCACAGAGGCTGGTATCTTGTCATTAAGTTACTCTTTGTATATATGCGCACAGAACATGCAGCTAGCTCTGAGCCAGACTCCAGAAACAATGACTGCAGATGCTGGAAACCAGATTTTGGATTAGTGGTGCTGGAAGAGCACAGCAGTTCAGGCAGCATCCGAGGAGCAGCAAAATCGACATTTCAGGCAAAAGCCCTTCATCGGGAATAAGGGCTTTTGCCCGAAAGGTCGATTTTGCTTCTACCCGGATGCTGCCTGAACTGCTGTGCTCTTCCAGCACCACTAATCCAAAATCCAGAAACAAGAGACTACCTGAATCCCCTATGTACATCTGTCAACCAGGGCTCACTGACTGGTGCAGGCTAGCAATCCCAGTCAATGTAATCCACTTGGTCCTGGTTCAAACCACTACAGACTGGATATTAACATATCTGATAACCCTTTCCAAAAAAGTTTTAGTGAAAGAACATTTATCCACTAGTTAGTTTTACATCGATCGTAGGGCAACTGTTAGATAGATGTCATAATGTTCAGAAAGGCATAAGCTATTCAGAGCAATCAAGGCAGATTTTTTTTTAAAAAGGGCTGTCATGCTTGATAATTTTCATTGATTTCTGAAAAGTAATTACTGAGAAGTGAAAGGAAAAGAAAATACAGTAGATTTTAAAAAATCATTCAATAAATGCTCGGAAGCAATTTGTTGAGGGAGTGACAGAAGGGCCGTGCCATTGACGGTAAAGTGATGGCATGGATAAAAAGCAGAATAATCACACAGGAACAGAATTATCACATTATGGAAGAAATGACTGTGGTATTAGTTTTATAGAATGAGGCAACAGTCCCTTCAATCAGAGCCATTGCTTTGGTAGTGATTGGAAAGGCTTCAAATCTCTTAGACAGCTTCTGTAACATGTTGCAAATATCATTCAGCAAAGTCGCTTGGAACCAAATATACAATCATAGTCCTGAGCATTTAGAATACACTTCCCCTCAATAATCAGAAAATCAGGAAGAGTCATGGAGTCATAGAGATGTACGGCATGAAAATAGACCTTTTAGTCCAATTCATCCATGCCGACAGGATGTTCTAAGTTAAGCTTGTCCCATTTGCCAGCATTTGACCCATAACCTTCTAATTCCTTCCTATTTATGTACCTATTTAGATGCCTTTTAAATGTCACAATTGTATCAGCTTCCACCACCTCCTCTGGCAGCTCTTTCCAAAGTTGCACCATGCTCTGAATGAAACGGTTGCCATTAGGTCTCTTTTAACTCTTTCCCCTCTGACCTTAAATCTATGCCCTCTAGTTTTCACTCCCCTACCATGGTGAAAGACCTTGGCTATTCATCCTATCCATGCCTTTCATGATTGTATAAACTTCTACAAGGTCACCTCTCAGCCTCAGACACTCCAGATAAAATAGCCCCAGTTTAACTGGTCTCTCCCAAAAGCTCCAACCTTCCAATCTTGGCAACATCCTTGGAAACTTTTTCTGAATCCTTTCAGGTTTCACAACATCCTTACAATGACATGGACACCAGAATTGAATGCAGTCTTCCAAAACTGGCTGATCCAATGTCCTGTACAGCTGCAAAATAACCTCCCAACACCTGTACTCAATGTACTGATGAACGTAGGCAAGCATTGTCAGTACAGTTTTAGAAGAGGTTAAAAGAGATAGGATTTATAATCATCTAGAAAGGAATAAGTTGATTAGAGTGGGTCAACACGATTTTGTGAAGGAGAGGTTGTGCCTCAAAAACCTTATTGAGTTCTTTGACAGGGCGACCAAATAGGTGGATGAGGGTAAAGCCATTGATGAGATGTATATGGATTTCAGTAAGGCATTTGATAAGGTTCCCCACAGTAGGCTATTGCACAAAATTTGGAAGCATGGGATTGAGGGTGAACTAACAGTTTGGATCAGACATTAGCTAGCTGAAAGAAGATAGAGGGTGGTGGTTAATGGGAAATCTTCATCTTGGAGTTCAGTTACTAGTGGTGTACACAAGGATTTATTTTGAGGCCACTGCTGTTTGTCATTTTTATAAATGACCTGTAGGAGGGCCTAGAAGGATGGGTTAGTAAATTAGCGGAAGACACAAAGATTGATGGAGTTGTGGATAGTGCCACAGGATGTTGTAGGTTACAGAGGGACATAGATAAACTGCAGAGCTGGGCTGAGACGTGGCAAATGGAATTTAATGTAGAAAAGTGTGAGGTGGTTCACTTTGGAAGGATTAACAGGAATGCAGTGTTCTGGGCTAATGGTAAGATTCTTGGTAGTGTAGATGAACAGAGAGATCTTGGTGAGTATTTACATAGATCCTTAAAAGTTGCCACCCAGGTTGATAGGGTTGTTAAGAAGGTAAAAACAAGGACTGCAGATGCTGGAAAACAGAGTCGAGATTAGAGTAGTGCTGGAAAAGCACAGCATCCGAGGAGCAGGAAAATCGACTTTTTGGACAAAAGCCCTTCATCAGGGTTGTTAAGAAGTCATGCGGTGTTTTAGGTTTCATTGTTAGAGGGCTTGAGTTTCGGAACCATGAGGTCATGCTGTAACTGTACAAAACTCTGGTGTAGCTGCACTTGCAGTATTGTGTACAGCTCTGCTCACCACATTATAGGAAGGATGAGGAAGCTTTCAATTCAAAGAAGATTTACTCAGATGTTGCCTGGTATGGAGGGAAGGTCTTACAAGGAAAGGCTGAGGGACTTGAGGCTGTTTTCATTAGAAAGAAGAAGGTTAAGAGGGGACTTAATTGAGACATTTAAGATAATCAGAGGGTTTGATAGAGTGGACAGTGCGAGCTGTTTTCCTCAGATGGTGATGGCTAGTATGAGGGGACATAGCTTTAAATTGAGGGGTGATAGATATAGGACAGATGTTAGAGGTAGTTTCTTTACTCAGAGAGTAGTAGGGGTGTGGAATGGCCTGCCTGCAACAGTATTAAACTCATCAAATTTATGGCCACTTAAATGGTCATTGGATAGACATATGGATGAACATTGAGTAGTGTAGGTTAGATGGGCTTCAGATTGATTTCACAGGTTGGAGCAAAATCGAAGATGAAAGGCCTGTACTGCACTGTAATGTTTTACGCTCCATGTTCTATACCAAATGCCTTCTTCACTACTCTGTCTACCTACGACTCCACTTTTAAGGAACTATGAACCTGCACTTACCTCACTTTAAGGTCTTTTTGTTGAGTAACACTCCCTGGGACCTTACCATTCAATGCATAAGTCTCGCCCTGATTTGCCTTTGCAAAATGCAACATCTCAAATTTATCTAAATGAAATTCCAACTGCCACTCCTCAGCCCATTGGTCCATCTGGTCATTATCCTATTATACTCTGAGGTAACCTTCTTCACTGTCCACTACGCCACAAATTTTGGTGCCATCTGCAAATGTACTAGCCATACCTCCTATATTCACACCTAAATCATTTATTTAATTCTCAAAAAGCAGTTCACCCAGCACTGATCTTTGTGGCACACCGCTGGATGCAGGTCTCTAGTCTGAAAAGCAACCCTCCATTACCATCCTCTGCCTCTTACCTTTAAACCATTTCTGTATCCAACTGTCTAGTTCTCCCTGTATTCCATGTGATCTAATCTTGTTAACCAGTCTACCATGTGGAACTTTGTTGAGCACCTTGCTGAAGTCCAAGTTGATCACATCCAGTGCTCTGCCTTCAATAATTTTTTTTGTTCCTTCTTTAAGAATCTCAGTAAAGTTAGTGAGACATGATTTCCATTGCACAAAGCCATGTTGACTATCCCTAATCAATCTTTGCCTTTCCAAATATTTGTAAATTCTGTCCCTCAGGATCCCCTCTAACAGCATGCCCACCACTTTTGTCGGTCTATAGCTTCCTGGCTTTTCCTTGCCACCTTTTGTAAACAGTGACACCGCATTAGCCAACCTCAAGTCTTCTGGCACCTTACTCATGGCTATCAATGATACAAGTATCTCTGCATAGGGGCCCAGTAATCACTTCACTAGCTTCCCACAGAGTTCTACAAACCAGGCAGCGCCAGGAGGTGAAAATGTCAACATTTCTTGAAGATCTGTTGTACCTGAATGGATTCTTGAAGATGAGTTATACCTGAAACATCGACTTTTCCACATCCTGATGCTGTCTGGCTTGCTGTGTTCTTCCAGCCTCCAGCTCATCTGCTTTGGATTCCAGCATCTGCAGTTTTTTGTCTCCCACAGAATTCTAGCATATACCTGATCAGGTCCTGGGGATTTATCCACCTTTATGGGGTTAAGGTGTCTAACACATCCTCCTCCGTAATATGGCCATATTTCAAGATGTCCGTATTTATTTCGAAGGTCCGTATCTTTGATATTTTTCTCCACAGTAAATACTGACGCAAAATACTTGAGTTTCAGTACAAAACATTATGCTTCCCCAAGGCTCCAATTGTCATTGACGTAAATCAGTTGAGTGATGCCAACCACCTTATTCTATGTATGAATGCTTGCTACCCTGGAAGCTGCAAAGATTCCTTTGTTCTCTGACAACCAAAAATATTCACATTGTTCAGGCAGAACAATGAATCAGCCTGCTTGCTTGGAGATTGAGCTACCCTGAATGACGGCAGTATTATATCATCAGAGGGCAGCTACTGACAACAGTCTTGCACATCATTATTAAATAGAACAGGATTATTGTGAACCTCTGTTGTCATTCCCTGGACAGTTCAAGGGGAGCTTTGCAAAGCACTTGGCAAAGACATAGGAACTGTAATGACTAACTATGTACCATAGAAATTTTGTAGCTCAAAGGGATTGGATCTTCCAGCTGCATAAGATGAAGGGAAAGAAAGTGAAGAGTTTTTGGATTTGGAAAATAGATTGAACAAGAGCACCATAATAAATGGGGCAACACAGTGGGTCAGTGGTTAGCACTGCTTCCTCACAGCACTAGGGACCTGGGTTCAATTCTAGTCTTGAGTGACTGTGTGGAATTTGCATGTTCTCGCTGTGTCTGCAGTTTCCACTCAGTGCTCTGGCTTCTTCCCATAGTCAAAGACTGTGTAGGTTAGGGGGAATTAGACATGCTAAATTGTCCATAGTGTCCAGAGATATGCAGGCTAGGTGGATTAGCCATGGTAAATGCAGGATTATATGGATAAGGTAAGGGACTAGGTTTGATTGCGATGCTCTTTGGATGATCGGTGCAGACTTGATAGTCCAAATGGCCTAATCCCACATGGTAGGGATTCTATGAAGTGACATGGGGATTTCTGTTGCGTCTAGCAAGTGAGGCTTAACAGGAAGTTATCTAGAATTCCTTACAATGGGCAGGATATGCCACATCTCCAAGAATCATAATTGATTTGATCACATTTTTGTTTCCTCAGAGATAGCCATCGTCAAATCCATCAAAAATTGCACATCGTCACATGGATGGATAACCATGGCACTCAAAGAGAACACGAGGCTTGAGCATAAAGAAACCACAAATACACCACTCTGGAAATGTTGTTCATATTTAATTATGATATTTTCATTATGCCTCATTTCTATCTATTGTCATTGAGCCTATTATTTGTGTCTAAGGGGCCTGTCACACAAGAACCTAAACACTTACTCTCAGGTAGTTATATGCCAGCCTGAATACAGGATGAAATGATTGAAGTTTGAGGTGACATTTCTGCACAGATCAATAATGCCCTGGTAGTATCTATTCCCAGTTTCATTCTTCTAGTTTGTTGGAAGCCTTTCAGGCCAAGGAACTTTGTTATGTTATTCATAAATGGCCAGGAGCTATTCATAATTCAGGGTACCACATTGTGTGCTGTAAAGAAGTCAGATTATTGACACTAACGAAGGTGACGGTGAACTATCCTCTTGAATCACTATGATCACATATTCAATGAAAACATAGAAACCAGGAGCAAGAGTGGGCCATTAGGCCCTTCAGCCCTGGTCCATCTTTCAATATAATAATGGCTTTTCCTCTATTACAATACCATATACCCTCATTCTCTCCATACTTCCTGATTCCTTTAAGAATTGAAAAATGATTATTCTCTTCCTTAAATATACTCAGTGACCTGACCTGGTGGCAAGATCTGACATGGTCTGCCTAAGGGACTGTAGTGCTGAACTTTGTACTTCTTTATTTTTCTAAATGATTCCTCAGTATTTAAGATGGCACCACAAGTGATGACTTTGCAAACTTTTCACTTCACCCATGTGAGTACATATGGCAATAAACCTAGTTCTAATTCTAGTTCTAAATAATCTATATCATACTCTGAGACTGTGTCCCCTGGTTCTAGACTTGCCAACCAGAGGAAAAACACTCCTTGTATCTCACCTGTCCAGCAATGTTATAATTTTATTCATTTCGATTAGATCCCATCACAATTTTCCAAACTATTGTGAAAATAGGCCCAGTCAAACCAAGCTTTCCTCATTGGACAATCCTTCCATCTCTGGTAGCAGTCTAGTGAACACGCAATGTGCTCCCCTTATTGCAAGTATACCTTTCCTTATATAGGGTAATGAAAACCACACACAATACTCCAGGTGTGATCTCACCAAGGCCCTGTATAACTGCAGAAAGACATTGTTACATCTGAACTCAAAGCCTCTTACAATGGAGGTCAATATACTATTTTTTTTCTGATTGCTTGCTGCAGCTTTTGCCTGAAACATCGATTTTCCTGCTCCTCAGATGCTGCCTGACCTGCTGTGCTTTTCCAGCACCACTCTGATGTAACTCTGCTTGCTGCATCTGCCTGTTTACTTTCATTGACTTCTGTACCAGAACACCCAGATTTCTTTGTACACCCACATATTCCATTGTATCAGCAATAAAATAATCTTCTTTCTGTTTTCACACTAAAATGCATAACTTCACATTTCCACTATTATACTTCACCTGTCATGTATTTGCCCACACACTCAACTTGTTTAGATCACCCTGCTCAGGTTCTTAACTCCCTTTCATTTTAGTTTATACTCTCTCTGACAGCTCTGTCTGGCATGAAACACTGCTGATTTAGAGCTAAAATATCAATGATGCACATGCTAAAACAATTTAGTGAGGAAATCAGTATAAGTGATGGAGGTGTGCTGTGTAAACATGCAGTGACATCAGTCAGGACATGCATTGAGAGGAGGACAAGGACAAGGAAAAATCCTCTCTATAGGAGGCGGTATTGATTCGCTTCCAAGAGCCCATCTCTTGTCTCCACAAATGCCAAGTGCATTGTCTGCATTTTCTGAAGGGGATACTGATCTCTACCACACAATCCTGCAGTCACAGTAGGAAGGAAGTACCTGTGGCCTTGAAGGTGAACATGGCCCCGAATTTCTTCATGTCAGGATCAGCCCAGGTTGGGCTGCCATAATGGTGTCTATTGGTGCTCAAGAGAGGAGCCAGATACTCTTTATGTGAGGAGAGGGGAATTCATTGAAAGAAGCAAATGCCAGCTGCTACCAGGGTAACAGTTTCCTAATGGTGCAGAGTACCATCAACTGCAAGAACTTGGTTTTGTGGGTGTTTTGCTAAACAAGTTTTGTGACAAGGACTATGCAAGTTATATTTATTTTATTTATTTTTTTCAGCGGATGTGGGCCTCCCAGGTAAAGTTAACATTTGTTGTCCATCATGAATTAAACTGAATGGCTTGGGAGGCCAGTCAGAAGTAGTTAGCAGTCGTCAGTAATTCTTCATGAATGTTATTTCAGAGTGCAGCAACAATGGGGCTCAGTGCTCTTAGTGTTGGTAAAAGCACAACAACAACCTTTGGAGGCAATCCTCAATTTTCTGTGGAATCAAGCAATGCCACATTTTCAAAGCATGTGTGCAACTTGGACAACAACAATCTGTTTTGGAGAAGATTAGCAAGGCCACTTAAAAGAAAAACAGTTCATATACTTGGCTTTACTTCTAGTGGGATATAATTTAACATAAAAGGAAATTATGCTAAATCTGTATTGGGTCTTTGGACCACCCTTCCAGAACTGTTTAGATCTGCTCACAATTCCATGTAAATTCTACAGGCACCTGAGAGGGTAAAGAAACGATTTACAAGGATGAACCTAGAAGTGCATGAGTACATAAAGCAGAAAAGAATGAACAGGCTTGATATCTTTTTTTTACTTAGAAAGGGAAAACTGAAGTATTTTTCAAAACATATTTAAAATTATGGGAAACTTGTGAGAAAAAGTATAACTAGAGGCCATCAAGATAAGATGGTCACCAAAAGATCTATACCAACATGTGGTACACAGTTGAAGTAAGCCATTTAGGCACTAAAGCTTGCTCCACTCTTTAATTATGTCATGCTGAATGTTTGTGTTTCAATTCCACATTTCAGTTCACCGTCACTCTCTCCCACTTTCCAATAACTTGTTATTTCTCTATTAAAGAAAACATTATTCATGTCTGCCTAAAAGTGTTAAATGACTCCACCTTCATTGACTTCTGAGGCAGAGAGTTTAAAAGTTGCACAATCTTCTGAGAAGACACAATTCTCACCATCTTAGTCCTAAAAGATTGATGCCTCATTTTAAAACAATGCTCCCTAATTTTGCACTGAGCCGCAATGCAATAGGGAATTCAGAAAAATGAATATCTAGACGGAAGTGAGAATGCAGAATTGACAACAACAGGAGATGGATTGAAATGAGTGCATTAAAGAAGAAGGAAGATAAACATATGAGAAGGAAGGAAATTGTTCCGATGAGAGATTTAGGCAGGAAAGGATGGGATGATAAATTGTAAACACCAGCATGGGGAATTTTGGGTCATAAGCCCCAAATAAAGGACCAATAGATGCAGGAACGAAAATACATAATACACTGAGGTTTCCAAAGGACATTTGATAAGATACCACACATAATGTAAGTGCTTATGGTTTTGGGGGTAGTATATTAGAATGAATACGAGGTAGACTACCTAATCAAAGGCAGAGAGTTGGGATTAAGAGAACATTTTCAGGATGGCAATCTGTAACTCGTTGGGTGCCACAAGGATCAGCAAAAGGGTCATAGTGATTTACAATATTTATTAATCACTTAGATGAGCAAAGTGAATGTATTATCATCAAGTTTGCAGATGATACAAAAATAAGAGGAGACAAATGGTGAGGATGACAGAAAAGTTTACAGAGGCATACAGGCAAGTTAAGCAAGGAGGTAAAACTTTGACAGGTTGATTATAATGTAGAAAACATGAAGTTATGCATTTTGGAAAGAAGAATAGAACAGCTGAATATTATTTAAAAGAAGAAAGACTGCAGAAAGCTACAGAAAAGGGATTCAGCAGTCCTTGTCCATGAACCACAAGAAACTAGCAATCAAGTTCAGTGAGTAATATGGAAGACAAAAGGGCTACTGGCATTTATTTCAAAGGGAGTGAAGTATAAAACTAGAGAGGTCTTGCTTAGTTACATGGAGCAGTAGTCAGACTACACGTGGAATATTGTCAACAATTTGATCCACAGAATCAGTACTGGCAGCAGCTGCAGTGAGAGAAGCAGAATCAAGAAAGATCACAGAATCACAGAGGTTACACTGCAGAAGGAAGCCATTCAACTCATTGTGTCTGCACCATTGAATTATAGAGTGGTACAGCACTGGAACAAACCCTCAGTCTAATAGATCCATGCTGACCAAAATCCCAAACTGAACTAGTCCCAACTGCCTGCACTTGGCCTATGTCCTTACTCATGCACTTTCCAATGTTTTTGTAAATATTGCAACTGTTCCTGCACCCACCACTTCCACATACAAACCACACTCTGTGTAAAAGTGTTGCTCCTCATGTCTTTTTAAAAAATCTTTCTCCCCTCAAGTAAATTGTTCCAATGAAAGATTGGAACTCTTCCTGTAGACAATGATGACCTAAAGATCAAAGCCAAATCTCTGTAATCTCCTCCCTGGCTTTCCAGAGAATCCTAGGATAAATCCCAACTGGGAGAAAGTGAGGACTGCAGATGCTGGAGACCAGAGTTGAAAAACGTGGTGCTGGAAAAACACAGCAGGCCAGGCAGCATCTGAGGAGCAGGAGAATTGACATACCCGAAATGTCGATTCTCCTGCTCCTCGGATGCTGCCTGGCCTGCTGTGTTTTTCCAGCACCACATTTTTCAACTAAATCCCACCTGGCCCAGGAGACTTATCTATTTTCACACTTGTGAAACCTTCTCCTTGTGAACTTCAATCCTGACTATTCTATGCCCCCAGTCTTAAAACCCCCATTCTTGGGAAAGGACACCTACCTTTCACTTGATCTATTTCTCTCATGATTTTATAAAAATCTATAGGGTCATACCTCAACCACTTACATGCGAGTGAAAGTCCCAGCTTGTCGAGCCTTTCCTTATAACTCAAACCCTTCATTCTTAGAAACATCCTGGTAAATCTTTCCAGCTTAATAGTATCCTTTCTATAACAGGGTGATGAGAACTGGACAAAGTATTCCAGAAGAGGCCTCACCAATGTTAGAACATAGAACATAGAGCATTACAGCACAGTACAGGCGTTTCAGCCCTCAATGTTGCACCGACCTATGGAATCAATCTGAAGCCTATCTACCCTATACTATTCCATTTTCATCCATACATTTAGCCATTGACCATTTAAATGCTCTTAATGTTGGCCAGTCTACTGCTGTTGCAGGTAGGGTATTCCACATGCCTACTGCCTTCTGAGCAAAGAAACTAGCTCTGACATCTGTCCTATATCTGTCACCCCCCATTTTAAAGCAATGACCACTCATGCTAGCCATCACCATCTGAGGAAAAAGGCTCTCACTGTCCACCCTATCTAATCCTCTGATTATCTTATATGTCTCAACTAAGTCACCTCTCAATCTTCTCTCTAACGAAAGCAGCTCAAGTCCTTCAGCCTTTCCTCATAAGACCTTCCCTGCATAGCAGACAACATCTTAGTAAATCTCCTCTGCACCCTTTCCAAAGCTTCCACATCCTTCCTATAATGTGATGACCAAAACTGTAAGCAAGACTCCAAGTGCAGCCCAACCAGAGTTTTGTACAGCTACGGCATGACCTCATGGCTCCAGAACTCAATCCCTATACCAATAAAATGTAGGCTTTCTGAACAACCTGATCAACCTGGGTGCAACTTTCAGGGACCTATGTACATGGACACAGGATCTCTCTGCTCATCTACATCACCAAGACTCTTACCATTCTGTTACTCTTTTTAATTCTGTTGCACTCTTTAATTCTGTTGCTCCTTTCAAAGTGAATCACCTCACACTTCTCTGCATGAAACTCCATTTGCCATCTCTCAGTCCAGCTCTACAGTTTATCTATGTACCTCTGTAACTTGTAACAGCCTTCAGCACTATCCATAACTTCACTGACCTTAGACCTTATCTTGTTCGCAAACTTACTAACCCATCCTTCTATGCCCTCATCTAGTTCATTTATAAAATTGACAAACAGCAGTGGCCCCAAAATAGATCCTTGTGGTACACGAGAAGTAACTGAACACCAGGATGAACATTTCCCATCAACCACCACCCTCTGTCTTCTTTCAGCTAGCCGATTTCTGATCTAAACTGCTAAATCACCCTCAATCCCATGCCTCTATTCTTTGTGCAGTAGCATACCAAGGAGAACCTTATCAAATACCTTATTGAAATCTATATGCACCACATCAATCGCTTTACTCTTCTCCACTTGTTTGGTTACCATACCAAAGAACTCAATAAAGTTTGTGAGGCACAACCTACCCATCACAAAAACTGCATTGACTACCCTGAATCAACATATTCCTCTCTAGCTGATTATAAATCCTAAGTCTCATAAATGTTTCTAATACTTTACCCACAACTAATGCAAGGCTCACTAGTCTATAATTACCAGGATTGTCTATACTCCCCTTTTTGAACAAGAGGACAACATTTACTATCCTCCAGTCTCTGGCGTTATTCCTATAGACAATGATGACATAAAGGTCAAAGCCAAACGCTCTGCAATCTCTTCGCTGGCTTTCCTGAGGATCCTACGATAAATCCCATCTGGCCCAGGAGACATCTATTTTCACACTTTCCAGAATTGCTAACACCTCCTCCTTGTGAACCTCAATCCTGTTTAGTCTCATTATCACCGAAGTGCTCACAAAATCTAACACCTAGCCAGGTTCATTACCCAGTACCAAATCCAATGTGACATCGACTCTTGTTGGCTTATCTACATATTGTGTCAGGGAACCATCCTGCATGTATTGGACAAAAACCGAACCATCGAAACTACTCAAACTGTAATATTTCCAGTCAATATTTGGAAACTTAAAGTCCCCCATAACAACTACCCTGTTACTCTTGCTCCTATACATAATTATCTTTCCTATCCTTTCCCCTACATCTCTGGAACTATTTGGAGGCCTATAGAAAACTCCCAACAGGATGACATCTCCTTCCCTGTTTCTAACCTCAGCCTATACCATCTCAGTAGACAAGTCCTCAAGCGCCCTTATATTGCTGTGGCACATTTAATTATACAGCAATGAGATCCAGCTTGATTGGTAATAAACCAATAGACAGTGTATTTCATACACATCTGGGAATGTCTGAAAAACACCTATACTAATTACTCTTTCCAACACAGTTAAAAATTACCAAAACTATATTTCATGTGCATCACATAGGCTTTTGTTCCTGAACATTTATCTTTTCAGATCTCCAAAATCCACTTTAGGTTCTTCATTTCTATTCATTCTTCTGATATGAAGTCAAGATTTCACTACTCTTCCTGAAATGTTGTATAATATGAAGGTGAGCTGAAAATGTGTTGCTGGAAAAGTGCAGCAGGTCAGGCAGCATCCAAGAAACAGGAGATTCGACGTTTCGGGCATAAGCCCTTCTTCAGGAATCGTGCAGTTTCCTGAAGAAGGGCTTATGCCCGAAACGTCTAATCTCCTGTTCCTTGGATGCTGCCTGACCTGCTGCACTTTTCCAGCAACACATTTTCAGCTCTGATCTCCAGCATCTGCAGTCCTCACTTTCTCCTCCTAATATGAAGGTGACCAGACTATCTGTAATAGAACACACACTCTCTCATTTTCTGTTCAACGTGAATGCTTTCTGTACAGTTTGTGCACCTTCTTAATGTTCTATAAAACAAGAATGAATAAGGGAGTACAAAAATAACATTGCAAGTAATTAAAGTAGAAGAGTTTTTTGGCGCAGTGTTTCAGTACAGAAAATCAATTTAATAACCTTTGTGTTACACTAAATATAGCTGAACCAATCTATACAAAATAGACTTCATATTTAACACTTTGATGAAAAGGTGAAAATCAGAGACTAACATTGTTCCTTCTTTTTAAAACAGTGCAGAAATATGATTCTGAGATCTTGACATGTTGTTGAAGGAAGGGTATTATCAAAAAAACTTTTGTGAGAGATTTAGCGACGTCGCTTTTAAAAGCAAAATGGGGCTGTTTTTAGAATAGCAATGAACTAATGCAGAATAAACAGACCCAACTGAAATAAAGAAGGAACAATTATTCATGAAGGAGAATTCAAGGCAACTACTGAGAAACATTTCAAATGAGAGGTGACCTGGGAATTGAGGTTGATTGGTAGAAAGGAACGGTCGACTATAGATTTACCAGCTGGTCATATCTATTCCATATAGTTCCATCAAGAGGCAGGCACTGGCATTAAAGAAAGGAGCAAGTCAATAATTAGGCGTAACAATATGACAGATGGCTGTGTAATTAGTAATAACTCTACCACACTTCAAAATATTCTGATAGTAAGAAATAAAGATGTATTTGGAATAACAGACAATCCCAGGTAACGATAACACATTGGAAAGCAAAGTGAAAAAATGATGGTCTGCAGTTCTATTAGGGTGAGGTATCTGGCTGTCTAATGAAAATGATTCTGTGGATGGTGAAAAGCGTAAATTATTTTGTTTGAATAACTTAAATACTAAGAAAACAAAGCAAACATAGGCAATTTATACAGGTGAAAATATGTGAAAATGCACCATCAGTAATTTAAAAAATATTTCTTTAAGATTTACTTTGGAAATTATGTGCTCATAACAAATCTTTTATAATGTGAACTACATTGTACATATTTTCTTCTGCCAATGTTTTAATTTTCCTTTTGATAAATTGTAATTATTTTTAAGAAACTGAAACAATTATTGATGACATTGAAGGTAGTGTGCAGATGGCTGGGACAAGTAAACATTATGAGAGACACTTTCCCATTAGCTTCATTGGAAGGAATAATTTGGGTGAGTGTACAACCGGCAGATGATCTGTTTGTCCAAACTAAATATTGCCCTTGCATTTCAGTCAGATAGTCCCTTCATAGTCTTACATGTTTAAACTGCATTGAACATTTTAAGGCAATTACTGATAAATTAAGTCTTCCAAATAATGACATTTTAATATTTGTGACCAGAGATACATCTGTATCACCAGAATGGGGACTTTGATTTTCCTCCATTTACTTGTAATAGAGTCATAGGGATGTACAGCACGGAAACAGACCATTCGGTCCAACTCGTACATGCCAACCAGATATCCCAACCTAATCTAGTCCCATTTGCCAGCGCTTGGCACATATCCCTCTAAACCCTTTCTATTCATATATGAATTGCTCACCTACTGGTTTATCAACATAGAAAGAATACGGAGCCAAACTTGGGAACATACAAATAAGAATATTTAAATCAAGAGCGTGGTGCTGGAAAAGCGCAGCAGGTCAGGCAGCATCCAAGGAGCAGGAGAATCGGCATTTTAGGCATAAGCCCTTCATCAGCCCTTCCTGATGAAGGTGCTGGAAAACCACCTGCTGTGCTTTTCAAGCACCACACTCTTGACACTGATCTCCAGCATCTGCGGCTCTCACTTTCTCCAACAATATTTAAATGCTTTTGTTGACCAACAGAATGGAGAGAAGATTAGATTAGATTAGATTAGATTTACAGTGTGGAAACAGGCCCTTCGGCCCAACAAGTCCACACCGACCCGCCGAAGCGAAACCCACCCATACCCCTACATTTACCCCTTACCTAACACCATGGGCAATTTAGCATGGCCAATTCACCTGACCCGCACATCTTTGGACTGTGGGAGGAAACCGGAGCACCCGGAGGAAACCCACGCTGACACGGGGAGAACGTGCAAACTCCACACAGTCAGTCGCCTGAGTCGGGAATTGAACCCGGATCTCAGGCGCTGTGAGGCAGCAGTGCTAACCACTGTGCCACCGTGCCGCCCACTAGAAGTAAAAATTAATTCATAATATCAGAACCGGGAAGCCTTGCTGTTTTGACTTCTCTTTCCCTCATCGTCAAGGAAGACAGCAAACGATGATGAAAGTAAATTTGGCAAACAAGAACTCACTGAGACCTGCAATGGATCTAAAAAAAATTGCCAATATTGAGTGTACTAATCAATAATTACGCAACTGAGGTCTTCCACTAAAAATCTAACATCTCTAAGATCTTTAAATTGCTTTGCCTTTATTTTCATACTTTCTTGAATTTTGTGTGTGTGTGTTTGATGTTGTATTTTTACTGTTTTTTTGTCTTGGACTGAGTAGGTGATGAAATTCTTGTTTCGTTCAGTCAAGAAAATCTTGTCATTGGCTACTTAATTATGCCAGGCATGGCATTTTAATTTACTTAAGTTCGCTGTGTGCAGAAGTAAAGGTATTTGCTGCAACTGACCATGTGGGAGTCAAAAGGGGTGAGCAAAATTATCATTCTCACTTGGTTGTTCCAACATACAAAAACCTTTCAAACTACTAAACAGATAAAAGTACACGGTGAATTTATTCCCATAGTTTGTAACAGGTTATCAAGGTCTTAGACAAAAGATTGGATTGGAAGATCATTTACTGTGTTAATTCGTTAAAAACAGTCATTTTACAGTTTATCAAAGCCCTCAGATGCACATATGATGTCATTTTACCAACCTAATATCTATTTTATGTTTCCATTGAAGGATTGAATCATTTAATATTTATTTATTTAGTTCTGCTCATTATTTAGAACAATGGGATAATTTAACTGATATCATTTCATGAACAAAATATTTATTTTTGTGACTTAAGAGTGAAAAACATGAAGTCAGTCTTAGGTTGTGCACAGGAGTATAATATCCATTGCTCTCTGAAGGAATCACTCATTTGCAATTCTGTGCTAAATTCTCCAGCATTAAACTGAGACAGACAAGCAAATTTCTGCTACAATAATTGACAATCATTATTTTAATTGCCATTTGATCAAATTTTATTTGATAATGGTTTTTCAAAGCACCTTGGGACACATTGCTATTATATCAGCAATAAATTAATGAAAGTTTTAGTAGTCCATCCCTATCCAATTATTTTATGCCTCCCCATAGACAAACGAAAAGAAACTACTTGGAGGCTGGTACAATGATAACTTTTAAAAGGCATCAGGATGGGCAAATGAACAGAAAGGGTTTAGAGGGATATGGGCCAAGTGATGGCAAATGAGACTAGATTAGGTTGGGGCATCTGGCAGAATTATATAAGTAACTTCATTAATCACGTTCTCTTCATTGTAAGATTTGAAGTGGGAATGTTCACCAAGGATTCATAATGGTCAGCACCACTTGTGACTCCTGAGATAGCAAATTCTAAACACATGACGATTTCCACCTAGAAGGCAGCAGACAAAGGGGAACACCACCTCCAAGTTCGCCTCCAAACCACTGACTTGGACACACATAGCTATTCTTATGTCTCACTGGGTCAAAATCCTGGAACTCGCTTCCTAACGACATTATAGTTATGCTAAAGTACACAGACTGCAGCAGTTCAAGAAGGCAGCTCACCACCACCTTCTCAAGGTTAACTAGAGATGGAAATAAATATTGGATCAGTCAACAACACTCACATCCCATGATTGACCAAAAAAAAAGTTTGAATAAAACAGACATGAATTTTGGTTGTTAACTCAATTGCATGGTTTGCAAAATCTTTAGATAAATGGTGCTTGCAGTGTAGATGCTTGTGTTTATTCCATACAGGTTTCCTGGTCTGCCTCAAATTGTGGGAAGATGATTGTTTCAGTATTTGTCCTTTTCTGCAAAACCATTTCAACTCATGAAAGATCTCAAAAGCAATAATTGGATGATGCAAGTTAAAATTTAATAGTCCACTATTGATACAGTGCTCTTTTTGCTTGATTGTTTTTATTCCATTAGATTTGAGGAACTGTTCTTTGGGACATATTCTTGTTTCTTTTCTGATATTTGTTACTGTAATCATTTTTATCTTGTCTATTTTATGACTTTTTTGTCATTAGAACTTGTTAGAAAGGTTTGCAATTTCCCGTCTAAAGTATTGTGTGCAAAATTATTTTGCAAGCCAACTGCAATTAAAACATTTAGAAGAATGTAGCAGAATAATAGAGCATGTAAATAAAGCAAACGGCGCTAACAAAAGAGCTCTTTTATTTGGAACTTTCAGCATGGCTCATCAACTAAAAATACAAATTAATTGGAAACTACAAAGTTCTGTCTGCAATTCAAGTCCAAATTATTGTCTTTGTTATTCAAGCACCAAAAGGCAACACATCCATGTTTGATGTTGTATGTAAAGAAACAAAGAGATCAGTTGTTACTAGAATCAAATTGTTCATACATACAATTGTGTCACCTGAAAATGACAAAAGATAACCTGCTCCTCAGTCTCTAATTTCCATACCAGTTTTAGACTATTAGCATTGCTGTAAGGTCTACAGTGTTAAGTTCCGATGTAGGATTGGCATAATAAATATCAGTCCAGATCACCATTATACTCAACATTGCTTCCACTGCTTGATTTTAGGCTATCTGATGTGATGTTCATGGGTGATTCATGAGTCAAGCATTACTGTTGCAAACTTGAACTGCTTTTTTGCAGTATGCAACAGGCTCTTGTCTAGATCTATTCCTGTCTATCTCCTTCTAACCAGAGAATTATAGACAATAACTGCATTTCTCCTACTATATTGTATTCAGAATTCTCTCCATAACAGTATGGTTGGTCTATGATTTCGCTGCTTCTTGGATGCTGCCTGAACTGCTGTGCTCTTCCAGCACCACTAATCCAGAGTATGGTTGGTCTACCTACAGCATATTGGCTGCATTAGTTCAACAAGATTACCACCACCATCTCAATCACAACCAGGGATGGGCAATAAATGCTGGCCCAGCCAGCAATGTCAACATCCCTTGAATAGCAGAGAAAACAACCAGCAACGGGGTCCCTCATGGTGCCAGGCTAAAAAATCAGAGGAAGTTGAAAGAAGTTTAGTCCAGGTTATGGTAGGGGATTTTAACCTTCCAAACATAGACTGGGACTGCCATAGTGTTAAGGGTTTAGATGGAGAGGAATTTGTTAAGTGTGTACAAGAACATTTTCTGGTTCAGTATGTAGATATACCCACTACAGAAGTGCAAAACTCGGCCTACGCTTGGGAAATAAGGTAGGGCAGGTGACTGAGGTGTCAGTGGGGGAGCACTTTGGGGTCAGTTATCATAATTCTATTAGTTTTAAAATTGTGATGGAAAAGGATAGAGCAGATCTAAAAGTTGAAGTTCTAAAATGGAGAAAGGCCAATTTTGATGGTATTAGGCAAGAACTTTCAAAAGCTGATTGGGGGCAGATGTTTGCAGGTAAAGTGACAGCTGGAAAATGGAAAGCCTTCAGAGATGAGATAATGAGAGTCCAGAGAAAGTATATGCCTGTCAGGGTGAACGGAAAGGCTGGTAGGTATAGGGAACGTTGGATGACTAAAGACATTGAGGGTTTGGTAAAGAAAAAGAAGGAAGCATATGTCAGGTATAGACAGGACAGATCAAATGAATCCTTGGTAGAGCATAAAGGCAGTAGGAGTATACTTACGAGAGAAATCAGGACAAATAGAATTAAGGAGAATCCAAAGGGATTTTACAAATGCATAATGACAAAAGGGTAACTGGGGAGAGAATAGGACCCCTCAAAGATCAGCAAGGTGGCCTTTATGTGAAGCCATAGGAGATGAGGGAGACACTAAACAAGTATTTTACATCAGTATTTACTGTGGAAAATGACATGGAAGATATAGAATGTAGGGAAATAGATGGCGATGCCTTGAAAAATGTCCATATTACAGAGGAGGAAGGGCTGGATGTCTTGAAATGCATAATAGTGGATAAATCCACAGAACCTGATCAGATATACCCTAGAGCTCTGTGGGAAGCTAGGGAAGTGATTGCTGGGTCTCTTACTGAGATATTTGTATCATCAATAGTCACAGGTGAGGTGCCGGAAGACTGGAGGTTGGCTAACGTGGTGTCACTGTTTAGGAAAGGTGGTAAGGACAAAGCCAGGAAACTATAGACCAGGGAGCCTGACGTTGGTGGGCAAGTTGTTGGAGGGAATCCTGAGGCACAGGATATACATGTATTTGGAAATGCAAGGACTGATTAGGAATAGTCAACATGGCTTTGTGCATGAGAAATCATCTCACAAACTTGATTGAGTTTTTTGATGAAGCAACACAGAGGATTGATGACGGAAGAGCAGTAGATGTGATCCATATGGACCCCAATAAGACATTCAACAAGGTTCCTCATGGGAGACTGATTAGCAAGGTTAGATCTCATGAATCGGGGGGGAACTCATCATTTCGATACAGAACTGTCTCAAAGATAGAAAACACAGGGTGGTGATGGAGGGTTGTTTTTTAGACTGAAGGCCTGTGACCAGTGGAGTGCCACAAGGATGGGTGCTGGGTCCACTAATTTTCATCATTTATATAAATGGTTTGGATGTGAACATAACAGCTAAGTTTGCAGATGACACCAAAATTGGAGGTGTAGTGGACAGCAAAAAAGGTTACCACAGATTATAACAGGATATTGATCAGATGGGCCAATGGGCTTAGGAGTGGCAGATGGAGTTTGATTTAGATAAATAGGAGGTGCTGCATTTTGGGAAAGCAGATCTTAGCAAGACTTATACACTTAATGGTAAGGTCCTAGGGAGTGTTGCTGAACAATGAGCCCTTGGAGTGCAGGTTCACAGCTCCTTGAAAGTGGAGTCACAGGTAAATAGGTTAGTGAAGAAGGCATTTGGTATGCTTTCCTTTATTGGTCAGAGTATTGAGTACAGTAGTTGGGAGGTCATGTTGCGGCTGTACAGGACATTGGTTAGGCCACTGTTGGAATATTGCGTGCAATTCTGGTCTCCTTCCTATTGGAAAGATGTTGTGAAACTTGAAAGTGTTCAGGAAAGGTTAAGAAAGATGTTTCCAGGGTTGGAGGATTTGAGCTATGGGGAGAGGTTGAATAGGCTGGGACTGTTTTCCCTGCAGTGTCGGAGGCTGAGGGGTGACCTCATAGAGGTTTATAAAAAATCATGAGGGGCATGGATAGGATAAATAAACAAAGTCACTTCCCTGGGGTGGAGGAGTCCAAAACTAGAGGATATAGGTTTAGGGTGAGAGGGAAAAGATATAAAAGAGACCTAAGGGGCAACTTTTTCATGCAGTGAGTGGTACATGTATGGGATGAGCTGCCAAAAGAAATGGTGGAGGCTGATAAAATTGCAACATTTAAAAGGCATTTGGATGGGTGTATGAATAGGAAGGGTTTAGAGGAATATGGGCTGGGTGCTGGCAGATGGGATTAGATTGGGTTGGGATATCTGGTTGGCATGGATGAGTTGGACCAAAATATCTTTTTCTGTGCTGTACATCTCTGACTCTCTGACTCTAAATATGTATGTGCAGAGCCACTGGCAAATTTTACATTGGGAATATTGTGTTGTTAATTTCATCAGTGTCAAACTAAACTATACATGTACTAGTAGACTGATAAAATACTACAAATGCTGACATTTTAGTAAGCCTCATACATGCACCATAATAAGAAGAATATAATCAGGTAGCAAAAACAATGAGATTATATGTATTGCAGTATTGAGGACCTTCTCTGGACTCCACCAGAACATTCTGTATCCTTATGTTTTGGAAGTTTCATGAATATTCCTGTTTTCTCCTATTCCTCCAAGACTCACTGCATCTGCTTTTATTTCATACATAATAATAGAATAACTCAAATATCTGGAACAATAAGACTGAAAATCTAAACATTTCAAGAATTCAATATAATCTATGTTATTAATCAGCATTCATTTTACCTCATTATAAAGATGCCTCATTACACATTTCTGAGGATTAATGTTAAAGGATTATGGACAGTAGTTAATTTGGATGTCTGAACCCATTTTGTTTTAAAGAAGGGGATCATTAAAAGGATATTGGTATTTTTTAAAGGATACTTCTTGGAAATCACATGACTGTGTTGATAGATTAGTTTTTGACACTGCTTGAATTTCAGTAGGTCAGACCTGCTAAATAATAAAAGAGACCTGGCACTTTCTCTCTTTTTCTCAGAAAATCCTTTTGAAGAGAGACCTGAAAACCCAATACAACCTGAATTCTTGATATTTACTGAGCAGCTGTTTAAAGGTTCCCTTGACAACTGGCTCTATCCATTGACAATTGTCTGTGTGTGTCAGGACAACATCTGAAAGGCATCCTGAACATTTTCATATATTATTTGTTTCTACCTTCAATAGAAGGTCAATCAGTTATTGGCCAAAGTATTTTTATTTCAAAATTGATCACTTCAAAGAAAGTTCTTCATTTTTTAAATTTTCTCTTCTTCTTCTAATTAATGTATGAATGCATGTGTGTGCCAAGGTTTATTTAGAAGGGGGATTATTTTTAGTTCCTTATTTCAGACTGTGTGTTAATCAGTTTTATATTGTTTGCTGAGTAAGTCCTTTTCTAATAATAAATCAATAACCTTGGGATTCATTTTGAAAGCCTGATTGATAGACCTTTTATTCTAAACCTAATATAGATAAAGAGAATATTAGGCAATATTACTAATAGTGAAAAACAAAATTATGATGTGACTATTGCATTGTAGTACTGACAGCACAATCCTACAACTTTGACCCTAACAATCTTTTGTTCCACTGCTCTTGTGTTCCACTTTTATGTCAATTTTTTCCAATCAATTTGCCTCTTAGTTAACTACTGAAGCTTTTTACTACTCCTGCCAGTAGATCTTCTGTCATAGGACAGATTTTGGTATGCCATGTTTATCTGTCTTCCACTGTCCTTAGAACATCCACTGGATCTCATCTGCAACTGCTCTGAAACATTGTCATCTGACTTTGTAAAGATTGACCTACTTTCTCCTCCTCTCTACTTTGTCCTCCTGAAGTGATCTTTGAAGCTTTTTATCTCAATTATTGATATTTCTGGATATCTTGGCTGAGAGTCCATTTTGGCCTTATAAATTTCAATACTCCTCATTTATCTAGACTTGTATGTGTAATCTTTAGTGGATGTTAAATTATTCATGTTTCAAAAGCCTCTATTATCTACCACAGACATTCACATAATTTCTAAGGTATACAGGAAAATAGATTAAATGAAGTACCTTCTGAGACATTTTCTTTGTTGCAAACGTGAGTCTGAAGGTTTTGTAAGCAACCCATTGTATAGCCTTTAAACAGTAGTATCAACCTTCTAAAGATTTAAAGAGCAGATATCCAATCAATGATTAACCTGCATCTTTAAATATTGTTTGTGGTTGCATAATGACATACCCAAGCTTAGAGTTTCTAACCTGGTGATCATGACAAATATGTGAGGCCTTTGCACTCAGTGTAAAAACACATCCAAATTCTGATTTTGTTTCGACACTCCTACTACAAATTACTGATAGAATAATGTCACATTCTCTTGTGAATGCTATCAACCAAATTCATTGCTTAAGGTGATAGTCTATTCACAAAATCAGTCAGAAGATTATTCCTTAAGACATACTTAGAAACCAACATAGTAATCTTCTTCAATTCTTATTGTTAAAAGAAGTTAAAAAAAGTCCCTTGGTTTAAAAAGAAATTGAAAAGTTTGCTTAATCCACTTGTTGCATTTTAGTGGATAATTGAATTTCTACTGTTTCTGCATCCTCACTCTAATTTCCATTCATTTTTTAGACACTTACATTATATACATCCTCACCTAATTTTTTTAGGGAAACACATGGATACAGAAATTCTCGACTTTTGGCCAAGGATTCTGAGAGAAATAAGGTGGGAAATATTCATGACTCAGAGAGTTATTTGCGAAGAATAAAGTTTTGATAAAGTAAGCTTGACCAGGGTTACAATAGAAAATTAGAGGGGGTTAAGTCTTGATTCATTTGATAATTTTTGGAATTAAACTGTACTTCAAGTTTTGGAGCCAATCAGCAGGGAATCCAGAAAAGCAGAGCTAAAAGTGACCAACCTTCCAGAGAGTTTTAAAAAAACTTAGATACATTGTTAGATATTGGAAGTAAAATGGATGTGGTAGAGGTGGTGGCGGTGGTAGGGAGTGGATGGGGAGTAGGGGAAGATTTCTGATTACTTGATCAGGAGCTACACAGTCATCTGAGGTAGCCAAGGTGGATTCTTGAGCTAACTCACCCTGGCATTTAGCACATAATACCACCTTGCAAAGAGGCTGAAGCCTGCACTGGAAACAGCCAAACAGTGATTTGTCAAAGCTCATCATAACTAAACAGTCTGTGAGTGCTCATTAAGAAAATTGGATACGATTTGGATCACTAACATTTGGCATAACACCCTCTCATAACAGTGGCCAGCTGAATGAGAAGCAATGATGCAGTTTCAAGTGGTACTTAAAGAAATACTCACCACTTCCTATTCATCTGGTGCTGCAGCTCTGAAGAGGATCTCTTCACACTTTGAGAGTTCCTGGGATACATTATGAAGACTATAATAATACTCGAGCTACTTTTAATCTTTATATTTCTTGAGGGCTGCTCTCAAAATGAGTAAGCATGGCTTATCCACACTGCTGAACAGTAAAATAAATTTTGCAAGTAATAATAGGGGAAGGACGTGCAACATAAATGGTAAGGTTTTAAATAGATTGCAAGAGTAAACAGGCCCAAGTGTACAAATTTGCAGAACATTCAAGTTGTAAGACAAAAACATCGAAGATAACAAAAGATTACACGGATTTCTATCAAGACATATTAAGTGAAAAAGCACAGAGATAATGATGAACTTGCATATGGAATTTATTAGAATATAGTTGAAGTGTTACCTTCGCCAGTAGCCTTACCCAGGATACTCAATTCTCGTTAATAACTTTTTCTCTTAGAATGTGAGGATCACTGGCTAAAATTTATGGAATGCCACAATATCAAGTCTGGGTTGTTGACACAAAGTAGACAACACATACATCAATGAAAATCAATTATGTTTTATAAATATAAATATTTACAGGGGATGGTAAGAGACAATATCTCTGGAAACCTATACACTTGAGACCCAGTTCCATGGATTTGATGCCGTTGTGACATTGCTTCTCATGAACATGCTTAGCAGCTATTTGTAGAGTTAAGGTACAATTCATTCTTTACACCACATGCATCCAAATGTGAAGGTGGTGGTGAGCAGTTATCAGAACTAGTTAGTGATGCTGTCATGTGCTGTTCTTCTTTGATTACTGTGATAAACTCCATCTTCACTCTAATGAGTTTGTACCTGACAAGTCAATATCTGCAGATACCTATTTTAACTTAGCATCTAAGAACTGAAATAAAATTGAAATGGTGGCTTGTAATGGAAGTCACGGCACATCCTCGGGAATATACAATTTGACTTTCCCCATTGACCAAAGGATATTAATCATCCAGCAACAGGAATGAATGAAATGAACATAAATACGACCAAAATACTATCTGGGGATCTTAAATAAGTGTTGGAGGGTCTCAGCAGACCTGGCATCATTTAAGCAGAGAGAATCAGAGGTAATGTTTGGAATCCAATGACTCGTCTTGAGAGGACTCCAGAAACGTTATCAGCCTGAAGCTCCATAAGCTTCCCTAGCACTTTTCTGCAGTGACAGTTATCATAATTATTTCTTTTCCCCTTTTGCTCGTAAAATATTTAGTAATTTTAGAATGCTATTATTGTCTTCTGCCTAAAGATATTTATTCAACTCCTCTGCTATTTACTGGTTCCCTATTATTATTTCCCCAGCCTCATTCTCGGAGGGGTCTGTATTCACTTTGGGCACATTCTTCCTTTTTTTATATAATTTAAAGAAGCTCTTATTATCCTTATTCATAGACTTGCTTGTTTGCCTTTAAAGTTTATTTTCTTCCACTTTATTATTGTTGGTCATCTTCTGGTGTTTTTTTAAAACCTGTTGTAATCCGACGTCTCATCAGTAATCTTGACCAAATTGTATGTTTGTCCTTTTCTTTCAACTTAATACTATTTTTAACTTTCTTGCTTGCCCAAAATTGATTTATCCCCCTTCCAGAAATCTTCTTTCTCACAGGACATATCTTGACTGTGATTCTTGGGCTCTTTTCAAATGAACTTTCCTTTCTTGGCATAAAGAGCAACTGTCAAATCTCTAGGGCAGCAATGAACTGATATCTGGAAGATCGTGTGTTTGTCTCCTGTTCAAATCTACCACATTTCCCAGCCTACTCCAGCCAGCTCTGTCCTCATTCGTTTCAGTTACCCTCATTTAAGTTAGGAACAGTTGTTTCTTACCCAAATTTCTTACTCTCAAACTGAATGTCAAATTTTAACTTATTATAGTCACTCTTTCCCAGGGAATCTTTTACTCTGAAATCATTTAGAAACATAGAAAATAAGTGCAGGAGTAGGCCATTCAGCTGTTTGAGTCTGCACCACCATTCAATATGATCATGGTTGCTCATGCAATTTCTGTATCCCCATATCCCTTGATCCTTTTAGTCACAATGGCCAGATCCAATTCCCTCTTGAATATATCTAATGAACTGGCCTCAGCTGATTCATGTGGAAGAGCATTCCACAGGTTCACAACTCTAAGTGAAGAAATTCTTCCTCATCTCAGTCCTGAATGGTCTTCCCCTTGTTCTTAGACTGTGACGCCTAGTTCTGGACTTCCCCAACATTGGGAACGTTCTTTCCACATCTAATCTGTCCAGTTTCATCAGGATTTTATATGTTCCTATGAGATCTCCCCTCATTCGAAATTCCACTCAATCCAGTCTTTCTTCATATGTCAGTCCTGCCATCCCAGGAATCATCCTGGTGAACCTTTGCTGCATTCCCTCAATAACAAGAATGTCCTCCTTTAGACTAGGAGACCAGAACAGCACACAATACTCAAGGTATGGCCTCATAAAGGCCCTGTATAACTGCAGCAAAACACTCTTACTCCAATACTCAAATCCTCTGGCTATGAAGGAGCTATTAGCTTTTCTCACTGATTACTATACCTGCATACCAACTGTAACACATAGGTCTCATTGCACCTCGCCTTTTCCTAAACTGCCACCATTCAGATAATAAACTGCCTTCCCGTTTTTGCGACCAAAGTGGATAACCTCACATTTATCCACATCATATTGCAGTTGCCAAGTATTTACCCATTCAGCCAGTCTGTCCAAGTCACTCTCCAGCCTCTTAGCATCCTCATCACAGCACATACTTCCAACCAGTCTAGTATCATCTGCAAATTTGGAGAAATTGCATTTAATTTTTTCATTCAAATCAAATCAATACTGTATATTGTTAACAACTGACGTCCCAGCACTGAACCTTACAGTACCCCTCTTGTCACTGCCTGTCACTCTGAAAAGGACCCAATTATTCCAACTCTCTCCTCCCTGTCTGGCAACCAGTTCTCAATCCATGTCAGTACATTACATCCAATACCATGAGCTTTAATTTTCCTTACTAATCTCTTGTTGAAAGCCTTTTGAAAGTCCAGATACACAACATCTATTGATTCACCCTTGGAGAAAATGAGGATTGCTGATGCTAGAGATCATAGTCAAAAAGTGTGGTGCTGGAAAAGCACAGCGAGTCAGGCAGTATCTGTGGAGCAGGAGAGTTTAAATTTGATCATAAGAATTCATCAGGTGTTCCTGACAAAGAGCTTATGCTTGAAACGTCAACTCTCCTGCTCCTTGGATGCTGCCTGATCGGCTGTGCTTTTCCAGCACCACACTTTTTGACACTGATTCACCCTTGTCCACTCTACCGGTCACATCCTCAAAAGTTCTAGATTTGTTATGCATGAATTCCCTTTGGTGAATCCATGCTGACTAGGACCGATCCTGTCACTGGCTTTCCAAATGCTCAGTTATTACATTCTTAATGATTGACTCCAGCATTTTCCCCAACACCAAAGTCAGGCTAACTGACCAATAATTCCACATTTCTCTCTCTCTCCGTTTTTTTTAAAGAGAGGGGTTACGTTATCCACTTTCCAGTCCATTGGAACTCTTCCAGCATCTACAGAATGCTGGAAAATTATCACCAATGCATCAATTATTGCTGGGGTCACTTGCTTAAGTATTGTGAAATGCAGACCATCAGGCAATGGAGACTTATCAGATTTTAATCCCATCAATTTCCCCAATACCATTTTTCGCCTAATAAGGATTTCCTGCATTTCATCTGTCCCTTAACATTTCCTGAAAGTTATTTGTGACCTCCACAGTGAAGGTATTTTTTTCAACTGATCTTCCATCTCTTTGTCGTCCATTATGAATTCACCTGATTCTAACTTCTAATTTGTGTATGCTTCCTCTTTGGCTTTAACAGTATCCCTGATTTCCTTTGTTAGCAATGGTTGACCCACCTTCCCTGTTTTACTTTTATGCCAGACAAGGGATGTACAATTGTTGAAGTTTATTCATTTGTTCTTTCGATGTCTGCTATTGCCTATCCACTGTCAAACTCTTAAGTATCCTTGGCCAGCCTTTACTAGCTCATGCATACCTCAGACTATCAAACTTAGATTTGTTTAAGTTCAGTACCCTAGATTCAGATTTAATTGTGTCACTCTCCATCTTAATGAAGAATTCTACCATATCATGGTTACTTTTCCCCAAATGATTTCACACCACAATGTTGCTAATTAATTCTCTCTTGTTACACGTGAAGATGTTTAATATTTGTATTCGTTGTAAATCCTGCATTCCTCTATCATTTTAAATTCTGTTTATTGTTCATATACTGCTTATGCTGATGCATAAAATGTCATAGGTGAGGTGTCGGAAGACTGGGGATTGGCTAACGTGGTGACACTATTCAAGAGAAGTGGTAAGGACAAGCCAGGGAACTATAGACCGGTGGACCTGATTTCGGTGGTGAGCAAGTTATTGGAGGGAATCCTGAGGGACAGGATGTTCGCGTATTTGGAAAGGTAAGAACTGATTGGGGACAGTTAACATATTTTTGTGCATGGGAAATCATGTCTCACAAACTTGAGTTTTTGAAGAAGTCACAAAGAGGATTGATGAGAACAGAGTGGCAAACGTGATCTAGATGGACGTTCGACAAGGTTCCCCATGGGTTACTGGTTAGTAAGGTTAGATCTCATGGAATACAGGGAGGATTAACCATTTGGCTTCAAGATAGATGATAGAGGGCGGTAGTGGAGGATAGTTTTTTAGACTGTAGGCCTGTGACCAGTGGAGTGCCACAAGAATCAGTGCTTGCTCCACTACTTTTTGTAATTTATATAAATGATTTGAATGCGAGCATAAGCGGTGTAAGTTAGTAAGTTTGCAGATGACACCAAAATTGGAGGTGTAGTGGACAGCGAAGAAGGTTACCTCAGATTACAATGAGATCTTGATCAGATGGGCCAATGAGTTGAGGAGTGGCAGATGGAATTTAATTTAGATAAATCCGAGGTGCTGCATTTTGATAAAGCAAATCTTAGCAGGACTTGTACACTTAAAGGTAAGGTCCTAGGGAGTGTGGCTGAACAAAGAGACCATGGAGTGCAGGTTCATAGCTCCTTGAAATTGGAGTCACAGGTAGGTAGGATAGTGGAGAAGGCGTTTGGTATGCTTTCCTTTATTGGTCAGAGTATTGAGTACAAGAGTTGGGCGGTCATGTTGCAGCTGTACAGGACATTGGTTTGACTACTTTTGGAATATTGCATGCAATTTTGGTCTCCTTTCTATTGGAAGGATGTTGTGAAACTTGAAAGAGTTCAGAAAAGATCTGCAAGGATCTTGCCAGGGTTGGAGGTTTTGAGCTGCAGGAGAGGTTGAATAGACTGGACTGTTCTCCCTGGAGCGTTGGAGGCTGAGGGGTGACCTAATAAAGGTTTATACAATCATGACGGGCGTGGATAGGATAAATAGACAAAGTATTTTCCCTGCGGTGGGGGAGTCTAGACCTAGATGGCATAGGTTTAGGGTGAGAGGGGAAAGATATAAAAGAGACCTAAGGGGCGACTTTTTCATGCAGAGTGTGGTGTGTGTCTGTAATGGGCTGCCAAAAGAAGGGGTGGAGGTGAGTAAAAATGCGACATTTAAAAGGCATCTCAATGAGTATATGAATAGGAAGGGTTTGGAGGGATATGGGCCAGATGCTGGTAAATGGGATTAGATTAGATTGGGATATCTGGTCACCATTTATGAGTTGAACCGAGGACCAGTTCCACTACAGATTACACCAGATGGCTTCTTCTTAAGAGACCACAATTTCCCTTCCCACGTGGCTAAAGATGCCTTCCAATGCATCTCGTCCACATCCCGCTCCTCCGCCCTCAAACCCTACCCCTCCAACCATAACAAGGACAGAACCCCCCTGGTGCTCACCTTCCACCCTACCAACTCTTGCATAAACCACATCATCCGATGACATTTCCGCCACCTCCAAACGGACCCCACCACCAGGGATATATTTCCCTCCCCACCCGTTTCTGCTTTCCACAAAAACCATTCCCTCCATGATTACCTGGTCAGGTCCATGCCCCCCCACCAACTCACCCTCCTTTCCTGGCACCATCCCATGCCACCACGGGATTTATAAAACCTGCACCCACATCTCCTCCCTCACCTCCATCCAAGGCCCCAAAGGAGCCTTCCACATCCATCACAGTTTTACCTGCACATTCATCAATATCATTTCTTGTATCCATTGCTCCTGATGAGGTCTCCTCTACATTGGGAGACTGGATGCCTCCTAGCAGAGCGCTTTAGGGAGCATCTCTGAGACACCCATACCAATCAACCCCACTGCCCTGTGGCCCAACCTTTCAACTCCCCCTCCCACTCTGCCGAGGACATGCAGGTCCTGGGGCTCCTCCACCGCTGCTCCTTCATCAACCGATGCCTGGAGGAAGAACGCCTCATCTTTTGCCTCAGAACACTTCACCCCCATGGCCTCAATGTGGATTTCACCAGTTTCCTCATTTCCTTTTTCCCCACCTCACCCCAGTTCCAATCTTCCAGCTCAGCATCGTCCCCCTGTCTATCTTCCTTTCCACCTATTCACTCCACCCTCTTCTCTGATGCATCACCTCCATCCCCACCCCCATTCACCCATTGTACTCTATGCTAGTTTCTCCCCACCCCCACCCCCCTCTCATTTATCTCTCCACCCTGCAGGCACTCTGCCTCTATTCCTGATGAAGGGCTTTTGCCTGAAGCATCGATTTTCCTGCTCCTCGGATGCTGCCTGACCTGCTTTGTTTTTCCAGCACCACTCTGATCTGGAGTTGGACCGAAGGGTCTGTATCTGTGCTGTACATCTCTGTGACTCAATGACACTATGTACAAAGGAATCTGAGAACAAGTAATATAATGCAGTACTGAGTGCATTAGCACTGTTTCACCAAGTGAATTTTATTTAATTCTTCAGCTCAACAGAAAACATTACGATGTCATATTCTACTGAGCTGGATATCACTAAGTCTGTGTAGAATTCTTCCAACAAGGTAAGTTTACTGGAGGTATAAACAATGGTTTGTTCTGAAACAGTGTGACGTTATCACTGGGTAAGGCTGTTCCACGCCTGCCTGGTTTTGATGGGAGCTTAATTGTCTAAGGCCTCACTGCATGAATATTGTCTGTTCCACTCTGCAGTTTGCAAATTTTAGAATTCAGCTAGGTTTAAATTTGGCTTCCATATTTCAAATCTTTATTCATGCTAATGCCAAATGTCAATATCTCTGGAACAATCCTGGAGGTCGTGCATCACCTGACCACAACATTGATCACATGCAAAACTTGTTATGTAAGAGGAATTGGAGGAGGAATTGGTTTCACGCAGGATACTTCAAAAAGTAGACCAGTCCCTAAAAGCAAAAGTAGGTTGACAAAATACCAGAGGATATGCAATGAACTTACGTTAAGTTACAGCACACAAGGTTACTTAATGTCATAAGAGGCCATGGTGTTGGGGTTTTCTGCTAAAATGAATGGAGGATTGACTAATTTACAGAAGACAGAGTTAGGATAAATGGGGCAATTAGAATGGTAACCTGTAACTAGTGGATTACCACAGGAATCAGTGCTAGGGTCACAATTATTATCAATGTAAGTGACTTAGATGAAGAAGCAAATGTACTCATTCACAGGTAATTGAAATCCTACTTTTCAATTTTCTGTCTAACTCCATAAAAGTCTGCTTGCAGGACCTTGTTTTTCTTTCTTCTTATGTCATTGGTTCCAAAATGGACAAAAACCTCTGGCCGTTAACTCTTCCCCTTCAGAATGCTTGGCAGCTGTTCTGTGACCTTGACCATGGTACCTGGGAGACTCTTAGACTTGTGTGTAATGCTGCAGTAGTCTCTATCTACACCAATCGGTAACTAATCTCCAGTCATTATTATCCTTTCACACTTGTTCCACCTCTCTGATCAGCTGAACCACCCAGATTGTCATGGCCTTTGCTCTGGCTGGCATCTACAGAGGCTTACCTGTTGGATGACATCAATCTTGGAACATGAGATCCTTGAGAGTGAACTGATCAGGTTATTTCAAGGACAACATCTTTTGATAACCAAACTGAAATGTTGATCATTCCCCTCATTGAGCTAATGACTGCCAATTATAACATTAATTTGTAAACCTCAGTGTTGTCATCATCAACCTCTAAGAAATGGCTCATTGTACATATAATTGTTATTAATGATGTTTAAGAAAAGATCTTTTTATTTCTCAAATATCAAAAGTGGAATACATTTTTAATGTGCATTAACTGTTCTCAACGTTCCTTTCACCGACACTGCAGGCAGAAAATTAATCTGAAGGCTAGTAGTGAGCATGACAGCAAACATTTTAAATAAAGCTCATGTGCACAAATGCAAACAATTGTGTCATCTCTGCATATCTCTTATGCATCAAGGATAAGAACTAACTCCAGAATCTGTGCCACATTCCTCCTTGCCCCTTGATGTTAACATCAGACGTTCTGTGCCATAATGCAACAAGTAACGTGTATTCATATCACCTTATTCCGATGTGTTATCCCATCAAAGTCCTCAGCAAATTTATTTGCAGTTGAATGCATATGTGACCCTACCCTCCAACTTTTCTTTTGACCTCATCTTTAGTTACAGACCAATTGTGTATTGTCTCAACACATGGAGGTCTCTAAGCATTGTTCTCCATCTGTTCTTCCTTCCTTTCCTATTCCTCTCTTCTCTATGTCACTATTGTTCAACATGTAGTCACCCAAAAAGGGAAAGGTATAAGGTTAGAATTGTGATGAGGGAAATGTAGAACAAGCAAGAGATTCATCCTTAAATAATACGCTCATGAACCTGAAGGACTTGTGGGATGTGGGCTGGATTGGATATGAGAAGGAGAAGTAAACATGCATACAATTTTAATGGTTTCAGATCTTCTGCAAGCTACACTCTCCATCATGGCTGCTGCAAAAATGAAGAACATAGTCTTGTCTTCCATTGTAAGGGTGTGCAGCCATGACTGTTCCCCAATCATTAGCTGTTGCTGCTTCTGGTTAGGTAGTATCTTGTGTTCCAAGAGAAAGGGAAATTTTGTCAGAGAGGTAGTGCAATCTGTGTTTGGTGATGTAGCTGTCAAGGCTGAATTGCTGGTACTGTCTGCAAGCTGAGACTTGTAGCAGTGTAAAGTGTATAATAAAGAAGAGAAGCTTTCAATGTAAGATATGAGCTACAGTAGCTAGAGATTATTGGAAGTTGATTGAAAGAAGGGTGGTGAGTGGAGTAATGTGTGTAGCTAGTGATTCATTTGCAAGTGAATGACGTTTGAAGACAAACTTACTGACCTTGGCCAATTGTGTAAGGTTATTAATGCTTTGTGGTATTGTTTCCAGCTCTTTAGGACCGTGCCTACTTACACAGTCTATTAAATGTCTGCTTCCTGCTCCCCTTGTGCATTAAAATCATGTCTCTCTTTCCACTATTACAGAATCATGGTCCTTTCAAGCAGAGAAGGTGGAGCAGATGAGTCCATACTGTCCTGCAGTCTGTGTCAGCCTCACCAAGGGTCGCCACCAGTCTGTGCCAGGCCTCACCGCCAGACCACATGGGGCCTCACTTCTAGTCTGCAGTCGGCCTCACCACCAGTCCACACCAGACCTTTCTTCCAGTCTGCACTGGGACGTCATTTTCAGGCACAGTACATTTTAACTGCTCAGTACATAAATTAGCATGTAGCAAATTGTGCGCTGTCTGTATCAGAAGGAAAGTAGATGAGTTGATTGCGCATTGTGGTCCTCACAGCTATTTTCAGTCGACAATGAATTTTGTACCCATTATTTTCATTGCTTGCTGCCATAAAATTGTTAAACCTCCTCTTCTAATTCCCTACATACACCTAGACACTTTAGTGCAATATTTTTGATTTACAAAGGTACAACTGTAAGCAGTAGCAATAAGCACAGAAGCACAGAAGACCTGTAGAAACAGTGTTACATCTTAATATATTTATCCCTACTATCTCCATTAAAAACCCTTGATATTTTGATAGTGTCATTCATTAATTTAATCCCCCACAGTTTAGCCTTCTAGGCTGCTTTATAATCAGCCCTCCTAATCTGATATAGAGATATTATTGTCCTTGCTCCAATCCCAGCATCGTATCAAATTTAATCAGATTGTACTGTCTGGTACTCAAATCTTCTACTGTCTTAGTCTCTGCTTAAAATCGAGATCAAGTAAGCCTCTTAATCTGATTCCAATCTCCAGAGGTTGTCCTGAAATAACTCTATTAATTTATTGTACTTCAAGAGCTCTTTCCTCAATCCACTTCCGTTTAGATTAATTAAATTTCATGGTCTAGATCATGTTCTACACTATATTTTAATGCTCTGAAGTAAAGTCCCTTTGACTGTTGTTTTGGTACAGGTTTTAATGCATTTCTTTCAAGTTGTTATGTACATCCTATTTTAACATTTTAGCCTCTGGCTGAAGGATTCCTACACTCCCTTCAAATAAAGGTAACATGATTCAAGGAATAAACAGATACTTAATAATATCCTAGTTTATCTCAGCATAGAACATGACCACAAAAGAAGTGGAATATGACTGCAATAGGTACTTGTTCATATGTGTAATAAAGTTGAGCAAGAAATTGGTTAGGTAGGGAAGATAGACCTGACTCTCCTGACTATCTGCTTCCATTGGACCTTTTAAATTCTAGTCATTTTGCATTGCCTGTGCGATTCTGTTCTTCAGAAAAGTCTGGGCATCAGACTTCTTCCAAGGAGGAAACAAAGCTCAAATTGTGAAATGGAGAAACTTAAACATGGAATGGGCATAGCAGGATCACATTGTGATGCAATGTCATTTGAGAGACTTGCAGTAATCTCTGATTGTATAGCAGCTGCACAATTTCTGTAATATCGAGGATGATCCACCTAATTTAAGTTAAAACCTGAGTGTTCTGAAAATACATTCCATATAGCTTGTTTTTTTTCCACCCATTTCAGTATAAATTTTAATTAAAATCACAAAATTCATCAATATTTTTCAATCAGTAAAAAGAACATAAAATATTATTGGGAGAAAGTGAGGACTGCAGATGCTGGAGCAGAGTCAAGAGTGTGGTGCTGGAAAAGCACATCAGGTCAGGCAGCATCCAAGGAGCAGGAGAATCGTGTCTCAGCTCTCCTGGCCCACAAGCCTCATTCCTGATTAAGGGTTTATGCCCGAAACATCAATTCTCCTGCTGTGCTTTTCCAGCATCACACTCTCGACTTCAATATTATTGGAAGCTTATGGCCAAGAGTCATACATTTTTGTTACTTCGTATTCTTCTTGAAACTTTTTTTAGTTTTATTTTTCATTGTGTCTTCTTAACATTTCTAAATATTGCTAAGGTGCAGGTTATGGATGACTGCTCAACTAATAAACAGCACTCTTTGGTCAGAGGCTTTCCTCGTCTCAGAATCAATATATCATCCCCTCAACCTGAGCCTGGAGGTTACTTCCACCAACAAAGGTTTTTGAGGAAGCTTTGGAGGTAGAAATCAAAAGTCTCTGCTGTTTTCATGCATGACTAGAGTTCAGGATATTGCTTTCTTGGCGAACAGACTCAACTGACTTACTGATCTCTATTAATCCCCAAGAGTGTTCCAAATATCCTATAAATCTTTCATCATGGGCTGCTGCAGATCATGGCATTAGTGTCACAAAACTAATTTCTCTTTGTGAAATTGCCATTTGTTTTCCAAAGCAATTACAGTTGCATGTCATTACATAGCGTCTGTCCCAATATTTCAGTTGAGTGAGATTACAGGTATTTTCTAATCAACCTGTACAGAGATGTTACTAATCATCTCTGGAGCAGGTGAGATTTGAACCCAGACCTCCAGCTCAGAAGGAGGGGCACTGCCAATGCACGACAAGAGCCCCCTTGAGTGAAATTACAAGACTTCCCTCCCATCTCTTCCACCTGCCGTATTTAACAATTGAGATTACTGCTCTTGCTTATTGCAGATTGTTGCCCAGATCCATTATGTGCAAGACTTTCTTCTGCCAAAAGAATGGCTGTCACTTTTAGCATAAGATCCCTCTACTTGACCAGATTTCTTCTACACTGAAAGCCTTGCCCCAATTTAGAGCTGGAACCTGTGGACCAGTTTTGTACCTCTCCATAACCATTTAGAAATTAATAAATCTCTGGTCACCAGTCCTAAAGTGCTCCCCAACTGTCACCTCAGTTACCAGACCAGCCATATTTCCCAATGGTAGGTCAAATTTCGCCCTTTCTGAAGTAGAACCCTCTATATACTGCTTGAGAAAACCTTTCGGAATGCACTTAACAAATTCCAACCCATCTAAGCCCTGAACACTATGGCAGTCCCAGTCTATGCTAGGAAAATTAAAATCCCCTACTGTGATAATCTGTGCTCTTGCAAGTCTCTCTGCATATGTGTTCCTCTAATTCCCATTGACTATTTAGGGCCCTGTTGTACAACCCCAATAGTGTCACCATCCCCTTCTATTTCTTAGTTCCACCCACAATGCCTCGCTGGATGATCCCTCAGTTATTTCATCATGTCATTATTGCTGTGATACTTGCTTTAATCAAAAATGCAACTCCCCCTCCTCTCCTTCTACCACCTCTGTCCCACCTAAAGCATGAGTACCCTGACATATTAAAGCTGCCAGTCCTATCCCTCACTTAGCCATGTTTCTGTAATGGCTATAACATCCCAGTCCCATGTACTATCTACACCCTGAGTTAATTGGCCTTACTTATCAGCCTACTTGCATTGAAATAGATGTAATTTAATCCAACAGGCATTCCTTTCTCCCTGTCATGTTCCAGCCTGAACTGTCTCTCCAACTTAGTATTTTTAATTACTGCATCTCCTTCCAGCCTCACATTTGCCTCCCTGCTGTTGAGGATCCCACTCTCCCCACCAATCTATTTTTAAGTTAAAACTCACTTAAAACCATACTATCTCGTCCAAAGATACAGACAGTACCAGTACACCTCCAGACTGTCTTAGTTTCTCCATATAGATATTTGAAACAAGTTCCTCAGACATCTTATGATCCATATGTGGCGCAAGTAGAGTTGAAGTCAGGTCATCTGACCCAGAGATAGAGACATTACCTCTGCTAAATTGTATTCATAGCTGCCAGCTCCGAATGAACAGATAGTAATTGGTGACCTTTTATAATAGTGTGATGGCAACTAGCTGTCTTAAATGTACACTGCCTTTCTTTACAATTATACAGCAAAACAAAATACAGGTCCTTGTAATACATCTCTTCAGTGCAGGTTACTCTATCCTGCTGGAGTCCGATAGCATGGGACTGCTGATATTAGTATGATGTTTTTTTGCAACTTAGGCATTCCTACTCCACTACAAGAGATTTCATGTTGTTCATTTAGATCACAGGGTCAAACTCATATGAGTTGCTTTAGAACATCAATCAAATTTTCCATCAATTGACAATAGTTCCATGGTCACAATTATTGATGCTAGCTTTAACTTACACCTTTAGCCAATTGATTATAAACTCCACAAGAACGCATAGTAAAATTAATCTGGGTTTCTGGATTATGAGCCCAATAACATTACCACTGCACCACCAACTCCCTCTTGTCATATAATGATGTGATATAGGAATATGTGACTGGACTCAAAACTTTGAGAACAAACATTGCTAGCAGAATGACAAGACAGGAAAAATACAAAAAAAAAGACTATCTGCTTTGACAGATTAATGGCTGCTCCTAGTGAAGAAAACATTGTAAATTTGTTTCTCCCAGCATTACACTTAGCAATCCCCTCTTATGACACTGCAAAATAAAAGGCACAACATGCACTAATTAGTCTATTTTCAGATTGAGCATAGATCAAGTAATGCTTCCAATGTTACTTTGTTAATTTGAAAGCCTTTATATCCAAAAAATGTCTTGAAAGTCCTTAATGTTCAGTGGCAATGGGAGTGAAAAAACAAACCAAATGGAATAATTCTATTCACAGACTTTTAGATGACTGCAGTAAGCTTGTTGAAGAACTATTGCTGATGTGTGAGACTATATTCCCAAAAAAGATGTTGTACCACTGGTTGTGAGTTTGAGAAATCAGTATAATCCACAGAGTAAATAAAGTCATTTGTGCAGCCATAATGGGAGATTGGTTTCTATTACCAGGAGTAATTTCTTCACAGTGAGAAACAGGCCATTCAATTTATTGACTCAAAATTGAATTTTTATTGGAAGTGTCCGGTTTCCAGAAGCAGTCGAACATCATTAATTGTAATGGATTCGTCAACCCTCAAAGAAATGTAGAAGCCATTCTGTGAATGATCTTCCCATGTTGAACCACGGAAGCAGCAAATTCATCTGCTTATTATACGTAGCAAAGGATCAGAACGTATTCTACTGAGTTCTAGCAAATTAAAGAACTTTTAAATGTTTCCCATTAATACGTGTGGATTTACAGAAATTAGTGTAATATTGAGTATTATGAAATAGAGTGGGGGCGGCACGGTGGCACAGTGGTTAGCACTGCTGCCTCACAGCGCCTGAGACCCGGGTTCAATTCCCGACTCAGGCGACTGACTGTGTGGAGTTTGCACGTTCTCCCTGTGTCTGCGTGGGTTTCCTCCGGGTGCTCCGGTTTCCTCCCACAGTCCAAAGATGTGCGGGTCAGGTGAATTGGCCATGCTAAATTGCCCGTAGTGTTAGGTAAGGGGTAAATGTAGGGGTATGGGTGGGTTGCGCTTCGGCGGGTCGGTGTGGACTTGTTGGGCCGAAGGGCCTGTTTCCACACTGTAAGTCTAATCTAAAAAAAAAGTAGTTGCTTAAATAGCCTTTTCCGATTATAAGTATAACACAGATGATGTATTTAACTTTACTACTTTAATACCTCATTTGCTGTAATTTAACCTTTCTAAAGGAGGAATATGCACTTAGTACAAAGATATAAAATCTGCTTTTCATTTCTATTGTTTAATATTGAGATTTCTTTACTGTTTCTGCATAACATATTTCAGTCTTCTGACATGGGCTTTTGTCAAAAAGGTCAGCACAAATGTCTCCAAACCACCTGGGCTATGTAGAGAGAACAGAGCTCAGGTTAAGTATTTAACACTTGTACGGTACTGCCGTTAACACTGAAAACATCAGCAAATCCTGAGAAGTTCCTTTATCCCTGGAGAAGCTTGCTTTGCAAGGCTTCAACTTCCTGAGCTAAGATGTATGGTAATATTACAGTAATTGAACTACCATAGTGACAGCTTTACAACTGGAGCATTACTACTAAAAACACTGAGCACATAAATCTTGTTTCTAATATACCCCAAAACACAACACCTTGCAACCCCTGAAAGTGTTACATTGACAAAATAAATGTCAATCTGGCTTCCATCAGTAGCGGTGTCTATGACAGTAGATGGGGGTGAACGTTAAAAGTTCTAGGCAGGGGAATGGGTTAGCCCTGGGGAACCTCTTTGAGAAAGTTGCAGTGTATTTGGCAGGCTTTGTCATTGGGTGATAGAGCAAGTATAATACTGAGGAGAGAAGTTTTGTGTTTGTGAAAAGCCAAACCTCTCCTGGTAGCTGGAAAAGTGACGTAGTAAATGAGGAGCACAGTTGTTGGTAACTGACAAATGGACTACCAGGATAGAAACTGAGTTGAGCAGCAATTAAGAGATCAGATGGTAATGGGAAATTAGCAATAGGAGGTTCACCAATTAAGTTTAATCCTCAGTTGATGAGAGATCAGGAGTTAAGTTCTTGATAGTCCCTGGAAAATAGGCAGCCTTTGCCATGAATGGCAATCGTGAGGGAAGGCAGTGGTCTAGTTGTATTATCACTAGACTGTTAATCCAGAGACTCTGGTAATGTTCTTGGGTGAAAGTGAGGACTGCAGATGCTGGAGATCAGAGCTGAAAATGTGTTGCTGGAAAAGCGCAGCAAGTCAGGCAGCATCCAAGGAGCATGAGAATAGACGTTTCGGGCATGAGCCCTTCTTCAGAAATCCTGAAGAAGGGCTCATGCCCGAAACGTCGATTCTCCTGCTCCTTGGATGCTGCCTGACCTGCTGCGCTTTTCCAGCAACACATTTTCAGATCAGTAATGTTCTTGGGTTCCACAGTTTGAATCTCACCATGGCAGGTAATGAAATTTGAATTCAGTAATAATCTGGAGTCAAAAGTCCAATAATGGCCATGAATCCATTGTCAATTGCAGGGAAAAACTGACGTGGTTCACTGGTATCCTTTAGGGAAGGAAACTGCCATTCTTACCTGGTTTGGCCTTCATGTGACTTCAAACCCACAGCAATGTGGTTGACTCTTAAGTGCACTCTGGACACTTAAGGATGAACAATAAGCACTAGCCCAGCCAATAATGCCCTCATCCTGTGAATGATTTTAACAAGTTTCTCTGGCTTTTCTGAGTGATGCTTTTCCATTAATGTTTGTAAACATCTGCAATGTGTGCATCACTGACTGGGCTAGTATTTATTGCCCATCACTAGTTGTCCTTGAGAAGATAGTGGTGTGCTGCAAACTATTTGTTGTACAAAGATCCACACTTCTGTTAAAGACAGAATTCCAGGATTTTAACCAAATGACATTGAAGGAACAACAATGTATTTCCAAGTCAGGATAGTGAGTGGCTTGGAGGGAAACTTGCAGGTGATGGTTTTCACACATATCTGCTGCCCCTGTCATTCTTGATGGAAGTGATCATGTGATTGTTATGTATTGTTTAAGAAGTATTTGTGGTGAATTTCAGCAGTACACCTTGGCGATAGTATGCACTGCTGCTACTGAGCACCAGTGGTGGAGAGTGTGAATTTTTGTGATGTGGCACCAATCATGGTGGCTTCTTTGTCCTGGATGGTGTCAAACCACTTGAATTTATTGAAACCACACTCATCCAGACAAGTGGAAAGCATTGAACCACACTGTTGATTGTGCTTAATGGTTGGGTACCAGGGGTGAGTGACTGTTCATGTAGTCACTGCAGTATTCATTGGACAGTTCAACTCAGATTCTTGTGAGTGTCAGGATGTTGTTATTTTTAGCTCAAATCTGGATATTGTCAAAGTCTTGCTGCATTTGGTCAAGGGATTCTTCAGTATCTGAGGAATAGCAGATGGTACTGAACGTCTTGTTATCATTGATAAGGATTTCCAATTCTGACCTTATAATGGAGGGAAGGTTATTAACGAATCAGCTGAAGATGGTTGGATCAAGGATACTCTACTGAAAACCTCTTAAGTGATGTTCTTGAGCTTAGATGGTTGACCTCCAACAACTACATCTATCTTTCTTTGTGCCAAGCATGACTCCAACCAGTAAAATGTATTCCCCATGAACTTCAGGGTTGGTAGGGCTCCTTGATCACATTTGGTCAAATGCAACCTTGATATAAAGGAGAGACACTCTCACCTCACCTGTGAAGTTCAACTCTTTTGTCAATGATTGAAATAAGACTGTGACAAGATCAAGAATTGATTGGTTGTGACAGAAACTAAGCATCAGTGCAGAGATTATTGCTGAGAAAGGACTGCTTGATAATACTCGTTGGTGGCTCCCTCTATCATGTTACTGATGATCAAGAGTTGACTGAAGGGCAGTAATTGACTATGTTGGATTTGCTTGCTTTTTTTTGTGTACAGGACATATCTATGGGAGAGAGGAATGTGAGAAACCATCAAGAGAGGTGTGACCCACTGCAATGGGAAGCTGGAACTATGTCAGCAGTGACTCCTAGGCTTGATGCGGGGATTCCTGGAAAGACAGAGGAACATCGGCCGCAGCAATGGTGGAGCAGGAACTTCTGGCTGTGGTAAGCCCAGAGCGTGGGCCTTGCAAAAGTACTGAAGCCATGTTTGGGATCCTGGTCAATGAAGATGAACTCTATTAAAGTACTTTCTTTTTATTCTTTTGTACCTCAAAATAGGCTGGATTGTGGCAACTGAGCACATTTCAGTGTATTTCCCTTGATACATGTGACAATAAATCATTCATTCATTCATTCATACTTGGGCAACTTTCCATATTGCTGTGCAGGTGCTGGTATTCTAGTTGGACTAGGACAGCTTGGCTACGGGATGGCAAGTTCTGGAATATAATTCTTCAGTTTTTTGTAGCATCCCGTATCTGCAACTGTTCCTTAATGTTAGCCTGATCTTTTGCATTGATGTATTAGGCTCTTCCATCATTAAGGATGGGGATGTTTGTGGAGGCTTCTCTTCCAGTGAGTTGTTTAATTGTCTACTGCCATTCATGGCTGGCTGTGACAAGACTGCTGAGCTTAGGTCTGATTTGTCAGTTGTGGAATCACTTAACTCTGTCCATCACTTGCTGCTTTTGCTGTTTGTTGCAAAAGTAGTTCTGTCTCATAGCTTCACCAGACTAACAATTCATTTTTAGGTATGCCTGGTGCTCTGATAATGTCATTGATAGGTACTACTGCATCAGGCAAATTGATAAGGATGAGGTCAAGTGTGTTTCTCCCCTATGTTAGTTCCCTCACAGCCTCCTGCAGACCAGTCTAACAGCTCTGTCCTTTAGATCCTGAACACCTTGATCAGTTGCAATGGAAAGGGATAGATAGATAATGCAGGGCAAGAATCATTGCTGGGGAAAAGGCAATTATGATGCAGTTAGGCAGGATGTAGGATGCATAGCGTGGGGAAGGAAAATGCAGGGATTGGGCCCTTGAAGTGTGGAGATTTTTCAAGGAACACTTACAATATGTCCTTGATAAATGTGTCTTTGTCAGGCAGGGAGAAAGTGGTCGAGTGCGGGAAATTTGGTTTAGGAAAGAAGTCAAATCTCTTGTCAAGAGGAAGAAGGAGGCTTATGTAAAGATGAGACATGAAGACTCATTAGGGCACTTGAGAGTTACAAGTTAGCCAGGAAGAACCTAAAGTGAGAGCTAAAAAGAGCCAGGAGAGGACATGAGAAGTCTTTGGCAGGTAGGATTAAGGAAAACCCTAAAACTTTCTATAGGTATAAAGTAGTGATTAGAGTTAGATTAGGACCAGTCACAGAGAGTAGTGGGAAGTTGCATGTTGAGTCCAAATTGATAAGAGAGATTAGATTAGATTAGATTAGATTAGACTTACAGTGTGGAAACAGGCCCTTCGGCCCAACAAGTGCACACCGACCCGCCGAAGCGCAACCCACCCATACCCCTTACCTAACACTACGGGCAATTTAGCTTGGCCAATTCACCTGACCCGCACATCTTTGGACTGTGGGAGGAAACCGGAGCACCCGGAGGAAACCCACGCAGACACGGGGAGAACGTGCAAACTCCACACAGTCAGTCGCCTGAGTCGGGAAATGAACCCGGGTCTACAGGCGCTGTGAGGCAGCAGTGCTAACCACTGTGCCACCGTGCCGCCCATTCTAAATGAATATTTTTTTGTCAGTATTCACACAGGATAAAAACAAATGTTATTGAGGAGAATACTGAGATACAGACTTTTAGACTACATGGAATTGAGGTTCAAAAGGAGGAGATATTAGTAATTCTGGAAAGTGTCAAAGTAGGTAAGTCCCCAGGGCAGGATGGGATTTATCCTAGGATTCTCTGGGAAGCCAGGGAATAGGTGTCAAGAAACAATGATAGTGGTGTCTGGGATATTGTCTGTATGATATTATTCCATGGAAGATTATGTCAGGCTTTTGCTTGACTCGTTTTGCTGTCTCAATTTTCCACTAGACACCAGATGTAGGTAAAACGGACTTTAAGGGTTAACAGGGCTTTTTTTTTAACCATTGTTGTTTCCAGTACCTAGGTCTATGCAAGGTAATCTGTCTGGTGCCATACACAAAGAAAAGTGACCCTTTGTACTCACTCATTAGCTAAACCAGCACCTGAACAAACTTTTGTATCTGCAGGCTGTTTAAAAGAAGCAACCAGATTTAGAGTTGTCAACCCTCCAGGACTGGTGAGAAGTCACCAGGAATTGAAGATCAGCCTCCAGGATACTACTATATCAAACACCAAACAAAGATCACAAGGACATGAAAATGGGTCATGTTTTTCTGTCTTTTTATTTGAACCCTGGTCTTTGCATCACTTACCATATATAGTTAGGTAAGTGGTGGTAATGTCACTGAATTATTAATCCAGTCACTTGACTTAATACTACCCCTGGTAGCTGGTGGAATTTTGAATGCAATTTTGACTTTGATTTAATGAGCAAAACTGGAAGATAAAGCTCGATTCAATAATGAAACTAATGTTGATAGTCATTAAAAAATCTGGTTCACTTATGTCCTTTAGGGAAAAAAAATCTGTCGTCTTTACATAGTCAGGCCTTAATGTAACTCCAGACTCATAGCAACAGGGTGACTCTTAACTGCCCTCTGAAATGGCTGAGCAAGCCATTGAGTTCAAGGACAATTAGGGATGGACAACAAATATTGGACCAGCCAGCAAACACCCACAGCTCATGAAAGAAAACTGAAAAAGTTAAGAATGAATGCTAAATGTTATTTGGCTGACATTCAAGCACCATCCAATTGGTTCAAGACATTTTCTGCTTTCCTAATGGAAACACAGTGCATCATAAGGATGGATCATAGAAGCATCATAGAATCTTTTCAGTACGGACACACGCTGTCTGGCTCAACAAGTCCATACCAACTCTCCGAAGACCAATCCATCCAGATCCATTCCTCTACCCTATTTCTCTACATTTATCCTGACTAATGCTTTCTGGTTACCTTCCTATTGGAAGTGTGTTGTGAAACTTAAAAGGGTTCAGAAAAGATTTACAAGGATTTTGCCAGGGTTGGAGAATTTGACTATAGGTAGAGGCTGAATAGGCTGGAGCTACTTTCCCTGGAATGTCAGAGGCTGAGAGGTGACCTTATACAGGTTTTTAAACCATGAAGGACATGGATAAGATAAATAGGCAGTCTTTTCCCTGGGTGAAAACAATGACTGCAGATGCTGGAAACCAGATTCTGGATTAGTGGTGCTGGAAGAGCACCGCAGTTCAGGCAGCATCCAAAGTGCAGCGAAATCGACATTTCAGGCAAAAGCCCTTCATCAGGAATAAAGGCGGCGAGCCTGAAGTGTGGAGAGATAAGCTAGAGAAGGGTCGGGATGGGGAGAAAGAAGCACAGAGTACAATGGGTGAGTGGGGGAGGGAATAAAGGTGATAGGTCAGGGAGGAAAGGGTGGAGTGGATAGGTGGAAAAGAAGATTGGCAGGTAGGACAAGTCCAGACAAATCATGGGGACAGTGCTGAGCTGGAAGTTTGGAACTAGGGTGAGGTGGGGCAAGGGGAAATGAGGAAACTGTTGAAGTTCACATCGATGCCCTGGGGTTGAAGTGTTCCGAGGCGGAAGATGAGGCGTTCTTCCTCCAGGCGTCTGGTGGTGAGGGAGCGGTGGTGAAGGAGGCCCAGGACCTCCATGTCCTCGGCAGAGTGGGAGGGGGAGTTGAAATGTTGGGCCACGGGGCGATGTGGTTGATTGGTGCGGGTATCCCAGAGATGTTCCCTAAAGCGCTCTGCTAGGAGGCGCCCAGTCTCCCCAATGTAGAGGAGACCACATCGGGAGCAACGGATACAATAAATGATATTGGTGGATGTGCAGGTAAAACTTAGATAGATGTGAAAGGCTCCTTTAGGGCCTTGGATAGAGGTGAGGGAGAAGGTGTGGGCACAGGTTTTACAGTTCCTGCGGTGGCAGGGGAAAGTGCCAGGATGGGAGGGTGGGTTGTAGGGGGGCGTGGACCTGACCAGGTAGTCACGGAGGGAACGGTCTTTGCGGAAGGTGGAAAGTGGTAGGGAGGGGAAAATATCCCTGGGGTCTTTTTGGAGGTGGTGGAAATGTCGGCGGATGATTTGGTTTATGCGAAGGTTTATAGGGTGGAAGGTGAGCACCAGGGGCGTTCTGTCCTTGTTACGGTTGGAGGGGTGGGGTCTGAGGGCAGAAGTGTGGGATGTGGACGAGATGCATTGGAGGGCATCTTTAACCACGTTGAAAGGGAAATTGCGGTCTCTAAAGAAGGAGGCCATTTGGTGTGTTCTATAGTGGAACTGGTCCTGTATCAGTGTCAAGTCGGTCGTCATTGATGGAGATGGAGAGGTCCAGGAAGGGGATGGAGGTGTCAGAGATGGTCTGGGTAAATTTAAGGTCAGGGTGGAATGTGTTGGTGAAATTGATGAATTGCTCAACCTCCTTGCGGGAGCATGAGGTGGCGCCAATGCAGTCATCAATGTAGCGGAGGAAGAGGTGGGGAGTGGTGCTGGTGTAATTACAGAAAATCAACTATTCTACGTAGGCAACAAAGAGACAGGCATAACTGGGGCCCATATGTGTGCCCATGGCTGTCCCTTTGGTCTGGAGGAAGTGGAAGGATTCAAAGGAGAAATTGTTAAGGGTGAGGACCAGTTCGGCCAAACGAATGAGAGTGTCGGTGAGAAGGTACTGTTGGGGACGTCTGGAGAGGAAAAAACGGAGAGCTTGGATGCCCTGGTCATGGCAGATGGAGGTGTAGAGGGATTGGATATCCATGGTGAAGATGAGGCGTTGGGGGCTGGGGAAACGAAAGTCTTGGAGGAGGTGGAGGGCGTGGGTGGTGTCTCGAACATATGTGGGGAGTTCCCAGACTAGGGGGGATAGGACAGTGTCGAGGTAGGTAGAGATGAGTTTGGTGGGGCAGGAGCATGCTGACATAATGGGTCGGCCAGGGTGGTCAGGCCTGTGGATCGTGGGAAGGAGGTAGAACTGGGCAGTGTGGGGTTCCTGGACTATGAGGGTGGAAGCTGTGGGTGGGAGATCTCCTGAGGTGATGAGGTTCTGTATGGTCTTGGAGATGATGGTTTGGTGATAGGGAGTGTGGTCATGGTCAAGGAGGCAGTAGGAAGAGGTGTCCTCGAGTTGGCGTTTGGTTCTCATGGTCAACCCTATCTAAACTCCTAATCATCTTGTACACCTCTATCAAGTCACCCCTAAACCTTCTTTTCTCCAATGAAAACAGCCCCAAGTGCCTCAGCCTTTCCTCATACGATCTTCCTACCATACCAGGCAACATCCTGGGAAACCTCCTCTGCACCCGTTTCAGTGCCTCCACATCCTTCCTATAGTATGGCGACCAAAACTGCACACAATACTCCAGATGCGGCCGCACCAGAGTCTTATACAACTGCAACATGACCTCAGGACTCCGGAACTCAATTCCTCTGCCAATAAAAGCCCAGTACACCATATGCCTTCTTCATAGCACTACTTACCAGGGTGGCAACTTTCAGAGGTCTGTGTACATGGACACCAAGATCCCTCTGCTCATCCACAATACCAACGATCCAACCATGAACCCAGTACCCCATCTTCTTGTTACTCTTACCAAAGTGAATCACTTCACACTTAGCTACATTGAACTCCATTTGCCACCTTTCTGCCCAGCTCTGCAGCTTATCTATATTCACACTGTAACCTGCTACATCCTTCCTCACTGTCAGCAACTCCACCAACTTTCGTATCATCCGCAAACTTGCTCACCCAACCTTCTAGCCCTTCCTCCAGGTCATTTATAAAAATGACAAACAGCAATGGTCCCAAAACAGATCCTTGCGGAACACTGCTGGTAACTGCACTCCAAGATGAACCTTTACCATCAACTACTACCCTCTGTCTTCTTCCAGCCAGCCAATTCCTAATCCAAACCTCCAACTCACCCTCAATGCCATACCTCCGTATTTTTTGCAGTAGCCTACAACCTTATCAAACGCCTTACTAAAATCCATATACACCACATCTACAGCTTTACCCTCGTCCACCTCCTTAGTTACCTTCTCAAAGAATTCAATAAGGTTAGTGAGGCACGACCTGCCCTTCACAAAACCATGCTGACTATCCTTGATCACATTATTCCTATCCAGATGTTCATAAATCCTATCCCTTACAATTCTCTCTAAGAATTTGCCCACAACAGAAGTGAGATTCACCGACCTATAGTTACTAGGGTTATCCCTACTCCCCTTCTTGAACAAGGGAACTACATTTGCTATCCTCCAGTCTTCTGGCACTATTCCTGTAGACAACGAGGATATAAAAATCGAGGCCAATGGCTCCGCAATCTCCTCCCTTGCTTCCCAGAGAATCCTAGGATAAATGCCATCAGGACCAGGGGACTTATCTATTTTCACCCTTTCCAGAATTTCCAACACCTCTTCCTTACATACCTCAAAGCTATCCATTCTAATTAATTGTGACTCAATATTCACATCGGCAACAATGTTCTGTTCCTGAGTGAATATTGATGAAAAATATTCATTCAGTGTCTCCCCAATCTCTTCAGCCTCCACATGCAACTTCCCACTACTATCCTTGACTGGACCTATTCCTACCCTAATCATTCTTTTATTCTTGACATACCTATAGAAAGCCTTTGGGTTTTCCCTAATCCTACCAACCAAGGACTTTTCATGTCCCCTCCTTGCTGCTCTTAGCTCTCTCTTTAGATCCTTCCTGGCTACCTTATAACTCTCAATTGCCCCAATTGAACTTTCACGCCTCATCTTTGCATAAGCCACCCTCTTCCCTTTAACAAGGGATTCCAATTCCTTATTAAACCACGGCTCCCTCACACGACTCTTTCCTCCTTGTCTGACAGGTACATACTTATCAAGGACACTCAATAGTTGCTCCTTGAACAAGCTCCACATATCGATTGCACCCTTCCCTTGAAGCCTACTTTTCCAAGCCACGCATCCTAAGTCATGCCTCACCACATCATAATTTCCCTGCCCCCAGCTATAACTCTTGCCCTCTCCATCACCAGAGTAAAAGTCACCGAATTTTGGTCACTGTCCCCAAAGTGCTCACCTACCTCTAATTCTAACACCTGGCCTGGTTCATTACCCAGAACCAAATCCAGTATGGCCTCACCTCTTGTTGATCTGTCGACATACTGTGTCAGGAAACCCTCCTACACACATTGGACAAACACCGATCCATCTAACGTACTTGAACTATAGCTTTCCCAGTCAATATCTGGGAAGTTAAAGTCCCCCATAACAACCACGCTATTACTTTCACTCTTCTCCTGAATCACCCTCGCAATCCTACATCTCTAGCACTATTAGGAGGCCTGTAGAAAACTCCTAACAGGGTGACCTCACCTTTCCTATTTCTAACCTCAGCCCAAACTACCTCAGATGGCGAGTCTTCAACCATCGTCCTTTCCACCGCTGTAATACTATCTTTGACAAGCAATGCCACACCTCCCCCTCTTATACCCCCACCTCTGACCCTACTAAAACATTTAAACCCTGGAACCTGCAACAGCCAATCCTGTCCCTGGTCCAACCATGTCTCCGTAATAGCCACAACATCGAAATCCCAGGTACCAACCCACGCTGCCAGTTCACCTACCTTATTTCGTATACTTCTCACTAAGAAGTATACACACTTCAAGCCACCTTCCTGTTTACAGGTACCCTCCTTCGAGATTGATGCCATGTTCCTAACCTCCCTACACTCCAGGTCCTGCACCCTAAAGTTACAGTCTAGGTTCCCATGCCCCTGCAGAGTTAGTTTAAACCCCCCCAAAAAGCACTAGCAAACCTCCCCCCAAGGATACTGGTGCCCCTCAGGTTCAGGTGTAGACCATCCTGTTTACAGAGGTCCCACCTTCCCCAGAAAGAACCCCAGTTATCCAGATACTGGAATCCCTCCCTCCTGCACCATCCCTGTAGCCACGTATTTAACTGCTCTCTCTCGCTATTCCTCGACTCTCTATCACGTGGCACGGGTAACAAACCAGAGACAACAACTCTGTTTGTTCTAACTCTGAGCTTCCAATCTAGCTCCCTGAAAGCCATCCTAACATCCTCATCCCTCTTCCTACCTACGTCGTTGGTGCCAATGTGGACCACAACTTCGGGCAGTTCCCCATCCCCCTTAAGAATGGAGTGGGGGCTTAACCTGTAACTGGAGTGGGTGTGATGGTGGGGGAATGGGGGTGGAGTCATGAGCAGGGGTAGTGTTCCCCTCAGATTCTGGGGTTGGGGATAGTGACAGTGGGGTCTGTGGGGGGCATGTCAGCAGAATGCAGGTGAGTGGCGCTGGTGGGGGCGGAAGTGGTGGCAGGCACAGCAGTAGGGGTGGTGGAAGTCACTGAGCGTGTGGCATCAGCGATGATGTGAGGGGTGGATGTGATGTCACTTGTGATGCATGAGGAATTGTGAGGGGCAGAAGTGGTTGTGGGAGTGGCCATGATGAGGGCGGAAGTGACATCATCAATCAGCGTGGGGTGGTAGCTGCATCAGCCGCATGGCTACTGACGTCTGAGTAGTTTCCGAGGCCAGGGGAATCTTCTGGAATGTTTGAGGAGCACTGGTTATGGAGGTGGTTAGATAAACGTTTGTTGTACTTACAGTTTTTGATGTTTGAGATGGAGTTGAAGTACTGTTTGTTGAGAGTATGAATTCTCCTGAGGATGTAATACAGAGTGGGTCCTTTGCAATTCTGAGAGAGTGTGGCCCTCAGCTGAGGCAGGGCTGACTGTAGAGAGGTTAGGTGCTGAGCTGAGGAGTCCAGAACTAGAGGGCATAGGTTTAGGGTGAGAGGGAAAAGATATAAAAGAAACATAAAGGGCAAACCTTGCATGCAGAGGGTGGTGCGTGTATGGAATGAGCTTCCAGAGGAAGTGGTGGAGGCTGGTACAATTGCAACATTTGAAAGGCATCTGGATGAGTATAGGAATCGGAACGGTTTGGAGGAATATGGACTGGGTGCTGGCAGGTGAGACTAGATTAGGTTAGGAATGGGTGGGACCAAATGGTCTGTTTCCATGCTGTACATCTCTATGATTCTGTGACTTTAAACTACACATCCCTGAACACTATGGGCAATTTAACATGGCTAATTCACCTAACCTGCACATCTTTGGATGTGTTGGCTGGCTCATGATTGAAGTCCGGGGACAAGTCATCTGATGAAACCTCCTGGAACACATTTATTCTCAGTTGATACACTTTCCAGGCTCCAATCTAATGAACTAAGGTGCCCAATCTCTGTGGAACTTCATTGAATTGAAACCGGTTTTGCCATTCTGAGTGTTCCTCTTATACATAAGTCTTCACTGACAAGTAACGTTTAAATGGTTTCCAAATTTGCATGTTTATAACACTTCTACATTGAGTGTCAGTAGAAGATTATATTTCTGAGTGATTATCCATATTGCAAAAAGGCTATCGCGCATGTGCAAATGCAGACAGTGACACATCACCTGAATGCAGTAAAACAGACCATTGCAAGCATCGTGGAAGCACCAGCTACTTCATGCCCATTGACGTCATCATCAGCACACACGCCAATGACAAGGATTGGGTAGGGGCATGATGAGGTGGGGTCTGGCACTCTGGAAGGATAGACAGGCTGGGATTGAGAATGAGAGGAGAAGTGTTGGGAGGTCTGCACGACAAGTAGAGGAGGATGGTTGATGGGACGTCTGTGCTGGAAATGGGGCTTGGGGGAAGCCTGCTTCAGGAATCGGAATGGGGAGGTGATCTACATGAGAAGCATGCCTACCTTTCTTCCCTGGGAGTTATGGGAAGGCTGGGACAAGAGGCAGCAGGGTTAGTGGATGAGAGATAGATGCCACCAGGGGTATGAAGGAGTGGGGATGCCACAGAGAAGGGAGAATAATTTCAAAACAAATTAAATTCTTTTTATTTTGTCATTGAAGGACTTCTTGTTACATTGAGGCAGTGCCATCTATAGGCAGGCAGTTCCTTCATTGTCAATTGAGAATTATGTCAACGTTCTTTCTGCTCTTTGTTCCACTGAGAGATGGGGCTCATGGGATAATTTGCCTTAAATTGTTCATTGTTCTCCCACTAGCTTGTATGGGCTGAGAGGGTCCTCCTAGTATTAACATGACTCAGTCTACCAGATAAAAGCCCATAACGGTAAATAATCCTTCAGTACAAAGTAACATCATGTGATTAAAGACTGAAAAGGTTGTTCTTAGTGTATCCTCAAAATGACCGTGAATAGTTTCACTCTGTGAATTAAAAGTTTGCTAAGTATCAACAACTTTTAAAATGTCTGAGAGTTATTGAGATTCAATTCTGGAAATGGCTTACCCTCATTAACCTTTGAACATACATTTACTGACAGTGTTGCCTGTGAAAGAATATTAGGGAATTAAGGGCTTTCTGCCAAACAGTCGTGAAGTTTTCAGGGAAAATATCTCACTAACTCCTTAATTATCTTCCATTCTGCTCTCTTATCTATGTCTATTGATACAAATAGTTGAGAGTGTGGTGCTGGAAAAGCACAGCAGGTCAGGCAGCATCCGAGGAGGAGGAGAATCAATGTTTCAAGCATTACTGATCGTAGACAAATAACAGAATATTCTCTGGAATGGACAATTATGACATTGCGAGAAATCACAACCACAGCAGAACTCCATCCAAATTACAGAGAAAAGGAGCCTTCAGCAAATGTAGTGCTAACAATGAACAAGTTGACCAATGGAGTGCCACAAGGATCGGTGCTGGGCCCTCTACTTTTTGTAGATTTGGATGCAAGCATAAGAGGTACAGTCAGTATGTTTGCAGATGATACCAAAATTGGAGGTGTAGTGGGCAGCGAAGAGGGTTACCTCAGATTACAACAGAATCTGGACCAGATGGGCCAATGGGCTGAGAAGTGGCAGATAGAGTTTAATTTAGATAAATGCGAGGTGCTGCATTTTGGGAAAGCAAATCTTAGCAGGACGTATACTCTTAATGGTAAGGTCCTAGGGAGTGTTGCTGAACAAAGAGACCTTGGAGTGCAGGTTCATAGCTCCTTGAAAGTGGAGTTGCAGGTAGATAGGATAGTGAAGAAGGCATTTGATATGCCTTCATTATACGCTCTTTATTGGTCAGAGTATTGAGTACAGGAGTTGGGAGGTCATGTTGTGGCTGTACAGGACATTGGTTAGGCTACTGTAGGAATATTGCAATTCTGGTCTCCTTCCTATCGGAAAGATGTTGTGAATCTTGAAAGGGTTCAGAAAGGATTTACAAGGATCTTGCCAGGGTTGGAGGATTTGAGCTATAAGGAGATGCTGAACAGGCTGGGGCTGTTTTCCCTGGAGCGTTGGAGGCTGAGGGGTGACCTTATAGAGGTTTACAAAATTATGAGGGGCATGGATAGGATAAATAGACAAAGACTTTTCCCTGGGATCGGGGAGTCCAGAACTAGAGGACATAGGTTTAGGATGAGAGGGGAAAGATATAAAAGAGACCTAAGGGGCAGCGTTTTCACACAGAGGGTGGTGCATGTATGGAATGAGCTGCCAGAGGATGTGGTGGAGGTTGGTACAATTGCAACATTTAAGAGGCATTTAGATGGGTATATGAATAGGAAGGGTTTAGAGGGACATGGGCCGGGTGCTGGCAGGTGGGACTAGATTGGGTTGGGATATCTGGTCAGCGTGACAGGAGGATCCGAATGGTCTGTTTCCATGCTGTACATCTCTATGACACTATGACTCTAATTTATCTGCTTCTCAAGGTTGCCACAGTACTGTATGCTTTTAGCAGGATAATGGTGAAAGACTCAATAAAGAGTAAAGCGCTTCAATTGAAAACACCATCAAATGTCAGGTCCAAGGCTCTGATTGTAATTGGGGACTGGGTATTAGTTTACAATGACTTAGTTTTGCTTTGGGTCAGGATAAATGAAGGTGAGCTGATTCTTATTTTTTTTTTGTTTGAAGTGTGAATCATGCCCAGTTGGAGGCCAAGAGGCCAAGATAATGTTTCATTGTGTCTTGCCAAACTTACAGCATTAATTGTCTTTTGAGCCCATGCAGTGAGAAGATATCTCATTTCCATCCCAACTTACCACACACCACTCCTGGAGCAATTCACCACTCAGCCAACATCCTCCCTAAGAACAGTATCTTCTAAATTTTGCTGTGTGTCTGAAGCAATGTGTTGGTGGAAGGAGTAAGGGGAGGTGGCAGAGAAGGGAAGGCTGATGCCACTCTTGTCTGAGAGGGATCTGGAATTCTTTGAAGATGAGATGGTTGAGGGGTGGGGAGTCCAAATCCTGGAGGGCCATCAGAGGATGCCATACCACCAGACCCAAGCAGCCTGCTCAGAGATCACTCCCTGGTTCAGTACCATCTTCAGGGAGAGGAGGACTGGTTGAAGAGTTGGAGAACAGTGCGGGAAGTAGGTCAATGATTTCCAGCACTCCATCAAGTTAAGTTCAGTACTAAGTTCATACTTATCTAAGTCACCATACCCATCTGCCATCAATGTTTGCGTTTTGAGTCTCTTGCGCTCTTGCGCTGCATGAAACACCTTCCCTCACTCTCTGTCATTTGTTTGCTTTGTGATGACTGGACTGTACACTCTGTAACAGCTGTGACCAAAAAGGTGTGTCAGTGCAGCATTCGCTCTGAGACTGCAGTGTTGAAAGAACCATCAGGAACATTTGAATACATGTTTTACCGTCAATGACACCTAAACCTAGAGTGCCACTTAATTAAAGAAAAATCTTTACCACTTTACCACCAAATTTGATGAATTGAAGGTCACTTGCATCCTCCCACACCATGAATCCCACCTGACCTCTGCACTTCACTCCTTGCAAGACCCCAATACATTTCCCCTATATGCACCAGCCCCATTATTTGTATATTATCCATTTGCCTCCATTTCTCTCATTAATGGATGTGTGGGATTCTGCAAAGGTAGAGGGGGTCAGACATCCATTTCCTCACTGTGCTTGAGGAAAAGATTCTTTTCCTTGTGGAGGAAGACCATGACCGCTCCTATGACAGTGTAAACATCAATGTCCCGATACCAGAGTAAGTAATGTTTGCCATACCACTGTAACAATCCCATTAACCTGACAATGAATACTATGACTTATTCTTAGAGATGGACTAATCTTGCCAAGGACCACCTTGTCTCCCACAGATGATGTTCCTCAACCTTCCTGATCTACCTGGATGAGGGTACCAGCAGCACAGATGATGACAGGTCAGTGGAAGTTGTAAAGGTGCACATTGTATTTCAGTTATGGACTGCTCCGTAGATGGGGGAAGCAGAAACACCTTAGACCACTGACACTCAAAGGACCACCGAAGACTAGGCAGTCTTGATGAAGAGAGACATCATGTAGGCTCACAGGTACAATTGCAGCATGCAGTTCTTCAAGTCTATGTGGTCTTCTTTGCTGAGAATGTGGGGTGATCACTGTCTGTCATTGTTCAGACACTGCAGTAATGCAGCTCATCATGCAACCATCAGTCAGTTTGGTGGGGTCAGTTTGGTGACTACACACTCAAAGTCCATAGGAGAGCAGCAGACATTTGCACTTCTTCACCTACACATTAGTCTTCAGTCCAAAAGCAGGGCTAAAGTGGGACGAGGAGGCTTGAGCATGGTCCAGGTCCTTACTCCTCCCAAGTGAGAGGCCAGTGTCAGAACACACGAAGGACCCTCAACAACTACCAGTCAGGAGACTGAATAGGTGGCTGGGCCCTCCACCTCCAATTTGCCTGTCCTCCCATCGACGGACCAGTGAGGGGGATCATTTGCTTCTGACAAGAAGATTCTTGGTGTTTCCTGACAAGTCCCCATGGGACCAAACCCACCCAACCACGTCTCAAACCAATGAGTACCATTAAGTGATGAGCTCCCTTCTCTCCATGTACAGAGTAGGGGAACTCAGTGAGTCATGGCAGGAGGGAGATGAAAAAACTTTAATAATGGCATGTGGGGTTGACAGCTAGAAAGCGGGTGGAAATGTTTCTTCACCATACTTTGTCATGTCATAAATTTTGGTTCCAACCAATGGACTGAAAATGTGTTGCTGGTTAAAGCGCAGCAGGTCAGGCAGCATCCAAGGAACAGGAAATTCGACGTTTCGGGCATAAGCCCTTCATATGCCCGAAACGTCGAATTTCCTGTTCCTTGGATGCTGCCTGACCTGCTGCGCTTTATACAGCAACACATTTTCAGCTCTGATCTCCAGCATCTACAGACCTCACTTTTTATTCCAACCAATGGAACATAAATAGTTACAACATTTCATAAACTCCTGTGTTTCACTGTTTATGTGATAGTTCCTGTCTCGTTTGTGCTGGTGATGCTTCTTAGTGTCTTGTGGCATCATTCCTTGGCTAATAATTAGGCACCATGGATCAGTGATTAGTACTGCTGCCTTACAGCACCCAGCCTTGGGCAACTGATTGCATGGAATTTGCACATTCTCCTCGTGTCTGTACAGGGTTCCTCCAAGTGTTCCAGTTTTCTCTCTTAGTCCAAAGATGTGTAACTTAGCTTGGCCATGCTAAATTGCCAGCAGTCCATGGATATGCTGGTCAGGTGATTTAGTCTTGGTAAATGCAGGTAATGGGGATAGGTTGGTTGGGGGGTGGGGGGAGGCGGTTGATCCTGGGTGGTGTGCTGTTCAGAAGGTCAATGCAAACTCGATTGGTCAAATAGCTTCTTTCTTCTCACTAAGGATTCTAAGAGTGCACATTGATCACCAACTACAATATGTGGGAAAAGTGTTAACAATGTGCCTACATGGCATTGGCACATCTTACCTCTGCCCTGTAGTTATCACCTCATGTTGGACTATTGTGTGCACAGGAGGATGCATCTCAGAGAGCTCCCCAACAGCGGTGATTACAGGGAGGTGTAAGCAAAATAGTCAAAGCAGCAGGATGACAAAGGGGAAGACAACCTACATGCCTGCATGTTCAATATGTCATGGGATGGAGGGCAATATTGTTTCCCTATGAAATCTCGGTGATTGGTTGCAGATGCAGATACTCCCTCCCTCCCTCACTTACCCCATCCCATTGTGAGGCCCTTCACAGCCATTCACCTGAACAATGTATGTCATCTATGTGCTTCATGATGGGGATGGCAGTGAATGGTCTTCTGCTTATGGCTTTCAGCCTCAGTGTTAATATGTTATTAAGACTCCCAACATCACCTTCTCCTTTCTTGGTGCCCATTACATTAACTTCCCTAGACATTACCCAAGCAGTGAATACTAGCTTCATGTCCCCTCTTCCCTTAGCCCCTTTCCCCTTTACTTTCTGTGAATGGAGGCAAATGGACAGCTATGGCTCACACCCTTGAGGAACATGATCTGTCAGCACTCAAGCTTAGCTGCTCGAATCTCTGGCTAGTCGATACACGCACCCAGACCATGACAATCCCTCCCCCACTCTCCATCTAGTCTGACCCATAAGGAAACAAAGGACTGAACATGACCTATGGGCGACACGGTGGCACAGTAATTAGCACTACTGCCTCACAGCACCAGAGACCCGGATTCAATTCCCGCCTGAGGCGACTGACTGTGTAGAGTTTGCATATTTTCCCTGTGTCTGCGTGGGTTTGCTCCAGTTTCCTCCCACAGTCCAAAATGTGCAGTTCAGGTGAATTGGCCATGCTAAATTGCCCGTAGTGTTAGGTATTGGGGCAAATGTAGGGGTATGGGTGGGTGTGGACTTGTTGGGCCGAAAGGGCTGTTTCCACACTGTAAGTAATTTAATCTAATCATCCCTTGAGCATGAACACATGGTCCCGCTGTGCAATGCAACCCTGACTGGACCTTTGATTGCAGCCAAAGACTGGGAAAGGAATAGGAAGCTTCCTATGACTTTTTGTATCGGGCCCTTCATGAACTGATGAGTGACCCCATGAAAATTCACTGATGATTACCCCCTAATACTTTCAGATATGTCCCGTTGCTTGCTGCAGTTTCTGTGTGCTTGGCGAGACTGATGAGGGCTATAGTGCAGGAGCTAGAGTGATGTCACAAACTGACATACAACAAGCTATCCACACACTTGACTGAGAACTGTTGCCACCAACCTGTTTGCCTGACTGTGTGAATTGCCAGATCAAGGCATGACAAGGCAGGGCATGGCACACTAAAGTGTGGCATTAGACTCCAAGTAAATGCTCACACAGGAAGTAAGGGGGCAGCTGTGGAATATGTTCCTTTTCATGTGCAGTTCCCGTAACCAATGCAACTGTACACTCCTGATTACTGATGTGCCCTCCTAGACTAGTCTGTCCTTACAGGGCAGAGTGCCATTGTTTTGGAGGAAGCCAAATGGCTCCATGAAAGTGGAGTGCAAATGTCTCTGGTGGAAGGTTACATGTGGCTGGTACTGGTGCATTATGTCTTGCTCTGTAGTTTGGCTGTAAGCAAGACAGAGGTCATTCAGTGGAGGTGGTGAATTGAAGCTGCCATGAGCCCATTCTGATTTTCAAGGCTCATTTCCCCAATGACTAGTTAGCATGTGACTTTGGTAAGATTGCAACCTTTGGCGAGTTGAGTTATTAAGAAGCAATATTTAAAAAGCAATATTAAACATCAACTGGGAATTCACTACAGCCGGGCAAGAATCTTACCACACAGCTTGGGAAAAGCATACAAGATGTGGTGAGATGGTCTCAAGAACAAGATGAGGCTTATTGAACATCTTACTCAATCCTCGCAGACTTCACACCATTGCCGACAACACTGAGAACACAGAATAACTTTGCCTACTATTTTGAATTCTGGTGCACTCACTTAAACATCATCTGACGCCTTTGCAGCCATGCAGAACAGGAAAGCACTGAACAATGGCTTGAACAGATGCCCTATTCATAGAATCCCTACAGTGTGTAAGCAGGCCATTCAGCCCATCGACTCCAAACTGACCTTCTGAACCGCATCCCACACAGCTCCACCCCATTACCTTTCCCTGTAATCCTGTATTTCCCATGGCTAATTCACCTAGCCTGCATATGCCTAGACACAATGGGAAATTTAGCATGGCCAAACCTGCACATCTTTGGACTGTGGGAGGAAACCAGATCACCCAGAGGAAACCCATGTAAACAGAGGGAGAAGGTGCAAACTCCACACAGACAGTCACCTGAGGGTGGAATCAAATCCGGATCCCTGATGCAGTGAGGCAGCAATGCTAACCACTGAGCCAACTTGCCAGTATTCTTCGAGAGTAGGTACCTCCACAGGCAAATTAGGAGTGAAAATTAAAGAATTCAGAGCAGCCTAGTTCTAACATCTGTATGACCTCAGCAGACATGCTGTTCACTTAGGAATGATGAACTGCAGTGAAAAACTAAGAGATTGAGAATCTGAGGACACTGATTTCATCAATAAATCCTAAAGACCTGTACCAGAGGTGGATTACAGAGATAAAACCTCAGTGCTGGAAATTGAAATTCAGCAACCTTCACAGTAGCCATGAGTTTTAGACTAGCCTTGGTTTAAATTGCTGTCAGCCTGTGCAGTTACTCGTAAAAGATGCAGGCAAGAAATCATAATAAAAAATGTCAGATTCTAGCAGCCAATAATCTTTAACAAAAAACATCAAAATTATATTTTCAGAAGTAGATTAACCTCTTGCATACACTTCTAACATGGATACACAATGGAACAATGGCTCCCAATTATCAGAAAACCATGCCTAAGACACAAGTTGTGCATCAAGACTGAGCAGAAGTCCTGATGCATGAACCTGTGGGGAAGTACTCAGGAAGCGTCAACACCCAGTGGATAATTTCTTGTCCTCCAGGACCATGTGTGAATAATTTTGATTTTGAGTTAGAATTGGAGACTTGAGGCCATTCTGCATAACTTATTGGGATATTTCGCCAGGAACTGTTACGCAATTTACAATCTGGTCTAACTCCTGTGTAACTCCACAACTCAAATCCACTACACCCACAGCCTTTCAACCACTGTCTCCAGTGATGCCCTACCTCCCAGCAAACTGGCCCGACTTCTCCCTGACCCAACCATGCCCCAACCACATGCCTATTTGGGCAGCATGGTTGCACTGTGGTTAGCACTAGTGTCTCACAACACCAGGAACCCTGGTTTGAAACCATCCTCAGGTGACTGTCTGTGTGGAGTGTACATATTCTGTCATGTCTGAAAGGGTTTCCTTAGCTGCTCCAATTTCTTCCCACATTTCAAAGTCGTGCAGATTAGATGGATTGGCCATGTTAAAGGGATATACAGGCCAGGTGGGTTGCCCATGGGAAGTGGAGGGCTACTTGGTTAGGGCATATGGCGTGGTTCTGGTGGGACACTCTTTAGAGGGGCAGTGGAGACTTGATGGGTCAAATGGCCTGCTTCCACACTGTAGAGAGTCCATGATTCTATTCCTTTAAGTGACTATCTCCCCACCACCTGACAAGCCCCTGATCACGTTACACCTTGTCACCCAGCTATGAGACCGTAAGATCATAAAATATAGGAGCAGAATTAGACCATTCAGCCCATTGATTATGGCTGATATGTTTCCTAACCACATTCTCCCGCCTTCTCTTTGTAACCTTTGATCCCCTTGCTAATCGAGAATTTATATATCTTTGTCTCTTAAGTACCCTCAATAACTTGAACTCCACAACATTCTACATCAATTCATTCTACAGATTAATCACTCCTAGCTGAAGAAATTTCTCCTCATTTCTAAAGGGTCTAATTTATCCAGGTCTAAAGGGTAATCTCTTCATGTTGAGGTTTGTGCCTTTGTGTCCTAGGCTCTCCTAATAGTGGAAACATGTTCTTCATATCCACTCAATGCAATCCTCTCAATATTCTGAAAACTTGTATCAGATTCCCTTCATCATTCTGAATTCCCATAATCAGAGTTCTCAAGTGTTCCTCATACCACAAGGTCTTCATTCCTGTGATCATTGTTGTGAACTTCCTCTGGACCTCTCCAAGGCCATCACATCCTTCCTTAGATACAGGGCCCAAAACTGCAACTCAGTGATCACAAATGCCCTCCCAGACCTGACCCCCATCTTGCCCAATCACCCTATTATCATCCTTTCACTCAGTTATGCATTGATTCAAGTTCATTGACCTCAAACATTTGACTATCTCCTAACCTGACTCCAGTACCATTGAACTCTTGACTATGTTCAGACTATGTCCAGACTCAATTCAACTAGCCCCTGACCATCCATTATTCACTGACCTGAGTAGTTTACTGCTCCTCCCACCACTGACCTAACAACCAAGGATCATACAAATTCTGTTCCATACCCCAGACCTGACACCACTCTCCAGTTCACTCATACTGAATTCATTCATTCATTCACTGGTGTTCCCTCACAGATGAGGATGACTCTCTTCCACTTTCAGTGAGTCTGTTGGTGGCTGTATAGAGTGAAATGGCTTCCGCAGGTTTTGCTTTATTTGGGGCAGAAGGTGATTGCGGGAAGGGGTGGATGGAGCATTTGTGTGGCAATGCTCTCCTTACTCTGTTTTCACCTGGCTTCCGTTTTTTCCTGACAGCAAATCTCAAGGTGGTCAACGCCTTCCCAGATGCTCATCCTCCACTTTGGATGGTCTTGAGCCAGAGATCTCCAGGCGTCTTTTGATTTGATTTGATTTATTATTGTCACGTACCTCGGTACAGTGAAAAGTTCAATTTTGTGTGAGAATAAGGAATACAATACTACAGCTGCAGAGGTATACCAAAAACAAGATCAACATTGCATTTAAAATTTGTGAGGTCCATTCAGAAACCTAATAACAGTGGGGAAGAAGGTGTACTTGAGTCTATTGGTTCATGTGTTTAAACTTTTTTATCATCTGCCTGATGTAAGAGGTTGGAAGAGATTATAATCAGGGTGGAAGGGACTTTGATTATGTTGGCTACCTTTCTGAGACAGTGAGAAGTATAGATGCAGTCAATGGCTAGAAGATTGGCTTTCGTGATGGACTGGACTGTATTAACAACACTCTGGAGTTTTTTACAGTCCTTGGCAGGTGTTCATGGAATGCCACACTTCACTAATGAGGCCCTGAGGTAACATTCTATCCACCTAGGGCTCACCTAACGTGTCCAGCCCATTGCTGTCAATTAATGGTAGTCAGTAACTTAATGCTGGGGATGTAGGCCTGGTCAAGGACGTTGGTGTTGATATGTCTTTCTTCCCAGCAGATTAGCAGGATCTTGCACAGGTACTATTGGTGGTATGGCTCCAGCACCTAGAGATATCTATTGTAATCAGTCCATGTCTCAGAGCCTTCCAGGAGGACAGCAACCACAACAGATTGTCCTTTCCACAATGCCGGGCCAGGTTGGTGGAAGAATTTCATCTTACGGATGTCAGGGTGTGACCCATGCTCTCAAACTCTTCTTTCAGGGTGTTGACAATGGTTTGGAGTACATCTTCTGAGATTTCACATACACAAACATCATCTGCGTACTGCTGCTCAATTACACAGGTTGGGGTGACTTTGACTTTGGCTCAAAGGCGTGGAGGTTGTGTAATTTCACGTTGGTTCTGTAAGTTAGCTCCACTCCAGCGGGGAGCTTGTCAGCAGTGAGGTGAAGCATTGCAGTGAGATAGTTCGAGAATAGTGTTGGGGCAATGATGCAGCCCTGCTTGGCACTGGTCAAAATGAGGAATGGGTTAGTGGTGGAGACACTTTTCATCCCCATGACTTTGTTGCAGATTAGGCAAAGGATGGTGACAAACACCATATAGCAACCAAAGATGATAATGGTGCTCTATAATGCTTCCTGATTGACTATGTAAGATCGAAAAAGACCACTTGTGGGATTACATTCTTTTCTCTGCATTTTTCCTGCAGCTATCACACAGTGAAAATCATGTTTAATAGCCACACACTGATTCGAGAGGAGTTCCTCAGCCACAGGGAGGAGACAGTTGAGGAGGACCTTGGAGACGATTTTTCAAACAGTCAGTACCGGGGAATTCCCCTGGCATTACCACAGTCACACTGCAGCCATCTACCCACTCGCACATGCAACCACTTTATCCAACTATCCATTCATTCATTCACCACTCCACCTATTCATTCATTAATTCACTCACTCATTCACAGTCTCCAAGGATGAACCTCTTAAGTTTATCTGAGTGTGCAGCTTGTGCATTTGGGGTTAGGTCTGATCTGACCCCAACTCAACACCACTTTGATCTAGCTCCATACATTTTTCCGACAGTCAAAATCAGACAATCCTGGACAAACTGCACAGCAGCCTCAGGATGAGAATTTATTTTATGGATTACAGCATTGCCTCTGATCAGAAGCAAAGGGCAAGTAATCATTTGAGGACTTTATGAACCTGAGAACTTTAAAAATATCCAAGCTCATTGCAATCTGCAACAAAGTATACAGAAATATTTTGTCCAACAGATCCCTCAATGGCTGTACTGGTAAAGAATGTTGAAAACAAAGATAAAGTTTGGTTTCATAATTTAAAGTGGAGTTCACATCAGCCCAAAACAGGAGTTAATCAAAGAGATGAGAAAACCACTGCTAACTGAGCTGATCTCAGCTGGAGAAGTGAAAGGACGCCAAGAGTGATCTCAGACATGAACAAAAAACAAATATCATTCCTGTTGGCGATCACTATAATATGCTTAAACATGCCCATGCATGGTTGTGAGTGAGGGAGAGATTAGGTTTGACTGTCATATCTTTCATAGTAACACTGGATGTAATTTTGGGATTCACTGCTAGAGGGAACATGCCAGGGCAGATCAGTGTAACATATATGCTAATACATATTCCTTTGTCCAGGTTGTATACTAGACAAGGTTTTGCTGTACCAAGTTAGTGTCCAGGCACTGACATTGAAAATCATTCTCCTGTTTCTAAGAAAGAATTTTTACTTAGCGTCAACTTTAGGCACCAACTGCCAGTATCAGGATCCTGCATCTGAAGGAGACATTTTGTCTTGTGCATAATTCTCATCTTCTACATCTTCCTTAACTGCCAAAAGCAGCTATGTAAGGAGATGAAGAGTGGAGAAACATTTTATCGAGCACTCTGTCTCTGCAAACAACTGGTACACTCATAACTGGACAAGTGGTTTCCTTCTGTGCTTTGACCATTCTATGATGTTGTTATCAGCTATTCTTATGTCTAGAAAGTACAGGAGGATCTCAAAGAATGTGCTGATGGTCCTTAGTGAAAGGTCTGACCACTATATGTCAAGATGTTAACATCAAATAAAGATAACATTTGAATCAAACATTAATAATGTCTCGATTTATACATTCAGAGGGGTGATTAGGAAGCAGCAATAAATGTGATGCCCTCAAGCCACGAAAGGATTAACAAGTAATAAACTGATCAGGAATCCAAACAATGAAGATGTTGAAGAATGCATAATAGATTTGCCATGTGTAGGTGGAGACATTATTAACTGTTAACAATTAATGGCAGAAAGAGGTAAATCAGTCCATTCAGTTGGCACTGAATTGAATTGGATTGAATTGATTTAATGTCACATGTACCAAGGCACAGTGAAAAGCATTGTCTTATGAGCAATACAGGGAGATTACATAGTTAAATAGCACAGATCCTCCGAAGAGCATCCCATCCAGTCCCTGCCCCACCCACCCTATCCCTGTAACACTACATTCACCATGGCTAATCCACCTCGTCTGGACATAGAACAATCCAGATCTTACGCAATAACACTGAGACTATCAATTCTCACAAATTATTTTAGAGTAATTTGGACAGCACTTCTAGAGTGTTTACAAGCCTAGCTAAATGTAGAAACCCAAAGTTTTTGGAATGAGTGCTCTGCAATCAGTTGTGCTACAAACAGGACCTTGTGACAAACGTATTATTAAAATGAATGTAAGTTAGGGTATTTAATCAATACTAATTCACCATATATAGCAGACAAAAGTGCTGAAGCAGAGTGGCACTGGAAAAGTGCAGCACGTCAAGCAGCATGCGATGAACAGGAGAGTCGATTCTTCAGGTGTAAGCCCTACATCAGGAATGTCCTGGATGAATGAATTTTTAACTGAGTGATTAATTGCACATTCTGCCCCAAACCTCTAGTGTTGAGAATTTAGTCATACAAATCTTGAGTTGAAACATGTGCAGGTTAGATGGATTGCCAAGCTAAATTGCCCCACAATGCCCAGGGATGTAATATAAAACTGTCTTTCCTGCAAATGTTTGTACAACACACAGCTTCATCAGTAAAAAATGGGCAAGAAGATTTAAACCAGTCACTGAAACTCTTCCTGAAGATCACTGAAAAGCGTAACCTAATTCCTAGGAGATATACTCACATAGATGATTGTTAGAGTTTTAGTGGTACAACATGGGTCCACATCACAACCAAAAGCACTCTCTGAATGTGTACTGGGGGTGGGGGGCTGCACATGGGACAGCAGCAAGAGGCAAACTGCCTCTCTGACAGACAACCTGTTTCAAGTGATGGCAGTCTAGTATCCACAGCAGTGTAAGCACTAGAGGAAGGTTGCAAGGGGAAAGCAATGTTGCCTACTTCTCTCCATGCCTTTGCAGGGAACTATCATTCCTGTGCTGAGGCCAGCAGGATAGTGCTCCTGATTGCGGTAGGGGTCCTTCCTACCAATGGGCTCCTCCCTAGACCATTGGGTCTGGGTAGTGTCCAGAAAGGAAGAGTCCACAATCTCAGGAAGCTGCCCACCACTTTCCTCACATGCCTGGGTGACCTCTCAATGTGGGTAATAGCTGGTGAGGATGTAAACTGATCATCAATCGGCTATTGCCATTCCTGTTTCTGCTAAAGATCCACTTTGTGAAAATCCAAAGTGTTCCCACTGTTTCAGCAGCCCTTCCAGTCCATTTCCAAAACCCTGTGTAACTCCTAGCTGACAAATTTTAAAGCATTAGAACCATTTATTTTTCTGACAATTTAAATGCTTGTGGTTTTCAGTTCAAAGATGGCTGACAGTTGCTTATTGATGTTGAACTGATATGTGGCAGTACTCTGTATGAGACTAAAGTAGGCTTTTGTGTTGTTACTTTATAAATTAAGTTTATTAAATAGGGGTTTAGCAGAAAAGATGAAGTATGAACAATGGTAGACATTTAAAACAAAAGTTCATGACTCATATCAAAGATGCATCTCAGTAAGAAAGGAGGTGTTCAGGAAGAAACTAAATGGTTAAACAGGGAAGTTAACCTTTTTAAAAAATTGTGCCAAAGATTAGCAGTAAATCTGATAATCTGCTAAATCTGTTTTGTTTTCACAAAAAAAACACATAATAGTCAGTCAGTTAGTTTAACATCTACCATTAGGAAAATGACAGTGTATTTTATAAAAATGCAATAGCAGAGCATTTAGAAACGCAACACACAATTGTATTAGAATGACGTTATGAAGGAGAACTCATGCCTGACAAATCTATTGCAGCTTTGAGGAGGTAACAAGCAGGGAAGACAAAGGCGAACCAGCTGTTGTAATATATTTGAATTTCCAAAATGTGTTCAATAAGCTACCATATACAAGGCTGTGTAATAAAGTAAGAGCATATGGTGTCAGATGTGGCATATTTGCACGGATAGTGAATTGGTTAACTAAGGGAAGATAAAGAGTTGGGGCCAGGATGGTAGCCTATAACTAGTTGTTTGTCACAGGGATCTGTGCTGGGCCCACAATTCCTCACAATATATATTAACAACCTGGATAACAGTAGTGAATGCATTTTCAGCAAGTTTGCAGATGACACGACACTAGGTGGGAAGGTAAACAGTGAGGAGTTTACAGAAGGATATAAATAATTGCTTAAGTGGACAAAAGCTTGACAGATGGAATGCTACATGTAAAATTGTGATGTTATGAACTCTGGGAAGAAATCTAAAGGAGATGAATATTATATAAAAAGGGAAAAACTGTAGAAGGCTGTAGCATAGAGGTATCTGGGATTCAAGTGTATGAATCACAAAAAAACTATCATCCAAGTTCAATGGACAATTGGGAAACAAAATGCTAGTTTTTATTTCAAGGGAATGGAATACTAAAATAGGAAAGTCTTAGTAAAAATATACAAAGCACTATTTAGTTCACAACTCAAATACAGTGAAAAGTTTTGGGCCCTTAATAAAGGAAAGATATACTGGCATTGGAGACAGCCCAGGAGACGTTCACTAAGTTGATCCTGACTATGGAAGGATTTTCCTATGAGAAAAGATTGAGTAAGTTGGGGCATAGGAGAACAAGAGGACACTTTATTGAAAACACATGTAAAATCCTTAGGTGGCTTGAGAGACTGGGAGATTTTAGGACCAGAGGGCATAACCTCAGAGTCTCGAATAATCTATTTAAGGCAGGGGTGAGGAGATTTTTTTTTCTCTCCCAGAGGGTGGGGAATCTGTGGAAGACTTTACCACAGAAGGCTGTTGAAACTGGGAAACTCAAGCCTGAGACAGACAGATTTCTTTAAGGGTATCAAGGGCAATGGAGTTCAGGCAGGAAAATGAAGTTGAAGATTCTGAGATCAGCATTGAATGGGAGAGATTTGGTAGATTAAATGGCCTACTTCTGTTCCTAAGCCTATGGTCTTATGAAATATACTGGCTAAAATTTTGCCTGTAACCTGTGTGGCTACACAACAATACACAATTCCACAAGTCAGTCCATATATGGTTCCATACATGCATGGCTACTTGCTAAAGCATTTAAAGTGACAGACATATAAAATACCACACAGTGCCAAAAAAAAGGTAAAAACAATGACTGCATTGGTAACCAGATTCTAGATTAGAGTGGTGTTGGAAAAGCATTGCAGTTCAGGCAGCATCCGAGGAGCAGCAGGAGGAGGAGGAAGAAAATCAGTAGGCATCCTCGCAAGAGGATTCGCAGTAGGGTTAAAATCAACATAGTAAAAACAATGACTGCAGATGCTGGTAACCAGATTCTGGATTAGAGTGGTGCCGGAAAAGCACAGCAGTTCAGGCAGCATCCTGCTGTGTTTTTCCGGCACCACTCTAATCCAAAAAAAGAGGGAACATTGCAGAGCATTTATTTATTAAGTATGTCAACAATTCCTTTTTTTAATGTGGGATAAAATGGGAGTTCTGAATCAATATTAATTTAGTTAACTAAGCAAAGGTTCTTAATAAGTTTTCATCTGCAACTGGGTATCTGCCAATGCAATGTCCTGGGCTAGGTAATTCTTTGACTGTCACAGTTGAGTGGCCTGTCAGGTTTAACTTTTTTTTTTCTTTTCCGGTGTACCCTATAACTGAAAGGCTCATTACATCACTTCACCACATTCATGTGGGACTGCAAGGGTAAGAACACCAAGCTTTCTTTTCCAAAAGAAGAACATGTGAAGCTATTGGGTTTTAATGATAATCCAGTTGTGACTGGGTCATTTTTACTGATAGCAGCTTTTCTTTAAAAAAATTGAACTTAGACCCAAAAATTGTCATTTGTGAAAGATCACTACCCGAATCATCAGTTTTGTTGCTCTTCACAAATGCTGTATGACCTGTCTAGTTTTTTGAAACTTGTTTTTATTCTTATCTCAAAGTATCATGTTCATATTTAAATCTATATCTTTTAATTGCAAGTCAAATAGCATGTTAGTAATTGTCTTTATGGCTAAAGATATTGGTATTGAAACAACCATTGACTTTCACGAAAACTTATCTGTTCAATGATATCATTTAGGATAAGAAATCTGCTGTCTTTATCTGGTCTGTTCTACACATGACTCCAGTTCTAAGGTAATGTGGTTAACTGTTAACCAACCTCTGAATACTCGAGGAAATTCAAAGGCAATTAGAAATGGGCAACGAATGCTATACACAGAACCCATGAAGGAATAATAACAATTAAGTTTCCTCTAAAGATCAGAACTTTAACTTTTGCTTCTCAGCCTTTTCTCCAAGAAGATTCAATTGACCACCTTCCCTCAACTTATGAATCACCTTTCCATTTTGGACACCTATTCAATGAGAGAAACAAGAGTGTAAAACAACTCATCTATTCCACGAAACGACATGACCAGCTATCCTTAGTAGCCACACAAGAAACATGAGTTCAACTGGGACAACACTACTATTATAGGACAAGCCAAACAGAGCTGAAAATGTGTTGCTGGAAAAGCGCAGCAGGTCAGGCAGCATCCAAGGAGCAGGAGAGTCAACGTTTCAGGTATGAGCCCTTCTTCAGACCTTACTAAACCACCCTTCCACCTCTTCATCCAAGTCACTTATAAAAACTACAAAGAGCAGAGGCCCAAGAACAGATCCCTGCAAGACACAGCTGAATATTTTCCATCTGCTTCCACTCACTGTCTTTTTTGGCCAGCCAACTCTGTATCCAGACAGCCAAATTTTCCAGCATCCTATTAGTGGGCGGCACGGTGGCACAGTGGTTAGCACTGCTGCCTCACAGCGCCTGAGACCCGGGTTCAATTCCCGACTCAGGTGACAGACTGTGTGGAGTTTGCACGTTCTCCCCGTCTCTGCGTGGGTTTCCTCCGGGTGCTCCGGTTTCCTCCCACAGTCCAAAGATGTGCGGGTCAGGTGAATTGGCCATGCTAAATTGCCCGTACTGTTAGGTCAGGAGTAATGTAGAGGAATGGGTGGGTTTCGCTTCGGCGGGTCGGTGTGGACTTGTTGGGCCGAAGGGCCTGTTTCCACACTGTAAGTAATCTAATCTTACCTCCTTACTTACTGAATTAGCCTACTGTGGGGAGCCTTATCAAATGCCCTGACCTGCTGCGCTTTTCCAGCAACACATTTTCAGCTCTGATCTCCAGCATCTGCAGTCCTCACTTTCTCCTCCAAGCCAAACAGAGAACAGCCAGAGAATTCCTAGAGGCATGGCACTCATCCACAGACTCTATCAACAAGCACATCGACCTGGAACCAATATGCCGGCCACTGCAACGGACAGTTGGAACTGACAACCGGAAGAAGCAGAGACAAACCACGATAAATGCCGGTGGAAACAACACAGAAGCGCTTCACAGGATGCTCCCAAGCACTGAGGATGTCACCTAGACAGGAGACAAAACGTCTGAAACACAAATTTCCAGCTTTGCAAACAGAACCACAACAACGAGCACCCGAGCTACAAATCTTCTCACAAACTTTGAATGAAAGGATTGTCCCAGAAGGAAAGATTAAATAGACTGGGCCTTTATTCTCTGACATTGAGAATAATAAGAATCAAATGCACAAAAGTCTTACAGGGTTTGATAGGACAGTTGAAGGCAGGATGGTCTCCCCTAGCTTGGGAAGAGAGGTATCCAGAGCAGGGACAAAGTCTTAGAATACAAGGGTGAGCAATTATGCTGTGACATGGACAAATTTCTTCTCTCAGAATGGTAATGAATCTTTGAATTTTCAATTCAGATCTCTGTGAAAGGCCAATCATTGAGTTGTTTCAAGATACAGTTTGATAGGTTTTTCAATATCAAAACATCAAGGGATACTAGAATAGTACAGGGAAACTGTGTTGAAGTAGAAAGTCAGCCACAATTTCAATGGCAGAGTGTGGTCTAGATGGACTAAATGGCCAACTCCTGCCCCTATTTCATATATTCTAAACCATACACTCTTCCTTCTCTATTATTTTAATTATCTGAGGGCCTTTATTGGCATTGCAGTCGCCTAAGCTTCCACTTTGCTGCCAGCTAGATGTACAATCCAGAAGTTAATGATTCCAGTGACTCAGTGCCAGGGATTCCTCTGGCCTTAACATTCACACTCCTATATGTAACTGTATGTCGAGACCATTACTCTTTCTTAGAAAGTGCACTGTTGCATCATTTTGTTGCCATTTGCCCTCTCAACAATTGCTTGCCAAGTTTGGAGTTAAACTTCACCTTACAGAAATGTTAAAATCTTAAGTTACAGTTTCATAGTACTTGGAACATAAAACAATATAGCACAATACAGGCCCTTTGGCTCTCGATACTGTGCTGAGCATTTATCTCAATCTAAGATCAACCTAACCTACACACCCCTCAATTTGCTGCCATCCAAGTGCTTGTCCAGCAGTTGCTTAAATGTCTCCGACTCTACCACCACTGCTGGCAGTACATTCCATGCACCCACCACTCTCTGCATAAAGAACATACCTCTGACACCCCCCTTATACCTTCTTCCAATCACCTTAAAATTATGAGACCTTGTTACAGGCATTTCTGCACTGGGAAAAGTCTCTGGCTATCTACTCTGCCAATGCCTCTCATTACCTTGTACACCTCTATCAAGTCACCTATCTTCCTTCTTCTCTCCAGGGTGAAAAGCCATAACTCACTCAACCTTTCTTCATAAAGCAAGCATTCCAATCCAACAACATCCTGTAAATCTCATCTGAGCTCTCTCTATAGCTTCCACATCCTTCTATAACCAGTTGACCAGAACTGGACACAATATTCCAACTGTGGTCTAACCAGGGTTTTATAGGGCTGCAGCAAAACCTGATGGCTCTTAAACTCAATCCCTCTGTTAATAGCTGTACCAGATGATTGGAGGGAGGCGAATGTTGTTTCTCTGTTCAAGAATGAAATAGTGAAATCCCTGGGAACTACAGACCACTCGGTCTTACATCTGTGGTAAGCAAGGCACTGGAAAGGATTCTGGGGGATAGGATTGATGACTATACACTTTCTTAACAATCCTATCAATCTGGGTGGGAACTTTGAGGAATCAATGTACATGGAACTCAAGATCCCACTGTTCCTCCACATTGCCAAGAATCCTGTCTTTAACCCTGTATTCAGCATTCAAATGTGATCTGCCAAACTTAATCACTTCACATTTTTCCAAGTTGAACTCCGTTTGTCACTTCTCGGCCCAGCTCTGCATCCTGTCAATGTCTTGCTATAGGGCTTGTGCCCAAAACATCAATTCTCCTGCTCCTCGGATGTTGCCTGACCTTACTTTCTCCCAATGTTTTGCTGTAGTCTGCAACAGTTTTCGACACTATTTACAACACACCTTACTAAACCACCCTTCCACTTCTTCATCCAAGTCACTTATAAAAACTATAAAGAGCAGAGGCCCAAGAACAGATCCCTGCAAGACACCATTGTTCACCGATCTCCAGGCTGAATATTTTCCATCTGCTACCACTTGCTGTCTTTTTTGGCCAGCCAACTCTGTATCCAGACAGCCAAATTTTCCAGTATCCTATACCTCCTTACTTCCTGAATTAGCCTACTGTGGGGAGCCTTATCAAATGCCCTACTGAAATCCATATTCATCACATTCATTGCTGAACTTTCACCAACTTGTCTCATCACATCCTCAAAATACTCAAGAAGGATTGCGAGGCATGACTTGCCCCTCAAAAAGCAATGCTGACTATCTTTGATCAAACTATGTTTTTCCAAATAATTATCAATCCTATCTCTCAGAGTCCTTCCCAGTGCCTTGCTTACCACAGACGTAAGACCGAATGGTCTGTAATTCCCAGGGATTTCGCTATTCCATTCTTGAACAGAGGAACAACATTAACCTCCTTCTAATCATCTGGTACTACTCCTGTGGAGATTGAGGAACCAAAGATCCTTCTTCCTTTTGACGGGCAGTTCCTCTGCTCTTGTCATCCAAGGTTCCTTCATCTTACCATTCCTTGCCTGTCTTAGTGGAACAAGTTATCCAACACTCACAACAAGTGCTCCTTCAACAAACTCCACATTTCTGCTGTGCATTTCCTGGAGAATAATTGTCCCCAGTTTATATTCCACTGTTCCATCTAATAGCAGTACAATTTCTCCTCTCAAAATTAAATACTTTCCCATACTGTCTATTCCTACCCCTCTCCATGGCTATAGTAAAGGTAAGGCAGTTGTGGTTACTGTCACCAAAATGCTCTCCCATTGAGAGATCTGACACCATACCAAATACAATATGCTCTTCCCCCTAGTCAGCCTATCTCCATACTGAGTCAGGAATCCTTCCTGGAAGCACCTAACAAATCAGCTCCTTCAAGGTCACATGCACTTCAGGAGGTTCCAATCAATGTTGGAGAAGTTGAAGACACCCAAAACAACAACTTTGTTACATCTGCACCTTTCCAAGATCTGCTATCCAATATATTCTTCCATCTCACTGCTGCTGTTGTGGGGGGCTCTATGGAAAACATTCAATAAAGTCACTGCTCCTTTCCTGTTACTGACTTCCACCCATACTGACTCAGTAGACAAACCTCCTCAACAACCTCCTTTTCTGCAGCTGTAATGCACTCTCTAATTAACAATGCTACTCCCTTTCCTCTTTTATCCCCACTCCTTGTTCCTTTTAAAAGATCTGAACCCTGTAACATCCAGCAACCAGTCCTGCCCCTGTGAAATCCATGTCTCCGTTATGGCCACGACATCATAGTTCCAAGTACTGATCCTTGTTCTCAGTTCATCATTCGTGCTCCTGACAGTCTTTGCATTGAACAGACACTCTTTAACCCACTCCTTTGCCCTATCAACTTTGCCCTTCCTGACAGATGCTCTGCATTCTATTTCTGCGCAATCCACAACTAACATCTTCTCCAATCTGTAGCTCTGGTTCCCAGCCCATTGCGAAACTTATTAAAACGCTCCCAAAGTGCTCTAGCAAACCTCCTGCCCAGGACATTGGTCCCCTCCGGCTTAAATGCAACCCTCCTTCATGTACAGGCCTCAGTTTCCCCAGAAGGTACCCCAATGATCCCTCCTGCACCAGGCCTGTAGCCACATGTTTAGCTGCACTCGCTCCCTGTTCCACGCCTCACTAGAACATGGCACTGGTAGTAATCCTGAGATTGTTGGTCTGCTTGTTCTGCTTTTTAGCTTCCAACCTAACTCCTTGAGATCACTATTTAGCTCCCCATCCCTTCTCCTAGCTATGTCATTGGTGTCACTGCACACCACAACTTCTGACTGCTCACACTCCCCTTTCTGAATCTTGTAGACTCGATCAGAGACATCCAGACCCTGGTAACTGGGAGACAACATACCTCCCCAGGGGTTCTCTTCGCAACCACAGAACCTCCTGTCCAGTTCTCTAACTATTGAGTCTCCTACCACTAGTGCTTTCCTATTCTTCCCTCTACTCTTCTGAGCCCCAGAACCAGGCTCAGTGCCAAAGACCTGTCCACTATGGCTTTCCCCTCGTAGATTACCTCACTCCCCACAACAGTATCCAAAGCAGTATACTTATTAGTGAGGGGAAAGGCCATAGGTGATCCCTGCATTGTCTTGACTGTAGCCTATCTACCTTTTTCCTGTACCTGAGGTGAGATTTGCTCCCTGTAACTCCTCTCTATTACTGCCTCCACCTCCCGAATGATCCAAAATTCATCCAGCTCCAGCTCCAGTTCTGTAACGCTGTTCCAAGGAGCTGAAGTTGGTGCACTTCCCGCAGATGAGATCAGTGGGAACATTAGTGATGACCCTTACATCCCGCATCCTATAGGAGGATGTTCAACTGCCCTAACATTCATTCCCATTTATCTGAATTCCCAAAGAGACTATTGAAAAAAAACCTAGCTACCTTACCGAATCAGTGCAGAGACCTTTTTGTTTGGTTAGAGGAGGAGGATGGGTGGGAGACACTACCTGTGTACTGTTTCAGGTAAAGCAACCCCTCAAATATATTACCTCACTCTGTCAGCAGTCCTATGGTCGCTCCTGTTCAGCATGCGCTCCGCCTATTCCCAAGGTAAGTTTTTAAAGGATTAATTTCCCTTCCCAGTAGCTCCTGGTCCTCACTCTCATCACTCCCACTGTTGCTGTAAAAATGGAGGCCGCTGATCCCACAGGTAAGTTTTTAAAGGGTTTATTTATCTTCCCGGTAGCCCCTGGTACTCGCTCTCTCTGCTCCTACTGCTGCTGCTGCAAAAATGAATAAATCTCATTAATAGACCTCATCCTGCCATATTTCTTCTGAGCTCAGTTTCACTATTCCAATGAAATCGAAAATCACATCTTGGTCTATATTTAGTGACGATGATTTAGACAACATAGATTCTCACATCAAGCCACAGTCACAAGCCAGTCCTTCACTACCACAAGATTTTTGACTGGCTATTTGAAATGATTTCAAACATTTAATGTTGTGCTGCAACAAGTTCGTGTCAGATGCTGAAAACATATGGTACACTGCTTTTTGTGAATCAATAGTGCTTTCATTTTGTGTGTGAAAAACGCTTTTCTTTGATAGACCTCATTTTGAAGAGAAAACTCATTTATTGGTGGTTTCTCGAAGGACTTTCTTTGTGCTGAAAAGTATCTAAAAATATAGGAAAATTTACAGCTCAGCAGGAGGCCATTTGGCCTGTTGTATTTGCCCTGGCTGAGAAAGAACTGTCCAGTCTAATCCCATCTTTTGACTCTTGGTCCATAACCTTTAAATTGCTTAAAACATTTCAATGTTTGTTGAAGGAATTATGAGCAGTGGTCTTCACCATCTTTCAGGAAATGATCTCCAGATCTCCACTAACTTCTGGGTGTAAAGATATCTCCTTAACTCTCATCCGCTATTAATCACTTGAAAACTATTCGCTGGTTATTACTTTTTGGTAACTTAATTAGGGTCCTTCCTATTAATTCTATCTCAGCCTTTCATTATTTTCCTCAACCTGAAATTGTCATCAGAGAGAGAGAGAGAAAGGGACAGATGACTGGTGGCAGTTTACCTGAGGGCTCAGGTAAAAGGAGAAACTGAAAAGGAAAGTGTCTCATGATAACTGCAGCGAGAACAGAAATTAAACATATGCCATTAGTGTTACTCTGCATTGAAAACCTGCCAACTGAGTTAATAGACCCCCTCTTAACATCTAAGGCAGCAAAGAAAACAATCTCAGCCACTCCAACTTTTCTGCATTTTGGCAAAATTCTCACCAATCTTTTCTGTAACATAGTATCTCTCCCTTAACTTAGCAATCAGAACTGCATACAGTACACTAACTGCAGTCTGATTAGTTTTAAGCTGCTCTAGATAAGCCCCCAGTTCTTATAGAAGCAAAGAAGATAGGAGCAGACATTGGCCATTCAATTAATTGATGAAGGGCTTTTGCCTGAAACGTTGATTTTCCTGCACCTCGGATGCTGCCTGACTTGCTGAGCTTTTCCAGCACCACTCTGAGCTGGACCCCCATTCAGTCAATTGACCCTATTCTTTCATTCAATCTGATCTTGGCTGATCCTTTATAACAATACTATACTCATGTGCTTTCCCCATTCCCTTCAACACCTCTAGAAAGCTAGCTATTTGTTTCTTAAGCCTATACAGTAGAAGAGAATTCCACAAATTCATCACTTCTGAATGATGATCACAATCTTTAATAATCTATTCCATATCCTGATATCATGATCCCTTGTTCTAGATTCCCCAGCCAGGGAAACATCCTCTTTGCATGAGGTCTGTCCAGCTTTGTCAGACTTTTGCATATTTCAGTGAGATCCCTCCTTCATTCTTAAATGTAGATTGTGGTGTAGCAAGTGGGTGACCAAGATGGGAATGGTTTTGGAGGCAATTCACAGGGGTATTGTGCACCTCCCCCACCCCCAACTTCCTACTGATTAGGCTGCCTTGCTGAATGGATCTATACTTTGATGCCACCTACAAAGACTGTGCCAATTAGAAATTCCATTCCACATTGGAAAGGGGCATTAATGGATGTTTTTATTGCCTATTTTCTTGTTGAGAGAGGAGTGGAGGTGGAGAGGATTAGCCATTCCAAGCCTGATCGGGTATCACTAAACATAGCTTCAGTCTGATATTATGAACTGAACCTGCAGAGCAGCCATTGGCTCAGAATCAGCAGCTAGCCACCTGCTGACCATTTTCAGACCATTGAAGTTTGGCTTATTGGCCTGTTATCACTCACACTTTGTCCTTTATTTAAACAGCAGCAAATCTGAACTGTCCTTCAGCAACATGCCTGTCGCCAGACCACTTTGGAAAATTATGCTTGTAGATTCAGTCATTTCTTCACGGGTTTTCCATAAATACCTGGGATACATTTTATCTCATTCTCATGACTTATCCACTTTCAAGGAAGCCAACTGCCTAATACTTTCTCTTCACTACATTTGACCATTCAGTTCCATTCCTTGACTTCAATTTTATTAAAAAGTATGCAAAGTATTCACTATGAAACCACTTCAAATTCTCTGTCTACAGGTGTACATTAATTTGTAATAGGTCCTACTCTCTCTACAATTAACTATTTGTTTTCTATCTATTTATAAAACTCCCATGGATTTCTCTTAATCTTGTTTGCCAAGAGTTTTTGTTGCTCCTTGTTTGCTTTCTTAATTCTTATTGTAATTTCACACCAGTCATAAACTTATTTTTATTGCTCTATTCTACTTTAAATATTATTTCATAATCTATAGGTTTTAGTTTTAGAATTCTTGGTGACCCACCATTTTTTTTGTGGAGAACTGTTTGCTCTTATGCATAGAGAAAGTGATCTGAAAGGGTTAATTTTGGAAACTGTGACTTGGAGAGATATTGAATAATGATAAATGTAATTATATGCATGAACATGTAACTGTTTGTTCTAGAAAGAAGGCTTGGTGGGAGATGTTGCATAAGATGAGTTTCGAAATGGATTATTAGTAGAGACTGCATAAAGCTGCACCCAATCTAGTGATGTGATAAGAACTTGTTTGGGGCAAAGAGGAACGTCCTCAGATCTTGTAAAGCGAGAACATATATCCACAAGTGTGATAATAGTCAGTAGTCTGAGTATTTTGAAAATCAAAGGTAAAGGAGAAGGTAGGATTACAGGATAGTGATGGTGTTGATTGTTACCAGAAAATAAAAGGAAGGCACAGAATGTGAATGGTATGTTGCACCAAACAACCATAGAAATATAGGGAAATTGAGACTAGACCAAACTTGAAGATTTTGCATCTTAATTCAGAACAATGTAGACAAAGTGACGATGTAAATATAGATAAATGCATAAGATCACATAGCTGTTGCAGAAGCATGGTTACAAGCAGATCAAAACTGGGAACTTAACATTCTGGGAAATTTGACATCTTGTAACAGCAGGAGGATTGGAAAAGGTGGTGGACTAGCATTGTTAATATCAGTTAAAATAAGGACAGTTGTCGGGAATGGTCCAGGCTTAGATGTTGTAGATTTGAGAGTGTGGTGCTGGAAAAGCGCAGCAGATCAGGCAGCATTTGAGAAGCAGAAGAGCCAACGTTTTCTTATAAAAGCCCTTCATCAGGAATGAGGCTATAAGCCAAGGGGATAAATGGGAGGGGGTGGGGCTTGGTGGGGAAGATAGCTGAAAGTGCAAGTGGGATAATGGTGATAGGTCAGAGGGGAGAGTGGAGCGGAGAGGTGGGAAGGAAGACGGACACATAGAAGATGGACAGGTCATGAGGGTGGTAATGAGTTGGAAGTTTGGATCTGGGATAAGGTGGGGGAGGAGAAATGAGGAAACTGGTGAAATTTACATTGATGCCATGGGTTTACTGCATCCATTGCTCTCAATGGTGTTTCCTAAAAATTGGGGAGACAGAATGCCTACTCGCAGAGTACTTCAGAGAATATCTCCGGGACATCCTCACCAAACAACCCCACCGCCCCGTGGCCGAACACTTCAACTTCCCCTCCCGCTCCGCCAAGGGCATGCAGGTCCTGGGCCTCCTCCAACACCACTCCCTTACGACAAGATGCCTGGAGAAAGAATGCCTCACCTTCTGCCTTGTGAACCTCCAACCCCATGGCATCAATGTAAATTTCACCAGTTTCCTCAAAAAAAGGAAAAGAAGACATTATTAGGAATACTGTCCAAACACTAAGGATGCTGCACAAAACATTATAAATCAACAAATAATATGAGCATATAAAAAGAATAGAGCAATAACTATGGGCGACTTTAATCTTCAAGTTGATTGGATTGATCAGTTGGAAAGGGTAGCTACAATAACATTTGGGTGCATTAGGAATACTTTCCAATAGCAAATGTCATGGAGGCAACCCAAGAGAGGGCTCTTTTAAATCTGGTATTAGGTAATGAGCCAGGTTTAATAAGTGACCTTACAGGGAAAAATCCCTGAGGAGCCAGTGTTCATAATATGATAGAATTTAATATTCAACTTGAGGGTGCAAAATGATTGTCTGAAACAACTGTGTTTTATTTAAATAAATAGAACTACAACATAAGGCTAATGTGAACTGAGCAGGAATCAAGCTGTTGCAGAATTGAAGGAGGTAATCCATGACTTTCAACAAAAATATACCCCATTAAGGAAGAAAGATTCAAGGAGAAGAAACAATCAACCATGGCTCACCAAGGTAGTTTAAGAAAGCATTAAATTGTAATAAAAAGTTTATAAGAAGACACAAGTCAGTGATAGTCCCAAAGACAGGGATAAATTCAGAAACCAGCAAAAAAAAATGTATAAAAAAGATAATAAAGATAGTGAAAGTAAGCTTTGAAGGTTAACTAGCAAGGAACATAAAACTGCCAATAGGAGCCTCTTTAAATATTTAACATGGGACATGGAACACAGAAAGCTAGCACACAGGTGCAGCAGGTAATCATGAAGGCTAATAGAATGTTATCTCTTACTTTGAGGGAGTAGATGCTTTAGAGTAAGTGAATACTTATTACAACTCTGCAAGGTGCTAGAGAGACCATACCTGGAGTTCTGTGGACTGTTTTGTCCCTTTACCCTCTATTTAAGAAATGACAGCATTTGTTTAGTGAAAGAGAAAGTTGACAAGGATGATCCCTGGGATGAAGTGATTGTCTAATGAGCAAAGGCTAAACAGATTGGATCTCTACTCACTAGAATTGAGAACAGTGAGAAGTGATCTCATTGAAACATTTAGGATTCTCATGGGATTTCATAGGATACATGCTGAGAGGATGCTTCCCCTCATTGGACCATGAGAGAGCATAGTCTTAGAATAAAGGCACACCAATTTAAGCTTGTGATGAAGAAAAACATTCTTCTTTCAGATAGTTGTGAGACTTTGGAGCTCCTTGTCACAGAAATCTATAAGAGCAGAGACCTTGTATACATTTAAGTTTGAGTTCGATACATTCTTGATCAGTCTGGGAATCAAGAGTTTTGGGAAATCCATAGTAAAGTAGATATAAGCAACGTTGGATCAGTCATGATCCTGTTGAATGGAGGAGCAGACTCAACTGACCGAATACCCTACTCCTGCTCCTTTTTTTATGTTTTTATGGCCTTATGGGTGACACTGTCTATCTTACTAATGGAATTTGTACCTGATTACTAACAGCTAATAATTTACATCCTGTTAAGACAAGAATGTGCCATCATGAAGACTCACCGGTGGTTTTCTTCTCGAGCCCAGTTAAGGAAACAAGATAGTTGCAGCAAACTATATCAATCACAAGATGACAATTGTTGGCATTGCTGCATAATCCTGAAGCATCTTTACCTTAATATTAAAATCCCTCATTGCTCTGACCCACATATCTCTTCAAGTAGCTATTCTTAGACTGTTTTTTGTCAATGAGATTATTTGTTAATACAATGAGATTGTCCTTTTTGTCTATCCCTATCCCTTTCCAAACCACTGTAAATCTAATACAATGAGAATCATTTTAGAAGCATAATTGATCTTCCACAGAACCAATCCAGATTTATTCTCAAAAACTAAGTTCAGAATGGTGACTTCTACTGTTGGTCTGGTAAGAGATAGCTAAGAAGTTCTCATGAATGCATTTAAAGAAGTCTCTCCTTATTTTGCATTGGGTGCATCTTAGTTGACTTTGGGGTAATCATAGTTCCCTATTATTCCAGCCCAGGGTAGAGTTTTCCCTTATCTAGTTGAGAACTGATGACTAAATTACCTTTATAATGCTTCCATCAACTAAAGTTTTCTGGTTCTGCACACTTTCGTGAATGAGTACTCTATACACCTCTTCAGAATAAGTACATTGTAGCCTGACAGTGTGCAAAATCTGTTAGATTATAGGTAGCATTCTTTGCTATTTTCTGATATGAACTGTCTTGAAACGGTTAAAGGTGGAAAAATCCCCAGGACCTGATCAGGTGTACCTGAGAACTCTGTGGGAAGCTAGAGAAGTGATTGCTGGGCAGCTTGCTGAGATATTTGTATCATCGATAGTCACAGGTGAGGTGCTGGAAGACTGGAGGTTGGCAAACATGATGCCACTGTTTAAGAAGGGCGGTAAAGACAACCCTTGGAACTATAGACCAGTGAGCCTGACCTTGGTGGTAGTCAAGTTGTTGGAGGGAATCCTAAGGGACAGGATATACATGTATTTGGAAAGGCAAGAACTGATTAGGGATAGTCAACATGGCTTTGTGCGTGGGAAATCATGTCTCACAAACTTGATTGAGATTTTTGAAGAAGTAACAAAAAAGATTGATGAGGGCAGAGCAGTAGATGTGATCTATATGGACTTCAGCAAGGCATTCGACAAGGTTCCCCATGGGAGACTGATTAGCAAGGTTAGATCTCACAGAATACAGGGAGAACTAGCCATTTGAATACAGAACTGGCTCAAAGGTAGAAGTCAGAGGATAGTGGTGGAGGGTTGTTTTACAGACTGGAGGCCTGTGACCAGTGGAATGCCACAAGGATCGGTGCTGGGCCCTCTACGTTTTGTCATTTACATAAATGATTCCGATGCAAGCACAAGAGGTGCAGTTAGTAAGTTTGCAGATGACACCAAAATTGGAGGTGTAATAGACAGCGAAGAGGGTTACCTCAGATTACAACCGGGTCTGGACCAGATGGGCCAATGGGTTGAGAAATGGCAGATGGAGTTTATTTCAGATAATTGCGGGGTGCTGCATTTTGGGAAAGCAAATCGTAGCAGGACTTATACATTTAAAGGTAAGGTCCTAGGGAGTGTTGTTGAACAAAGAGACCTTGGAGTGCAGGTTCATTGCTCCTTGAAAGTGGAGTCGCAAGTAGATAATAAAGTGAAGAGGGCGTTTGGTATGCTTTCCTTTATTGGTCAGAGTATTGAGTACAGGAGTTGGGAGGTCATGTTGTGGCTGTACAGACATTGGTTAGGCCACTGTTGGAATATTGCATCCAATTCTGGTCTCCTTCCTATCGGAAAGATGTTGTGAAACCTGAAAGCGTTCAGCAAAGATTTACAAGGATGTTGCTAGGGTTGGAGGATCTGAACTATTGGGAGAGGCTGACCAGGCTGGGGCTATTCTCCCTGGACCATTGGAGGCTGAAGGGTGACCTTATAGAAGTTTAAAAAATTATGAGGGGCATGGATAGGATAAATAGATGAAGTGTTTTCCCATAGGGCCGGGGAGTCCAGAACTAGAGGACATAGGTTTAGGGTGAGAGGGGAAAGATATAAAAGAGACCTAAGAGGCAATGTTTTCACGCAAAGGGTGGTACATGTATGGAATGAGCTGCCAGAGGATGTGGTGGAGGCTGGTACAATTGCAACATGTAAGAGGAATTTGGATAGGTATATGAATAGGAAGGGTTTGGAGAGATATGGGCTGGATGCTGGCAGGTAGGACTAGTTTGGGTTGGGCTATCTGGTCGGCATGGACGAGTTGGACCGATGGGTCTGTTTCCATGCTGTACATAAAAGATAAGGCTGAACCTTTTGCGGCAATCTTTAGCTAGAAGTGCCAAGTGGATGGTCTGAAGTTGGAATGTTCATCAATGATTGCAGAATGTTCAGCACCATTATCTACTCCTCAGATACTGAAGCAATCCATGCTCAAACACATCATGATCTGGACAATATTCGGGCTTGGGCTGACAAGTGGCAAGTAATATTCACACCAAACAAGTGCCAGGCTATGACCATTGCCAACAACAGACAATCTGATCACTGCCCCTTGACATTTCAATGATGTTACTGTCACTGAACCCCTCACTATCAACATTCTGGTGGTTACCATTGAACAGAAACTTAACTAAAAGGATTCTGGAGGATGGGAAAGAATTGTGGCTGAAAAAGCTGATCCTTTTTTGAAGTCTTTTAGGTGTTGTAAGTGATTTCCTTGAACTCCAGGAGAAACAATTACTGCTTTACATGCTGTTGCACTGTTTTGGAACTTTGGGGGAAAAGATCAAAACAATGGCACTTTTAAAAGATGGAAGACAGACAAAAGTTAACAACCATATAGTCAGTGAGGGAGAGGGAGAAAGAAACCTACATTGTTAACTGATGCAGCAGTTAGTCTGCACAGTTTCTGCCTTTGCTGTTTGAGTTCATGTATCTCTGGACATCAGAGTGCATTTAGGAAAAGTTAACAAACAGCAAAATTCACAGCTGACCTTGGAGGAGCTCTGTGGCAGAGCTTACAGCACAGGAACAGATAAGTGCATAGTTTTTAATGTGTAACTTTGCTGTAAGTCTACCGTAATGGCTAGAGTGGGTTCTTTCATGATTATATGTTTTATTGAGATATATCTCTTGATTAAAAATATAAACCATAAGTACTAAGTTAGCGTGGAGCACTTTTTTAGGGCAAAAAGACAGTGTTATTTTCTGAGTCTGCATATTGTGAAGGATTCTAGATTAGAGTGGTGCTGGAAATGCACAGCAGTTCAGGCAGCATCTGAGGAGCAGGAAAATCGATATTTCGGGCAAAAGCCCTTCATCAGAAGGACTTTTGACCAAAACGTCAATTTTCCTGCTCCTCGGATACTGACTGAACTGCTGTGCTTTTCCAGCACCACTCTAATCTAGAATCTGGTTTCCAGCATCTGTAGTCTTTGTTTTTACCACATTGTGAAGGAGCAAAGATGGCCTTTAGAGAATGATACACTCTTCCTGTTGGATGTGGCAGTTTAGGGAGAGTTTCTACGTTACTGATGACTATGTCTGCAGAAAGTGTCTTTGGTTACAAATCCTATCATATTGCTTGGATCAGTTGGAATGGCAGTTACAGGCAATGAGGAATTTACAAGAGCTAAGAGGTATGATGGATGGCAGTTACAGGAAGGGAAAAAAGTCAGGTAGATGGGTTAAATCCAGTAAATGTAGGAGGGGTAGGCAGGTAGTGCAGGAGGCTTCTGTTGCTATCCCAATTTCAAACAAGTATGTTGTTTTGGAAAATGTAGGGGGTGATGGACTCTCAGGGGAATGTAACATGAACAGCCAAGTTTCTGGTCTTGGGACTGGTTCTAATGTAAGGAGGGGTATGTTGAGTTCCAAGCCAGACATTGTGATAGGGGAATCCCTAATCAGAGGCATAGACATATTTCTGCACACAGCAGTGAAAAATGAGAATGGTGTGTTGCCTCCCTGGTGCCAGGATCAAGGATATCTCAGAGACGATGCAAGGTGTTCTCAAAGGGGAGAGGGCACAACAGGACGTCATTGTAAACATTGGAACTAATGGCATAGGAAGGGAAAAGAATGAGATCCTGCAGGGAGAATGTAGAAAGTTAGACATGAATTTAAAAAGGGGGTCCTTGAGGGTAGTAATATCTGGATTACTCACGGTGCTATGAATTAGTCAGGGTAAGAATAGGAGAATAGAGCAGATGAATGCATGGCTGAGGAGCTGGTGCAGGGGAGAAGGTTCACATTTTTGGATCATTGGAATCTCTTCCAGGATAGAAGTGGTCGGTACACAAAGGATGGATTGTACCTGAATTGGAAGGGGACTAATATACTAGCAGGGAAATTTGCTTTAGCTGCTCAGGTGAATTTTAACTGGTTAAGTCGGGACCCAAGGAAATATTGAGGAAAGAGATCAATCTAAGACTGGAACAGTTGGGAAAAGGAGTGAGTCAAACAGTCAGGGCAAGCAGGAACAAAGCAGAGAACATGGTAAGATTGGTAAATTAAACTGCATCTACTTCAATGCAAGAGGCCTAACAGGGAAGGTAGATGAACTCAGGACATGGTTAGGAACATGGGATTGGGATATCATAGCAATAACAGGAATGTGGCTCAGGGATGGACAGGACTGGCAGCTTAATGTTCCAGGATACACTGCTACACAAAGGATAGAAAGGGGGACAAGAGAGGAGGGGGAGAGGCATTTTTGATAAAGGATAGCATTACTGCTTCACTTAGGAAGGATATTCCAGGAAATTCATCCAGGGAAGTTATTTGGGTGGGACTGAGAAATAAGAAAAGGATGATCATCTTATTGAGATTGATCCCATAATTGAGTAACATTGAGCTTTGACAAAGGGTCAGTTAAACTCGAAATGTCAGTTCTTTTCTCTCCTTATGGATGCTGCCAGACCTGCTGAGATTTTCCAGTATTTTCTCTTTTAAATTGAGCAACATAGTTGTCAAGAGATTTCAGTTATCAGTAAAAATAATAGGGTGCTCATGGGAGGGGATTTTAACTTTCCGAACATAGACTGTGACTGCCATAGTGTTAATGGCTTAGATGGAGAGGAATGTGTTAAGTGTGTACAAGAAAGTTTTCTGATTCAGTATGTGGATGTACCTACTCGAGACGGTGCAAAACTTGACCTACTCTTGGGAAATAAGGCAGGGCAGGTGACTGAGATGTCAGTGGGAGAGCACTTTGGGGCCAGCGAACATAATTTTATGAGTTTTAAAATAGTGATGGAAAAGGATAGACTAATGGAAAATGGAGGAAGATTAATTTTGATGTTATCAGGCAAGAATTTTCAAAAGCTGATTGGGGGCAGATGGTCACAGATAACGGAATAGCTGGAAAATGGGAAGCCCTCAGAAATTAGATAACAAGAGTCCAGAGACAGTATATTCCTGTTAGAGTGAAAGGAAAGGCTGTTAGGTGTAGGGAAAGCTGGATGACGAGAGAAATCGAGGGGTTTTTTTCAGAAAAAAGAAGGATGTATATGTCAGTTAAAGACAGGGGAGATTGTATGAATCCTTAGAATAGTGTAAAGGCAGTAGGAGGATACTTGAGAGTGAAATCAAGAGGGCAAAAAGGGGACATGTGATAGCTTTGGCAAATAGAGTTAAGGAATATCTACAGGGAATTTATAAATCCATTAAAGACAAAAGGGTAATTAGGGAGAGAACAGGGCCCCTCAAAGATCAGCAAGGCAGTCTATGTGTGGAGCTGCAGGAGATGGGGGAGATAATAAATGAGTATTTTGAATCAGTATTTACTGTGGAGAAGAACATGGAAGGTTTAGGATGTAGGGAAATAGATGGTGATATCTTGAAAAATGTCCATATTACTGAGGAGGAAGTGCTGGATGTCTTGAAACACACAAAAGTGAATAAATTCCCAGGGCATGATCAGGTGTACTGCAGAACTCTGTGGGAAACTAGGGAAGTGATTGCTGCAATTCTTCTGTCGCCTCCGCCTCCAAGCTTACTTTCACAATCAGGATTCCCGCCCACCTTCCGAGGACCCCTTCGCCCACCTCCAACACATTGCATCCACCTGGACATCCCGCGCTGGCCTATTACCTGCCCTCAACCTCTTCATTTCCAACTGCCACCGGGAAATTAACCACTACAACCTGTCTACCCCCCTCCCCCACTCCGACCTCTCACCCTCACAATGCGCAGCCCTCCAATCCCAACCTCACCATCAAGCCAGCAGATAAAGGGGGCCCAGTGGTAGTCTGGCACACTGACCTCTACACCGCTGAAGCCAAACACCAACTCGAGGACACCTCTTCCTACTGCCCCCTCGACCATGACCCCGCCCCCCCCATCTCCAAACCATCATCTCCCAGACCATACAGAATCTCATCACCTCAGGAGATCTCCCACCACAGCTTCCCCAACCTCATAGTCCGGGAACCCCACACTGCCCGGTTCTACCTCCTTCCCAAGATCCATAAACCTGACCACCCTGGCCGACCCATTGTCTCAGCATGCCCCTGCCCCACTGAACTCATCTCTACCTACCTCAACACTGTCCTATCCCCCCTAGTCCAGGAACTCCCAAAATACATTCGAGACACCACCCACGCCCTCCACCTCCTCCAAGACTTCCCTTTCCCCGGCCCCTAACGCCTCATCTTCACCATGGATATCCAATCTCTCTACACCTCCATCCGCCATGACCAGGGCCTCCAAGCCCTCCACTTTTTCATCTCCAGATGTCCCCAACAATAACCTTCCACCGACACTCTCATTTGTTAGGCTGAACTGGGCCTCACCCTTAACAATTTCTCCTTCGAATCCTCCCACTTCTTCCAGACCAAAGGGGTAGCTATGGGCACACGTATGGGCCCCAGCTATGCCTGCCTCTTTGTTGGCTATGTAGAACAGTTGATCTTCCATAATTACACCGGCACCACGCCCCACCTCTTTCTCCGTTACATTGATGACTGCATTGGCACCATCTCGTGCTCCCGCGAGGAGGTTGAGCAATTCATTGACTTCACCAACACATTACACCCTGACCTTAAATTTACCTGGACCATCTCTGTCACCTCCCTCCCCTTCCTGGACCTCTCCATCTCCATTAAAGACAACCGACTTGACACTGACATTTTTTACAAACTCACCGACTCCGACAGCTACCTGGATCACACCTCTTCCCATCCTACCTTCTGCAAAAATGCCATCCTGTATTCCCAATTCCTCCACCTTCACCGTATCTGCTCCCAGGAGGACCAGTTCCACCACAGAACACACCAGATGTCCTCCTTCTTTAGACACCGCAATTTCCCTTCCCACATGGTTAAAGATGCCCTCCAATGCATCTCGTCCACATCCCGCACCTCCGCCCTCAGACCCCACCCCTCCAACCATAACAAGGACAGGACGTCTCTGGTGCTCACCTTCCACCCTACCAACCTTCGCATAAACCAAATCATCCGCCGACATTTCTGCCACCTCTAAAAGACCCCACCACCAGGGATATATTTCCCTCCTCACTCCTTTCCACCTTCTGCAAAGACCATTCCCTCCGTGACTACCTGGTCAGGTCCACGCCACCCACCCTCCCATCCTGGCACCTTCCCCTGCCACTGCAGGAACTGTAAAACCTGCATCCACACCTCCTCCCTCACCTCTATCCAAGGCCCTAAAGGAGCCTTCCACATCTATCAAAGTTTTGCCTGCACATCCACTAATATCATTTATTGTATCCGTTGCTCCTGATGCGGTCTCCTCTACATTGGGGAGACTGGGGGCCTCCTAGCAGAGTGCTTCAGGGAACATCTCTGGGACACCCGCACAAATCAACCACACCGCCCCGTGGCCCAACATTTCAATTCTTCCTCCCACTCTGCCGAGGACATGGATGTCCTGGGCCTCCTTCACCGTCGCTCCCTCACCACCAGAAGCCTGGAGGAAGAACTCGGAACACTTCAACCCCAGGGCATCAATGTGGACTTCAACAGCTTCCTCATTTCCCCTTCCCCCACCTCACCCTAGTTCCAAACTTCCAGCTCAGCACTGTCCCCATGACTTGTCCGGACTTGTCCTACCTGCCTATCTCCTTTTCCACCTATCCACTTCACCCTCTCCTCCCTGACCTATCACCTTCATCCCCTCCCCCACTCACCTATTGTATTTTATGCTAGTTTCTCCCCACCCCCACCCTCCTCTAGCTTATCTCTCCACGCTTCAAACTCTCTGCCTTTATTCCTGATGAAGGGCTTTTGCCTGAAACATCGATTTTGCTGCACTTTGGATGCTGCTGAACTGCTGTGCTCTTCCAACACCACTAATCCAGAATCTGGTTTCCAGCATCTGCAGTCATTGTTTTTAACCTAAGGGATTGCTGAGCCCCTTGCTGAGATATTTGTACCATTGATAGTCATAGGTGAGCTGCCAGAAGACTGGAGATTGGCTAATGTAGTGCTACTCTCTAAAAGGTGAGGAAATGGCAGGGAATTATAGACCAGTGAGCCTGATATTGGTGGTGGGCAAGTTGTTGGAAGGAATCCTGAGGGACAGAATGTGCATGTATTTGGCAAGAGAAGGACTGATTAGGGGTAGTCAGCATGGCTTTGTGCATGGGAAATCATGTCTCACAAAATTGATTAAGTTTTTTGAATAAGTAACAAAGAGGATTGATGAGGGCAGAGCGGTGATCGATATGGACTTCAGGCCTGTGCTGTTTTCCCTGGAGCATCAGAGGCTGAGGGGTGACCTTATAGAAGTTTGTAAAATCATGAGGGGCATGGTGAGGATCAATAGACAAGGTCTTTTCCCCATTGGGTGGGGAGGTGCAAAATTGGAGGGGATAGGTTTAAGGTGAGAGGGAAAAATATGAAAGAGACCTAAGGAGCAACTGTTCACACAGAGGGTGGTGTATGTATGGAATGTGCTGCCAGAGCAAGTGGTGGAGGCTGATATAATTACAACATTTAAAAGGCATTTGGATGTGTAAATGACGAGGAAGAGTTTGGAGGGATGTTGGCCAAGTGCTGGCAAGTGGGACTAGATTAGGTTGTGATGTATGATTGGCATGGTCGAGTTAGACCAAAGAGTCTGTTTCCATGCTGTACATTTCTATGACGCTATGGAGTGGCCAAATAAATTTATTGCCTATAATAACACATCAGAGGCTAAGAATACTGTGGTGAGTAACTCACCTCCTGACTCGCAAAGCCTATCCGCCATCTACAAGGCATGGATTTTTGGAATATTTCACACTTGCCTTGATGGGTGCAGCTCTTACAAATTCAAAAAGCTTCACGCTGTCCAGAGAAAGCAGCCTGCCAGACTGGCAGCACATCCAGAAACATTCACTCCCTTCACCACTGACACTCAGTAACAGCAGTGTGTACTATCCGCAAGATTTACTGCAGAAATTCACCTAGTATCTTCAGGCAGTACATTCCCAAACCATGACCACATCCATCTCGAAGGACAAAGACAACAGTTGCATGGGAATACATCATCTGCAAGTTGTCCTCCAAACTACTCACTATACTGACTTGGAAATATACCTTCATTCCTTCATTCCGTCTCTGCGCCAAAATCCTGGAATTCCCTCCCTAATGGCATTGTGGGCCAACTTACTGTAGCTAAACTTGAGTAGTTCAGGAAGCAGCTCACTGTCACATTCACAAGAGCAACTAGGAATGGGCGATAAATCATGGCCAGCCAGCGATGCCCACATCGTACAAATGAAAACAAATTGCTATATTTGTCTTAATGTGAATAATGTGATTTCACTCAGGTATATTACACCAACTTTTGTTTTGAAACACATGTAGTTACATTGCCAGCATGGCACATATTAAGTTTGTTTTATGAAGACCTTTATCAGCTAAGAATTTCCTTTCAGTTACTTAAACAATGATCATTTTGATAGAACTCCAGTATAAGCCATATGATTCAACCAATATTTTGGCAGTCAGTTGTGAGGATTACTAAAGAAATCCCTGACATGGATACGTCTGAAGATGACTCTATGCGATGAGAAAACTACTGTTATTCATGATGAATCCAATCAGAAGTCTAGAAGCACTGTGGTGGTTTCCTTTCTCTTGATGTTGAAAATTCTGGCAGTTGTTGGATTTAGTTTTCATAAATATTTATTGTTGCTGCCATCTGTATGAATCAGATATGAGGAGATGCTTTTCATCCTCTTTAATAAATCACGATTAAAGAGTCTTTATTAAAGAGTCTTTAATAAATCTCGATGAAGCCTTCATCCATCACACATGATTTTTTTTCTCTCTGCAGCTTTTGAAACTGTTGAGCAGTTTGCTAAAAGGAACTAAGTTCAGCAATTAAGAACTTCTGTCTTTTTGGATGCAGTTATACATTGTGTTAAGAGACATGTAAGAATTTGCCAGACACTTTGTAGACATCCTGATTATGTGCATAGAACACTCTTCAGCCAATGTTCTGAAGAAATTCATCTCAACATCACTCAGTAAGAATGAAATAATCCCATAAAACCAGATAATCCTCATCCTAGACATTCATTGTTACAGCTTCATTCACTGGCTTCCTAATTGCCAGTAAGGGTAATTCAGTTTTGAGGAAAAAATGTCAAATTCTGAGAGGTTTATTACAGTTCTATGTGAAAGGAAGAAGTTTTGATCTGTACAGTGCCCTTCATGGCCTCATGACATTCCTTCACTTCTTTTAGAAACAAATACAAAGCAGATTTGACAGCATCTGTGGAGAAAAAGCAGAGTTAACATTTCAGGTCCAGTGTACTTTCTCCAGAACTAATTATAGCTTGGAAAAGTTTGGTATGTGTGCTGGAAATAGGTTTGGCTGGGGAGGGGTGGAGGAGTTGTAAGGAGTTAATGGTGGGTAGAGATGGAGCCCAGAGACAGAGATAAACAGTTGATCAGACAAAGGAATGGGTAAAGGTCAGCTTGGAATACTGAATATCTGCTAATGGGGATCATTAATGGCTGACAATGGGTTGTTTATGGTAGCAACCCATGTGATGATAGGGTCTGATATTTAGTTATTGGGGGAAGTTACTTGAAATAATTACACAAAGGCCTTAATCGTGTCACCGTGTCACCTTTTATTTACACTTGGAGAGTCCTTGATATTGATCCAGCTCCCCCCGAACCAGGTCTCAGAGTGAATACGATATCTGACACTCCTGTTCTTGTCTGTTAGCCAGGACTCTCTTATTGGACTAGATTAACATGGCCAATCAGCAAAATCATATTCTATGATGTCCACCTGGTTGACCCCATTACAATCATGATAGTACTCATGGCCTAAAATTGATAGAGTCGAAATTGAGTCCAGAAGGTTGCAGGGTTCTCAGCAGAAAATGAAGGACTATTCTTCCAGCCCGCATTGAGCTTGACTGGAACACTGCAGCAAACCCTAGACAGAGATGCTGACCAGGGAATACAGTGGTGTGTTGAAGTGGCAGGCAACCAGAAGCTCTGGGTCATCCTTGCAGACTGTATGCAACATCCCACACACCAGACCTTGCCATCATGTGGGCTGCTACCATAAACAACCAAAATAATGGTCTCCATTGGCAGCTATTCATTCTCCTCGATTTACCTTTACTTATTTCTTTGGCTGCCCAACTGTTTTTCTCTCTGAATTGTATCTTTACCTATCGTTTACTTCCTCACCCTGCCACCCCATCATTAGTGTATATTTCAACCTTTCCAAGCTACACTTAATTCTGAAGAAAGGTCACTGGACCCCAAAATTCGGTTTCTCTCCACAGATGCTACCAGACCTGCTGAGTATTTCCACCAATTTATCTGTTTGCCTCTGAGTTACAGCCTCTGCAGTTCTTTGTTTTTTTTTTGATATGTTATAATAGAAATAAAGAACCCACATGACAGAGCGATCAGTACCTCTGGTCTTTCCATTAAGCCCTTTTGGATCATGATGTCTTCCTGCTTTTAAACTAAGCTGGAAGCACAATGAAAGATCACATAATGTTACTCTCATTCTGTCTTATGGCTCCTCCAGTTGTGGTGTAGTGATTTGCAATGAGGTCAGTCAAATGGACCTCACAGAATATGAATTTCCTAATTGGGCTTTATGGGAGCCCTGGCTGACAGATATAAACAAGAGTGTAGAGGTTCTGTTCACTCTGAGAGCTGGCTGTGAGGAAACTGGATCAGTGTCAAGGATTCTCCATGAGTAAATAATGGCTTACTTGATGATGGACTACTGGCCTCTATGGAGTTATTTCAGTCCATAGTCGCAGAATAGAAACCAAAATGTGGGGCCCCCTGAAGTCACCCTGATTCTCCCCATTCCCTAGGGAAGCTTCTACCACAAGCAGTAATGAGAAAATGACCAAATCATTCATTCCTTTAATAGGCAGGCTAAGTATTGGCCATGACACATTCTTCTTAATACTAATATTTCAGAGTATTTTTTATCCACTTGAGAGGGCCAACTCAACCTTGTTTGGATTTATTATCTAAAAGATATTTTAGGCAAACACTCAAGCTCTGGGTATGACAATTACCAAAATGAAATTGTTAAATGTACATAAACACCTTACACAAATCTGCCATCTACCTCTTTCTTCTTCTTAGTCTCGATTCTTATTATATCTGTCATTTTGGTCACTGGCTGCGAACCACTGTTGGCATATGTTCATGATAGTTCATTGTAAATAATTGATGTCAACTCAAAACACCATTCTAAATATCATATTAAATAAAGACTGAGTGACATCATGATGTTCAATTGGAGCTATTGCAGTAGCTGAACCTTGGCAGCTTTTTAGCTAATTGTTGAGGGAGGTTAGGGAAAGGTGTTTTTGTGGCTGCTCCAGGATTCCCAACTATATTGACAAACCCCAAAGTATTTGCTTGAAGGCAACCATATTTAACATCTCACTTCCAATCCAATGACCATTTATGGAGGTCCTCTCTTCCTTGTCCTGCCGCCTTAGGAAGTGGCTACCCCGATTGATGGTGTTGCCCAGGGTGCCCAACTGCCAGCTCTCTGATTGGAACAGAGTTTCTAGGAGGTGTGCTGCAAGACTTCAACTTGTTGGGGCATACATTTGCTGCATACTCCTTGGTGGGAACAGCAATATACATCAATGCTCAATCATTTCTACCCATGATCCAAGAAAGCTAAGGCAAGGAACCATGGGGTAACTAACACCAGTCATTGAAGGGATGAATGCATGCTGGTCTCAAAGCAATTATGTAACTGTAGACCCTGCTTTTGACTTGCATCATCAGGATTATCTAGTATTCAATAAAAGCAGTTTTCCATTGAGAATATGATATTTCCTGCCTGCAGTTAGTTCTTCATTTTTCCTAATGTGACCAAGATCCTGAAGAGCACTCCTCAACACTTGAAGTAATTTTGCTGTTGACACTGCACTGAAGAAGTCACATAACGCTGATCTGAAAGATGCACTCGGATTTTTCTTGAAAGACATTGAGTACTTTACATTGACTAGAATTTAGCTCCTCATCATCCTCCATGATGTTGATGACGTGTTAGCTTAATTTCAGATTTAATAGAAAAAGGATTACATTACCTGGCAACTGCGCAAATTGGCTAATGAGGAGGCACATCTTGAATGTTAAGTTGAGGGAATGTGAATCACATTTGCTAGTACAAATAAAGATATAGTAGAAAAAATTAATACATTCCTTCAACTAATTCAATGGTGAAGACATTGAAAGAGATGCTCATTTTATATATAAACCAGAGTCAACCATTATATTCACCTTTTAGAACAAAAATAATATTTTGACTCTGGTGGGAGGAGTGCATTGGAAATCAGACCACACCACTCCACAAATCATACCAAAAGTATACATGGCTTGTTCAATCACCACAATTAGTTAATTTATTTCTTTTTATGTTGGTTATCTAGAACAAAAGAGACATTTACTTGACTTTTTAATAAACTCAAAAATAACACATTTATGTAGGCAATATTATTCTCCAAACAAGTGGTTAGCACCGCTGCCTCACAGCACCAGGGACACAGGTTCAATTTGCGTCTTGATCAACTGTCTGTGTGGAGTTTGCACATTCTCCACATGTCTGCGTGGGTTTCCTCCGAGTGCTCCAGTTTCCTCCCACAATCCAAAGATGTGCAATTAGGTGAATTGGTCATGCTAAATTGCCCATAGTGTTAGGTGTAGGGGAATGGGTCTGGGTTGGTTGGTCTTCGGAGGGCCGGTTTGGACTTGTTGGGCCAAAGAGCCTGTTTCCACACTGTAGGGAAGCTAATCTAATCTAAGTGATAAAATGGCTATCAACTAAACTACTTTGCAAATTAACCTGTATCTCCTTTAATCCCATACATGCATACATTCATGCATGGACAAGACAAGACATCCACAAAACAGCTCTTCAAAGCAATTATCAATGGAAAAATAAACAAACTCTGTGGTCAAGAGTCCAAATGAAAGGGCTAGAATAAGGTGACATACTCATGGTTCCTCCAGTTTCTTGCTGGTGAACTCTCATATTCTGTTGTTTGAAGAATAATTAGAAATCTTCAGACTAGATTGCAGAATCAGATTTTTAAAATGGTAGAGTCCTGATATCTGAAACTTTATCAGATTTCTTTTTAAACTACTTCACTGAGACAGATTTAGAGTCCTGCTTTCACCTCTAAGATTTGCCTGTTACCGTGAGACTGTAGAGCGTTCTTGTAAAATCTTGCCAGCAACTGCTCCCAGCATCTACATGCATACTGGAAAGAATATCCAACATTCCAACCCAGAGATTGTTGTACGGTGTCGGTGGCATTAATCCATTAGAGTTTGCAGATGTGTTTGATCAACACTTAAAGCAAGAAAACTCCACCCTCTCTCTCTCTACAACTTTGCGAGATGCTGCAAATAACGGTCACTTGTAAATTTGCAAGCAGCTAGTGGACCATGGTCACCTTTAGACTTTTGACTTTCTAATTCCAAGAAATCACTTGGTAAATTCTTCCCAATGTTGAAATGTCCAAATTTCTTCTCGCTCTCATAATCCATAAAACTACTCAACAAAGAAATTATTCAGTTACTTACTCCCATCTCCAGGGCAGGTTAAAAAATATTCATGGATCTTAAACTTAAAACTCATCTGAAAAGTATTCTATTGCATCCTCATCATAATTACAATTTGTGATGTTTTGGTATTAGAAAGAAATTCTAAGTGTTTTCCTTAATATTTTAATAAATCTAATGTTGGATATATTTCTGACATCTCAAATTCCAGTTAATTTTCCATCTTGCTCTCCTAAAGATATTTAATCCTGACTGGGTTCCAACATTATGCGTTTTGCTGCATATGTCATTACTTAAATGCAAACACTGACAGTAATGGCCAAGTTTTTTATGGTGCCAGGAAGACTCCACAAACAAGCAACAACTTAGAGACATAGAGCCATAGACCCTTTGGTCCAACCCCTCTGTGCCGACCAGATATCCCAATCCAATCTAGTCCCACCTACCAGCACCAGGCCTACATCCCTCCAAATCCTTTCTATTCATAAACCCATCCAGATGCCTTTCAAATGTTGCTACTGTACTAGCCTCCACCACTTCCTCTGGCAACTCATTCTATACACGTACCACCCTCTGTGTGAAAACGTTGCCCCTTAGGTCTCTTTTATATCTTTCTCCTCTCACCCTAAACCTATGCCCTGTAGGTCTGGACTCCCCCACCCCAGGGAAAAGACTTTGACTATTTATCCTACACATGCCCTTCATGATTTTATGAGCCTCTATGATGTCACCCCTCAACCTCTGACACTCAAGGGAAGACAGCCCTAGGCTATTCAACCTCTCCGTATAACTCAAATCCTCCAACCCTGGCAACATCCTTCTAAATCTTTTCTGAACCCTTTCAAGTTTCACAACACCTTTCTGATAGGAAGGAGACCAGAATTGCATGCAATATTCTAACAGTGGACCCAGCACTGATCCTTGTAGCACTCCACTGGTCATAGGCCCCAAGTCTGAAAAACAACCCTCCATCACCACCCTCTGTCTTCTACCTTTGAGCCAGTTCTGTATCCAAATGGCTAGTCCCTCCTGTACTCCATGAGATCTGACCTTGCTAATAAGTCTTCCATGGGAAACCTTGTCGAATGTCTTGCTGAAGTCCATATAGATCACATTTACCACTCTGCCCTCATCAATCCTTTGTTACTTCTTCAAAAAATTCAATCAAGTTTGTGCGACATGATTTCCAATGCACAAAGCCATGTTGACTATCCCTAATCAGTCCATGCCGTTCCAAATACATGTACATCCTGTCCCTCAGGATTCCCTCCAACATCTTGCCCACCAATGTCAGGCTCACTGGTCTATAGTTCCCTGGCTTGTCCTTACCACCTTTCTGAATCAGTGGCACCATGTTAGCCAACCTCCAGTCTTCCAGCACCTCACCTGTGACTATTGAGAATACAAATATCTCAGTAAGAGGCTCAGTAATCACTTCTCTAGCTTCCCTCAGAGTTCTAGGGTACACATAATCAGGTCCTGTGGATTTATCCACTTTTATGCATTCCATTACTTTCCCTCTGTAATATGGACATTTTCAAGATGCCACCATCTACTTCTCTACATTCCATACCTTTCATGTCCTTTTCCACAGTAAATACTGATGCAAAATACTCATTTAGTATATCTCCCAAATCCTGTGGCCCTACACAAAGGACGCCTTGCAGATCCTTGAGGGGCCTTATTCTCTCCCTAGTTATCCTTTTGCCTTAATGTATTTGTAATTTGGATTCTCCTTAACTCTTTTTGCCAAAACTATCTCATGTCCCTTTTTTGCCCTCCTGATTTCCCTCTAAAGTATACGCCTACTGTTTTTATATTCTTCTAAGGATTCACTTGATCTATCCTGTCTATACCTGACATATGCTTCCCTCTTTTTCTTAACCAAATCCTCAATTTCTTTAGTCTTGAAACAAGTGAGATATACAGAGGAACCTCAATTATCTGAATGAGATGGTCGGGCATTATTTCATTTGGATAATCGATTAAATGTCTTTCCTCTAGGGCTAGAAGATGTTTGAGTCCCCATTCAGGAGGCAAGGCAGCAACACACTGCACAGACCACCTCCATCCACACCGCCACCCCCTTCCCCCCCGCTCCCCCCCCCACCAGAGCCCACACCTGACCTGTCCCCAGCCCTGTCCAACCATGCCCATTCAACACTGCTCCCCCACCCGCCCCCACCCCTGTCCATCACTGTCCCCACCCACCCCAACACAGCACCCCCCCACCCACCCCCAATCCAGCCCAGCACCACCCCCAACCCTGTCCAACACCACCTCTGCCCCGTCCAACACCATCCCCCCGCCTGTCCTCCAACCCTGTCCAACACAAGCCCACACCCCTTTAAAGCTTCCCCTAACGCCTCTCCCCTCCACCCCCACCTACCCCTGCCCCCTCTCTGGGGCAGTCAGACTGGACACCAACAACAAGACTGCTGCTGCTGCTTTTGTGGGGTAAGTCTCCAAATAGCCCACTTGCGCTCATGCACACGCACACACAAAGTTTTACTGCAACTTTTTGACAGTTTCCACCTTTACCCTGTACAGGGCAATGTTGGAGAGATTAACTGGGGAAGTGGGATTTAGCGTACACCCCTCTGTAGAGCTCCAGGAAAAGTGTGGTGAGAAAGAGCGCTGGAGGTCAGTCATTTGGTGATGGTGCCCGTTAAATCATTGTAAACAAAAAGTGCGATCAGTGTTGGAAACACGTCTTTGATGTAATGTTTCTATCGGGACCTCGAGATCTCCTTCAGATAATCCGATATTTGGATAACTGATATTCAGGTAATCAAGGTTCCTCTGTAATTCACACAAACAAGGCAATCCTTCTGAACAGCCTGTCTCAGTGCACACTCAACCTCCTTCCCCTTGCTGTCATCTGCCTATATTCTGCTCCCAGTGTAAGTGGGCTTCACTCTGCTCAGCACCCACCAAGAGTTAAAAAACCTCACCCAAGCAAAATTAATCAGTTTTGAGGTGCTTTCTTTTATCACCTTGCAAGCCAAAATCTGGCCCTAAGTGTCAGCAGTCTGACGTTGCAGAGGTGAATCATTGATACTCTCACACTCACTCCTTTACAAATAGATTAAATCACTCTAGTCCCAGTGGATAATTGGACTGCTCTCTCATTAGGGAATGCCAGTTGGTGATACGTTCAACCTGAAGGTTACTGCACCTCAGTTTTGAGGGGTGAGGCTTAGAACGTGGGATGTTCATGGTAGCCTCAGTTGGTAAACAATCCTCAAGGTTATTGCTACTCTGCATCACAAACCAGCTGTTCCCAACCAACTAAATCAAGTGATCCCCACCTTTCCAATGACATAGTTATTGTATTTGGTTTAACATTTTCCGAGATCTGAGATCATATAAGTGAAAATCACAAGAGGTTCAAAGATGCTGGTGACTCACTATTATGTATTTTACACAAGTGCACAGACAAGTGGCAAAGAATTCATTCTTTGCCATTTGCCACAATCTACAACTTTATGGTCCACATATCCCCCACCCAACCCTTACCATCAAGACAGGGGATCAACACTGGTTCAATGGAGAGTGCAGGAGGGCACACCAGGTACAGTACCAGGCATGCCTAAAAATGAGGTGTCAACCTGGTGAAGCTACCAAACAGAACTACTTACATCCCAAATAACATAAGAACTAAGAGATCACACAACCAATGGATCAGATCTAAGCTCGGCATTCCTACTACATTTAATCATGAATCGTGATGGGCAATTAAACAACTCACTGGAGGAGGAGGCTCCACAAATATCCACATGCTCAATGGTTGAAGAGTCCAATATTCCGATGCTAAAGTATTCACAGCAATCTCCCATCCTGCTTTCTGTAAGGGGCACTGGAAAAGTACTGGCCTACATGGAGAATGGCTTCTAAAAGACCCTGATGATAGGCACAGTGCTCCTGGAATATATGGAGCTGCCTAGAATATAGTTTGGCTTACTGGTCTGTTACTAAAACTATGTCGAGCACCTTCAATCTGGCTTGGGACATTCTTTCACAACAGATGATTCAGAGTTTGCAATGTCAAAGGAATTGTACATGGAGAAAGCTGGTCAATGAATTACCACAATGCTTGGTGCGAGCCCTACCATGCTCATATATAAAAATGTCCTGCAAACAATGAGGTCTTACAAGTTCATCTGTGTTAATGCTGACCAAACTTCATCTTTCTGCACCCTAGACTGGATCCTCCTTGTTTAAGCTGTCACAAAATTAATGGATGACTGTAACAAATGCTGTCTCACACCCTCTAACACCATACCTATTGCTGGCGTGCTCTGTCCCTTGTTTAGATGTGATGGAAGTGAGTGGATGTGAAGCTCTGCGCCATGTCTTGCTGGTGCAAGGGTGGTTTGGATTGCATCTAGCCGTGCTCCTGCAGCGATTCCATGCCTTGTGGGTGGCACGGTGGCACTGTGGTTAGCACTGCTGCCTCACAGTGCCAGAGACCCAGGTTCATTTCCTGCCTCAGGTGACTGACTGTGTGGAGTTTGCACATTCTCCCCGTGTCTGTGTGGGCTTCCTTCGGGTGCTCCGGTTTCCTCCCACAGTCCCAAGATGTGTGGGTCAGGTGAATTGGCCATGCTAAATTGCCCGTAGTGTTAGGTATGGGGTAAATGTAGGGGTTAGGGTAGGTTGCGCTTCAGCAGGTTGGTGTGGACTTGTTGGGCCAAAGGGCCTGTTTCCACACTGTAAGTAGTCTAATCTATTCTAATCTATTGTATTTAACTTCCACCATATTGTATCAACAAGAATTTCATATCTAAATAGATGGTCAGAGACTAAAGCATGATTCCTAATCCAATATACTTCTGATGAGTCCAAACATGAATTTGGCATTCCAGAAAGATTTAAAGGAAGTAGCAATATCTATGAAATCATAAGTAACCTTAACTAAACGTTTCATAGCTATGTGGGGTGTTGCTAACATAACATTTGCTAAATCGGACTCAGTATCACAGTGCTGAGCACCTGTCTGACAAAAAGTCATCATACATTTTGTTGACACCAAAGTGAATGCAAAATTCCTCATTATGACTGGAACCACCACCTCAACATCCCTCTCCTGGCTTCCTGTCACTCTCCCCTCTCATCAGAATTCTCCAGCAAATAGGACTCATGCCAAGCATTTGTTCCATATTTTTATTAAATATATGTGCACTAATCCTATGACAAGAACTGGAACAAGAATTTGGTTTCTTTATTGGAAACTAAAGCTATATAAATGCATTCATAACCAGGATGTTAGGTATACATACCTGACTAATATCACCTGCTACTGTGTAGGGTTCTGGTTTGCGATCAGTAACTTGCTGATTTTTGGGTGGTTCGAATCACCTGCATATCTCTGGTTCTGACACTGGACTTACTTAGGAATGTGAAATGACGAAAGCAGTTCACAGTGTTTCAGGGCAAAAGAATCTCTGCATTTATTAAATACAATAAGGTAAGTGTGATACAAGAAATAAAGTCAAATATAATAAAACTATGAAACTGAAACAATTGCCTATGCAGAGGACAGTAATTAAATACACTATTAAATTAAACACAGAGCAAACTATTATAAACTAAGTTAAAAATCACACAACACCAGGTTATAGTCCAATAGGTTGAATTGGAAGCACACTAGCTTTCGGAGTGATGTTCCTTTATCAGGTGACTATTACCTGATGAAGGAGTGTCACTCCGAAAGCTAGTGTGCTTCCAATTAAACCTGTTGGACTATAACCTGGTGTTGTCTGATTTTTAACTTTGTACACCCCAGTCCCACACCGGTATCTCCATATTATAAGCTAAACTGCAGTTTTAATCACAGAAACTTTAATCAAACTTCCTAACCTTGGAGTTCCTGCACTGTCATTGTCTATGCTAGCTAGATTGGATACTTTGGGGTCTCAAGAGTTTCAGCTCACTGCTGAGGAAAATGCAGTTTAAAGTGTGTCCAAGAGATGAGGTTCTTAAGACTCGGAACAGGGTTGCATCTGGAGGCTCTGATTCAGAGAGCACTTGGTTGCCGAATCCATGGGATGTCCTTTGTTGTGATATTGCTCTTGGTTTGTCTCTCCGATTCAGCTTTTTTGTTTGACCTCTGTCGTTCTTGGTTTTGAAACTGCTTGTTGGGGCTGGAGCCTGTGGAAAAACTGTTTCTGCAGACGCTTGTTATTGAAAAAAACTCTTCCTCGCTCAGATCAGGGCTAGCAGTTATACAGACTGTATGCCCCTTTATCTCCTCTCAAATCTGTGTTGTCCATTGTGTTTCTGGTGCTTCTTTCTGAAGTTAATTGGCTTCCTAATAGTTAAGAGTATGTAAATGGATACTGATTGAAATTGAATGCCTGACATCTCTGTGAATGAATAGTGATTGAAGTTGAACGTCTGGTATCTGTATAGATTTAAAAAAAACTGCAGATGCTCGAATCCAAGGTAGATAGGCAGGAAGCTGGAAGAATGACTCTATGACTCTATAACACACAAGCCAGGCAGCATCAAGACATGGAGAAGTCAACATTTCAGGTGTAACACTTCACTGCTGGTGTTGATATGTTTAGCATGCTTTGTGTGCATGCATAACTAATTGAATATCCTGGTGCATCTCTGGCCAAGACACAGACTCACATGCTTGCTGCATTTTGTGTTCAATGCCTATATGTTCCTAATGTAATATTGGCACGTTATCTTTGTATGATGCCTTTTGTGTTAAAGTTCCTTGTCCTTGCAAATGACTTACTATAAAATCCAAAATATATCTCTGAATGGCCAAAATAAACAAATTGTATGCTTCATAAACTCTCTACAGTGTAGGAATAGGCCATTCGGCCCAAAAAGTCTACACTGACCCACCGAAGAGTAACCCGCACCGACCCATTCCCCCTACTCTATATTTAACCCTGACTAATGCACCTAACCTACACATCCCTGAATACTCTGGGCAATTTAGCATGGCCAATTCACCTATCCTGCACATCTGTGGCCTGTGAAAGGAAACCAGAGCACCTGGAGGAAACCCATGCAGACATGGGGAGAATATGCAAATTCCACATTGATAGTAGCCAGAGGCTGGAATTGAACCCAGGCCCCTGGTTCTGCGAGGTAGCAGTGCTAACCACTGAGTCACCATGCCACTAGCTTCTCTCAGGTAGTCCTTAAAAATTGTCAGATTATTCCTGGATAATGATCTTCTGCAACTCTGGTTCATCTTCAGTGATTGATGATTGCAACTGTTCAGGACATGTAACATTTATGGTTGTAAAACCTCTGATCACCAGATGCCATTGCATATTATGCAAGATCGACAATATGGGAAGGTTAGTCTAAAATTTGCCTTTCACTTGGTTGACCTTAAATTTCTGCACTTCTACACATTAATACTCCTCATTTTGTTGGTCATCTGTGTTTTGTTATGAGGTCTGAATTGGCTTTTGGAACAGATTCCTGGCATGTATGTAGCCAATGTCCCTTGGTGTCACATGCTTCACAGATATGCAAAAAGGCTGGACAGCTTTTGATTAGGTGTTACAAACCACATCCATGGCTGGTTTGTGCCCAGTGGAGACTATAGCATGGTAGTAAAGCATGTAATTATTGTTAGTCATCCACATGATGATTTAATTCTTGCACATATCATCAAGGGTTGAGCCTGTCGCCCAATCTACTTTTTGTCATTTACATAACGGGGATGTGAGCATAAGGGGTACAGTTAGTAAGTTTACAGATGACACCAAAATTGGAGGTGTAGTAGACAGCGAAGAGGGTTACCTCAGATTACAACAGGATCTGGACCAGATGGGCTGAGAAGTAGCAGATGGAGTTTAATTCAGATAAATGCGAGGTGCTGCATTTTGAGAAAGCAAATCTAAGCAGGATGTATACAGTTAATGGTAAGGTCCTAGGGAGTGTTGCTGAACAAAGAGATCTTGGAGTGCAGGTTCATAGTTCCTTGAAAGTGGAGTCACAGGTAGATAGGATAGTGAAGACAGTGTTTGGTATGCTTTCCTTTATTGGTCAGAGTATTGAGTACAGGAGTTGGGAGGTCATGTTGCGGCTGTACAGGACATTGGTTAGGCCACTGTTGGAATATTGCGTGCAATTCTGGTCTCCTTCCTATCAGAAAGATGTTGTAAAACTTGAAAGTGTTCAGAAAAGATTTACAAGGATGTTGCCAGGGTTGGAGGATTTGAGCTACAGGGAGAGGCAGAACAGGATGGGGCTGTTTTCCCTGAACCATCGAGGCTGAGTGGTGATCTTTTAGACATTTTCAAAATTATGAGGGGCATGGATAGGTTAAATAGACAAAGTCTTTTCCCTTGGGTCGGGGAGTCCATAGATTTAGGGTGCGAGGGGAAAGATATAAAAGAGTCCTAAGGGGCAACTTTTTTACACAGAGGGTGGTACGTGTATGGAATGAGCTGCCAGAGGATGCGGTGGAGGCTGGTACAATTGCAATATTTAAGAGGCATTTGGATGGGTTTGTGAATAGGAAGGTTTTGGAGGGGTATGGGCCGGGTGCTGGCAAGTGGGACTAGATTGGATTGGGATATCTGGTTGGCATGGACAGGTTGGACCAAAGGGTCTGTTTCCATGCTGGACATCTCTATGACTCTATGAATATATCCACTGCTTAGGCTGTACAAGACTCTGGTCAGATTACTTTTGGAATGTATTGGGCACTTTTGGGGCCCCACATCCAAGCAAGGATGTGCTGGCATTGAGGGGGTACAGAAAAGATTTATAAGAATGATCCTGAGGATGAAAGACTTGTCAAAGAGCGGCAGTTGAGGACACAGGGTTTGTACTAAATAGATTTTAGAAGGATGTGGGGTGGTATCTGATTGAAACTTACACAATGCTGGATAAGTGGGTGTGGACAAGATGCTACTACTAGCTGGTGTATCTAGGTCCCAAGGTTACAGTCTCAGAGTGAAGGGACAACCTTTTAGAAGTGAGATGAGAATAAATTTCTTCATCCAGACAGTGAACCTGTGGAACTCATTACCATAAAAGGCTATGGAAGCCAAGTCATTTAAGTGTATTTAAGACAGAGATGGATAGGTTCTTGATTGTATGGGGATCAAGAGTTACAGGAAGAAGACAGAAGAGTGTGGTTTTGAAACATATCAGCCTTGATTGAATGGCAGAACAGACTTGATGTGCCAAATGTCCTAATTCTGCTCCTGTATATTATGAATTTATGGCCTCAATGTCACAGTAAGTGCTGTGGAAAATATTACTCACTATTGAATGAGGTTTATGACAGTGTACGACATGCATAATTATGGAAAAACATCCTCAAAGAGCCTGAAAAGCCATTTTTATATTTTTGGAATTTCATACTTCTCTACAATGATTTAAAAAATTACTCATTTTAAAAACATTTTTTATAAAGTCTGTTTACCTTCATTTCAGCTTCCACCTTAATACAGTCACCCATTTATTTTATAGTTGAAAAATTGAATTACAATTGAAGGAGTTAAGTGTTCTTAACTTTCATTTAATTGCTTTGAGAGGGAGATGGTGATGTAATGGAAACGCCACAAGGATAGTAATCCCAAGGATCAGCTATAAGGACGTAGGTTAAATTTCATAAAGTCATTTGGTGGAATTGAAATTCAGTTCCTAAAATGAAACAAATGCTTCCCATGAAGGCTATGATTAAAAATCCATCTGACTTACTAATGCCCTTTGAAGAAGGAAATCTGCCTAACTTACTTGGTCCAGTCTGCACACAATTCCAGACCCATAATAATGTGATTCACTTTCAATTGCTGCCATATGGACAAGTGAATTATTCAGTTCAAGAGCAATTTGGGCTGGAAAACAAATGCTGCCATAGAGTCATAGAGATGTACAGCATGGAAACAGACCCTTCGGTCCAACTCGTCCATGCCGACCAGACATCCCAACCCAATCTAATCCCTCCTGCCAGCATCCAGCCCATATCCCTCCAAACCCTTCCTATTCATATACCCATCCAAGTGCCTCTTAAAAGTTGCAAGTGCCTCCACCACTTCCTCTGGCAGCTCATTCCATACTTGTACCACCCTCTGTGTGAAAAAGTTGCCCCTTAGGTCTCTTTTATATCTTTCCCCTCTCAACCTAAGCCTATGCCCTCTAGTTCTGGACTCCCCAGCCCCAGGGAAAATCCTATCCATGTCCCTCATAATTTTGTAAACCTCTATAAGGTCACCTCTTAGCCTCCAACACTCCAGGGAAAACAGCCCCAGCCTATTCAACCTCCCCCTATAGCTCAAATCCTCCAACCCTGGCAAAATCCTTGTAAATCTTTTCTGAACCCTTTCAAGTTTTACAACATCTTTCCAATAGGAAGGAGACCAGAATTGCCCACAATATCCCAACAGTGGCCTAACCAATGTCCTGTACAGCTGCAACATGACCCTTCACCACCACCCTCTGCTTTCTACCTTTGAGGTAGTTCTGTATCCAAATGGCTAGTTCTCCCTGTATTCCGTGCGATCTAACCTTGCTAATCAGTCTCCCATGGGCAGCCTTGTCAAACGCCTTACTGAAGTCCATCTAGATCACATCTACCGCTCTATCCTCTTTGATACTTCCCCAAAAAAATCAATCAAGTTTGTGAGACATGATTTCCCATGCACAAAGCCATGTTGACTATCCCGAATCATTCCTTGCCTTTCCAAGTACACATACAGCCTGTCCCTTAGGATTTCCTCCAACAACTTGCCCACCACTGACATCAGACTCACAGGTCTATAGTTCTCTGGCTTGTCCTTACCACCTTTCTTAAACAATGGCATCACGTTATGTCCATATTCCACTAAAAAGTAAAGTGAAAACTCTGGTTTGCTGTGTGTAAATGTTTCCATGTGACCAGTTGTCTGCCACCTTTTCATATGCCTGTTGGTGTACACTAAGACATTTCCTTAATCGTGCTGTAGGTTAGAGCAAGGCTTGTAGAAGCAGAAAGGGACTAAATACAGATGACTCCTCTGGGCAGCTTTTTTCAAGATCAGAGACATCAGCAACCTGCTTCATCACTGACTTCAAAAGCCATGCTAAGATGTTCCACTCTGATCTTCATCTATCTCCCTGATGACACAGAAATTTGGTTCAGTTTTGGTGAGGTTTCCAAGGGATATGGAAGAAACATTTCAGGCACATCTGCCCATTAATTTTACAAGTAACAACACCTTGAACTAAAAGATGATTTTTGGATAGAACTTTTTTAAAGTATTCATTCAGGATTGTGGGCTTCACTGACTGGGTCACGCATGAAAAAGGTATGGTGAGCTGCCTTCTTGAACGGCAATAATTCGCATAGATACCGTCAAGTTGTGTCCAGTTTGAGGACTATAGAATACACTAGAGCTATCTTTTTAAAACCAAGAAAGGGTAAAACTATTACAAAAGACTGTTATATTAGCACTGTACAGGATAGGCTGAGCAGTGGCTGATGGAGTTTAATTTAGATAAATGCGAGTTGTTGCATTTTGGTAAGACAACCCATGGAAGGACTTACACGGTTAGAGGTGGGGACCTAGGGAGTGTTGTCAAATAGACAGACCTAAGGGTTCAGGTACATAGTTCCTTGTAAGTGATGTAACAGATAGACAGACTGTTAGAAAACACACTTTTCTTCATTGGTCAGACCATTGAGTACAGGAGTTGGGATGCCATGTTGAGACTGGACAGGACGTTGGTGAACTAATTTTAAAGTTCTGGGTACAGTTCTGGTCACCCTGCTACAGGAAATATATCATTTAATTGGAAATGATGTAGAAAAGATTTACAAGGATGTTACCGGACCTAAAGGGCTTGAGTTATAAGGAGAGACTGGATAGGCTAGGACATTTTTCCCTGAAGTCTAGATTAGAGTGGGGCTGGAAAAGCACAGCAGGTCAGGCAGCATCTGAGGAAGAGGAAACTCAATGTTTCGGGCAAAAGCCCTTCATCAGGAATGGGCTGATCTCGAGGAAAGCTGCCCAGAAGAGTCATCTGTATGTAGTCCCCATTCCTGATGAAGGATTTTTGCCTGAAACATTGATTTTCCTGCTCCTCTGATGCTGCATGACCTGCAGTCCTTTTCCAGCATTAATCTAATCTGGACTCTGGTTTCCAGCAGCTGCAGTCCTCACTTTTGGCATTTTTCCCTGGAGCATAGGAAGTTGAGGGTTGACCTTATAGAGGTCTATAAAATCTTGAGATGCATAGATAAGGTGAATTCTCCTTGGGTAGGAGAATTCAAAAGTAAAGGACATAGTTTTAACAAGGGTAACTTTACCACAATGTATTTTGAATGAACTGCCAGAGGAAGTGGTAAGTACAGGTATGGTTACAGAATTTAAAAGACATTTGGACAGGTACATGAATAGGAAAGATTTAGAATGATTTAGGTCAAATTTAGACAAATTAGACTACTTAGTTTGGGAAACTTGATCAGCTTTGGGCATGTTGGAATAAAAGGTCTGTTTCTGTGCTACATAACCCTATGACTCCATAAGATGTATTGATGACATAGAATCACAGAATCTAGTCTTAAGTGGTTCCTGTGGTTTAGTGGCAGTGTCTCTCCCTTGAACCAGAAGGCTCAGTTTTGAGGTCCACCTCTTCCAGAAGTGTAAAATAACACATCAGAGAAAGGTCATTAAAAATACCTAGATCCTAGCCTATGTGTGTAAATCTATAGAATTATAAATAAACAGCAGATATCTGACTCAAGGAGAAATTGTCTATGTGTGGTATATGTTTTGTGAACAACAATTAAATTCATTATATTAAACTACAAAGCAGCATTTGCAATTTCAGGCAAAGATGTCAATTTCATATTTTAATATCTTTCTGGTGGAAACCAATGGGAGAATGACTTGCCCAAACACATGCCTATGTTTGAATTGCATCAAGCAGTTCTTTGAGCTGTCCAAAGTTGTCCCAATTTTCCTGGTTTTCAAATGCTGTCCATTTCTTAGGCAAGAAATCACTGGCTGGTGTTTAAAATCATTCCCTTTCATCCTTAATATCAAGCCTAATCTTACCTGTTTGACTTGCATCAACAGACAGTCATAAAGTAAAAGTGTACAATATACGTATTCTAATAGTTCAGACTTTGACAATAGAACACTGCAGTTCATAAAATTATAAGAACAATAGATAAAAGAAATACGAAATTTATTTGAATTTACTCAAGGTTGTTTCCATATCTTCAATCACATTCTTGACAAGGTCACATTGATGGAGCAGGAAGTGCTCTGAGACAATTCTCCATTGTGTATTCAATGAGGCTCAGACATTGCAGAGCAAACGTAGGTTCAGAAACAGACACAATAAATGAATATATGTAATTCTGATCAACACATTTCAATTCAGTATGAGGCCATAGTGGAAGAAACACTTGAATGTGTATAATGTGGGTAGAGGGATGTCATCAGGGCCAGATTCCACTGAGTTATTACTGATAAGAGCAGTCCATCGATGCTAGTCTATGAGTGATGCATAGATTACCTCCTGCACTAAAACATTATGGTAGATAGAAAACAATTGTTGTTTCCACATGACAGAGAATATAGGTGCACACATGTTCGATGTGCAGTGTGACTTCCAAAATTTTCAGAAGATCATAGCCCTGAAAATACTATCCATTTATTGGTGTGGGCAGGAGAGAATAATAATAATAATGATCAGAATTAAAAGCCAGTACTACCAGTGCAGTACTAAGGAAAAACTATGTTGTTGGTGGTGTTATCTTTGAACAAAATATTTTTCAGAACTATCAATTTAAATTGAAATTGTAATATTGCAATTAGAATAGCAGGAAAGGTTTCAATTTGAAAAAGAAGTATTGCATATCATTCGGCAGTAAACAGAAAAGTGATGTCCAAAGTCTGCAGAAAAAAGTATCCATCTCTACCAAAATCTCTGTCTGTATGAGGAAAGACAGGATAACCAAGAAATTCTAAAAGAAAGAATACATACAAGTTGAGTTCATCTGATCAATCATCGAATTGAAGGCAGACATCACACAACAGCACATTGTTGTTTTATAAATCACTTACCATCTTCTGGTCTGGTCCTTTGATCATTGGAATTCTGTTTACCTTGTCCACACTGTTTTCCAACCAGAGTATATGTCTTAAACTATTTGTCTTGTGTCTGTTTGTCTTACAGAATTTGAATGGATATAGTTGAGGGTTATGAAGAGATATAATTTAAGTTCATAACCATAAATTAGCAATGCTGTCTCTTCCCTGCTCTTGTAAAATTTAAATATGTTACATGAAATAGAGTTGTTACTGTTGATGCCTGGTGTGAATTGCGAACATTTATTTTTCAGGTATATTTGGTGCAGGAATCTCCTGAAAGTCTGTTAGATATTTTGTGTTGGATGCATATAAGGCAGATGAGGGCATCAACTGTGAAGCATTGTCACAGCATTATAAAGCAAGTGCCTTTTCAAGGGGAAATTAATGATAATGTCGAGCAACATCAAATTGTAAGATTGAGATATTCTTTGCAATAGATTGTATTTTTAGAAAGTCTTACTCAGGATTGAATGGTTTTCTGCCTCTGAGGTGCCAGACAAGGACATACAAATGTATAAACAGGGAGCAGGAGTAGATCATTCATGCTTGCAGGCCATTTAATAACATCACAGTTAATCTGATTGTAACCTCAGATCCACACGCCCACCCATCCTCTGATAATCTTTCAACCACTTGCTTACCAAGATTCTATCTATCTCCACATTAGAAATATCCAAGAACACTGCTTTCATTGCCTTTTCATAACAATATAAGAAATAGGAGCAGGAATAGGCTATCAAGCCTGTTCTGCCATTCAATAAAATCATGGCTGATCTTCTTCATCGATTCAGCTCCACTTATCTGCCCACTCACCATAACCCTTCATTCCTTTAGTGTTTAAAAATCTATCTTTGCCTTAAAAACATTTAGACTAGAATCCCCATTGTGTGGAAACAGGCCCTTTGGCCCAATCAGTCCCCACCGATGCTCCAAAGAGTAACCCACCCAGACCCACTTCTTTCTGACTAATGCCCCTAACACTATGGGCAATTTAGCATGGCCAATCCACCTAACCTGCTCATCGTTGGAATATGGGAGGAAACCCACACAGACGATCTCCCAAGGCTGGAATTGAACCTGGGACCCTGATGCTGTAAGGCAGCAGTGCTAACCACTGAACCACCTTGCCACGCCCATTCAATGAGGTTTCAGGAAGAAAGTTCCAAAGATTCATGGTCCTATGAGAGAAGAAAAAAAGAATCACCTAATCTTTATTTTGAATGGATGTCCCTGATTCTTAAACAATGAGTCATAATTCCAGATTCTGCCATCAGAAGAAACAACCTCTTTACATCCTGTATCTTAAGACCCCTCAGGACCTTATGTGGTTTGATCAAGTCACTTCTACTGTACCAAGTGATGTCGTCCTTATAGAAATGTGAAAGTACCTTAAGATAATAGTTTCTTCCTGTTATGAAACAAGCAGGAAGAAGCCATTTGAACTTATAACTCATGAATGAATAGAGCATAGGAAATTAGATTAGATTAGATTAGATTTACAGTGTGGAAACAGGCCCTTCGGCCCAACAAGTCCACACCGACCCGCCGAAGCGCAACCCACCCATACCCCTACATTTACCTCTTACCTAACACTGCGGGCAATTTAGCATGGCCAATTCACCTGACCCGCACATCTTTGGACTGTGGGAGGAAACCGGAGCACCCGGAGGAAACCCACGCAGACACGGGGAGAACGTGCAAACTCCACACAGTCAGTCGCCTGAGTCGGGAATTGAACCCCGGTCTCAGGCGCTGTGAGACAGCAGTGCTAACCACTGTGCCACCGTGCCGCCCACAAATGAATTCTAGGGCAATAAAAGTTACACAAGGAAGGTTGTTTCACTTTAAACTAACTTGTAGCAACATTCACGTGGTGTAGGGAAACATTTAGGTCATAAAGCATATGATGCAGTGTATGACTCTAGTGGTGTCATGGTGGTGTCCCTAATTCTGGGCCAGGAGGCAACCTAGGTCCAAAATTCCATCTATTCCAGAGGTGTGTAGAAACATTTCTGAACAAACTGATTTGCAAATATCTACAAGAAGAGGACTGTGAACAATTATTTTCATGATTATAATTTTTAATAAATGGTTAAAAATAAGTATTTATGGACAGCAAAATGCCATATATTATCCCATTGAGATAGAGGAAATATGACAGCCATTGCTGATTATAAGAATCACAGAATTCCTACAGTGCAGAAGAAGGCCATTTGGTTTATTAAGTCTGCACCGACCCAGTAAAGAGCATCCCACCCAGATCCAGACGCCTACCCAATTCACCTAAACTGCACATTCCTGGATACTACGGAAAATTTAGCATGGCTACTCCTGCACGACTTTGGAAGAAACTGATGCAGAGAATGTGCAAAATCCACACAGTCACCCAAGGCTGAAATTAAACTCTGGTCACTGGCACTGTAAGGCAGCAGTGCTAACCACTGAGTATCATGTTACCCATACAATAAAAGTAAGATGATAATAACAAAGGTTTTCTGCCAGCCCAGGTCTGATGAATTGAACGTGAATCTGATGACCTTCCAATCAAATAAATCAACTGAAAAAGGAAAAAAGAAGGCAGTATCAAGTTGGAAGATTGGGACTGCGATAAGGCTGGGGGAGGGGAAATAGGGAAACTGGTGAAAATCACATTGATATCCCATGGGTTTGGAGAGTCCCAAGGTGGAAGATGAGGTGTTCTTCCTCCAGGCATTGCATGGTTAGGGTTTGGTAATGGAGGAGGCCCAGGACCTGCATATCCTTTGTGGAGTGGTAGGGGGAGTAAAGTGTTCAGCTACAGGGTGGTGGGGTTTCTTCATGCAGGTGTCCCAAAGACATACTCTGAAATGATCCGCAAGTTGGTGTCCTATCTTCCCAATGTAGAGGAGGCCGTGCATGGAAGTACAGATAAATTGCTGGTGGATGTGGAAGAATCCTTTGGGGCCTTGGACAGAGGTGAGGGGGGAGGTGTGGGCACAAGTTTTGCACTTCTTGCGGTGGCAGGGGAAGGTGCTGGAAGGGGGGAGGGTGGGTTGTTGGGGTTTTTCATGGACCTTACAAGGGAGTTACAGAGGGAATGGTCTCTCCAAAATGGAAATAGTGGTGGGGAGGGAAATGTATCTCTGGTGGTGAGTCTTTTTTGTAGGTAGTGGAGGATGATGCAATGTATCGGAAGGTTTTAATTAGATTAGATTTCCTACAGCATGGAAACAGGCCCTTCAGTCCAACAAGTCCACACCGTTCCTCTGAAGAGTAACCCACCCAGACACATTTCTCTGCATTTATCCCTGACTAATGCACCAAACACTATGGGCAATTGAGCATGGCTAATTCACCTGACCTGCACACTTTGTTCTGTGGGAGGAAATTGGACCTCCCGGAGGAAACCCACACAAGCATGGGGAGAATGTGCAAACACTACACAGACAGTACCCTGAGGCTGGAATCGAACCCCGGTCCCTGGTGCGGTGAGGTAAGAGTGTTAACCACTAAGGCACTGTGCTGGTGGGGTGGAAGGTGCGGACTGGGGAGGGTTCTGTCTTGTTGCGTTTGGAGGGGTGGGGTTCAAGGGCAGATATGTGGGAAGTGAAAGAGATGCGCTGGAGGGCATCGTTGACCACATGGGAGGGGAAATTGTGATCCTTGAAGAAGGAGTCCATCTGAGATGGTGGAATTGGTCTTCCTGGGAACAGCTGCAGCAGAGTCAGAGGTACTGGGAATAAGGGATAGTGCTTTTACAGGAGGCAGGGTGGGAGGAAGAATAGTCCAGGTAGCTGTGGGAGTCAGTGGGTTTGTAGTGGATGTCCGTGTTGAGTCAGTCACTGGAAATAGAGATGGAGAAATCCATAAAGGGGAGGGAGGTGTCTGAGATGATCCAGATAAATTTGAGGACAGATAGAAGGTGCTTATGAAGTTGATGAACTGTTCAACCATGTCATGGGAGCACAAGGTGGTGTCAATACAGCAATTGGTCTAGCGGAGGAAAAGGTGGATAATGGTGCAGGTGTAGCTATGGAAGGTGGACTATGTCCAAGTACCTGACAACGTCAGGCAAAGCTGGGGCCCATGCAGATGCCCATTGCTACTCCTTTGGTCTAGATGGAGTGGGAGGATTGGGAGGAGAAATTGTTGAGGGTGTGGACCAGTTCAGCCAGTTAAATGAGTGCGTTGGTGGAAGGGTACTGATTGGGTTGGCTTGAGAAGAAGAAACTGAGGGCTTGGAGCCCTTTGTCATGGCGGATAGATGTGTACAGGAACTGGATATCCATGGTGAAGATAAGGCATAGAGAGCCAGGGAAACAAAACTCATGGAGGAGGTGGAGGCTGTGGGTGGTGTCCCGAACATAGGTGGGGAGTTTCTGGACTAAGGAGGACTGGATGGTGTCAAGGTGTGCGGGGATATGTTCGGTGGGGCATGAGCAGGCTGAGGCAATGTCAGACAGGAAATGCAATCCCCTATCCATGTGTTGCAGGTAAAGTACAGGGTTTACTTCGTGAACTAAAGTTTGGGAAGCAGCATTGTGGATTTGCAGGAAAATGTCTGCAACATGAAACCTGAGTTGTAGTAACATCCCTACAGTTTAGGATGCAGAGTTTGATGGAACAAATGACAGTTGAAATTAGGGGTTCCTCCCCAGTGAAGATAGGCAGTTTCTGTGGTAAATTGATAACTAGATCTGACAAGGGACAACAAAACATGTCTGTTGTAAGCAGCCTGTGATTCCAGAAGAAATATAATAAGACCACCCAGGATCCTGCAAGAAGACTCTTTTTCACTACGTTCTGCATAGCCCATCAAAAGTCCATACTTACCCCAATAGATGCAATTCTTCCTAATTCCCCAATTCATTTCCTCCTTGCATTCACACACACAAAGGCTGTCACTAGTTTCATAATTATTTCTTTGTTTTGACCTCACTCACCATTTATTCTTGTCACCATCTTCACTAAGGGAGGGTGGCAAATGCATGTCAAATACATTTGCTTTGCCAGAAGGAAATCAACCAGCACAGTGGAACACACTGCAAAAATTGTCAACTTTAGAGGAAGGTGGGCAGCACTGTGAAGTCAAACACCAAATAGCACTGGCAATGGTAATGCTCAATGGGAGGTCTGTTAAAGCAAAATATGTTGACATCCTTTTCTTCCACTCTTCCTACTTAACAATCCCAACCACAGCTCACAGTTAAACACTGAGCATGACTCCATGTGTAAGGGTAGACAGATAGATGACAATAGGTAAAAAAATGAGGTCTGCAGATGCTGGAGATCACAGTTGAAAATGTGTTGCTGGTTAAAGCACAGCAGGTCAGGCAGCATCCAAGGAATAGGAAATTCGACGTTTCGGGCATAAGCCCTTCATCAGGATAGATGATAGATGACAATATCATGAATAAAACACCAAATGTTTGTACTGTTCAAAGCATCAGCACCAGAAAGTTAACAGCACCTAAAACTTACATAATAAGATTGAAGGCATTGTTTTGAGGTAGATTATCTAAGTGAACTGGAGTAGTTGTTAGATGGCAAAGAAAGCTGATAAAGTTCAAAGGAGGATCTTGTTCAAGTTCCAAGTCTGTTGAAGAGTACAGAGATGGAAGTAACAATTCTCCAGCTCGTAGACATGGGTGTTTGGTGCTGGCAGGATCAGAAAGTCCAGTAAATTGATGCTATTCCTGTCATGAAATTTCCTTGGCATGATGTAGGATTGGATTTAAAGTAAGACAAAATGTAATTAGACCATTCAAGGTATTAAGAAGGTGGATGAAGCAGTTAAGAAAGCATTATTTTTATGTTTGCTGAGTAGTGTAGAGATTGAATATTGCTGAAAAATAGAAACTTGCATTTGAAGACTTACAACGTCAAATGACTGTCCAAGTGTACCTTTTACATTGAGTAGACCATAGCACATACCCTGGCGGCAAACAACAGATCATTCATCTTCTTGTGGCATTGGAGTCAGGTTCTCCTTTGGGGCCCATGGTCACTGACTGGCACTGCCACCTCGTTCTGACCTCCTGGAGAGGACGACATTCCAAATGGCCCAAAGGAGAACCTCCAGTGTGGCATCGCTGAACTGTAAGAGCATTTTCTGTCTTACCTGTAACATCTCAGGATGGTAGGGGGCTATAGGTTGATGTAACAAGGGTAAGATCGACCAACACAGACTTCCAGTAAGTGAATCTCTGTCCGGGTTCCATTGAATATAGTATCTATCACTAACTCCCTGCCCTCATTCCTCCATCCTCTCTGTTGTTCACTGTCAATCATCGCACTTGCTACATAGTGAGATGTAAACCCTGTGTTTGCAAGAGAAAACTTGCCCCACCCTTCTGTCCAGGATGTACACTAGACATAGACTACAAAACAGATAATTCTGATCAGTAAGGTAGAATTTTCAAACAATTTGTTCGTCTACACATTGCTATGCTTCTACAGGTGATCATGGATGAAGTGGCTATCATGATTGCATTTTCAATTGAGTCAATCCTACCAGTAATGCAGGTCAGAGAGGTTCATCCACGAGGCACCTACCATTCTTTATATTAATGTTTAGATTGTGCCCGTTCATTAAATTTTCAATTGGAAGAGCACTTTAAATATAAAGGGAATTACAATCACGGAGGCTGAAGTGTTAACAAGTTACTGCACTAATACAAAAATCTAGTCTGGTTCAATGCAGCAGTTGGCAAGTCATGAGGAGATGCTGCTTCAGTCCATTGATCTTGTAGCTGGAAGATAAGTGACATGTTTGACCATTAATTTAAAAAGTTAGAATTTCAATAGCTTGTCCTGACAACTACTGTGAAAACACTGATTACGGATGCTGCCTACTGTCTCCAGTGTAATGATTTCAGTGACAGCTTAGTCAAGGTGAAGTCATGATACTGTGTGGGTTGTGATTTTTGTTCAAAGTGAAGGTATTGCAAATAATTGGATGGGGTCATGTAGAAACTCATGAAGTGCTATAAAGTCAGATTGAAAGAAATGTTCAAAAGTTGGGTTCAGAGGTACTTCAGAATTCAATGAGTTTGATTAGCCACTGAACACGCTCGTACTCAGGACCTATAAAATGTAAACAGTCTTATGAGCTGTGGTATGGTTTGATTTCATTCATTTATTTATTATCAATTTTTGTTACAAAATATAGTGAAAAGTGTTGTGTTGTGTTGTATCATGTCGTCACTCTCCAGAGCCAACTTAAAATACAGAAAAATGAACCAAACATAGATAATAAAGACAGAGAAATGAAAAAATAAAAAAGATTTGTTCAATTTTTCCGTCCTTCTTGTTAAGTGTTTCACCGTGGCCAATGGTCCTGGTAGCCAGCCATGAGCTGCCTTCCCCATGCTACTGGATCAAAAGTCGCCATTTTTCAGGGCCATCTCACTTCCACCAGTACCGTCACCACTATGAGTCTTTGATGGATCATGCCCTTGCAGTTGCCGCTGATGCCATGAAATACTGTAGCGGCCCAAACCAGACTATGTCATGTCTGATTCGAGTCCACTTCATCAAAACAGCTCTTCTGATGCCATTAGATTTACTATTGTGTCAAAACTCACCTCCATTGCTGCCTCCGTAAATTTGCCCTTGATGCAGTCACCACTGTAGGAGTCCTAGCAGACATGGGTTGGTACTAGGACAGCCTCGACAATGCAAAAGCCACCGGAAACACAAGTTTGCCACCACGTTGTCACCACAAGTCAGCACTTTTGGGCCCACTTGAGTCTGCATAGTTGGGCCTACTCACCACTGCTGATGCTATCATCGTGACCAAGCTCTTCAGCAAGAGGTAAGTAAAATTAAAGAGAAGGAGAGAAAAGGGAGAAAAAAAAGAAAAGAAACAAGAAGAAAGTTGATGGAGCAGACAAGCCCCGGATGCTTTCTATGGTGTGCCTAAAAAATTGGTAAGAGTAATAGAGTCATAGAAACAACATAGAAATGCACCCTTCAGTCCAACTCATCCATGCTGATGATGTTCCCAAACTAAACTAGCCCCACTTGCCCGCATTTGGCCCATATCCTTCCAATCCTTTACTATTCATTACTTATCCAACTGTCTTTTAAATGTTGTAACTGTAATGGCATTCACTACTTCCTTTGGCAGTTCCTTCTACTCATGAACCACTCTCTATGTGAAAATGTTGCTCCTCATATCCTTTCTAATACTGTCTTCTCTCATCTTAAAAATATACCCCCTGGTTTGGAACACCCCCCAAACTAAGAAAAAAGACTTTGCTATTCACCTTATCTACTCCTGTTATGATTTTATAAACCTCTATAAGGTAATCCCTCAATCTCCTAAACTCCCATGAAAAATCTGCCACCCTGCTCAGCCTACTTTTATAACTCAAACCCCCCATTCCCAGCAAAATCCTAGTAAATCTTTTCTGAGCCCACTCTAATTTAATAATATCCTCCCTCATCTTTTGCTTTGAGACCCTTCAAGCACACGGCATCTACATTAAATTCACTAGTTTCCTCATCTCCCCTACTCCCACCTCATCCAAGATCCAACTTGGCACCACCACCTTGACCTGTCCTACCTGTCCATTTTCCTTCCTACCCATCCACTCCACATTCCCCATTGACTTATCACTTTTAGCCCTTACCTGGATCCACCTATTGCCTTCCCACTTAACTTCATCCCCAATCCGACCTCACCCCCCTCCCCCCCCCCCACGGTTAATCTCTCAGGGTAAATGTACTCAGTCCTTTTCCAGGAGTGGGGAATCAAGAACTAGAGGGCATCAGTGTAAGGTTAGAGAGAAAAGAATAAAAGGGAACTTGAAAGGCAACTTTTTTACACAGAGGGTGATACGCATATGGAATGAGCTGCCAGCGGAAGTGATTGAGGCACATATGTTAATAACATTTAAAAGGCATTTGGACAAATACATGGATAGGAAAGGTTTAGAAGGATATGGGCCAAATACAGGGAAATGAGGTTAGTATGGATGGACATTTTGGTTGACAGGGACCAGTTTGGGACAAAGGGCCTGTCTCCGTGCTGTAGGTTTCTATAACTGTACGACTCTATGACCAGAACTGTACACAGTATGCTAGAAGACACCTCACCAATGTCCTCTCTTTGAGGAGATGTCAAATTTCCATAGCCTTCTGATGAAATAGAGATGTTGTTATGCTTTCTTGACTATTGCATTAATGTGGGTGGACTGGTAAAGATTGTTGGTGATCACCAAGAACTTGATATTCTCAATCAGCTCCAGCTCAGCACCACTGATGCTAGACAGGGGCATGTTCTCCACTCCACTTCCTGAAGTCAATGACCAGCTTGTCTATTTGGCTGACATTGATGGGGAGACAGAGATTTAAGGATTGTAATGTAACTTCTTTTAAGACAGTAATGAAGGGGATTTTTTTTCTCTTAGAGGGTAATGCATCTGTGGGATTCCTTTCTGTTGAGGTCTAGAAAGATAGGATTTCTCAGTATATTTGAGTCCGATATAGATAGATTTTTTAATCAGGGAATCGGAGGTTATGAGTATAATGTAAGAAGTGGAATTGAGGATTATCGGATCAGTCTTGATCTAATTGAATGGTGAAGAATGAATGGCTTACTTCTGCTATTATATATTACGGTATTGCTCTCTACCGTGGTCATAGATAAGTATTCTGAGCAACTTGTAGGCAATAGCAACCATTTTCTAACACCACATGGATTTTGGACTCAACTGTCTCTTGGAGCATCTACAATATTGGATTGATAAGGTCTTCAATAGAATTACTCACATCTAACAGAGGCTGTTGCCCCTCAGCTCAGTGCTAAGCTGCAGACTAGTAACAGGGAGAGGGGCGGGTGCAGTCATGGAATGAAAATAGAATATGATAGTATCTTCCAAAATCACAAAGCAGCTGGAACTTTGTGATCCCCCATTCTCTGGAGCCAAATGACAGGTGGTCCAAACTGCACTGGAATTCTGAAGCTGGGTCCTCACTTACCTGAAGCCCCCAAAGTAGTTGGCAATGAACATTTCCTTCCAGACTGAGCTCAAAGGGAGATGACATCATAGCAACACTATGGTAGGTGAACAAACCCATATCCTCGTTATTTGTACAGGGAGAGTGAATAGCTTATTGACCTTCAAGCTGTTAAAAGCCATCTATCATTTGAAGTATTTTTTTGCAAGAGTATTCCTGTGGGATCTGTTGTTACCACAGCATCAGTTCACAGAAGTATCAATGTGAGGATTTGGAGTTTAACAGTTTATTTCAGGATTACCGGTCAAGGCCTTGTGTTGGGCACAACTGTTAATGGAGAATGCAGGGTTTGTTAAGCTGAAGTTCTTTTCAGTGAGCTCCCACTAAGCAATTCAAAGTTTGGCAAGTGTCAGATCATTCCTACTAACCTGCCTTCCTGTGTCAGCAATATCCATCCAGCTCAGTAGCTCCTCCTCCAGTGCTGCCACCATATATTGTTGTTTTATTGCAGAGAAAAGAAGGCAGTTTACAGCTGCCACAGTCATTCAAGACTCATTACCTGGGCTGGATTGTGGACTGCTGCCAGACCTGAGCAGTCATCTGATTACTAACCAGTTTGAATAAATCTGCTCAGTGAGGCTTCAGCAAGGTTAGTGATTCTGATTGTAGTGGAGTTTCACAGTCAATCTTGGGTACCTACATCATCAACCAAATGCATCGTGTTTGGCTGTTCTCAAGCAGCCACTCTTTAACTAGTTGTGCACGGGCAAAGAGTAAAGCGACGGAGAATTGAGATGATATAATGCAAGCTACCAGAAGACTGCAAACTAGTTTGATATATTCCTGGTGAACTTATGCCCATAAAACCAATTACAATGGACTAGAAGCTGTTCAGGTCGCTGAGAAGCAACTGCCATGCAAGGACCTGTTTCTTCAACTCTCAAATGGTCATCATTGCAGTGGAGGGCAAAGAAAACGGAGTTGAGACATTCTGAAGATTGTCACATTGGTATTAATGACTGGAAGAGTTTCCTTTCAATTAATCATAATTGTGAAACCGATCGTGCTTTGAGGCCTGGAGCCTGGACAATGAGACAGAGTAGTAGACACCAGCACTCCAGATACCATTACCTCATTGGACATCCAGATATGTGTGCCCAGAAACCTGTAAGTCAAGAATCATCTTATTTATTTTATATGAAAAACTATGACAGAGACTTGTGAACCTGAGAAGACATTATCCTTGATTTGAGGATGAGCTGCCAGTCACATACCATTGTCCATTAGTAAAAACTTATTGATTCACAAATGTGTTTAGTTTCAAACAAGAGCCTGAAAAGAGATAGTTACAACAATAACCGAAAGCTGAAGAACTTCTCCAGTTTGTGGGAAGTCCAAAGGTCTTTTTAATTATTACTTCTCAGATAACTGAAATATGTTCTTCAAGTGGTTGGAAAGTTCACGATGTATGTAAGATTGACCAGATCTATTTGTCTTCCATTCAGCTGCAGCTATCTTATGTTCTCCTATTATTTTTTAAATGTAGTACTGTCTGGTATTTTTGTAAAACATGACAAGCCACAAAAGAATCCAGTGGAGCAAAGTATTCAAAAGTTGACCCTATTTCATCTTAAAGAAACTTGCTTCCATTGTTGATACATCTGCAAAACAAACAGCTAGTGAGCCACTGAAAATGCCAGTGAGTGAATTAATCTAGCTGTGGGGTGTGTAATTATACCAGAGAAAGGGTTCACAGCAAAAGAGAAAATTACATCTTAATGAGTTGGAAATGCTTATTAACTCTGCAGTGGATCTTGCTGGTGCAGGGGGCAGATTCCAAATACAGAAGAGGAGAAAAGTTTAACAACAGGTCACAGAGAATGTAAAGGAGGAAGTGGCACTTAGTTGAACTCATTTTTGGGAAATGCAAATCTTTAGGTTCCAAATAATGATTTTACAAATATACCTTTCTGATGCAAAATGGATCAGGTGCCATATTGGTAAAGAGGGTAGCATATGGGCAGCACAGCAGCTCAGTGTTTTGCATTGCTCCCTCACATCAGGGACCAGGTTCGATTCCAGCTGTGGGTAACCATCTGTGAGGAGTTTGCATATTCTCCCCGTGTTTGTGTGCATTTCCTTCGGGTGGTCCAGTTTCCTTCCACAATCTGAACATGTGCATGTCAGGTGAACTGGCCATGCTAAATTGCTCATTGTGTTCAGAGATGCATGGGTTAGGTGCATTAGTCAGAGGGTCGGTGTGGACTTGTTGGGCCAAATGGCCTGTTTCCTCACTGTAGGAATTCTGTGAAACTTGGTGTTCACAGGATGCATACCAGTATGTTGCAAATAGAGATCTTGGACAGTTGTGGGGCATTTTTATGGCCTGTATGGATTTGAAAACAAGGATAAGAGTTTAATTAGATTTTAGATTTTAGTACCATGTGTACTCAAAAACAAAAGTACAGGTGTAGAGTGAAAAGTGTTATAATGGCACCACACAAGGTATTGAGGTATGAATAGAGCTTAGGTACAAAGTAGTAAGAGAAATGAGAGCTTAACAGTTAAGCATTACTTCATAGAATAGTAGAAAAATAAAGAAATAGGTAATAGTCCACATTAAAGTCTTCCACTGATTAAACAAGAAAAAAAAGGAATAAGTTAAAAGTTCAACAGTCTTTGATGAGACCTCCACTTATCTCACTCTCCAGTGAGACCTCAGCTGTTTGTTCTCGATGCCATGGTGCAGATGCCGTCACTGCTGCTGAAACTGCCACCTGTCCGATTTTTCCCAATACCCCGAAACTGTGTCTAACTGTCCTGAGGTTCAGCTATGAGTCCCTCCTGTTGGATTTCTCTTGCAGCCATGGTGCCATGAATTCTGTGATCAAAGTCACAAATTACATCTAAGATGAATGTGACACTGGGAAACTAACCCCTCTTTTACTTGAATTGCCTGCTGCTTTTTCATAGTTCAGCCTGCTACCCTTTTCCAATATCTCTCTACCATAATTAGGACTTCACTTGACTGGTTTATTTGATACTTATTCAGTGGCTATAGATTCTCTTCCCACTTCTGCCATGTCGCTCCTGGAATTCCCAAGGATCAGTTCTTTCTTTTCTCCTATTTTGAAACTACTACCACGTCATTTCATTCAAACACTTTGCATGGCTTCCAAGTGCATACTGTCACAATTTTCTCCACTTTCAATCATCTTGCCCACCCCATCCCACCTCCCTACACTATCTCTGCTTGACATTTATTACAAGATGGGCAGAAATTTCCACCAAACAATACTGAGAAGCCCAAAGCCTTTGTCTTTGGACTTCCTGTAAATACCATTCACTCCTCATTGCTCTTGCCTTTTTCCTTTCCAACTGCCCAAGTTGGAACCAGAATATTCACAATTGTAGTGGTTCTGTTCGCCGAGCTGGAAGTTTTTGTTGCAAACGTTTCGTCCCCTGGCTAGGAGACATCATCAGTGCTCTGGAGCCTCCTGCGAAGCGCTTCTTTGATGTTTCTTCCGGTATTTATAGTGGTCTGTCCTTGCCGCTTCCGGGTGTCAGTTTCAGCTGTCCGCTGTAGTGGTTGGTATATTGGGTCCAGGTTGATGTGTTTGTTAATGGAGTTTGTGGATGAATGCCATGCCTCTAGGAATTCCCTGGCTGTTCTCTGTCTGGCTTGCCCTATGATAGTAGTGTTTTCCCTGTCGAATTCATGTTGCTTGTTGTCTGAGTGTGTGGCTACTAGGGATAGCTGGTCGTGTCGTTTCGTGGCTAGTTGGTGTTCATGTATGCGGATTGTTAGCTGTCTTCCTGTTTGTCCTATATAGTGTTTTGTGCAGTCCTTGCATGGTATTTTATAAACTACATTAGTTTTGCTCATGTTGGGTATTGGCTCCTTTGTTCTACTAAGTTGTTGTCTGAGCATGGCTGTTGGTTTGTGTGCCGTTATGAGTCCTAAGGGTCGCAGTAGTCTGGCTGTCAGTTCTGAAACGCTCCTGATATATGGAAGTGTGGCTAGTCCTTTGGGTTGTGGCATGTCCTCATTCCGTGGTCTATCTCTTAGGCATCTGTTGATAAAGTTGCGCGGGTATCCGTTTTTGGCGAATACCTTGTATAGGTGTTCCTCTTCCTCTTTTCGCAGTTCTGGTGTACTGCAGTGTGTTGTAGCTCTTTTGAATAGTGTCCTGATGCAGCTTCGTTTGTGTGTGTTGGGGTGGTTACTTTCATAGTTTAGGACTTGGTCTGTGTGTGTTGTTTTCCTGTGTACCCTTGTGGTGAATTCTCCGTTCGGTGTTCTCTGTACTATCATGTCTAGGAATGGGAGTTGGCTATCCTTTTCTACTTCTCTCGTGAATCGAATTCCTGTGAGTGTGGCGTTGATGATCCGGTGTGTTTTTTCTATTTCCGTGTTTTTGATGATTACGAACGTGTCATCGACATATCTGACCCAGAGTTTGGGTTGAATTTGTGGTAGGGCTGTTTGTTCTAACCTTTGCATAACTGCCTCTGCTATGAGTCACGAGATTGGTGATCCCATGGGTGTTCCGTTGATTTGTTCGTATATCTGATTGTTGAATGTAAAGTGTGTAGTGAGGCACAAGTCCAGTAGTTTAAGTATGCCGTCTTTGTTGATAGGTTCCGCCTCCTGTTTTCTGTTCTGTATGTCCAGTAGGTTGGCTATTGTTTCTCTGGCTAGGGTTTTGTCAATCGAAGTGAACAGTGCCGTCACGTTGAATGAGATCATGGTTTCTTCTTTGTCTATGTGTGTATTCCTGATGGCGTCCAAGAATTCCAGTGTTGATTGTATGGAGTGTTTGGATCCACTGACCAGGTGTTTCAGTTTCTGTTGTAGTTCTTTGGCCAGTTTGTATGCTGGTGTCCCTGGTAGTGATACTATGGGTCTGAGTGGGATGTCTGGTTTGTGTACTTTGGGTAGTCCATAGAATCTGGGGGTGTTGTTGCTTTCCGGTTTCATTCTTCGTAGGTCAGCTTTGGTTATCTGTCCGTGTTTTTGTAGATCCCTTAGTGTGTTATTTATTCTATTGGTGAGTTGTGGTGTGCGGTCAGAATCCTTTATTTGGTAGGTGGACTACAACAAGCACCCGAGCTACAAATCTTCGCACAAACTTTGAATATTCACAATCTCGGTGTCCTATTGGGCCCTGTGATGAATATCAAGCCAAGTATTATATCTTCACCAATAATATCATCTATTTCTACCTCCATAACATCTCCCTGCTCTGTTGGAATGTATCAACATAGATGCTCCTCAAATCCCTGATCAATGCCTTTCATGCCTCTGCCCTTGACATTTTCAATACATTCCTGGTTGATATTTCATTTTTCACTCTTCCTAAACATATGGTCTACACAAATTCTACTGTCTGTGTCTCTACTCACAGCAAATCCCATTTATGCATCATACCTGTCTTTATGAACAATAATCATAGAATCCCTACAGTGTGAAACAGGCTATTTGACCCAACAAGTCCACAAGGACCTTGCAAAGAGCAACTCACCCAGATCCATTCCTCTACCCGATTATGCTACATTTGCCCCTGACGAATGCTCATAACCTATATTTCCTTGGACACTATGGGCAATTTAGCATGTCCAATTCACCTAACCTACACATCTTTGGCTTATGGAATGAAACCAGAGCACCTGGAGGAAATCCACACAGACATGGAGAGAATATGCAAACTTCACACAGACAGTCACCTGGGTCTGGAATCGAACCTGGATCCCTGGTGCTATGAGACAGTAATGCTAACCACAGAGCTACTGTGCAGCCCCAGTTAATGAGCTCCCATTAGGCCAAGCCTTGATTTTGTTTTAAACTCTTATCCTTGTTTTCAAATCCGTCTAGGCCTTAAAAGTGCCCCACAACTGTCCAAGATCTCTGCATTGTTCTCATCATTGTCTCCTTCTCACCCTCATCCTTAATTGCTCCATTAATAAGTCTTTAGACCTAGCATTCTCCCCTGAAAACTCTCCACCTCTTTACTATGTGTTTCATCATGTGCCCTACCTTTACCATCTCTGGCTGCATATTACTTTTTATTTGCTAATGTTCCTGTGAAGCACCTTACAATATTTTGCATGGTATGAAGTGCTAGGTAATGCAAGTTCTTGTTGACATGGGTATTAGCAACAGAGAATCAGAGAATCACAAAGTCATACATCATGGCAAACAGGTTTCCTAAATTGAAATAGTCTTATTTACCTGCATATGTCCATATTCCTCTAAACATTTCCTTTTCATGTAAATGTCCAAATGTCTTTTAAATATTGCAATTGTAATCAGCTCTACCCCTTCATCTGGCGGCTGGTTCCATCTGCCCGCCATCTGCTATATGAAACAAATGTCCCTTTTATATCTTTCTTCTCTCACCTTAAACCTATGCCCTCGAGTTTTGGACTCTCCTACCTGGGGAAAAGACCTTGGTTGTTCGCCTTATCTATGCCCGTCATGAGTTGCTAAACTTGTGTAAGGTCACCCCATCAGCCTCCAATGCTCCAGGGAAAAAAATGATTCCACCTTTTCTGAAGGGGAATTGTGATCACAACATGGTAGAATTTCAAATTGAGTTTAAAGGAGAACAACTTAGTTCTAAACCAATAATCTCAACTTAACTAATGGCAATTAGAAAGGTCTGAAGAAAGACTTGTCTGAAATGAGCTGGGAAAACAGAATAAAGGGAAAAATATTTAAGCAGATACTTCATAACACTGAGCAAAATATCATTCCGATCAAAAGGAAGGACTTGGTGAGGAGGATAAACCACCTGTGTTTAGCAAAAGCAGTCAAGGAGTGTATACAATCAAAAACTAAGGAGTACAACCTGGCAAAAACTAAAGGTAGGCCAGAGGATTGTAATATTTTTAGAAGTCAGCAGCTGATCATTAAAAAGCTAATACAAAGGGACTAAATTGATGAGAAAGTAAAAAATCACACAACACCAGGTTATAGTCCAACAGGTCTATTTGGAAGCGCTAGCTTTCGGAGTATTGCTCCTTCATCAGGTGGTTGGACTGTAACCTGGTGTTTGTGATTTTTAACTGTGTACACCCCAGTCTAACACCAGCACCTCCAAATAATGAGAAAGTAAATTGACAACAAATATACACATGCAGCAGAACTATATAAAAATAAAGAGACAAGCTAAAGTGAGTGTAGAGCCATTGGAGGATGTGACTGGGGAATTGATAATGTGGAATGGGAAAATCATAGGTAATCTAAATGAATAATTTGCACCAATCATCATGGTGGAGGACACTAAAAATAATCCAAAGACATCAGATATTCAAGGTGATCAGTTAGTTTGCAAATGATACAAAAACTGATGAAGTGATAAACAACGAAGAGGATAACCTTACATGTCAGGAGGATAAAGGTGGATTGGTCAGATGGGCTGACCAATGCCACGTGGAAATCAATATAAAGTAATGTGAGGTGATGGGGTGGGATGCAGGACCAATGAGGCAAGGGAATAGAAGATGAATGGCACGGCTTTGCTAAGAGCTTGGAATCAGAATGAATGTCTGATCCCTTAATGAATCAGGATTGGTGGATAAAGTAGCTAAGAAGGCATAGTATATATTTGCCTTTATTAGTGGAGTAATAAAGTTTAAGAGCAGGAAGGTTTGTTGGAGCTCTATAAAAGTTTCATTAAACCACAGCTAGGGTATTGTATGTAGTTCTGGAATCCAAATTATAGGAGGGATGTGACAGCAGTGGAGTTGGAATTTTCCAGAATGTGGTCTAGTTTGGAGAGTTTTATTTATGCAGAGAAATTCGACTGACTGAGGATGTTTTCCTTAGAGCAAGGGAGATTGAGAAGGACCTGATTGAGATGTAAGAAATTATAAAGGCCGTAGATAGGTTGGTCAGAAAATATTGTTTTTCCACTTGTTGGAGGAATCAGCAACCAGGAGGCATGGATGTAAGGTAAGGGGCAGAAGGTTTAGAAGTGGAAAATCTTTTTCACCACGAGGGTGGTGGGAATCTGAAACTTACTGCCTGGAAGGGTAATAGGAGCAGAAACTGTCAGATCATTGAAGAAGTATTTTGATGCACACATGCAATCGTAAGACTTCCAAGGCTTTGGGCCAAGATGCTGGAAAATTGGATTGGAATAGTTAGCTGACTGCTTTTGACCAGTATGGATGTGATGTAGATTTCTATAACCCTATGATTATAATGTGTTAATGGTAGGAGGGGACTTGGCACAGTCTCTATCCCAAGGGACAACATATTTGACCAACTAATGAGACTGAAAGCACACAAGTCACCTGGATCTGATAGCCTGCATTCATGGCTTTTAAAAAGTGTGGCTGTAGTTATGTGGAGACATTGTTTGAAATGTTGGATTACTCATTGGATTCCAGCATGGACCCAGCAGATGAAAAACCACAAAAGTGATGCTCCTGTTCAATAAAAGAGCAATAATGAAAACAGTTGTAGATATAGTTATAAATCACACAACAACAGGTTATAGTCCAACAGGTTTTTTTGGCAAAAAACTTAGCTTTCAAACCACCTGAGGAAAGAGCAATGCTCTGAAAGCTAGTGCTTCCAAATAAACTTGTTGGACTATAACCTACTGTTGTGTGATCTTTAACTTTCTACACCCCAGTCTAACACCAGCACCTCAAAATCATGTATAGATATAGATACTGCAGAACAAAATCACAGTGCTGCTAAAGATAATGACCAGGCTGAGGCATTGAACATTGATAGTGCAAGATAGAAAAATTGGCTGATGAGTAGCCAACTGTCCAGAGTAATATCAGCATGTACACTGCCCTTGCTGAAGTGTAAAGGGAACAGGATTTTGAATATTGGTACAGCAGGAGTTCACTCATGAATAATGTGCTTGCTTCACAAGCAATTAAAAGATGTTGACCCCACTTCATAACAGTTCAATGAACAAGTACCTGTCATTAGTTCCAATGCAAATAAAATAATAGAGGAGCGGTCACAGAGTCAGAGGTGTACAGCACAGAAACAGACCCTTCTGTCCAACTATCCATGCCAGAATTTGGCCCACATCCCTTCAAGCCCTTACTATTTATATACTCTTCCAGATGCTTTTTAAATTTTGTAATTGTACCAGCCTCCATCACTTCATTCCATACACGGACCACCCTCTGTGTGAAAAAGTTGTCCCTTAGGTCCCTTTTAAGTTCTTCCCCACCCACCTTAAACCTATGCCCTATCATTTTGGACTCCTCTGTCCTAAGGAAAAGATCTTGACTATTCACCCTATCCATGCTCCTCATGATCTTATAAACCCTTATAAGGTCACCCCTCAGCCTCTGATCCTCCAGGGAAAATAGCCCAGCCTATTCAGCCTTTCCTTATAGCTCAAACCCTGTAATGCTGGCCTCAGTCTTGTTAATCTTTTCTGAACACTTTCCAATTTCACAACATCTTTCCTATATCAAGGATCTACACCTAGAGAGTCTGATAAGTCATTCCCACCCCACTGCAAAGTTCTACTACCAAAAACATGCAATTGAACTGCAGTAGTTCACATTTTAAACTTGACACTCACCTTGACTAGGAAATGTATAAATACAGTAATGTGTGTTTCATACAGGTGGAATGTTATTACTTCACTACTTTGCCTTATTGTGATTAGATCTTTCTTAATTTTAGATCCTGGATACCTCAAACTAAATAATCATATTCAGAATTCACAAACATAGTTGCAATAAAATCCAATGGATTACTTTGAAAACTTACTTCTGGCTGCTTATATATAGTAATTGATGATCTTTGTTCCCTCTGTCATGTTTACCAGATATGCTAACTGTGACAATCTTTGAACTGGAAGCATTACAAGAAGGAAATCTTGTAGTCTCTTTAAAAGGTGTCTGATATGTTTATTAGCTGTTAATGGTGTTTGTAAGGGATTTTGTAAGCTTGCATGTACTGTAAAAGGATTAATTTTAATTTTCCGGCGTAATATTATTCCATGTGACCTGGGAACCATTGACCTGGAAGCAGCACCATTAAGGATTAAGGAAGAAGCTGTATTTGTATCAGATAGAAAGGAGATTTTGTAGAAACAAAGCAGACCTCATGACAGAACAGCAGGAGGGTGAAGATGATCAGCAAACAGATATATATACACAGACAAATTCGACAGAAAATAGAAAGAAAGACACACAGAATCCTCATAAAGCAAAGAAGAAAGTCAATTTTGTCTGATCGTAGACGAACCAAGATTTCTTGGAGGTACTGTGCGAGCTGGCAAAAATAAATGCAGGAAGCTTTATGAACATCTCAGTTAGTTAAGAACTGAGTCTTCTCCCAGTTGTCCAACTGTGAACTGGGTTTGTCGTGAGAAAAGACACTTTTAAAAGCCACACCATCAGTGCTGTCAAAACATGAGGGAAGAAAAAGGTTCATAGCAGAGCACATTGCTGATACTAAATGTACCCATTAAACTGAAATGTGAAAGCTCTCATCAGGTGGAATTCCTGACCTACCCTGTATTGTAAAGAAGAACAGCACATTGTGGAACTGGTTAGCTACGTAGTGCCACCTTTGTGGAGGATAGATATTGAAGATTTTAGGTGATGACATATAAAGATGATCTATAACTCATGCTGTAATACTTATGCTATCATCTGTAACATAAATGTGAAACACAAGTAATGTAGTATTGAAAAATTCAATGAACTTTTGTTACAGCTCCTGCACTCTCCACTGTAATTACAAGCATTTATGTGCCTTGGCTCAAGCTAAGCTATTCAGAAGTACTATAATATGCTTCCCTCAGCACGCTTAACAGACAGGAAATTGAGAGATTAAACCATTAGATCAGCCATCATATGGTGATGACATCATGATCATGCACCTTAAAAGTACGTTGAGAGCCTGCAGTAGAATAATATAAAGCAGTGAATGTTTATTGCTTTGTTTAACATATCTTTTCTGTATTGGTGTGAAATTTATGTTTTTAATTGCAGTATCATTTTATGTGTAATGGTGGACTGAAAGTTTGTTCCTGTGCTGTATTGCTCAATGTTTATGCTCTATAATGGAAAGGAGAGTGAGAAACCATTTTAAATGTATGTTAAATTAGAAGGTTTTGATGTCGAACAAAACGCATCATCCCATTGTATCATTGGTAATAGTCAAAAGCTACTCAGTAAGTAATTACCTATGTTTCCTGAGTGTTAGCTTTTCAACAGTTCTATTACCATAGTAACGGGAACATACGAACACATCTGACTTACTTTTCGAAAAAAAATGGAAGAGGCAGGGTCACTACCCTTTTTCATTGAATCCCTTTTGACTTTAATTATCTGTTTTCAGGTGTTATGGTGCAATAGCAGCATAATCTTTGAGAGCAACATTTGGCTTTTTGGTAAGTATTAAGCCATGCTCTACCCAATACTTAAGTCAAAAATTTACATAGACATTATTGTTCCTAAATGGAGTATTTACATTGAACCTTAAGATTATAGTCTTTTGAATTGCTGTATCCAAAGAATACCACATTTCCCAGATGCAGAAACAGACCATTTAGCCTAACCAGTCTGACTTGATATTTTTTTCTCTTTTTCCTGAAGTTAAACCTATGATTTGCACCTCCCTTCTAAATATTTTTCATCATTTTGTTTAATTACACTAAGATACATTGCTGGAGCAAGGAGAACTTGACTTTTAGTGTTAAGGGAGCAGGGAAAACTACAAGAACCTTCCCTTATTTACTTATCTCTAGATTCCCTTTACATTAATCTCAATTACTTCACTCCCACTCCCTGTAGTGGTGAGTTCCATATTCCCACCTTTGTTTAAGTTGATAAGAGTTCTTTTTTATAAATTCTGTCTTTGCTTTCTTGAGAATTAGATTATATCAACGGTCTATCGTTCTACTCTTCCTCCACATGAGAAAACTTGCTCTCTTGCACAATTTAAAAACCTCTGTTATATCATCTGCCCACTTTTTTCTGCCCCAATAATTAGTTCCAAAAAAGTTCACACCCTGATACTCAATAACATGCAAAGTGGGTTTTCAGAGGGAGAGTGACAATGTCAGTAGACTAAAAATTCAAAGGTCCCGGCTAATGCTCTGGGGAACAAATGTTCAAATCCCACATGGCTACTTGTGGAATTTAAATCCAATCAGTAAGTACTGGAATTGAAGTTAGTCTCAATGATGATAACTATTGCCTGATATGTAAAACATACCTGCTTTATTAATGACCTTTAGGTTCACAGTTCATACCTGGTTCGGGCTTACACGAAATGGTTCAAGGCCAAATGGATGGGCAATGAATGTCGACTTGCCATAAAAGAATTTAAAAAAGAACCTGAAAGCTACTTATTCATTGGCTTTGTAAATTTATTTCAGAGGACATATATGCAAATTTGCAATTATCATATGTATTCAGACACACCCAAAATCCCAAGAAGTAATGTCAAATATCCCTGTTGACAATCTCTTTGGCTTTCCAAAAAGAAAATATGTCTGCAGCAAAGATGCAATTAAGCAAGTATGGCCTACCTGATACATCTACAAACAATACAGTGATTGATGATCCTGAAAACTGAGATACATGTTTTAATACTACTTCCCCATCCTGCTTTACTCATTCCTAATCAGGCTCAATGGAGAACAGTTGACTTCATCTCTCTTCATATACCATCATGCAGATTAATGATAGATCAGTTACATTCCAGAGCTGCCAAAAGTGTCAAGAGGGCCTGTCAAGGGGACTAGGTGAAGAGATCAAGAAGCCACGTCAAAGTGAACTGTCAAACGAACCTGTTAGCATGTTTAGAAGCACTGGTCAGAAGTGGACTGTCAGACTGATTGTCAAAACTGTCAAGAGATTGTAGCAAAAGCACTTGTCAATAACAGCTACTGTAAATATAATTCCAAATCTTGTTCTTTAAGACATTGAAAAAAAATTAGTATGATTTTGATTTTTCTCTATTTGTTAGCCTCAAGATTCATGTTACTTGATTAGATCAAAATGACTCATTTCACAACCATCCATTAACAGAGGAGGGTGTTTCATAACTACACATGGTTATGACTAATTAATATGGGATGATGCGTCCCAATGCTTGACATTATAAGTGATTATGCACTTGAATAAAATTGTTGATCTTTTAAGACATTATGTAGTTAAAGGAATGAATGAATATTTTTTGAATTATTTTCAGAATGGCAAAGTCTTAATCTGATTTCAGCCTGCGACCTAAGGTCTGCCTGGCTGCATTGTGATAGTTGGTGTAACGAGTGTTAGTGTGATGGATGGTCGCGCATTCACTTGGCAGTAATTTGTATGGCGGTTATAAAGGATGAGCAATTGATCTTAGAATAATGGTACAAGGATCCATTCAAGATAAATGTAGTTGCAATTGGGGATAGTACAGTGAGGGGAACAGACACTGTTCTCTGTTGCCAGGCTTGAGAGTCTCAAAAGCTGGGTTGCCTGCCTTGTGCATAGGTTCAGGATATCTGATCTGGGCTGCAGAAGAACTTAGAGTGGGAAGGGAAAGATACATTTTTTGTTTTCCATGTGGGTACCAATGAGAAAATCAATAACTGCTGGAAAATCTCAACTTGTCTGTCAGCATTTGAAGAAAGAAGGCAGAGTTAACGTTTCTTATGCAGTGACCCTTCTTCTGAACAGTGCTGAACAACAATTTCTGACTTTGTTTGAGTTTTTTGACTTTTTTATAAATACCAGCATTATAGATAGAAAGAGGAAAGAGGGTCAGCTGGGGGAATATGAACAGCTGGGGGCTAAATTAAAAAGCTGAATCTCAGGATTACTACCTGAGCCATGAGCAAACTGACTCAGGGTCAACAAGATTAAAGAGGTAAACATATGGTTCAAGGATTGGCATGTGACAAATCGGCTTGAATTAATGGGAGATTGGCATCAGTACTGGAGAAGGAGGAATCTGTTCCGATGGGACGGGATCCACCTGAATTATACTGGGATGAGAGTCCTTGTGAAATTATGATGAGAGTTAAAGAGGGAGTAGGCTCAGCCATAGTAAAAATTTCCAGAACAGGAAATAGGACAGAGAATATGGAAAGGGGCAGGAATCTAACTTCAGGCACAGCATATAAGCCGACAAAAATATGAGAAAGAGCTCAATTGACTCAAGGCTGAGGCTGTTGCACTTAAATGTAAGCAGTATACAAAATAAGGCAAATGAGCTTTTAATGCAGTTTGATTTAATGATGTTATGGGTATCACATAGACATGACTGAAAGAGAATCATGGCTAGGAACTAAATATCCAAGAATATTTGTCCTGTTGAAAGGAGAGCCACAGGGTAAAGGAGCTGAGGTTGCCTTGTTAGTAAGAAGTTAAATTAAATCAATAGCAAGAAGTGACATAGAGTTGGAAGTGGCATAGAGTTGGAAGGCATAAAATCTGTGTGGATAGAGTTGAGGAACCACAAAGGAACAAAGATTATGATGGGAATTACGTACAGACTTCCTAGAAGAAAACAGGATGGTCTGGAAGAAATTAAATCAGGTCTTCAAAAAGACATAGAATTCATACAGTGTGGAAGTAGGCCATTCAGCCAACTGAGTCCACCCTCACCCTCCAAAGAGCATCGCACCCAGACCCAACCTCCAATTCTGTAACACTGAATTTACCACAGCTAATCCACGTAGCCTGCACATTTGTGGGCGCTATAGGCAATTTAGTATGGCTAATCCACCTAAACTGCAAACCTTTGGACTTTGAGAGGAAACAACAGCACATAGAGGAAACATGCAGAGACACCAGGAGAATGTGCAATTTCTACACAGGCACCCCAGGGTGGAATTAAATCTAATCCCTCGCACTATGAGTAGCAGCGTTAATCATTGAACCACCATCTAAGAAAGACACTATTACAGTAACCATGGGGTCTTCAATTTGTAGGTGGACTGGGAAAATCAGGTTGATAGTGAATCTCAAGAAAAATAATTCGTGGAATGTCTACGAGATTTTCTTTTGGACTAGCTTATAGTAGAGCCCAAGTGAGGCAAAAGATTGGAAACTATAAGCTGGTTAGCTAGATTTGGGTCGTTGGTAAGGTTTTAGAGTTAATTTTTAAGAATATAATTGAGGAGTACCTGGAAGTGCATGGAGAAAATGTGAGTCAGCATGACTTAATCAAGGGGAGGTCTTGCCTGACAAGTTTGTTAGAATACTTCAAGGAGGTAATAAGCATATTAGACAAAGGAGAACCAGTGGGCAGGATCTATTTGCACTTCCATAAGGTCTTTGACAAAGTGAAAGTCTTAATTTGACAAATTAAGAACTGTGAAAGAAAACAGGAAGGGCTTGAACATGCTAGGCAACTTGGCAAAGAAGCGGCAGATGGAATACAATGTGAGGTTATGCACTTTGGTAGGAAGAACAGAGATGTAGGTAATTTTGTAAATGGGGAAAGGCTTCGGAAATTCAAAGCACAAATGGAAGTCTTAGTTTAGGATTCACATAAGGCTAACATGTTGATTCTGTTAATGGTTAGGAAGGCCAAAGCAATTCATTTTTAGAAGGCTAGAACTCAAGAGCAGAGATGTAACGCTAAGGTTGTATAAGGTTCTGGTCAGACTGCATTGGGAATATGATGAGACGTTTTGAGCCCTGCATCAAAGGAGAGATGTGTTGGAATGGGAGGGGGTCCACAGGAGGTTAATAAGAATGAACCTGAGGATGAAGGGCTTTCATTTCAGGAGAAATTGATGACTCTGGTTGTGTTATTAATGGAGTTTAGAAGGATGAGCAGGATCTGATTGAAACATACAGAATAATGCAAGTGGATGTTGAGAAAATGTTTCCACTAGTAGGAAAGGCTAGGCTCTGCCAGAACAGTTTCAGAGTGAAGGGACAACCCTTTTTATCTGACATGAGCATTCCTTCAGCCAGAGTATAGTGACTCTCTGAAACTAATGGCTGCAGAAGGCTGTGGAGCAAAGTCATTGAATATATTCAAGACAGAGATAGGTTCTTGATTAATAAGGGGGTCAAGGGTTATGGGCAGAAGGCAAGAAAGTTTGTATGAGAAACGTATCAGCCATGATCGAATGGCAGAGCAGAATTGATGGGCTGAATGGTCTAATTCTGCTCCTCTATTTTACAGTCTTATGGAAAGAACATCCAAAAATGGGCAATGGAGACTGAGTCAAAGGTATGCTACTCATATACTTCACCAACAATTATTCCCATTTAAAAGCTCAGACATAGCTGCCAGATAATGTGGGAGGAGAACTGTTTTCACAGTTTTGCCAGAAAGCTCTTGGAGAGCTATGATATCCTATGGATAACCTTAATAATAGGGGCAGCATTTTCTGTCTCCAACCCCTTTCAAAACACCACAGGAAACATCACCAATTTTGCTAATTTCAGTTCACAACTTCATCAGAAAGGTGTTGTTCAGAGGAGACAACTCGGTCATTATTATTTTCACAGAACAAAAGTAACAGTGTGAGAAAATTGCCCAATTTCATCTTATTACATTATTCTCCAAAGTGCAAAGTCCTGGGCGGTTGTTATTGATGGTAATGATGGGGTCTTCAATGCTTCGAGATAAAGTCTATTGGTGTCATCTCGATGCCAGAGTTGAGTCAGGAAACTGATTTTGTTTATTATCCAACTTTGGACATGATACCTGGTTCACGATTCTTCAAAGATGGAAGGTGGCCTCCAAGGGGCGTATTTGTCATAGAAATGGATCTCAATGCTGTCAAGGAGCAAGATTTGGTGGTCCAGGCAATTAATGATCTATTATCTTGATATCAGTGATCAGAAAGTCACTCAAGTGTTTACTTAACACCAGAATGGAAAAAGTTTCTGTAAATTCAAAATAGAACAAAGAATAGTTAACATGGATTTTAAAAGGGAAGGTTTGACCACATTTATTGATTTTTTTGAAGAAGTAATTAACTGTAAAATAAGGGTATTGAGGTGAATATACTTCGGAATGTTCACCTGGCTTTTCATAAAGTAAACACCCAACTAAGGCATGGGAATTGAGAAAATCAAGCAATAAGCAACAGAATGGTGAACAAGATACTTGACTCACTTGTTGTTTTGTATGTACTCATGTTTGTAGAAGGTGGGATGTGGTGTTTTGCAAGATCTGCAACCACAGTTCCAAAATTAGTACACGACACTCTATTAAAGGCTAAACTTAATATTGAAAGAGATTGCAACAAGATGCAAGAGAATGTTAATAAATATGCAGTATGGGTGTGGATGGTAAAAATGGCAAATGAACTTCAATCTAAGTAAATTTGCAAGAATGTATTTTGCTGGAAAGAACAAGGAAATTTGTTCCTCCTTGGATACGTAACAGCTTGTATGAGGTAAAGGAGAACAAGGATCTAGGAGTGCAGATTCATAAATCATTAAAAATAGCAATGTAAGCTAAAAAAATAAAAAAAACAAACAAAGCACTTTCATTATTGCTCAAGAAAGTATATTGATAAATAAAGTGGTTATCTTAAATTGATATTGAAACTTACTTAGACCACATTTAGAGCATGGTGGTTAGCTCTGGAGTTCATATACAAAAGGCAATGTCGATAAACAGAGGAAGATGCAAAATAGGTTTACAGAGATGTTAGTAATAATCTTTTCAGTTCTGCTCTCAGGAGGTACTGAACAGACTGGAGTTCTTTTTCTCTTGAAAAGAGGAGGATGGAAGGTACATGATCTTGGTCTTTATAATAATTAACTAGTTTAACTGAGGAAACGTAGAGAGTGTCACTTGGATTTAGCACTCAAGTGAATGCACTGAGAAATGTGAACACACCTCGTGTTTTTGCCTACATCAAGAATTTCAAACTATTGAAGAAAACCACGGCCTCCTCTGATGCCATGAGATATAAAGACACATCCATGTGAGGTCAGCCTTCAGCTCAATTACTTTATAATTATTTTTAAATGCTTTTGAATGCTTTCAAATATCTTACAAATATTTAAAAGTGCTTATGGACTTCTAGAAGCTTCAACATAATTTTATAACGCTTTAAAAATATTTGGAATTTTTAAATGCTTCAACAAACTTTAGCCAGTGACTATTCCTAGGGAACCTCTTGGCAAATTTACTCAAATTCCACTATGGAATTTATGATTTGAAATTTATTGGAAGCTAGAGCAAATCAAGTTTCCATAAAATATGTTTTATGAAAAAAAATCTATAGTAGATCCTGGAGACCAGATAAAAATGACAAAAAAAAGTTGGACAAACTCAGAAGGTCTTGAGAATTGAATTAACCTGGCAAGCCTCATATGACTCTTCTTCAAAACTCTTTTTAAATGTCTTTTTTTAATGCGATGTGGACCTTTTTGGCAAGGACAGCATTTTTTTTTTAACTAAGGAACTCACGAGATCATTTTCAAGGACATTTAAGAATTAGTCACATTGCTGATCATACTTGGACCAGACCAGGTAAGGAAATTTCCTTTTCCAAAAGGTATTAGTAAACCAGGGATTTAACAACAATCAATGATGGTCCCATGGTTACCATTGTTGTGTTATGCCTTTAATGGATGTGGTTGTGACATTGCCACTGTTTCATGTGACCTTAGGGTATAAAGATCACACTGTCCATCTTAACTAGGATAACTTCAAGCAGGACATCCTTAAGGAAGCAGGCTGCTCTGTATAATTTAAAGCTTAACTGAATGGATAGCTTGGATATTTTAATAAGTTACAATAAATATCTGTTAGATCTTACAGTACCATAATATCTGTGTCCTAGCCTCTTTTGTTAGTTGGGATAGAATAAGCATTATCATTTCCAGTAAAGATACTCTGCTAGTGGCAAAACACACATCAGCCATTAATAAGGACGGCTTTCAACCCCAGATTCTATTAAATGCATTTAAAATCATTAAACCATCAAGTTGGAACCTGAACCCCTCTCTCCAGAGCCTGGAGCTCTGGAATATTAGATCAGTGGCATTGTAATATACAACTATCTCCACCTCTGTAGAAAGCAATGGGAAGGTCAAGAGTTTTATGCTTTTGAAAAATGGCATAGAGTGGAAGTTAAATCAAAAGGAATTTCAGAGAAAGATAGGAAGATGAGACATCAAGATTATCATATGGCAAATGCACAAGGAATAGTGAGACACTCAGTTCTCTGACTCCTTTAGCATAGAACATCATGTCTGGTAACTTGGAAGGATCTCCCAAATTTGGTATGGTGGCTAACTCCAGTCCTGATCGTAACTGTCTCAAATTACCCATCTCCAGCATGATTCTACTATCAAACACATTTTCTTTCACTCGCCTCACCCACAGTCACCATTCCTGACATTCCCTCACTCCCCCACAGCAGCTTCCTATTCAGTCGCAGAAGGTGTAAATCTTGCCCATTCGCCTTCTCCCACCTCATTGTCCAAGGTCCCAGATACATCTCCCAGGTGAAACAGCATTTTATTTGCACTTCTTTTGGTCTTGCTTACTGCATTCACTGCTCACAAAGTAGCTCCCTTTACATTGGCAGACTGAATGAACACATTGCAGAACCCCTCTCCAATCTAAAGAATGATGCAACCTGCCAATTGTGTACAATTTCTATACATAACCTTGCTCTCATGCTACAATTTCTGCCCTGAGCCTGCTGCAATATTCCAACAAAGCACAATGCAAGCTCATTTTCAACTGAGGCACTTTACAGCCTTTAGGATTTAATGCTGAAATCCATAATTTCACAGTATGACCCCATCTGCCATTTTTATTATACTTCTCCCAGCCATCTCATTTCTGTTTTGCTGACTTTGCTCTCAGCAGAGTGGGCCCATTTTCCCCATTTCACTACTAAAATTTATATATAGTTCTCACACTGTCCTTTGCCATCATTAGCACTGCCATTGCCTTTTGGCTCTGTGTGCCCTCACAATCTGTTCCACTCACTCCTTCTGCCCCTTTGTCAACAGCATAAAAGTCATGGTTTTGCAACTCCTTTCAGCTGGATTCTACCTTCGAATACATCTTTCCCATCTTTCTACTGTCAACATCCACATGGACATTTCACTCCCTGACACCCTGATCCACTCCTCCTTCAGAAATAGGAAACCTACTGGACAATGGTTTTGGGACACTGGACGCCTCCTAGCAGAACATCTCCAAGACACCCGCACCAATCAACCACACCGCCCCATGGCCCAACATTTCAACTCCCCCTCCCACTCTGCCGAGGACATGGAGGTCCTGGGCCTCCTTCACAGCCGCTCCCTCACCACCAGACGCCTGGAGGAAGAATGCCTCATCTTCCGCCTCGGAACACTTCAACCCCAGGGCATCAATGTGGACTTCAAAAGCTTCCTCATTTCCCCTTCCCCCACCTCATTCCAAACTTCCAGCTCAGCACTGTCCCCATGACTTGTCTGGACTTGTCAACCTCCTCAAGCTTATCTCTCCATGCTTCAATCTCTCTGCCTTTATTCCTGATGAAGGGCTTTTGCCCGAAACGTCGATTTTGCTGCTCGTTGGATGCTGCCTGAACTGCTGTGCTCTTCCAGCACCACTGATCCAGAAAATGGTTTTGGAATGTCCCCAGGACTTTGTGCTTTATTTTCTGAAAGCAAACTCAGACCCCATCTCACACCATAGGAGCACAGGAATCAAGATTCGCCATTAACACAAGCGAGTTTGAACAAATGTATAGATATCAATAGATATCAAGCATTGTCCTAAGTTCAGTACTCTTATCATGAGCCAACAATCTGAGATCACACAGTTAAAGTTACAATGATACTGTCAACCTCATTTGAAATCACAGGTTACTGATAAAATTAAATAAACTGGTGACCATTTATGTAAATATATTCATGCAACATAAACCAAGCATCATATTTTCATCAACCACTAAATTGGAGTGATTCATTGTGTGCAGTATCTGTGTTCTATTTATAAATTAATGTTTGAGTCTGTGCTTTGTTTTTCATTATTAGTCACAATTCTAAATGGTTCAAAATAATCTTACTCACACATATTTTAATGCTATGATTCTTTGATAAGTAAAGAATAGCTAATTAATGCAGATTGTATTTAAAGTCTGGCAATAACATGGTTCAGCAAGTACTACCATAAATGTTTTGCAACAAATTTTCTGCTGCTAAAATGAATGCCAGTGCTTCACTTTCCATGTATATTGCTCTTTTGTCTGATTCTCTGCCAGTTTCCAGATCAGCCAGTTTCACTCTTACCAACTTGGTGACTGAAAACTCAGTTTTCTCAAGTAATCCACAAGACATGGATCTGGGAATGTATATGTTGGGATCCTCTGTTTCTTTGACTTCTGGTGAAATCTTATCTGTGGAATCAAGAATCAATCCTTCTTGCTAGGAAAGGTTCTGCAATGCCCAACAAGCTTCTGTCACCACATTTTTTGACACTTTATCCTGAGAGCACAGTAAAATGCCATCTGAGCTGTACCCTCCCTATTAGAAAGGTCACCTCAGTTATTTTGAAGCCATCTTTGATCTGGGGTAGAGAGGTGGGAATGCTGGGTGTGTAATTGAATAGAGTCCCCTGTTGATGACATAAGTCTGAGGCAATCATAGAGGCTGTCAGGTGCCAAGATGGGTAGATTAAAAGGCCCTCAGCATCTGGGTTGTCAGTGTCAGCAAGGAGAGTGGGAATTGGTGAGGGCCATGAGGATGCAGGATGGGGGCAACCATTTACATTGGAAAGGGTCACCCCATGGATCACAGAGTGTCTAATTAGTGTCTAAACAGTGTCCCATACCTGAGCCCATAAGGAAGTAACCAAATTTCACCACATGTAAGACCACTCAACCAATGTGAGTTTTATGACCACTCAACCTACTCATTCTTGGTAAAATGTAGGCAGTGACAGGAAGAGATCACATTAAACAGCTCAATTGGCTACTGGGTGGGAGAACCTTTTCTACATCCCCATTGCACTGGTAAATGACACTGCAGCTGAAAGTTAGGATAGCCCTTCCACCACCCAGTTTCCTCTCACTATATTTCTGTTCACCAAACACCACCTCCCTTCCCCAGTGCCCCCACAAGCCCTCCCCCTAATCTGTCCCATCTCCCTGCAGGAATTTAAATACAACCCACAGTGTTTTTCACTCTTCATATATTTCACATACAGGTAGTCCTCTATAAGGCAATGATTGTGTTCTTGTACAACCCCACATTATATAAAAAATATCATGCTTTAGAAACAGCACTTGAAATGTTAGTTTTTGTAATTGTTTTAAAAGTTCACACTTTAGAAACAGTGTCTCCAATTCTTCAATTGTGTTACAGCAAATTCATGTTAACGAAACGCACATTAGAGCAGAATGACCTGTAATAGTAAACAAAGTAATATTATAGCATTGCACAATTTTCTGCCACACAAAAGCAGGTGAATCAGTGTCTTAAAGTTAGGTGATTCTTTGACATGAGTTTCCCAGATCATGATTAACTTCTGTTCAGTTGAATGGATGTACAAAGAATGTTCTATGCCATTAAACTCCGCAAAGAAGATACTATTTTTTGTTTATTTGCATGCTGAGGTATGCTAAAAGGCCTTAGTGTTATTTAACAACAACCTAAACTTATATAGTGTCTTTATGGTAATGAAAGGCTCCAAGGCACCTCACAGATATATTATAAAAGTAACATCTGACACCATATCACATCAACAGATACTTGGACAGATGGCTCGAAGCTTGGTAGAAGAGATATCATTGAAGAAGAAGCTAAAGGTTTTGTGGGGTTGTGGATGTTCAGAGGTACGGTGTGGGGTAGATAGAATAAATTTCCACAATCTCAAGACTAGGCCATCAATGATGGCATGATTAAATCCAGAAATGGTCAAGAGATTAGGGCTAGAGAAGTGCGGATAGGTCAGATAGTTTGCAAACTGGAGGATATTATAGAAACAGACAAGGAGGAATCTTAAATTGGAGGGATTGTTGACTGGAAGGCAGAGTGGATCAGCAAACACTGGATAATGAAAATCAGTTCCAACAAGGAGGCAGCAGAACTTTGAATGCCTTCAGGTTTACGAACGGTGAAATGTGCTGGGGGTGTTTTAGAGTAATCAAGATATGAGTGGTTCTGATTAAATGTGTATCAGAAAACTTTGCAGCGTTCCAAGGGATGAGTTACATGAATTCAGCTTGTTAAATGCATGCCCTCCTGTTGGTGAGAGATTTTAAAGATGAATCTTAGTCCAGCGTTTAGCAGCACAAATTGATCTTTATTTGAAGCTTCTTACAACATAGTCTGGAAGACATCCCTGGAAATCGACTCCAAGACACTTCCCCTCTCCCAATAAAGTATAGGACTTCTCTGTACGAGCTACAGCCACTTGTTTAAAGTAATTCAGCTAAATTTCTTAATGTTAATTTGCTAGTTGCACTTATAATTTCAGTATATCTACATACATACTATGTAATGACAATTACTTAAACAGTCTTTGATTATGGTAGGATCAGACTTTCCCTTCCACACTTTACTAAGTAACAGGTTTGCTCTTTTTCAGTAAGATTTCTATGAGGTACTTCATTACCTTGCCTGGGTGCATTAGCATGAAGGTCATGATTCTGACTGTGGAAACTGTTGCCTCAACTAACAATTTTCTTCACCCATGGGCAGCTCCAGCAACTCCACTATAGGATTGGAATTTTGGTTCTGTGTCAGAACTCTCTGGTTTTATGTAAATATGGTGTTTCATTGGAGAAGGATACATGCATCATATTGGAAAACCAGAATTGCTACTATAAGAAATTCTCAGTAGCTTGGCTTGGAGACACTTATCTATAACAATGGACTTCTTTCATGAGTCAGGCACACAGCTGGTGATAAACTGAAATCACTGTCACTGCTTCAACCTTAAAGTTACTGTATCCATATAAATATGTGCATTCCAAAATAAGTCAAGGTAATTGTTTTGGCTCATTTAACAGTTTAACCCAGGTTCCTTAGAATGTGATTTTTTGTGTTAATAATCAACAAATCAAATACGATTTCAGGAAGTAATCCTTTTGTATTGAACATTAATGAATAAAAGAAAAAGCAAAAGACACATGGCTTATTCCTGTAGAAGTAAACTATGAAATAAAGCAAAAGTTTTCCTTTCACGTAGCAAATTATAGCATTCCACAGGAATATTGCAATTTAAAATGAAATACTTATACATGCATATGCACCATTAACTTTTCACATGCAAACAACTAAAGCCATGCAAAACATGAATTTATTTTTTGTGGTGCTGGTGCTGTGGAGTAGCTCTTGCCAGAAGAATGGGAAAGCTCCCAATTCTTCTTTGAAAAGTACTATGGAATCTTTCATACCTTGTAATGCAACGTAAAGGATTACACTTTGTTACACTTTCTATCTCACAACATTTTGTGTTTGTGATGAGAGTACAGCTTCAAGAAACAATCATGTCACTTGTGAATCGCAACCTGAACATGTATTCTCCCTAAAGGTTAGTGGAGTTCAGGCTCAACTTGAACAATTACTTGCTGGAGAAAAGGTGTACTATGTCTAGATCTTCTCTTCTCCCAGTGACTGGACCACTAGATAAAGCATGGACCATGTTGTCCAATTTATTTACGGACAAAATAGTAAGCATTGATGTGGAGCAGTTCTGTGATCATGGAGCAGATTTTGGTTTTAGCTTACTGGAATGAAATGTCTTTTAGCTTTCTCATTTTAGTCAGTAATGATTTTGCTCTTCCACTCAAAAGTTGTTGTCCCATTGCTGTTGTAAGTGGGCAAAGCTAATAATTAGGATTAGGATTAGCTTTAAGATAGTGATGAGTGAGGACAATAAAGCATATGGTATCACAATTGTGATCAACAATATATCTCCTAAACCAATGGGATTTAACGATCCGGATTGATGAACAGTTGGACCCTGAGAAGCCGCAAGGGTAACAGTAACATGGCGTGCACATGCACCAGTTTTTAAGATTGCGGGAGAGGTAGATAAAATAGTTAAGGAGGCCTTTATTAGCTAAGGCATAGAGTTGAAGAGCAGGGAAGTGTATAAGAAATTATATAATCCATTGGTCAGATCACAGCTAAAGTACTGTATAAAGTTCTAAAATCCACATTACAGGAGGGATGCAATTGCACTAGAGAAGGTGTTGCCTGGGCTAGACAGTTTCATTTATGAAGTGAGATTGGATAGACTGGAGTTGTTTTCTTTAGAGCAGAGGAGACTGAGGGAGAATATGACTGATATATAAAAAAATCATGAAAGGCACAATTGCCCTTGATGGAGGGATCAATGGCCAGGGAACATAGATATAAGGTAAGGGGTAGGATGTTTCGAGAGAATGTGAGGAAAATGTTTTTCACTCAAAGGTGGTGGGAATATGAAACTGACTGCTTGTGAGTGTAGTAGAATCAAAATCCCTCATCATATTTAAGAAGTATTTAGTATACACTCGGGATGCCAAGGCACACAAGACTAAGGACCAAGTACTGGAAAATGGGATTACAATAGTTAGGTGGCTATTTTTGACTGACACAGATTCAATGGGTCCAAGAGTTTTTTTCTGTGCGATAGATCTGTATAACTGTGGACAGGTTGGAAGTTAAATAAGTCAGTTATAGAAAGAGAAATGAAGAGGGATAAAATGATTGAATGAAGAAAGAAAAGAAATACAAATGGAAAATAAACCATTATTAATTGTATGATTAGAAATTAACTCTCGAAGAACAATTGTTGAGTTGAATAGATGAGAACCTATGGGTCAACTTGTATAATATGTAGTCCAAGGAGGTTGATTCATTTTGCAGTTCATAATGATGTTGTTTAACAACAGAACTTAGTATGTGTAATGACTAGGCTTATATTTCTGTGACAATAAAAGCAAAAAACCATGAAGTTCTTAAAAATAATGGAAAGGTTGTGTGAAATAAAATACAAGTCAAACTGCAGATACTGGAGGTTTACAAGTCGTGGATAGCTCTTAATGTACTGAACTTTGTGGCTGAAGTACAAATTAATAATAGTATGCATCATTAACAAGCTGATATATCCATTTAAGATCCAGTCCTTACATGTACATATTCAATATTTTGTGTGTGAAAAGATCTCTGATATATAGTTTTGCTTCAAGCCTATTAAGTTTTTATTTATGCCTTTATAGCTCTGCAGCTACAATGTGAGTCCATAACCTGCTCATCTTGAAATCATCCATCTCTTTCAGTACATTAAAGATTTTGGTTACAGACACCCTCTCTTGTTTTCAACATTGCCAACAAGTTTATTTCTGTGATTGTCTCCTTTCTCTTAAAAATGTAAATTATAAAATCATCTGTGCCTATTTTTAAGTCATTGCATCAATACCTTTTCCTAAAGATGAGTAAGAGCCCTAATTCTTGCTTCTGTATCAGGATTTTTACTTGGCTGAGAGTCAAAGGATTTACCTTGATTTAGCACCTTAACGTAACAACATTGATACATTATATCTAATGAAAGCTCATCCAACTGAATCATTAAATTTGTTTCTCTCCAATGGCATTGCCTGACCTGTAGGATTTTCCCAAACTTTTCGTTCTGAATTCAGATTTCCAGCAATTTGAGGTCTTTTGCTTCTTTGTCATGTTCGTGAGTTCCTTCTTGATTGTGACTTTGTTCATATCAACCAATATCCATATATTCAGAAACTGAAATGGACTAGCCACATAAATAGAATGGCAACCAGGGCAGGTCAGAGGATAGGAATCATGCAGTAACTAGGTCATACCCTGACTCCACACAGCTAGTCAATCTTCTACAAGTCAGGAGTTTCATAGAATACTCCCCACTTGCCTGGATGAGTATAGCTCCAAAAACACTCAAGAAGCTTGACACAATCAGGACAAAGCAGCCCACTTGATTGGTCACATAACCACAGAAGTTCATTCTCTCCCCCACCTATACTGCATACCAAAAGTGTGAATCATCAACTAGATGTAATGCAAAAATCTGCCAAATTCCCTACAACAGCAGCTTCCAATCAGCAACTACTTCCAGTTAGAAAGACAAGGCCAGCAGATACTGTGGAACACCAACATCTTCAAGTTTCCTTCCAAGCCATTCACCACCCTGCCTTGGAAATATATTGCTGTTCCTTCAGTGCCACTGGACCACAATCCTGGAACTCCCTCCCTAAAAGCTTTATGGGTCAACATACAGCATAAGATTGCAGCGGCTTAAGAATGCAGTTCACCATCACCATCATCTCAAAGGCAATGAAGGATGGGCAATAAGTGTTGGATGAGCAATGTCATATTCCATGCATGTATCAAATAAATGAAGCACTTTCAAGCCAACTTGACTCATAAGGGAAACGGAAAGAACTGTGGATGCTGTAAATCAGGAAAAAAAACAGAAGTTGCTGGAAAATCTCAGCAGGTCTGACAGCATCTGTGAAGAGAGATCAAAATTAACAGTTTGGGTCCAATGACCCTGGGTCACCAGACTTGCTGAGCTTTTCCAGTAACTTCTGTTTTTGTTTTTGACTCCTAAGGGGTCAGTGTATAACTGTGTGCATCTGTTTTGCAGGCACTACAGTGACAGAATGATGGGCTCACTGGTCATTAAGTCAACTTTTCATTCATGACTCAATTGCAGCCAGGTGTCTTTAAAACTGTATGCAGAACACACAGATGACTTTTGATTCCTTTCAGCTCTTGTGACACCATGTGTTGAATTTGGCCAGCTTATAGGTGACAAACTGACATGAAGGCCCACTGGCAAGTGATACTTGACAGGATTATGTTACAGTTGCTACCCTTACTACTTCTGACCACTCTTTCCACTTCCATGTTTTTTTCCCATTTGTATTCTTTCACTTTTCCCTTTGTTTGCATAGAAAGAGGTTTGACTTCCTTTAAAAGAGAAAGTGAAAAGACGTAGGCACCAAGCAAGACATTTTCTGTTGACCTGAATCTCTGAAGTGCAATCATGCTATCTTCTTACAATCATTGTAACATTGCATTCCCTCACTCCATGCATATTGCTATACACCTTCACATCCATATAGGCATGAATTCTAAATATAAAACAAACTTGATCAAATGAATGAAGTTATCTTTCAGAGAAATGGCTGTAGCTCAAATAGCACTCAAGAGTCTTGAAATCACCTAGCATTCCATCAACCTCTAATGCAGAGGGCAGTATGGTGTGCCATCTATACAAGATGAACTGAAGCAACTCACCAGAACTTCAAGAGCATCTTCCAAATGAATAAGTTCTCCCTCCTAGATGCATGGAAACACCTCCATGTGGAAGTTCCCCTCCACGTGATAAATTGGAAATATCCCTGTTCCTTCAGTTTTGCTGGGTCAGGCTTTTGGGTTGCCCCCCTAACAGCATTGTGGGTGTCCTTACACCACATGGACTGCACAGTTCAAGAAGACAGCTCTCCATCACCAATCTGTCCAGGGCAATTAGGCATAGGCAATAAGTCCTGTTGAATCAGCGATGCTTACAAACTGTGAGTAAATTAAAGAAAGTTTGTTTCACCTCCTATATACATTTTTATGTATTAATTGCATTTCCTACACCCACTTCTACAACATGGTTCCTTGAGTTTTATAGCTAGGAGGTAGACCCTTGTTAATTTTCCATTGAGAATTATTAAGACAGTCTCAGAAGATCAAGATCTCAGAGTATCTCAGAACTGGATGGGCCTTAGAATTGAGAAATAATTATACACACTTGCATGGCATTGTGATGAAAACTGTTATGTAAAGACATTAGGAGCTTGCAAGGTTGCCATGGAGCTGCACAACACTAGCCAAAATCATGTTGGTGGAGTTAGAACATACTGCACTCTAGATTCTGAATCACTGCATTATCCCATACTGCAACATGGACATTAACGCACGAAGAAGAAAGATTAGTCCCTATCTGAATGTAGGAATATGATCAAAACCTGCTATGTCTGTGATTATCATGTGCAGCAGTATTTAGTGTTAATGTATGTTAAATAATGCTATATTGAAGTCTAAGCCTGACACCAACCTTCTCCTCAATCAGTCTTGAACCCAAATTCATAGTATAGCATCAAACCACATGATAGAAGAGAAGCTGTCTGATTACTTAAAGATACGCAGTCATGATAGATAGCACTATTCGTTTTCATATTTTTGGCAATGATTGGACTCCTTTGCTTTGCGAAAAGCTCTGTGCCAAGTTGAAGGTAAACCATTCCAAGCTCTAACACACATATGAGTTCTCTTTCAGGTTATCTAGTGAACCAAGTTTCTCCTGATGTTAGCATATCGAAATCCTTTTGTTAGAAAAGCAAAGTACTCTAGATGTTGAAGCTCTGAAACAAAAACAGTAAGTGCTAGAGAAATCCAGGAGATCTTGCAGCAACTTGAAGAGAGAAATAAAGATAATATTTTGAGTTCCTTGGACATTATTTCTCTCATCAACCTTCTTCTGTAATGTGGTTCAATGATGTTTGCAGCTCAGTCCTCTCTATGAATCATAAAATCCCCTCATTGAGCCGCACTGACCCCACCCCCCAAATAGCATTCCTACCCTATCACTGCAATCTTGCATTTCCCATGGCTAATCCACCTAGCCAGCACATCCTGAACACACGGGCAATATAACAAGGCACATCCACCAAACCTGAACATTTTTGGACTGCAGGAGGAAACTGGAGCTCCCAGAGGAAATCCACATAGACACAGGGAGAATGTGCAAACTCTACACAGACAATCACTTGAGGGTGGATTTAAACTGAAATCCCTTGTGCTGTGAATTAGCAGTGCTAACCACGGCGCCTCTATGCAAACATAGTACAAGTGCCCTACATGTATGCTCTTCCTTCAGTGAATTAGAAGCTATGTACATCCTTTTTGTTATACATTCATGGGATGTGGATGTCTTTGGCTGGGCCAGCATTTATTGCCCAACCCCTGATACTCATCAGAAGATAGTGGTGAGCTTCCTTCTTGCACTGTTGCGGTCCAGTTGTTATGGGTAGACTCACAATTGGAGAGTGTGTTCCAGAATACTGACCTGGCAGTTCTGAAGGAATAAGAGAAAGTGAGGACTACAGATGCTGGAGATCAGAGTCAAAAAGTGTGGTGCTGGACAAGTACAGCTGGTCGGGCAACATCTGAGGAGCAGGAGAGTCGATGTTTCAAGCATAAGCTCTCCATCAGGAATGTCTGTACACCCCAGTCCAACACCGGCATCTCCAAATCATTAGAATTAGTATGATATGCAGTTTAAATTATGGGGTGAGAGAGAGGAGAGAAGCTGAAGTGGACATGGGAACCAGCTGCATTTTGACATGCAGAATGTTTGACGTGTCAGGTAGGGGAGATGTCAGACAAAGAAAAAGGTTTAGACAGAAAGAAGCTTTCTGATTAAAATGTTTTCCAGCATAAGTAGTGGTCCCATTCTCCATCTGTTCCTTCTCCTCCACCCTGTCTCCTTATGGGATGGGTTGGGATGTTTTGATGCACTGGTCCTTCACAATCTGCTGCCTTAATTTATGTATCATGATCTTCTGCCAGGATAAGTGAAATGTGCTAATTCAAGCTTACAAAGTGATTAAGGATTGTAGCAGTATTGACAGCCATGTTGGGTGTGAGTGTACGTGTGCGTATACATACATGCTACTGGCTTTGATTTGATTTGATTTATTCTAGTCACATGTACCTAAATATAGTGAAAAGCTTTGTTTTGCAAGCAGCACAGGCAGATCATAGCAAGCAAGGACACACAGATCATAGGGTGCTTAGACAGAGCAATGTGTACAAGGTTACAGCTGCACAGGAGGTGCACAAATCAAGATCAGCATTAGCAAGATCAACATTATTTGATGTAGCGAGGTCCATTCAGCATTCTAATAACAACAGGGAAGAAACTGTTCTTGAACCTATTGCTGCACGTTTTCAAGCTTCTGTATCATCTGTATCTTCCAAAATCTCTCAAGACATTGAAAGAGAGCATTACCAACGTTGGAGGAGTCTTTGATGATGTTTCCACAACAACAAGAAGAGTAAATGGAGTCCATGGATGGGAGGTTGTCTTCCATGATTGTCTGGGCCGTGCACACAACTTTCTGTAATTTCTTACGGTCCTGAGTAGAGTGGTTGCTGTACCAGGCCATTATGCATCCAGGTAGAATGATTTCTATGCTGCATCTATAAAAGTTAATGAGGGTCTTTATGGACATGCTGAATTTACTGAGCAACCAGAGGAAGAAGACACTGGAAGCTTTCAGTTATGCAATTTGTTCAGAAGAGATAAAGGTTATTGTGAATTGGCCTGTGTTGAGTAGAGCAGAGCAGCTGACTCAAGAGTAGGTGATTGCTGTGTGCACTATCAATGATTGTGACTTGGAATAGTCTGCATTTTCTGTGAAACACGTAATAGCATAATTGAAATTCCTGCAATGTTGCATCTGTGACCTGCGAGCAATACGGGTGACATTGGCCTTATTGCTGATTTCATCTCAATATTCTGCATTATCAGTTAAAGAGCTTCCACTACACAAGGAGTTAAAGGATCTCCCTCCATCTCTTCGTGCACCAAGGCCTCTTGTACACTACTGGAGAACCTCAGTAGTTCTTTTTTTCTAGCTTCAGCTAGTTAAACTTCACAAAATATTTCTCCTTGTGTTCACCTTTGTTTTAAAAGGTCTTGGTATCTTTAAATAGCATAGATTGTTGCTGATATTGACCAGCCATGACGTCAATGACAAGATTATTCTGGAGATATTTTCTAACCAATCTTCTCAGATGTTAATGTATATCCAGGTGGGTCTTGAACTTGGGCCTCCTAGCTCAAAAATAGGGACATTATCACTTTGCTGCAAGAGCTCTGTTGGGGTTACTCTGAATGGACAAGGTAAGTAACATGCTCAGGTTTCAGAGATTTTGCATGCTGACTGTAATACAAACATTTTGAGCCAGTTATTTAACAATGTTCATTTCACTGTAGTATAGAATTTCTACCAATCTTCATTTATGTAGATTTCATTAATGTAGAACATTTATACATTTCTCCCAATCTTTCCACTGACTTGCAATTTCATTGAATCCTCTACCATTCTGCCACCGTAATTGTATTATAGATGTAGCAAAAACCCATTGACCTGCAGCATGGTAGTTTTCTTCTCACATTCAGCAAAGCAGCAGCAGTTTTGAGAGAATTTCCATACACCCTATTTTAACTAATTTCAACATGTTAATAAACTGGTCCCTCTTGCTGCTAATCACTGTTCAATCATGCACTTACCCCTTTGAATTCTCACCTTAGTTATCCTAAAGTTATCCCATGGCTGTATAATTCAAACAGCATAGCTGGTGATTATAAAATACAGATAGCTTTCGACTAAATCATATACAGGTAGATTAAACATAATTGATTTATGAGTTGTACCTTATTACCCTGATGTGCAGTGAACAAAATGTTTCCTATGTGCATGCAAATGTGTTTCCCCACAATTATAAAGGCATTGTCATTTTGTAGATGTATGCTTCGTTAAGTAATTAGCCTTTGGGATAATTGGCTTTTCTCTGATGCTGTAGAATTACAAATTACCATTCCCACAACTGGTAAATTGAAAATGTAACTGTGTAATAAATATAATTTGCTTTTGCAAAAGCTATAGGAACAAATAAAATTTGGCTAGATAGCAGTAAAATTGGAGACCTGGAAACTATAAACTGTGTGGTCTTGTCACAATATTTTAATGAGGTATAAATGTAAACAATATAAACAGGTGTGACTTCATTTCTCTGATACAACTTCACTGCACATCCATCTGGAAAGGGATGCTTTTTATTTATATATTCGCTCATAGTTTGTGAACGTCTTTGTCAGCATTTATTGCCAATCCCTAATAGCTCTGAAGAAACTGGTGTGGCAATACCTCTTGAACCACTCCAATCCGTGTGGTGTAGGGACAACCACAATGCTATTCGGAAGAGTGGTCCAGAATTTTGACTTAGTAACAGTTAAAGAACGGTAGAAAAGTTCCAAATCAGTATTGCTATGGTCACAGCTGCTGGTACTGCTTGACAATTCAGCTCCCAGAATTAAACTTGGCTTGATAGATTGGTTTCCTTTTAATTTTAGTTAACATGATGGTCATTCACTGAACCCATAGTCACATGAGGCTGTAGTGTTTCTATAACAATAGAATAATTTATTGCACAAAAGTCACACATAGAAATATAGCAAACAAAGCAATCTATACAAAGCACATATCAAATGAAGAGAAGCTTAAAGTTTAAGAAGCAGAATTAGAGGCAGAATAAACTGAATCATCACATTTTAAAAAGATTGGGATATCAACACATTCACGTACACAAATATTCATGAGTGGTAGGAAAATCTGGTTAAATTACATATTGGATCCTTTGTCATAGATCAACAATAATTTGCAAAAATAAATCTGATAAGCAGGTTTTCGCTTTTCCAGTCCAAGAGCTATATTTGATTGCACCACCTAAGATATTACCTAAAGGAACGATCTAAAAGGTGATGGAAGCAAACATGCATTTACGTAACGTCCAATGGAAATTAGGATAAGGGCATAAAAAGAAAATAATTATTATGGTATAGAGAAAGTGCAGGAAATTGGGAGTATTTAGTAACTTGTTCATTGGGTCAACACAGCTATGATGATCCTAATGGCTTCTATCTGTGCTGTATAATGCTGTCTTTTGTTTTACAATTTTAAACATTATTTTGTTCTATTATTTCATAGAATCCCATAGCATGGAAGCAAGCTATTTGGCCCACGAAGTCCACACTGACCCTTCAATCACAGAACCTACCCCATCCCTGCAACTCTGCATTTCCCATGACTAATCAGTCTAATGTACACACCCCTGGGCACTGGGAAATTTAGCATGACCAATCCACCTAACCTGCACATCTTTGGACTGTGAAAGGTAACTGGAGCAAACCTACGCAGACAAGAAGAAGATGTGCAAAATCCACACCGACAGTTGCCTGTGGCTGGAATCGAATGCAGGCTCCTTGGCACTGTGAGGCAGCAGTGCTAACACTGAGCCATTCTGCTGCCCCAATTTGGTTTGCCTCCTGATCCCTAGAAGTCCACAAAGGTCAAGTCAGAAATGTTGATGAATGCTTGCCACTTACCTGACTAGATGCAGTCATAATCAGTACTTAAAAAAAAAACTCAATGTTCCCCAGTAAAAAGCAACTGATTTATGCCAATGGACATTTGATCCACTACCAATGCTCTGTAACTATAGTACAGATGGCCTCTAGGACACATTGCAGTATTTTCATGGGATTATTCCTTCCTTTATGACTTCCTGTTTACCTTGGACCATTTTGGCCAGAGCTGGAACTAAGCAACTTGATGTCCAGCTGCCAGAGATTTTCGATCGTCACCCAATAAAGTTAGCTCAAGTGGCCTTTGTGGGAGTTTAACAGCCTTCTTCCCCTATTTCTGTGTTTTGTATAAAACCACCACATAACAGTAATAGTATGAATACACAAGTGCACAAAACAGGCCCTGAGGACTGGCACAAAGTTGTTGTGGAGCTTTAGCACCAGAGATAGGAGCATTTATCAATTCAACAACGTCTTACTGGTGAAGTACACAATTAATTTAGTATAACTGTTGGTCTTCACAATCTTAATTATGTAAGAAGAATACTAAAGTTATACAGATTAAAAGTATTAATATGATGAGTGTAAGGCCCAGATACATTGATCAACAGATTACATCTTTGAAAATTCACTGCACCATTTTATTCATACTTTTTTTTTGCTTTGTTAGCTCCTCATCTACTATTTCCACATTTTTCTGTTCCCTTTTTGCTGTGTCATGAATCTCCAAGGCAACCCCTTTGAATAGCTACGTTACAGCAAATAATGATAAAGGCTCTATTATATATAGATACTCCTTCTAATCAAGCAAAGCAATTCTTTGGGGCTGCGATTGGTACATACAGCCAGAAACCCTTGTTGCTGCTTGGTCCCTACTTCATTCGAATTCAGTGGTTGCGCCCAGATTTCAGATGAGATCCAAAAGCCTGTTAGTGGAAGGATAGCCCTTGACCCTCAAAATAAACACATCATATGGTGGTATTGATGAAACAGAGGAAGTATTGAAGACTGGTACAGTGTTATGTGATTTCTATTGGTCTGTGACACTTAATACACTATGTGATGCTGAGCAACTGCAGCTATTCCTCTTCTTGTTGAGGAACTTGCTGGTGTGTGCACTCTATGTTTCTCAGCACCTGTGGAAATCTAGAAAAGTGGGAAAATACCAATATTCTTCCTTTCTGCATGCCAGCTTCCTTGGTGCAGATGTGAACTGTTAACGTTGTGCTAAAATTGCATCTGTGACCTGCTGGATGATTGTAAGTACAGAAAGCTAACTGATGATGTTTCAGAAGGTGACATATAAAATTTTAGAGCACAAATTACATTCACTTTCATCGACTGTGCAGTACGATGGAGGTCAGTGCGTACAGTATCAGTTCTGGTTCTGGTCTATATTCTCATTGTGAGATGTTACTCAGTTGCATGATTGTGTCTCTGTTAAGATGTAGCTGTATTATACACTGCCCTTTGCAAAAGTCTGGGTATGATGATTAATTTCTGAATGTTCACCAATTATGTGACTGCTTCTGAAGCATGTGCTAGACTTTGCTGCCTTTCTTACTTTTGGATGATGCCATTTGCCATTTTTGTTAGCCCATGTAACAGATACCACAAAGAGCTGGGTGCTTGTTCAAACAGACATCTTGCAATCTATTTACTTTGCAATTGTTTACAAGCCTATGATATTGCAGATTTACTGGGTTCCGTGTTTACTGATGTTACTGTACTATGCATTTACATGTATAGCTAACTGACTTCGCTGACTCCATTACACAGACAGGCTGAAGGTGAACTGGTACTTCAGATTGGAACATCACATACTGTGATGTCTTAAAGGTAGGGGCCTGTCTGGTCTAGAATATATGCCATAGTACAGCACTAACCAGCTCAATTCTTCAATTGTGAGCAGACAACTCAGAGGAACAGTAATACTCCTAAAAACTTCTGGCAGTTTGAGATAATTGCAGACTGAATACAAAGCTGGCACAAATATTACATCACCATAGCTTTACCAGACCATACAGGCTGTTCTATTTGAGAGAAGCAATTGGTGATTTAAGCTGAGGGCAACTAGACTGCAAGCAAAGGAAGAAGTTGAGAATGAGAGGCCATCATGGTAAACTCAAACTGGTCATGGGAATTGAACCTACACTGTTGGCCTCACGTTGTTCTATAAAACCAACAGCCCAGCCAACTGAGCTAAACCGATTCCCAACATAAATGATTAATATTTTTTAACTATAAACATCTTTGCAAGAACACAATAGACCAAAGCTTCACTCATCCTTCTCCCATCAGGTCTCAGTCATATGCAATCTGGCATCATTATGACATAGCTCCCTACGCATGTGCTCAGTAGCAATTGTTGGAATATTGGCATAGTTAACCCTTTACACCACAGTATCCTTCCATGAATACTGTCTTCCAAACTATTTAACACACAAACTGAATCAAAGACTGTCCAAACTCAACTTGCTGAACCACAGCAGTTTCAGACAGTGAATCAAGTGCAGACCTTCATGAAAGTGTGATTTCCACCAAATACAGATTTTGAAAGCTGCTTTCATTACCATTATAATGTGCCATAGGTTGAGCAATTGAATTTTCACAGAAATTCAATGAGGGAAGGTATATCTGTTCATGGCTGAGATTCTGATTGCAATATTTAAATGATGCTTGTACAATTTACTTGCTGCAGGCAAACCCTGGGGACACCAGTTAAGTAACTGATCAAAATTGATGTGTTTTTGTAAATCAATGATAGTAAAAATTATGGAACAACTGCATAATGGTGTTAGGTAGAGATGTGCCATTACCTCATTGACCAGTGAAACAGGCAAACTGTTAATGTCCTGGAAACCTTTTAGAAGAAAGGGTAAAATGTACTTAGCAGGTGTAGATGGCTATTCTAGACAGATAGAAGTCAAGCAACTGCAGAGTTACCCCTCTGAAACAGTGATTCCATCACTTGAAGCAATACATAGAAGCCCAGTGGGTGAAGCACAGTTTGAAAATGAGAACTTTAAAGGTTGATAGTTTCACAGTAGTAGAAGCAGGATTAATCCATTTAGCCTGTCAAGCCATTCATTAAGATCATGGCTGATCAATTTAGCATCTCAGCTTCTCCAACCTGCATTATCCCCATAACCCTTAATTCCCCTACTATGCAAAAATCAATCCAACTGTGAAACATTCAGAACATCATACACATTTTTCCATAGATTTGTCCATGTTATCAACTCACTAACCTACCCTTGAGCCAACACTGAAGCTGATAAGAGTATGCACAGTTAAAGAATAATGACAGAGCTACAGTCTGTTCTACTGTAATATGGTAGTTGCATTCTCAAGACCTTGTGTTATAGAAAATCGCACAATGGAAATAACCGAGCCTATGGAAAAAACAGGGTTGGGGCAAACCACCAAAAATATTATTAAGAAACTGAAACAAAAATCGTAGTTAGCCTAACACAAGTGATAGCACAGTCTATGTAAATGTTATATATTTAATGAAATAGTAGCATAAATTTAACACTTTAAGGGTTTCTGAGTTTGCTGAATTACAGATCTGTATTAAGACATGAGCTGAAGGTCACCATCAGCATCATCTTTACTTTCAGATGCAGTTCTGGGTGTAGGGTTATAACGAAAGAAAATATTTAGTCTGGAAGTTGACAGCTGTGGTTTATTGTCCTCAAAATGCATTCGGGGGTTGGCATAAAAAAGGAGTCTAGTTTTTGCTGCTTTACCGTCTTTCTTCTTTCATGAAGGAGCTGTTCATAGGGTGCCAGATAAGACTTTATGCCACAAATTGCAATCCTGTTCAGTTCTGCATTGTAGTCATTGTCTTCTAAGAGCTGTAACTGCTTCTCAACTTCCATCAGGATAGAAGACTAAAGAGAGTTTTTGTGGTGCCACTTCCTGGACCCCATTATCTTCACCTCGCACTTCAATTTCCCACGCAGCAGTAAGTTGTTGTCGATCAGTGTGCACTTCTGCAAATCTAACCTGCTTTGTAAGAGTGACACAATGTTCTTTTATTGCTGGAAGTTCCTCTGATGGTTCAACCCTTTTAAAAATCATAAAGAAAATCTGAGAGAAGCTTCTACAAAACTGCATGCAAGCAGTCCTTACTGACATCACCCCAGACCTCTACAATGGTGTGAATAGCATTCTTAATGTTAAAGCTCTTCCAAAATTGACAAGCATTATCCTCATTATCCCCATCAGTAGCTGCAATCAGCTTCCTGAATGTGCACCTTAAATAATAAGCTTTAAAAGCTGCTATTGCACCCAGGTGCATGGGTTGATTGAGAGAGGTTGTATTCTAAGGTAGAAATAGCACTTTAATGGACAGCGAAGAAGGTTACCTCAGATTACAATGGGATCTTGATCAGATGGGCCAATGGGCTGAGGTGTGGCAGATGGAGGTTAATTTAGATAAATGTGAGGTGTTGCTATTAGGGAAAGCAAATATTTGCAGGACTTATACACTTAATAGTAATGTCCTAAGGAGTGTTGCTGAACAAAGAGACCTTGGAGAAAGTGAGGACTGCAGATGCAGGAGATCAGAGCTTAAAAATGTGTTGCTGGAAAAGCGTAGCAGGTCAGGCAGCATCAAAGGAGAAGGAGAATCGATGTTTCGGGCATAAGCCCTTCTTCAGGAATGAGGAGGGTGTGCCAAGCAGGCTAAGATAAAAGGTAGGGAGGAGGGACTTCGGGGAGGGCCTTTGGGAATGCGATAGGTGGAAGGAGGTTAAGGTGAGGGTGATAGGCCAGAGAGGGGGTGGGGGTGGAGAGGTCGGGATGAAGATTGCAGGTCAAGAAGGCGGTGCTGAGTGTGAGGGTTGGGACTAAGAAAAGGTGGGGGGAGGGGAAATGAGGAATCTGGAGAAATCTGCATTCATCCCTTGTGGTTGGAGGCTTCCTAGGCTGAAGATGAGGCGCTCTTCCTCCAGGCGTCGTGTTGCTATGGTCTGGCGATGGAGGAGGCCAAGGACCTGCATGTCATTGGTGGAGTGGGAGGGGGAGTTAAAATGTTCAGCCACGGGCGGTTGGGTTGGTTGGTGTGGGTGTCCCAGAGGTGTTCTCTGAAACCTTCCGCAAGTAGGCGGCCTGTCTCCCCAATGTAAGGAGGCCACATCGGGTGCAGCGGATGCAGTAAATGATGTCTGTGGAGATGCAGGTGAATTTCTGATGGATATTGAAGGATCCCTTGGGGCCTTGGAGGGAAGTGAGAGGGGAGGTGTAGACGCAAGTTTTGCATTTCTTGTGGTTGCGGGGAAAGGTGCCGGGAGTGGAGGTTGGGTTTATGGGGGGTGTGGATCTGACAAGGGAGTCGCAGAGAGAGTGGTCTTTCCGGGTGGGGAGTGAAATATATCCTTGGTGGTGGGGTCCGTTTGGAGGTGGCGAAAATGATGAAGGATGATCCAATGTTAGATTAGATTACTTACAGCATGGAATCAGGCCCTTCGGCCCAACAAGTCCACACCGACCCGCCAAAGCGCAACCCACCCATACCCCTACATTTACCCCCTTTACCTAACACTATGGGCAATTTAGAATGGCCAATTCACCTGACCTGCACATCTTTGGACTGTGGGAGGAAACCCAAACAGACACGGGGAGAATGTGAAAACTCCACACAGTCAGTCGCCTGAGTTGGGAACTGAACCCGGGTCTCCGGCGCTGTGAGGCAGCAGTGCTAACCACTGTGCCGCCCACTATCTGGAGGTTGGTGGTATGGTAGGTGAGGACTCTTAGGGTTCTGTCCTGGTGGCAATTGGAGGGGCTGGGTTCAAGGGCGGAGGAGTGGGAAGTGGAGGAAATGTGGTGGAGAACATCGTCAACCACGGCTGAGGGGAAATTGCGGTCTTTGAAGAAGGAGGCCATCTGGGTGTCATTTCCGCCACCTTCAAACGGACCCACCACCAAGGATATATTTCCCTCCCCACCCCTATCAGCGCTCCGGAGGATTTGAACTATAAGGAGAGGTTAAATAGGCTGGGGCTGTTTTCCCTGGAGTGTTGGAGGCTGAGGGGTGACCTTATAAAGGTTTATAAAATCATGAAGGACATAGATAAAGTAAACAGACATAGATTGGGTATGTGAGGAATTTGAGGGCATAGGTTTAGGGTGAAAGGGGAAAGATTTAAAAGAGACCTAAGGGGCAACATTTTCACACAGAGGTGGTGCGTGTGGAATGAGCTGCCAGAGGTAGTGGTGGAGGCTGGTACAATTGCAGCATTTAAGAGGCATCTGGATGGGTATATGAATAAGAAGGGGTTCAAGGGATATGCCAGGTGCTGGCAAATGGGACTAGATAAGGTTGGGATATCTGGTCGGCATGGACAAGTTGGACTGTAGGGTCTGTTTCTGTGCTGTATGCCTCTATGACTCTATGACCCCATGTTTTCAGAAAGCTCGTCAATGGTGAAAGGATGGCTTGGTGCATTTACCAGAATGAGGAGAATCTTGAAATCCAAATCTTTTCTCCTGCAATAATTTCTAAAAGCATCCTCGAAAACATGAACAAACAATAAGGTCAGAAAAAGTTTGCCCCATCATCCAACCTCTTTTGCTTGATTTGAAGTAAACACCTAGAGTGGACTTAAGGTAACTGGGCTTGAATCATGTTATAGCCACATAGTTCACATTTTAAAAATATCGTTCCTAACTCACCAATTGTATTCCAGCCAAATTCCATTGGTGAAACATGCATTATAGGAGAACATCCCATACTGAGCAACTCAACTCCAAAATTGTTTCGGCAAAATAGGAAGAAGATTGGGAACTCAACTTGCCCACACATAATCATGATGTAAATATAAGATGATACTTTGGACAAAGTTTCCCAACCTCGAAGAGCCCTGGAACTGACATCTGACTGTAAGACCCCTGCCAGAGTGCTCACAAATACCATCAGTATTTGTACTCAGGACCCATCAGACACACTCAGGTACCTTATTGACACTGGAATCACAAGCGCAGAGGGATCTAGGCCCTACCTGCCTCTGGCAGCCTGGTATTCCCGACCTCATGGAAATCTGGAAATGAGGCCCGACCAGCACAGGAACAATACCTGACCCCACAGTGACTCAACATTGAGGAGGCCTGATTGAATTGATCACAAGACCCCTTGAGTTCTCAACATTGTGACTGGTGCCCGGGACCCCATCAAGAGAACACACTAACCATCCAGAGCAACAGACTTCCCTCGCTGATGCCCATATTTGACTAGAAGCAGCCAAGACAGAAACTTTGGGGTTTCAAGTCCCCTCTTCCTAGCATACCCCTGGCAAACTCCTAAGCCATTGGAAACAAAGATGAATGACCTTAAAGCTATGGTCAACTTCCAAAGGGAATTGAGAGACTGTTGTGTGTGCACTCTTTTATGGAAACATGGCTCACTCCTGCTACACTCCTGCTGTGCCGTACAACCTAAGGATTTCTCAGTTCACCAAATAGGTCACTCAGTGTTCTTGGGGACGGCAAGGGGTGGTGGCAAGGCTTACACAACATAACAGGCTACAAAGAGAAGTTGGAAGGAACTGTGGGCAAAGATAAATCCCTATTCGATGAGCTCAGTGTATTCTGGTCACTTTGAACAGAAGGTCAATGAAACAAAGTCACCTATCCCAGCATACCTATCTTGGTATACCTATATACCTAAGCCTCCTAGTCCACTGTTATTGCCACAGACATTCGATCGGCCTTCTTGAAAGTGAACCCATGGAAAGTGATTGGCCCCACTGTGCACTCAGATCCTGTGAAGGTCAGTTGGAAGGAGTATTTGCCGACATCTTTAACCTCTCTTTAATTCAATATGAAGTCACCACCTGCTTCAAGAAGTCCACCGTCATCTCAGTGCCAAAGAAAAAGCATGCAGCGTGTCTCAATGATTAATGTCGCTCTGATTTCCATTATTATAAAATGCTTTGAGAGGTTAGTCATGGCTCACATCAACTCCAGTCTCCAAGATGACCTTGATCATTTGAAATTCGACTGCCGACGCAACAGGTTCATGGCAGATACCATCTCCTTGCCCCTACACTAATCCCTGGAGCATCTAGGAAACAAGAATATCTGCATCAGGCTCCTGCTCATTACTCAGCCTTCAACATTGTAATTCCAAAGAAAATTATGCCCAAACTCTGAGACCTAGGTCTCAGCTCTGACCTTTGCAACCAGATCCTTGACTCCCTGACCCATCAATTGTAATCAACAACACCTCCTCGACAATAATCCTCAACACCAGTGCCCTGCAAGCTGCATACTCAGCCCCCTATTTTACTCCTTATACACTCATGACTGTGTGACCAAATTCCACCCAACTCCATTTACAAGTTGCTGATGACACCACCATAGTAGGTTGGATATCAAACAACAATGAAACAGAGTACAGGAAAAAGGGCATAGGAGGATGGTGTAAAGACAACAATTTCTTCAACAATGTCAGCAAAATGAAGGAGCTGGTCATTGACTTCAGAAAGAGGAGTGGAGGGCATACTCTTGTCTGCATCAATGGTAATAAGTTGAAGAGAGTCACAAAGTCATAAAATAATATAGCATGGAAATAGACTCTTTGGTTCAACTAGTCTGTGCTGACCATGTTCCCAAACTAAAGTAGCCCCACTGACCTACACTTGGCCTATATCCCTCCAAACCTTTCCAATTCATGTACTTGCCCAGATATCTTTAAAATGCTTTAATTGTACCTGCATCTACAACTTCCTCTGGCAGTACATTCCACAAATTACTGTCTGTGTAAAAAAGTGGCACTCATGTCCTTTTTTAAATTTTCTTCTCTCACCACAAAAGCATGCTCTCTAGTTTTGAATTCCTCTGCTGTAGGGAAAAGACCCTTGCTATTCCTCTTATCTGTGCCTCTCAACTGGAAAATCCCAGCCAAACAGCCTATTTTTATAACTCAAATCTTCCATTCCCAATAACATTCTAGTAAATCATTTTCTGAACCTTCTCCAATTTAACAATATCCTTCCTCTAGCAGTGCAACCAGAACTGGACACGGTACTCCAGAGAGGCCTCAATAACATTCTGTACAACCTCAATATGACATCCCAACTCCCATATTGAAAAAATCTGAGTAATTGTCAAAAGCATCAAGTTCCTGGGCGAGACACTCACCAATTTTCTGACCTGTCCAATCACATAAACGAGACGGTCAAGAAAGCAGGACAACAACTGTACTTCCACAGGAGGCTAAAGAAATTCAGCATGTCCACAAAGACTATTACCGATTTTTATACGTGGACCATAGAAAGCATCCTTTGTGAATGGCAATTGCTTTTCCCAAGACTGCAAGAAGCTACAGCGAATCATGAGCACAGCCCAATCAATCGAACAAACCAGCCTCCCATTCGTTAACTCCATTTATACTTCTCGCTGCCTTTGGGAAAGCAACCAATGTAATTGAAGGCCCTTCCCATCTCAGTCATACTTTTGTCACTCTCTTCTGTCAGGGAGAAGATTAAAAAGTTTGAATGCATATACATGGAGATTCAAGAACGGTTTCTTCCCTGCTGTTATCAGACTTTTGAATCGAGCACTGAAATGTTAACTCTCATCCCTCTCTCTGCATTTCTTCTGTGGCTGTAATGCTGAATTCTGCACTCTGTTCTGCTACCCTCATGCACTTTATATAGTATGATCTACCTGCACAGCATGCAAAACAATACTTTTCACTGTGTCTCGGTACATGTGACAGTAACAAATCAAACCTAATCAAATCAAATTGGGGAGAAAGAATATGAGTTTTGTTCCCAACATATTTGGAGGTATAACAAACATCACACAGCCTACTCCTTCCAGACCTCCAAACAGGAGACCCAATTTGGTTTTAAGACCAATCTCATTAAGAATATTTGATTGAACAGAAACTACATCCACATCCTAACTCATTGAAACTGAAAATTATATGGTGTAATGGAATTGATGTGTGTTTGCTTCTACAACAAAGCAGTCTACTACACTACTGAAACAGTAATTAACACAGTCAAGCGGACCAGAGATGGTGTGTTCATTGGCAGATCCAGATAACAACCTGATTGGTGAATTGAAGTCATTTGTCAGTTCTCCTTCTGCCAGCAGTGTCCAAGAGGCCACACAGGAGATTTAAATTACCAAATCTCCTTCAAAGGAGTTGAGAACACAGCTTGTTAGACAAACAAAATTAGCATGACAGTTGTCCCTCTAAACAAGGACATTGAAATCTGAGACTTGTATAATAAATTATGTCTGACATTGTGAAACGCTAAAGTGATACAGTATACATCATCACAGGAAGTGATGCAACATTAAATGTACTTGCTGTATTGTGTAGCTTTATGGAACAATGAAGCCACAATAACACGTTTCTTTAATAAAATTCAAGATTATTTCTTTGATATGGCAAATGGTCCCGAGCAGCACAATAATACCAAGAATATTACACAGTTTCCAGGCTGCTGATGGTAAAAAGGTTAGGGAGTTTCATCCTCTATAGCTTAACCTACCTTTCAAAAAGGGCCATATCTGGGATAGGCAGCCATTCTTGTATAATCGGGAATAAATTCTAATCAAAGGCATGATATACAATGAGACTCCCTAAGGCCAACACCACTGATACTGAGAGATTGCATTATGTTAAAAAGATTCAATTCTAAGCTTATAAAACACCCCAGGAGATTCAATCTTAAACCAAACACATTTGAGACTTCGTGTTACACTGGACTAGATTTATTCTTGACCCTGAACCAAACCAAATTCCTGCAGGATGGGTAAATGACAGGGTCACACTCACTACTGGTGTAATATTTTCATTTTCCCTGACAATCACAGACTGCGTAAGCAGATGGAGCAGAGTTATTATGTATTTGCTGCTTGAGTATATAAACAAAATATTTCAGCAAAAAGTAACCTCATTTATATAATTGTATATTTGCTGTTATTTATTCAAACGAATTCCAGCAGTTCTATAGGGTGTATCATGAATGTAACACACTTGAATTGAGCATTAATTGCTAGTGCAATTTTCATCCTCCCAGTGACACAGCCTTCCACTTATGAAAGCAGTCTATATGTATAACAGAAATGGCACGTAAAATGTGCTAAATTTTAAGCCATCCTTTTAGCTTGGTTATATTTAAAATTAATTTCTCACTATTCATAAAGAAACAGTTGATTATTCATGTGTTTAGGAAAACATGTCCCATCCTAACATGATCAATCTTCCTCTGGCTGACTTTCTCTCTGTATCTCAAATGTTGCTTCATTGTCCTTTACTTTACTATCCTTACTACCATTTCATACTTCATGTTTCTTCCTTTCTACTCTCCTTCCACCCTCTCCTTCTTCTTGCCTACCTTCCTCCTCAAAAGAAGGGGAAAGTGTTGCAGTGATAATTTCACTGAACTCATAATCCCATCCACTGTTCACAGAGTCATGGAGTCCTACAGGATGGAGACAGGCCCTTCAGCCTAAAATGTTCCATGCCAACCAGACTGTCCATCCATGCTAACCCCATTTCCCTGCATTTAGTCCATATCCTTCTAAACTTTTCCATGTTCTGGGGACATGAGATCAAATCTTACCATGGCATTTATGAAAGTTGAATTCAATAATGGCTGGAATTAGAAGGTGGTAAAATTATAATAAGTGCTGTAAAAAAACCTGTGATCCATTAGTGGGGGAGAAAACTTTGCCTACATGTGGCTCCAGATTCACAGCAATGTGGTCGGATTTTAACTGCCTTCTGAAATAGCCTCGTAAGCCATTAGCTCAAGGGAAATATAGGAAATATGAGATGGACAACAATGCTAGCCTTGCTAGCAACATCCACATTATGTGCATAAATAAAAAAAATCTCTAACTCCAGTCTATTGATTCCCTTCCTTATGCTACCTTCCTGAAATTTATAATTAAAGATCTCTTAATACTTGTCCAATTTTAATGGTCCCCAACTGACCACCCACACTTAACTTAAAAACATTCTTGGCATTCAGTCTTTGCTTGTGACAACCAGGGGGATAGACTAATTACAAACATAACATGAGAAATCAATTGTCACTTCATTTGAGAGGAGCATTTCTCCTCCCGTGTGTTAACAAAAATTAAGACGTAAGCAAATGCTGTTGGTCTCATGATTCTTTGATTATGTAAGTAAATAAAATTTATCAAGTTATTATTCCAGATGCCAAATAGGTGAGCTATGATTTTAATCCAGCAAAATAATTTAAATGTACACTGCTTGTAACATGAAATCCTGACAGCATCATGGAATCTCACTCAATTTATCCCTGTGAATAAGCCGCATTCCACTTGATTAGCATATAGCTAGCTAAATGATAGAGTGTTGCTGCTTTTCAAAACAAACGGTTGTTCACGTGAAAACATTCTTGATAATCATGGACTGAACTTAAGTACTTCTATAAAGAATGTGAGAGATAATTTGATCTGACAATAATTTGTCTGACTGGAGAATGTTTGCCAAAAGCAATTCGTACCCTTTATGTTTGGAGACAACAATGGTGATATGCACCTTTAATATACCAAAGCATCTGGAAACATATCAATCAGGGGTGAAGTAAAATATGCCAGGAGCACCACTGGGCAGAGGCAGGGCATTCAAATGGTACCTACTTGCTAACCACCTCTCACTGACACCCAGTTTTGGCTCTGCCTGGCTACTGAGTTGCATAACTTGTCTTGGTACAAGTTGAACCCCAGAGACAAGATAAGAATGACTGCGTTTAACATTAAAGCAGCATTGGTCAAGTATGGCAACACTGAATACCATCTGCAACTTACCATCTACATCATTCAATGGCACTTTCCTCGCCCATGACTGCCACCACCTGGATCAGCAGAGAACATGGATTGGCTGCCGGGGTGAAGATTTTTGGCTCAGCAAAAACTAACGGCAAGCTTAAGTAAAGTCCTTTTAACTTTCTTTTTTAGTTTTACAGCAGTTAAGATGGCAATTAGGACAGTCACATGCTCCTCATGCAGGATGTGAGAGCTCAGGGAGACATCATTGTCCCTGTTGACTGCACCTGTGGGAAGGAGAAAGTGAGGATTGCAGATGCTGGAGATCAGAGCTGAAAATGTGTTGCTGGAAAAGCGCAGCAGATCAGGCAGCATCCAAGGAGCAGGAGAATCGACGTTTCGGGCATGAGCCCTTCTTCAGGAATGAGGAAATGTGTCCAGCAGGCAAAGATAAAAGGTAGGGAGGAGGGTCTTGGGGGAGGGGCATTGGAAATATGATAGGTGGAAGGAGGTGGGAAGTGCACGCAGCTGCAGATCCTGGGAGACTGCGTGAGGGAGCTAGAGCTGGATGCACTCAGGTTTATCTGAGATGCTGAGCACTATCAGCCCCCAAATAGTTAATGGGAATTAGAAGAACAACTACTGGGGGAGATTGGGGAGACTTGCAGGAGCAATGGGGTTGTGATAGTAGGAGATTTTAATTTTCCTAACATAGACTGGGCCTGGCAGAGCATTAAGGGCTTAAATGGGGTGGACTTTGTTAAGGACATTCAGGAAAGTTTCCTCAACCAGTATTTAGAGGGTTTTACTCCGGAAGGGAAAAAATTCCACCTACTCTTGGGGAACAGGGCAGGACAGGTAACAGAGGTAACAGTGGGGAGCACTTTGGGACCAGTGACCATAGTTGTATTAATTTTAAAATAGTTATGATGATGGATGAAACTGGTCCACGGGTTCAAGTTCTAAATAGGGCCAAGGCAATTTTTGATGGAATTAGGCAGGAGTTTGCAGGGGTTGATTGGAGTAGTTTGTTAGCAGGCAAAGGGACTTCAGGCAAGTGGGAGGACTTTAAAGTGAGAGAGCTAGATTTCAAAGTTTATATGTTCCTGTGAGGGTGAAGGCCAAGGTTGGCGAGAATAAGGAACTCTGGACAACAAGAGATATTGAGGCCTTGGCAAGAGAAAAAAGAAAAGAGGGTGTATGGCTCTGGTGCAGGCAGCTGAGATCAAAGGAATCCCTGAGGGTAATCAGGGAGTACAGGATTTTATTGCAGAAAGAAATCAGGAGGGTGAAAAGGGGACACTAGGTAGCCTTGGCTGAGAAGATTAAGGTGACTCCAAAGAGGTATATTAAAGGATAAAGAATAACTTGAAAGACAATAGTGCCCATCAAGGACCAAAGTGGACATGCATGTGTAGAACAGCAAGAGTTAGGTGAGGTTCTCAATGAATATTTCTTCACTGTGTTTCCATTGAGAAAGACATGAAGACTTGGGAAGTTAATGATGATATCTTGGAGACTGTCCATATCACAGTAGTGGAGGTGTTGGATGAATTAGAATGTATGAAGGCAAGAGAAAATATTGTGGGGATCCTGGCTGATATTTTTGCATCATTGTTAAGCACAGATGAGCTCCTGGAAGACTGGAGTGTACTGACTGTTGTGCTATTATTCAAGGAGGGCTGTAAAGAGAAGCCTGGGAACTATAGACCAGTAAGGTTAACACCTGAGAGAGGTAAGTTACTTGGGAAGATTCTGAGGGATAAGAGATATGTGCACAGGGTTTGATTAGGAGCAGTCAGCATGGCTTTGTGCATGGAGATCATGCCTCACAAATTTGTTAGAGTTCTTTGAAGTGACTTGGCAGGTTGACAAGGGCAGGGTGATAATTGTAATCTATATGAATTTCATTAAGGCCTTTGATAAAGATCCACATGGTAGACTGCTCTGGAAGGTTAGATCGCATGGAATCCAGGATGAGCTGGCAAATTGGATACAAAACCGGCTTGTTGGTAGGAAGCAGAAGTATCATCGTGGAAGGATGATTGTCAGACATGAGGCCTGTGACTAGTGGAGTGTCTTAGGGGTCACTTCTGGGTCCATTGCTGTATGTTATCTATATCAATAATTTGGATGAGAACGTACGAGACTGTATGTACTGATGATACTAAATAGGCAGTGTTGAGGATAGTGAGAAATGTTAACAGAAATTGTAGCAGGACCTTGATCACCTGGGGAAGTGGGCCAATAAATGGCAAATGGAGTTAAATATTGAAAAGTGTGAGGTCTTGCATTTCAAGGTAGGAGTCAAGTCAAGGTAGGAGTTTCATGATGTATGGTAGTACCTTACAGAGTGTAGTGTAACAGAGGAATCTTGCAGTTCAGGTGCACAGGTAGACAGGGCAGTGAAGAGGGCTTTTGATACACTGACCTTCATCAGTCAGGGCATTGCATGGAGAAGTTAGGAAGTCATGTTGCAGTTATACAGGACATTGGTGAGGCCGCACTTGGAGTATTGTGTTCACTTTTGGTCACCTTATTATAGGAAGAATTTTCTTAAACTGGAAAGAATGCACAAGAAATTTACAAGGATATCAAATGTCTGAGTTAAACGGCAAGCTAGGATTTCTTTCTTTCAAACATAGGAGACTGAGGGGGAATCTTGTAGAGGTATGATCATGGGAGGCGTAGATAGGGTGAATGTATTCAGTCATTTTCTCAGGGTTGTGGAATCAAGAACTAGAGGCCATAAGTTTAAGGTTATTGGGGAAAGAATAAAAGAGAACTTGAGGGGCAACTTTTTTACACAGAGGGCAATACACATATGGAATGACGTGTCAGTGGAAGTGATTGAGACGGATACATTAACAGCATTTAAATGTTATTTGACCAAGTACATGAGTAGGAAAGGATTAGATGGATTTGGGCCAAGTGCAGAGAAATGGGGTTAGGATTGACAGACATTTTGGTTGGATGGGACCAATTTGGGCCAAGGAGCCTTTCTCTGTGCTGTAGGACTCTGACTCCCATAAGTGGATGCACAGGAATGCCCCCCATCTATAAGTTCCCCTTAAACCAGGTTTCATTCTCAGTTGAAACTATATATCCATTCTCTTTCTGGTGTCAGCTTGAAAAGGCCGGAAGAGGATATCCCTACTCCCTAAAACAAAATTCAAGAAGACAACTCACCATCACCTTCTCAAGGACAAATAGGGATAGGCAATAAATGCTGGTCTTAACAGTGATGTCCAATCTTATGCATGAATTAAAATAAAAGGGCAGTTTAAAGCTAAATGCCGAATGGCTGGAATTTAATCCTGATAGATGCAAGGTAATACTTCTTGGGAAGTTGAATAATGGAAGGAAATACACAATTGATAGTAGATCCTGAGGGAGCACTGAGGAACAAATGGACCTTGCCGTACAAGTCTATAGATCCCTGAAAGTGTCAATACAGGTAGACAGAGTGGTGAACATGATTAGAGTGGTGCAGGAAAAGCACAACAGGTCAGGCAGCATCTGAGGAGCAAGAAAATCAATGTTTCAGGCAAAAGCCCTTCATCAAGAATGAGGCCTCATTCCTGTTGAAGGGCTTTTGCCCAAAACATTGATTTTCCTGCTCCTTGGTTGCGGCATGACCTGCTGTGTTTTTCCCACACCACTCTAATCTTGACTCTAATCTCCAGTATCTGCAGTCCTCACTTTCACCTAGGCTGGTGAACAAGGCATATGGGATGCTTGCCTCCATGAGGTAGTAGTATATAGGAGCAAGGAGAAACTTTATAAAACATTGGTTAGGCCACAGATGAAATACTGTATGCAGTTCTGATTACCACACAATCGGGAGGACATGATTGAACTGAAGAGGGTGCAAAGGAGACTCATCAGGATGTTGCCTGGGATGAAAAGTCTTAGTTATGAGGAGAGACTGGAGAAGCTGGATTTGTTTTCCTTGAAACAGAGAAGCCTGAGGAGTGATCAGATTGAGCTATACAGAATTATGAAAGGCATAGACAGAGTAGGTAGTGAGAATTGTTTCCTCATAACAGAAGAGACTAAGACTGGAGGGCTTAAGTTTAAGTTGAGGCAAAAATTATGGAGGAGATCTGAGAAAAAAATGAATTTCATCCATAGGATATTAGAAATATAGAACATGCTACCTAAGAAGGCAGTAGAAGCAGGTACTCTCACAACATTTCAGAAGCATCTGCTTGATCACTGAAAATGCCAGGGCATTATCGCTTATTGACCAAGTCCAGGCAAATGTGATTAGTATAATTTGGACTTTGTTGGTCAGCATAGACATGGTGGGCCAAGTGTCCTGTTTTTATGCAATATGACTGTATGACTCAACATGAAACCAGAAACCAGAAGGAGGGTTTTGGGCAGGTGAGGTGAGATTCAAGATTTGCCGAGAAAGAAAAGAGATTGCTGGAGAGACTGAAAGGTTTAGGAAGGTAATTTAAAAGCTTAGGGCCTTAAATGCTTAGGCCATCACTGCAAAAGGTCAGAAATGCAATGATATGGAGATGGAAGTGGATGATTTTGTCGATGGGGAAAATGTGGGGTTAATACTAAATTCAGTATCATGCAAGTCTCTGCAAAGAATGAACAGTACAGCACAGCTTAGATATTAACACTGGATAAAAGCAAATTACTGCGGATGCTGGAATCAGATTCCAACTTAGATATTAACCAATGAGTAGATTGGAGAGAAGTGAGTACCAAGTAAGTAGACCTTGATAAGGATTGAAGATGATTGATGGAAATTTATGGAACCTACCCATTTGTAGAGGAATCTGGGAATGATGCATGCTGGCAGGAGCAACCAATGCAGCTGTAGCATGGACTTTGGGTTTAATTTGTTATCTATATTTTGGACACTTCGACCAGTTTATGATTTAAAAACACCTTACCCAAACGCTCTTGTTGGTGCTCCGGTTTCATCCCACAGTCCAAAGCTGTGTAGGTTAGGAGGATTAGCCATGCTAAATTGTTCACAGTGTCCAGGGCTGTATAGGTTAGGTGGATTACCTATGGAAAATGCAAGGCTATAGGGATAGGACAGGGTGTGTTGCCCTTCAGAAAATCAATGTGGACTCAATGGCCCTAATGGCCTGTTTCCACCCTATAGAGATTCCATGATTCTAGACAGTGATGTCCACATTCCATGAAGGAATTCTTAAAAATAATGACATTTCAATAACCGCAAATGAGCTGAAGATTGGTAGAATGGAATCTATTTGATTGATAAATGCTCCTGGTGATTTTGATTGTCATCTGTGTGCTGTCAATGACTTTATCCCTGTGTCAATCCAAACACTAGAGCAAAACTGACAACTGACTGTGCCTGTGTAGACTCATCAGCTGCACACATGGGAGGGAAATGATGGCCTAGGTAAACAGGACATCGGTTGCTGCGGAAATACAGTTGTGAACAGCAGACTGTGAAATCCTGGAAATGTTAGCATGTGTGGCAAAGGAAGTTAGGGCTGCAGAAACTTTGACAGCGCTGGCCTATACGTCCTTCTTGGAAAGCAGCTTTGACCAGAAGGCTGCAGATTTCAGCGATGAAATGCTGTGAAATGTTGAGGTGAACTGTAATTTCCCCATGTCAAGGAATATCCTGAGCTGGATGTATCACTTGCATGGAACAGGACCTCTATGCCAACCTCCTCTGCCCTGTGGAGCAGCATGTTTCTGCAGAGAAGACATTTGCTTTTATTATTGCTCCTGCCAGTTCAGTCAATGTTGCTGAGGTGAGTCCTTTTGTTCCTCACCCGAGATCCATGCTACAGCTGCATTGGTTGCTTCCAAGATGCAGAGAAAACCAGATCAAGATGAGTAAAGTCCAGTCATGGTGAAATGAATTCCAAAAGTTTGGAATTACCTGTGAAGTAGTGAAATCAGGCTCCCAGAACAAGTGTTGAGATTGTGAGCCTTTCTCCCTGACCGGTCATCAGCCCTATTTAAATTCTTCCCAGTCTGTCAACTTCATTGATCAATGGATCTCTGCTGTACTCTTAACTTGGTGACCTTGACAAATCCCAGATATAGAAAACCCATGCATTGGCTATTAAAACAAGATAATCAATGTCTTCCAGGTTTCCATCAGGATTGGTTCCACAATGGTGCTCAATAATGTATTGCACATTGGAAGGGATGAGTTCTGAGTTGGAAACCATGCATCAACTTCGAGCATGATGTCTCAGTGCTCACTACACAATGTTCAAGATTTCTGATTTTCCTACCCCCGTGGCAATGATTTCAGTACCTATACCCACATCCTTTTTCTGTAGCTTACACAATTGAAATTCTCCATCTGAGACTCCTGCAGTAGAACGTGAAAGATATTTTTTTTAAAAAGAAAATACCAAAAATACTGCTAGACTTCCTAAAAAGCTTCAGACAATGTTGTATGTCTAGACTGTAAGTCACATCAGAAATACAGTATCCAGTTGATGCAGCGAATTCCCACAAACAGAAGTGAGGTGGATCACAAATAAATGTTTTTGGTGAAGATGACTGCCCTCTAATGAGTCTTCCACCCAATGCTCACTCTTATTAGGGTCTACCCATAACCCGCTACTTACATGGTTCTCTTTTATGCAAACATTTTTCTGATTGTGCACTGTCTCTGAATACTTCTTGAAGTTGTCAAGGGGCAAGAATTAGGCTGTGCCATCAGGACAGATGAAGAAGTATGGTGTGATACCAGCTGCAGCTTCTCATTCAGAGTATATGTGGCAAGAAAGAGGCAGAAGGAGGATTAGGCCAGCAGATGTCATGATCATCAATTCCTCCAGTGACACCATTGGCTGCACCCACTCAATGTCTCTTCTCATTATGATTTAGACTATTTTTACAGAGTGTTCTTTCCAATTATGTGCAATCTTTTCCTGTGAGGAACATGGTTTTTTTTTGTAAATTGCATGTTCTGTAGTGCATATGGTTTAGCAGCCAGCAGTGATTTTGAAATGTGACTTGTGTTGTGAAATTTTCAGTAATGCTGAATATGTGCAGCTCATATTAAACATTTCAGTCAAGGTGTTCAGAACTAATTGATAAAGATTAAAGCAGGTCAGTGATGGGATTAGTATAAAATCAACAGTTAATTAAGTTTTTGACATAACAGTGACCTTGAGCTCACCTTGTCAGATTAATTAACTCTTTCAATACTGTATCCAGGTACTGGAAGCCATATTTATAAAACTTACTTCTGTTGAAACTTTCTGTCCCATCTTTTCTGAGGTGGGGTGGGGTTAAGAAATGTCTCTTCTATTTTTAACCTCCACCACCAACACCTTCAGTCCAGCATTGGAAAATGTATTGCACAAAATATTGTTACTGAAAGGGTTAGACTAGAACCTAAGCTGATGCTTTGCCCATGTCATTGCAAATCAGCCATTGGATTGAGCATTGTATGGTCTTAGGCAATTTGGAAAGAAAGCAGTGGCAATGTGATGCACTCTCTTCATGGAGCCTCACGTGTATTACCAACCAATGTTAGACATAATCAATATGTGTTGGAGTTAATGAAACCTATACATAGTCACTAAGATGAAATAAATTTTATCTAGATACTTAAGACAAGTGGTGCTTATTTGGCTTATTCATGATTAAACCTTTACCACAAGCAATAAAAAGCCCCTACACTAGCATGAAAAGGAGTATTGGTGGTGGCTTTCGATCTAAGATATTGCAAGCTTACCATCATTGTTATAACAGGACTTTGTTTCATGTGTTATCTCCAGTCTCAGCTGTTTGAAGAATATGTTTTAAATGGGAGTTATAAACAATTGTCCTCACTGCCAAATCCCATCTTCCTTTTTGACAATATGGACCACCCTTGAACAGTGTTCTGCATTCTCAAGTTTCAGGCCCCTTCCTGATGTGTTCCACAATCATTAAACTAAAAAAGCAACATGAATTTGCATTTAATCTCTGGGCAGCTGGACCTTAGTGGCTCAATTCACTCATTCCTTATTCACACGCTGTCAAATTTAGCCTGTGGAAGCATCTATATAAGCTTCCTAATACTAATGAAGAAATTGTTATTGAAAAGCTTCAATATCAAAAGACTCAATATTTCTCTTTCAGTAGAATGTTATTCATTGGCTAGTGAAACATTATTTTGTAGAGTAATGCAGTCATTTACTGCTCAAATAGCCCTCTGTATAAATCTATTATGAGGGAATTAAATCATGTCATTTTAATGTATTCACTCATTAAAGTATTTTGGTTTGCCTCAGGCCAGTAATAAACAGGAAAAGCTATATCCATTGATGGCAATTTATCTCTAGTCATCTTTTCAGGCAGGGCTGAAAATGAGCAAATGAAATATACAATATTGCAGCCCTCTTGAAGATAACACCAATATGTTCCTGATATTTGGAGCAACTGCACGCCTGAGGATGGTGTAAACAAAACGAAATGCCATCCCAGTAATACACATGCATGAGCAACTCTGGGCTTAAGGATATTTACACAAGCTTCCTTCAGTGCTGCAAATAGCTGAATTGGTGCCATGTTGACATCACTCAGCCTGAAACAGCTGATGTGATATCCATTCTCCAAATTTGAACCAGGCCAATCCATTCAACAATTCTTTTTTAACAAAGATTAAGAACTCAGCTGCAAGGGGTGCATAACAGTACTATTACTTTCATAGAATATGAGATACACTATATGCTGAATATTGTGGAGTGTTCTGTATTCGGAATCATGAACAGTTGATGGATCTGAGAGTAGATGTCAAATGAAGATGTGATTGTGCAAGGTCACTAGACTTCATCAGATCCTCAAGTGCAAAAATTGGGAATTAACCTTCTGGCCACTTCATCCCACTGTCTTCTGAGGCTGGTTCTTTGATGACCTCCTGTGTAGCCACAGCATCTTTACAACTTTCTACTGTAAAACACAGTATGATTCCAACTGAAAACTGTGTTTAGGATTTGCAAAGCTTTTCAACACAGAAATATTGATAATTTAAATTCCATACAGAAACTATGTATCAGTTGCTCTAATAATTGCAAAATGGTTTCTTTAATCATTGGCAAGTACGGTTAAGGAGAATCGCATGCATTTCTATATTTATTAAAAACAAAAGGATAATTAAGGAGCTGGTAGGACCACTCCAGGATAAAGGAGGGAACTTATGCTTGGAGGCACAGGATGGAGGCAAGATCCTAAATGAGTACTTTGTGTCAGTTAGCACTGCTGCCTCACAGTGCCTGATACCCGGGTTCAATTCCCGACTCAGGCGACTGACTGTGTGGAGTTTGCACGTTCTCCCTGTGTCTGCGTGGGTTTCCTTTGGGTGCTCTGGTTTCCTCCCACAATCCAAAGATGTGTGGGTCAGGTGAATTGGCCATGCTAAATTGTCCGTAGTGTTAGGTAAGGGGTAAATGAAGGGGTATGGGTGGGTTGCGCTTCGGCGGGTCGGTGTGGACTTGTTGGGCCGAAGGGCCTGTTTCCACACTGTAAGTAATCTAATCTAATCTAATCTAATCTATTCACCCAGGGGAAAGATATGGAGGATAGCAAAATTTGTGTGGAGCATGCTAATATGCTACTGTAATTTGCGTCAAAAAGGAATTGGTGATGAGTCTTTTGAAGAGCATTCATGTAGAAAAGTCCTCAGGGCCTGATGATATTTAACCCCAAGTTATTGAAAGAGGCAAGAAAGGAGATTGCTGGGTCTTTAACCAAGATGTTTGTATCCTCTCTAGCCATTAGAGAGGTCCCAGAGGCCCAGTGAGTAACTAATGTTGTTCTTCTGTTCAAGAGGGAAATAGGAATAATCCAGGAACCCATTGACCAGTGAGTCTCACATCAGTGTTTGGGAAGAGATTGGAGACAATTCTTATGGATAAGATTTACACTCATTTGGAAAAACATGGTCTAACTAGGGACAGTCAATGTGGCTTTGTGCAGGGCAGGTCATGTCTTACTAATTTGATAAAATTTCTTGAGGAGATAATGAAGGTGGTCAATGAGGGTGGAGTAGTGGATGCTTTCTGCATGGAATTTAGTAAGGCTTTTGACAAGGTCCCTCATGGCAAGCTCAGCCAGAAGATTAAGATGCATGGGATCCATGGTGACCTGACTGCATGGATTCAGAATTGTATTGCCCATAGAACAGAGGGTAGTGGTGGAAGAGTGTCTTTCAGGCTGGAGGTCCGTGACGAGTGATGTTCCACTGGGATCTGTATTGGGACCTCTGCTGTTTGTTATATATATAAATGACTTGGAAGAAAATGTAGGTGGGAAGTTAGTAAGTTTGCAGATGATACAAAGATTGGTAGAGTTATGGATAGTGTAGCAAAGAATATAGGAGGATATAGGTCAGTTACAGATATGGGCAGAAAAATGGCTTTTAGAGTTTAATCCATATAAGTGTGAGCTGCTACAGTTTGGGAGATCAAATTTTAAGGAAAAGTGTATAGTTAATGGCAGGATGATGAATAGCATTGATGTGCAGAGATCTTGGGGTTCAAGTCCACAGCTCCCTGAAAGTGACCATGCAAGTGGGTAGGTTGGCAAAGAAGGCATATGGCATGCTTGCCTTTATTGATCGGGGAACTGATTACAAGAGTCAAGGATGTCATATTGCAGCTTTCTAAGACTTCAGTTAGGCTAGTCTTAGAGTATTGCATTCAAATTCAATTGCCTCATTACAGGAAAGATGTGGAGATTTGGAGAGGGTGCAGAAGAGGTTAAGCAGGATGCTGCCTGGATTAGAGAGTATGAATTATAAGGAGAGATTAGAAAAGCTTGGTTGCTTTCTCTGGAATAGCGGAGGCTGAAGGGAGACTTGATAGAAGTCTATAAAATTATGACAATCATAGAAAGGGTTGACAGTCAGAATCTTTAAATCAGAGTTGAGATGTCTAAAACTAGGGGATTGCATTTAAGGTGAAAGGGGAAAAGTTCAAAGGAGATGTGAGGGACAAGATTTTTTTACACAGAGTGGTAGGAGTCTGGAACGTGCTGCTAGGGTGGTGGTGGAAACATAAGAGAAGGGTGTTTAAGAGACTTTTAGATAAGCACATGAATGTACAAGAAACAGAGAGATGTTGACCAAGCACAGGCAGAAGGGTTTAGTTGAATTTGGTGACATGCTCGGCTCAACAATGTGGGCCAAAAGACTTGTTCCTGTGCTGTAGGGTTCCATGCTCCAAGGTTACAATAGCTATGAGGCTAAAATATTATGGAATTTTATGCCTCTAAGCAAGAGACATTTTAAAAAAGTCTCAATCTTTTGCTTGGTGTTGAGGTAGCCATTCAGCATGGGAGTTACCTGACATTGCTCAGTTTGTGTACAGGAAGGGAGATGGAGAATTATAAACTTCATGCACTAAAAATGACACAGTCATAGAGATGGACAGCATGGAAACAGACGCTTCATCCACACCAACCAGATACACTAAATTAATCTAGTCCCATTTGCTAGGACTTGGCTTGTATCCTTCTAAACTCTTCCTATTCATCTTCCCAGATGCCTTTTAAATGTTGTAATTGCACCAACCTCCACCACTTCCTCTGGCAACTCCATTCCATGTACACACCACGCTCTGCATGAAAACATTGCCTCTTAGGTCTTTTCTTATATCTCTCCCCCCTCACCTTAAACCTATACCTTCTGTTCCCAAACCCCCATCCCAGGGAAAAGACCTTGGCCATTTATCCCATCTGTGCCAATCATGTTTTTATAAACCTCTATAAGGTCACCCCTCCACCTTCAACACTCCAGAGAAAACAGCCCCAGCCTATTCGGCCCTCTCCCTATAGCTCAAATCCTCCAACCCTGGCAACATCCTTGTAAATCTTTTCTGAACCCTTCATGTTTCACTACATTCTTCCAATAGGAGGGAGGCCAGAATTACACACAGCATTCCAAAAGTGGCCTTACCAATGCACTATATGCCACAACATGATCTCCCAACTCATATACTCAATGCACTGACCAATAAAGACAAGCATACCAAACACCACCTTCACTATCCTATCTACCTGACACTCAACTTTCAAGGACCTATGAAACAAGATATCTTTGCTAAACAATACTCTCCATGACCTTACCATTAAGTGGATAGGTTCTGCCCTGAATTGTCTTTCCAAAACGCAGCACCTCACATTTATCTAAATTAAATTCCATCTGCCACTCCTCAGCTTATTGGCCCATCTGATCAAGATCCTGTTGTACTCTAAGGTAACCTTTGTCTCTGTCCACTAAACCTCCAATTTTGTTGTCATCTGCAAACTTCATATCCAAATCATTTATATGAATGTGAAAAGCAGTGGACCCAGCATCTATCCTGTGGCACACCACTGGTCAGAGGCCTCCAGTCTGAAAAGGATTAATTTCCAGCCCTATCTTTTTCATCAAACATATATTGTACAAAGGGAATTCATCCAATTTAAATTCTGGAATTTCATTTACACACTATAACAATAGAATTTGAGGGAACATAAATAATATTTATTAATTAAAGTTTGGACTTCATTGGCAGTATGCTGAAGTAATCTGAGTAACATTGTGCTGTCATATGGCATTGATTTCAAGCCAGACAAGCTTGTACCTTCAAGACAGTTACGTTACATTATATCATATGATATTCCAGTGTAAAGCTGCTAACCTCATCTTCAGTCATCCTCTTTATGTCAGTACAGCAAATCTCTGCGCAATGGACAATAGCAGTAAGTATAGAACCCAGGCTATGCATATTGCCCATGATGTTGTAGTCCTGCAAATAACTAGTGTTATATTCAACTTCAAGATATCTGACTAACAGAAACTGACTAAGTGAGGCACTTGTTTGTGGACTGACACATGGTAGATGACAAATGGCATCATGCAAAATAACCTGAGACCATGTGACTTCTATGTTACATTACAAATATTAAATGCCATGACTGGCCTCAATGCACCTGATCCTAACACAGGAAAAAATAAGTCAGGCCTCCTGATCGTTATCTGGTTTGTTTATTCTTTCATGGGATGAAAAGATAGTTACTCATCCTGAAATGCCCCTTGAATTGAATTGCATTGCAAGGGGCAGTTAAGAGTCAACCATCTGGAATTATATGTAGGTCAGACTGGGATAGTAATGGCAAATTCACTTCCCTAAAGGGCATTAATTAATCATACATTATGTCACAATAATTGTTCACCATTACTGAGATTAGTTTACAATTCCAGATTTATGATCTGAATTTAAGTTTAACTGGCTGCTAAGGTGAGATTGGAAACTTTCTCCAAAGCATTAGCTTGGACCACCTGAGTACTAGAGCAGTGACTGTATCACTGTGGCCACCCAGTGAACTTTTCTGGTAAGTGCAGTGTCAGCATTAAATTCAACTTTGGTGCATTCATGGTTGAATAATCTGCCAAAATTCTCTGCCTTACTTTATACATGAGAAATGTTCATTTTGTCAGGTATCAAAGAACTGCGAACATCTATTGAACTGTCCTCCAGCATGAAACAGGATGCATGGAAAAAGTGAGGGTAGAAATTAATGATTTCCAGAGAATGGGCGGCACGGTGGCACAGTGGTTAGCACTGCTGCCTCACAGCACCAGAGACCTGGGTTCAATTCCCGACTCAGGCGACTGACTGTGTGGAGTTTGCACATTCTCCCCGTGTCTGCGTGGGTTTCCTCCGGGTGCTCCGGTTTCCTCCCACAGTCACAAAGATGTGCGGGTCAGGTGAATTGGCCATGCTAAATTGCCCGTAGTGTTAGGTAAGGGGTAAATGTAAGGGTATGGGTGGGTTGCGCTTCGGCGGGTCGGTGTGGACTTGTTGGGCCGAAGGGCCTGTTTCCACACTGTAAGTCTAATCTAAAATAAGAGACAGATTTTGTTATCTTATTCAAGACATTCTGGCTTAATAAAAACATTGGATTTGTGGGGCCAATCAATAATTCAATAGCTTGCTGGTTAATTCTCATTCTTGTCAGCTAACTGTCAACAGATCAATCTCAATCATTTGTGTCCCAGGGGGCTGGTTTTATTGGATATTCTTTCAACATTAAGCTTATATTGAAATAACTTTTTTAAAAAGTCCAAAGAGGCAGAAGGATAGAATTTGAAGGATTTCTGTCATCCCTTTTGATGAGTTAAGAAAAAGCAATAATATAGCTGAACCTACTTAATACAGATTTAATATACACAGATGCTATCCTATGGGGGTGTGTGTGGATATTAGCAGCACGCTAGAATATGCTTGCACAGTGCCAGAATTTGGAAATAATTTGCATATGCAAATATGCATCATGGAAAATTTGCAGAGACTTTACATTTTAATGCACCTGATAAAGCTTTGGTACAAGTTCATAAATCAAGTACATTAAAGGACAGAGAGGAAAAAAATCTACATGTAAAAAATTGATACTACATGGAGCAGGATACATGGCACATCTGTAATTAATTTCATTTTGTACCACTCACAAGTTTAGATTAGATTACTTACAGTGTGGAAACAGGCCCTTCGGCCCAACAAGTCCACACCGACCCGCAACCCACCCATACCCCTAACCTAACACTACGGGCAATTTAGCATGGCCAATTCACCTGACCCGCACATCTTTGGACTGTGGGAGGAAACCGGAGCACCCAGAGAAAACCCACGCAGACACGGGGAGAACGTGCAAACTCCACACAGTCAGTCACCTGAGGTGGGAATTGAACCCAGGTCTCTGGTGCTGTGAGGCAGCAGTGCTAACCACTGTGCCACCGTGCCGCCCACAGTGTTTCTATAGACTTGTACAAATATTTGATAGCGATATTTACTGAGGCACAACAGAAATAAAATTTTGCATAACATCTCTTATGCATTTTTCCCTCAATATGTTATTTTTAAAACTATCTTAAAGCTAATATGAATATGCATTCAGGTAATGGTGGCTCTAGAACTAGAATTGAACAGAACAGACAACAGCTCATCAAACACACAGAACCATCTGCATAGTTTGTTAATCAAAATGCTGAAAAATGTGGCTCTTCTGTTGCAGCAAAGGTTTTTAATCCCAAAGCATAAAATTTAAATTTTAACATATATTTTACATACTTGTGTAGGCACTATAGTATCTCATGCAAGTCCAATGATGCACAATTAATAGTCTTACAACTAGACTACTGAGCCTCACAACCTCATCATTATACTTGACATGATGCTGCAAATAAAACTTCTGCATGTCTATTAAATTGTATTACAAAATGGTGCCAAGCAACCACATGTGGGACTTCTACGGTTGAAAACCAATTAACATCTATGTTTTGCATATTTCTACCTGATACATGTAATGACGCACTTAAAAATGTTTCAAATTTGTTAAAGTTTGTCAATGAGCATCATTGCAGTGGCAGATTGTTTGCTGACTGAGACTTAGAATGCCCTTTGAATGCATGCCATTATTAAATTAGAATTCTTTGAAAGTCACTACATTTCACAGAACTATAGATCATGTTTTAGCAGGAAATGAAATTACGGGAGCTTCCAGTAGCTGATAGTTTCCTGTAAATTAATTAAACATTAAAGGATGACATTGAGTTCAACTCGATTGTGTTTGTTGTGGTCTTAGATGACCACAGCTGGTGGCTTGTGGTATGTGCCACCTCAAACAGAATACTTTGTAAAGATTGTTTAAGGTAGTTCACTGCCACCAATCCTCCCTTATCTAGTGATTAGTGGTAGAGAATGTACTGTCAAATGGAATGCACTATTCTGAGATGACTAATAATGTTTTTTTGTATGACAGCAGTAAGTACAACTACAATGGGTCAGATATAGTACTGGGACATTAGTGAGCTGGCACAAATACTTTTGCTCCCTCTAAAAGCTAGAGTAGAAATTGAGCCTCTACCCATATGCTGTGTGTGACATTAATAAAATAGGTGGAGCCAATGTAACATTAACATGAGCCCCTTCAGGACCATTTACATTATGCAACATTGGTCAACTGCACCATTCACCCAAAATGAATGGTAAACTCATTTTCAGTATAAATGCCTTAATGATGAGGCAGAATGGCAACAAAGAAAGTAAGAAAGGAAAGCAAATCCTTTCCTGTGGATCCCACTATCTGAAAAGATGTCTTGCTACATGTTCGAATGATCCATGTTTTGGAAGGATGCTTGTTGTTGGAGGTGCCCATACATGCTTGTCATGTGAGGTGACAAGGTTAGAGATTTGCGAGGTACTTACAAAGAAATCTTGCAAATTGCTGCAGTGCATCATGTACGTAGTGCCCTCTGAAGCTACATTGCATTGATGGTGATGTGACAGATTATTTATAGCACTGAATGGAGTACAGTCAAGCTGTTTTATTCTGGATGGTAATGATTTCTACAGTTACTCCAGTTGACCTAATCCAAGAACTTAGATGGAATGCCAATGCACTCCTGATATACGTCTTGTAGAAAGTTGACCAGTTTTGGAAGGCCAACAGAATATCCAACTGCTTGATCTACTTTGTCTGGCCTTAATGTGCCAACAAGTCATTGCCATTCAGTTTGGGTCTTGTCAGAGGCACTCAGGTCCTAAGCTCAATGCAACTTTAATTCAAACATTGACAAAAGAGCTAAATTTCACTGGGCAGGTGAATATGACTGCATGTGACGTCAAGGCTTCACTTGACTAACTGTAGCTTCGAGGAGCTCTCACCAAACTGGAGTCAAGAGAATTAGGGTGAAAGCTTTCTGCTACTTATACTAATAATGGGCACAAAGAAAGATAATTGTAATTGTTGAACATCAGTCATCTCATCTCCAAGGCATTGCTGCAGGAGCTCCAAGCAGTAGTGTCCCAGGCCCAACCATGTTCAGCTATTTTATTAATGATTAGATTAGATTAGATTAGATTACTTACAGTGTGGAAACAGGCCCTTCGGCCCAACAAGTCCACACCGATCTGCCGAAGCGCAACCCACCCAGACCCATTCCCCTACATTTATCCCTTCACTTAACACTACTGGCAATTTAGCATGGCCAATTCACCTAATCTGCACATTTTTGGACTGTGGGAGGAAACCGGAGCACCTGGAGGAAACCGGGTGTTTCCTTTTATCATAATGAGAGGATGTTCGCTGATGATTGCATATTTGTAACCCCTCAGACATTAAGGTGGTCCATGCCCAAATGCAACAAGACCTGAATAATATTAAAGACAGATTGACACTTCACTTTAACACAGCTGGAGTGTTTTAAATTTTGTATGGGTGAGTTTTTCCATTGGAATAAATTTGGCTGCTTAACATGTATTAATTCAGTAAATGTATAATTTCTATACAAAATGTTAGATCCATTGCATATATTTGGCAAAATGCTCCAATTTTTTAACTTGAGGAATCCTGCAGCATTTTAAATGAGTTCAGACCAATAACATCTAATGTTCATCAAATTTTAATTTGAGGATATTTCACAACACTGTGTAACATTTAATGTGATACATTAATAAATATTTTCATTGCACTTCATGTATTGTTCATGCAGCACTATTGTGGATGGAGTCTCTTGTCAGAGTATTTAAAACACACTATGCCAAGGACACGCAATGCCAAATATTTCAAGAAAGTTAATACTAAAGAAATTCCAGTGCATTCAGATAACTTCTGGTTAAAAAAATAAAGTCAGTTCTAAGGCTTTAATTCAATGAATGTACATCTGCAATGTCGAAACAAAATGCAAGCGTTTTTTTCAGGAATTGCTCAAGGTTCCCAATGGATTAAACATTGAACTGAATACCTAATATGTCACTGCAAATTTATGCTGCAACTGAGTTAATGAGATGAGTAATTTATCTGGTTTACACCATGAATTCAACTGAACTCCAGTCCCATAAATATTAATGTTAATTCATTCCTGCAAAGACCAATTTCTGCTGGAGTCCAGATTTATATAATTATGTTAGAGTTGTATTACATCATGTTTCTTTAATTAGTGAATCATGTTCTCACTTGAAAATTATTGATGATTTATAAAATAGGAATTAATCTCCTATTTAAAACATATTTCTTTTAAAAAAGACATTTTGCTACACATCTTTAAATAATAATGTTTGGCACCTTAAAAATAATTTTCTTAGAACTATCATTCTTTATCTACCATCTCTGCCTTTACTGTTTAGCCCTTTCCTGACGATCTTAATTGTGGTCTTTGTGTTAGAATGGAAACTCATTGCTGAATAGGTAGCAAAATTTAATGCTTATTTCATAGGAAGTGTTTGCAAATTGAAGAAAAAAGTTTTCATTGTTTTTGACATTTTACCCACATTATACTCATCAACTCAGAAGGAATATTAGAAGCACCTCCTCTCCAGCATGCAATATAGTGATTATAGCTCAAAAAACAATCCTGATGAATTCTGGACAAAATTTTGTATGTTATTAGAAGAAGATCATGTCCTTGGATCTAACTGTGCCCATTTCCTTTGCTGGGGTGAGAGCTAAGTGGGTAAGGAACTACATTCATAGGGTTGTAATCCATATGAGAATGTTTAATCAAGTGTTCTTTTTTCAAGTGCTGCAGGCAGTCACCTGAAACAGATACACGTGCTCTGCACATGTTAATGAGGGGCCTAGAAATTGCCTTACAGTGTCTTCCTATTATTGGGCTACTCTGAGCACAGCTGGTATAACAGTGAGGCTTTGATTAGACTTTCATGCCTAGCTGACAATCATCCCATTATATTTTTATGTGGACAAAAATAAGGAATTATTTTGTACAAAGCCAGGAAAAGCTGGACTGATTGCAATTTTGTCTCCCTCCAAAAGAAGGATGTAGTGAAACTTGAAAGAGTTCAGAAAAGGACTAACAAGCAAGTTGCCAGGGTTGGAGGGTGTGAGCTGTAGGGAGAGGCTGAATAGGCTGGGCCTATTTTCCCTGGAACATTGGAAGCTGACGGATGACTTTATGGAGGTTATAGAATCATGAAGGGCATGGTTAAAGTAAACAGACAAGCTTGTTTCCCTGGGGTAGTGGAGTCCAGATCTAGAGGGCATAGGTTTAGGGTGAGGGATGGGAAAAGATTTAAAAGGGACCTAAGGGGTAACCTTTTCATGCAGGGCTGGTGCATGTATGGCATGAGCTGCCAGAGGAAGTGGTGGAGGCTAGTACAACTACAACATTTAAAAGGCATCTGGATTAGTATATGAATAGAAAGTGTTTAGAGGAACATGAGCCATAGAAAGTGTTTAGAGGAATATGCTGGCAAATGGAACTAGATTAATTTAGGGTATTTGGTCAGTATGGACGAGTTGGACCGAAAGGTCTGTCTCTGTGTTGTACAATTCTATGACTCTATTTAGCTCCATATACAGTACTTCAGATGGTTGGTTTTCCTTTCACTGCTTTGTTCCTCTATTTAGCGCCTGTCCAGGATTCTCCTTCTTACTCCAATGTCAGATATTTACTTGAGGGTCAGTCCCTGAGAGGCAAACAATCCAAATTGGTTGAAGGCAAAATGAAGTTACCTCTGGAGGAATCACCAGTGGGTGCAATGAATGTACCACGTCAAATAGTAATAAAGGTCTAATTTTTGGCCAAACTCTAAACTTCTGTTTTGAACCCAGTTGTACCCTCAGTTATGTGCCCTCAGAATGTGCCCAAAACCATTATTTTCTAGCTGATGTCCTTCACTAAGATAGACTCATCAGATCTCAAATTATTACTATTTTTGCTGAGAATTATCTTTAAAAATTGCTGTTGACAGATTTGTATAATCATACTGCACAAATAAATCTCAGCATTTTCACATTATCATTTCCAAATGTCATGTTTTGCCATAAACAGAATTGTTGAGTAGGTTAACCAAAAAGACAGCAAAGAGTAAACAAAGAAAGAGTAAAATGACAGAAATATGAAAAAAAACAGGGATGGAAATAAGAATTTCTATAAAAATGAAGTAAAATTGAATGAATACTGTGAAACAGTGGGCACAGTTAGTACTGAAGCAGGGTGACAGACATGAAAGAAATGAGGTGTGAATGCCATTAAAGTATATACAGGTCAGAAGTGATTAAAAGCCTTGTGCATAAGCTAGGGAAATTCACATTGAAGGTATGATCAATGCACAGCTTTCATTTCTGGCTTGTTAAGGAGCTCTAACCTCAAAACAAATTGATAATATTTGTGCAATAAATTAAAATCTAAGGCAGCAGATTCAAATTAATGGAATGGAATTCAATTTGGAATTTTAACATGTTGACATGAATTAACCCAGATTTTGGCTGAGCATCTAACAAAATCAATAGTCATCACTCTCTGATTTGAGGAATTGAAGTGAGGTACAATTCCATGAGTTAATGATTACCAATGGCACCTAAGTGTTCACTAACCTTAGCTGCTGCAGTGTATTTTCTTCTGTGCACAGACACTTGCAATGCAATTAAGAATTGTTCTAAGGTTATGGATATCATAGCAGATTTCTTTGCTGTTACAGTATGGCTTTGAATATGAATGCACTTAATTTTGGCAAATAGTTGACAAGAGTGAAATGTATGCTTGACTAAGACATTTACTTGTTTCACTAGTTTACTGACATCCATTCTCATCCATTGTTGGCAGGAATTGACTATCTTTGATTAAGGTCCTTATTTCTGAATTATTTAAATAATCCATCTATTAAGTTTGTACAACCTAAATTACTGCTAAATAATATGGCTTGACGTTGCATCTATTTGAAATCTCAAATCTCAGTGATTAACTCATGGACATCCACAAAGAGTAGCTAGCCCGTGATATTAAACAAAGAGGCATAAGGGACTATATCATTGTGTTGGCAGATATTCCCCTGTCAAGCGACGTAACCAGCTCATAATGTATTTCATGCTGTTACAGCATACAAATGGAAACCATGTTTGAATTATAAGACATGGGACAGATATTCATTTTGCTGTGTCTACTGAGATAACATGTTTCAATGTGGTTTATTCTGGTCTTCAGAGGGACCAAACTTATATTGTACTGTATTCTTTCGAAGTATTGTCTGCAATTTTTGTCTCCTTATCTGAGAAGGATTTTCTGGCTATCAAGGAGTGCAACAAGGTTTCCCAGCTTGATTTTTGGATGGCAAGGTTGATGTATGATGAAAGAACAGATCAGTTGGACTATATTCACTATATAGTCCTATAAACCTATAAACTTCTAGCAGGACCATGTGGATTAAAAACAGAGTGGATGTTCCCAAATACGAGGGAGTCCAAAAACAGGACTCACAGTTTAAAGACATGAGGGGGGCCATTTAGTGAACAAAGATCATAGAATCCCTACAGTACGGAAGTAGGCCATTTGGTTATCATGTCTGCATCAAACATCCGATGAGCATCTGATCCAGTCCTAGTCCCCCAGCCTATTCCAATAATCCTACATTTGAAATGGCTAATCCATCTAACCTGTTACTGCTGGACACTGCAGGACAATTTAGCATGGCTGATCCGCCTAACCTTTTTAGGATTGAGATGAAAACAAGATTTGGAGCTGCCGGTGTTGAACTGGGGATTACAAAGTTAAAAATCACACAACACCAGGTTATAGTCCAACAGGTTTAATTGGAAGCACCAGTTTTCGGAATGTGAACCACCTGATAAAGGAGCAGTGCTCCGAAAGCTAGTGCTTCCAATTAAATCTGTTGGACTATAACCTGAGATAAAGACAGATTTCTTCATCCAGAGAGTAATGAGTCTGTGAAATTCTCTGTCACAGAAAAAAGTTAAGAATAAAATATTGTAAGTTTTCAAGAAGAAGTTAGATGTAATTCTTAGGGCTAAAGGGATCGAACGATATAGGGAGAAAGCTGAAACAACATACTGAGCTGGATGATCAGCCAGGATCAAATTGGATGGTGGAGCAGGCTTGAAGGCTTCAATAGAAAGTGAGGACTGCAGATGCTGGCGATCAGAGCTGAAAGTGTGTTGCTGGAAAAGCGCAGCAGGTCAGGCAGCATCCAAGGAGCAGGAGAATCGACGTTTCGGGCATGAGCCCTTCTTCAGGAATGAGAAAAGTGTATCCAGCAGGCTAAGATAAAAGGTAGGGAGGAGGGACTTGGGGAAGGGCGTTGGAAATGCGATAGGTGGAAGGAGGTCAAGGTGAGGATGATAGGCTGGAGTGGGGTTGGAACGGAGAGGTCAGGAAGAAGATTGCAGGTTAGGAAGATGATGCTGAGGTCGAGTGATTTGACCGAGACAAGGTGGGGGGAGGGGAAATGAGGAAACTGGAGAAATCTGAGTTCTTCCCTTGTGGTTGGAGGGTTCTAGGCAGAAGATGAGAAATGTTAATTCTCCTGCTCCTTGGATGCTGCCTGACCTGCTGCGCTTTTCCAGCAACACACTTTCAGCTTTGAAGGCTTCAATACCCTTTTTAAGCATGTATTTTCTATGTTTCTAAGTTATGGTTAAGCAACTTTTATTGAAACATTGTACATGGTGATAAGTTGCATGATCTATGCTGTCATGATTTCAGCCTCTCAGCAGAACACTGACACATAACTACTGAGGTCATCGTGTTATTGCATCTTACCTAAGGGCACATCTGAATATTAATTAAATCCTATCTTTACCTTTTCTCTCTCTCCCCTACTCCCAACCCACCCAAGTTTTTTCTCAGTTTTCAAATTTATTGACTAAAAGACTTTTTTAAAATTCTCAACATTATTAGCTGAAATGTTATGGAAGTATTTCTGCACCCTAAAGTCAATTATTCACAGATTCAAGCACTGGAGAGATTTCAGTTGTCCCTTATCTGGTTATGTGAAATGACAAAGGAGGACAATTACCTGAAGCCTGATCTGGAACGGAACTGGCAGAAATGAGAAGAGTAGGATTATTAAAGGTATTTCAAATTTGCTTGTACGAGGGGACATAACTACAAATTGAGGGGTGATAGATTTAAGATAGATGTCAGAGGCAGGTTCTTTGCTCAGAGAGTGGTAAGGATGTGGAATGCCCTACGTGCCAATGTAGTCAACAAAGCTAGATTAGGGAGATTTAAACAATCCATGGATAAGTACATGGATGATGTTGGATAGTGTAGGGGGATGAGCTGAGAATAGTTCACAGGTCGGTGCAACATTGAGTGTCAAAGGGCCTGTTCTGCCCTTTATTGTTCTATGTTCTATATTCTGTCATAGTACTGAAAAGACTAGTTGCCAAAGATCTGTTTTATCAGGATGAGCATAGGTGGGTGCTCATTGAGAGCTTATCACTTTTGCCTTACTGGACCCCGATTAGTTTAATCTACTTCATGGCACAGTGGCTCAGTGGTTAGCACTGCTGCTTCACAGCGTCAGGAACCAGGGTTCAATGCAAGCCCTGGGCCACTATTTGTGTGGAAATTGCACATTCTCCCCATGCCTGCATAGGTTTACTCCAGGTTCTCCAGTTTTCTCCCACACTCCAGACATGTGCAGGTTAGGTGAATTGGCCATGCTAAATTGCCAATAATGTTCAGAGATGTATAGGTTAGGTTATTAGACAGGGGACATGCAAAGTAATAGGTAAAGGGAATGGGGCTGAGTGGGTTACCCTTTGGAAGTTCGGTGTGGACTTTTTGGGCCAAATGGCCTGTTTCCACATGATTCTGTGATTCTATGATAACTTATGGTGAAGCAAAGATCTGACAATGAAAGACCAATGAATGGTGAAAATGGATCACCAGAGAAGACCTGAGGAAGATCATCATTCACCTTCAGAATCTGGACAATGATGTTGTGAGCTTCTTATGCCACATTCTCATTTAGGTGAATAAATATTCCCAAATATAAATTCAGTCTTTCAAAAAACTCATGAAAGAGCTGAAGAATCAACTAAAATCTCTTCAGAGGATGCCAACTCATCTGACAGTATATTGGAAGCAAAACTGAAATCTTTTCCTGCACACGCAAAGTTTCCTGTTTCCTCTACTCTTGGACAATAATATCAGGCCTATTCCATGTTCTGATGAACAAAAGATCGGACACTTTGTGAAAGTACTGGAAATTCCATCATCCCTTCAATAGACGCATGGAGTATTTCTTCATTGGCATGATTGGTCACACAAACTGCTTTCCCCAAAGCTGTAGATGAAGAGTTCTGATCACCTTGATATGGAAGAGTAACAAAGGGACTGTAATGTTCAGCATCTAAGTCCGAAGAATCAAATAGAACAGCCTTTTTTTTCCTGACAAAATGAAACTAGACCAGATAATTACATGCTGTCAGGTTCATCCCCCGGTATATCTCCTGGTTCGGAATCTCTGAAGAAAAAGGCTCAGCCTCTTCAAATGCAACTGGAGAGAGATCGTAAAGCTGACCAAGCTCTTAGAAGTTCTAAGAAAGTTTTTTACAAAATATTATTCAAACTTGTTGATATGAAGCTTCAGTAAGTAGAGAAATCTTCTGGATGTCTTTGGAAAATGTTGTTTTGTCTTTGAACATCTGCTAGCCAACTCAACAAGGAGATGTAAATAAGCTCCCTAATGACCTTACAATTTAGGCAAGTGTTGCTTCAAAAGGACCTTTAACTGATCAGCTGTAACCTCCAAGACCCTGGAACATAACTTCTGATTGTTAAAGACGTACAGTGTTAAGCCATTTTAAACCATTAGGCAGGATACCAAAATGTTCCCTCGAATCAAGAAAATGTTTAATATCAAAATTCTTGAATGTGAAGATTACTGACCAATACACATGGCCCAGGTGATCGTCTTCCTTAGAAACCTTACGTGGAAGGTGAAACCAACGTGGAAACAAGCCATTCAGCTCAACAGCCCACATTGATCCTCCGAAGAGCAAACTACTCAGACCCATTCCTCTGCAACCCTACATTTTCCCTTGGCAAATCTAATATACTGTCAGATGAGTTGGCATCTAACCTATATATCCCTGGACTCTATGGTCAATTCAGCATGGCAAATCCACCTAGCCTGCACATCTTTGGATTGTAGTAGGAAACCGAAGCAACCAGAGGAAACCCATGCAGACATAGGCAGAAAGTACAAAACCCGTATAGACAGTCACCTGAGGGGAGAATTGAACCTGAGTCCCTGGTGCTGTGAAGCAGCAGTGCCAACCACTGTGCAATGCTCAATCTTCTGTCACAGGGTTAAGAACATGCAGTTGACCATGGAGATATGTAACTTCCATTTCTTATTGTATAAACCTTCAAGAGAATGTACTGAGATAACTGGCTGCTGGACCAGGAGCATTCACTAACAAAATTCTTGGTATTAAAATCGAAAGCTGCTGGGCCTAACTAAAAATCTGAGGTTTCATCAACACTTCACCTGAGCAAAGGGGCTCATTACAAATAAGAACGTGGAACAGTACAGCACAAGAACAGATCCTTCGGCCTACGGTGTTGCACCAAAGATGATGCCAAATTAAACTAATCCTTTTTGCCTGCCCTTGGTCCATATCCCTCCATTCCTTGCATTTTCATGTGTTAATCTAAAACTCCCTTAAATGTCCCTAACATATCTGCCTCCACCACCTGTTCTGGCAGCATGTTCCAGACTCCTACCACTCACTGTGTAAATACTTGTGCCTCACATATCTCAGACTTTTACCTTTAATGCATGCCCCCTCATATCAGATATTTCAGTTTAGGGAAAAAGATTCTGACCACCAACCCTATCTATGTATGTCATAATTTTATAGACTTCAATCAAATCTCCCTTCAATCTCCACCACTCCACAGAAAACAACCCGAGATTTTCTAGCCTCTCCTTTTTGCTGTTATCCTCTAATCCAGGCAGAATTCTTGTAATCTCTTTCCCAACCTCTCCAAAGTCGCCACATACTTGCTCTGACCTGCCATCTAGAATTAAACAAAATTCTAATGGATGGCAGCAGAGAGACTTCACTGAGGAGCATCCTGACAGAAGTCACCATGAGGAATCAGCAAATCGTGGAAGAACAGTAATTAGAAATTATCAACAAAAGGCAAGGTTAAGATTCTTTCATCTTTCTTATTGCAGAGGGACAGAGATGGCAGTTGGATAGTAATGTATTCCTCCTGCCTGACGTGGGTGAACTGGGAGCAGTCTAATGTCTCTAACGACTCTGTTTGCAGGAAGTGTGACTGATTGCAGCTCCTCACAGACTGCACGGTTCAGTTGGAGCAGTAGTTGGACACACTGAGGAGCATACAGGAGTAAGGGAGTGTGATCTGTACTAGTTACGGAGAGGTGGTCACATCACAGATTCAGTTAGGTAGATGTGTGACCACCAGGGGAGGCAGACAGATAGTGCAGTAGTCTCCTGTGACTATTTCCCTCTTTAACAGTGATACTGTTTTGTATTCTGTGTTAGGAGACTCACAGGTTGAGGGCACAGACAGTCATTTTTGTAGCCACATTTGAGACTCCAGGGTGGTGTGTTGCCCCCTCGTGCCAAGATCATTAACGTCTCTGAATAGTTGCATGAAATTCTTAAGGGAGAGGGTGACATGGTATCCTACGAGATAGATAGAAAGATTGCTGAGGTCCTGCAGAGTAAGTACAGAGTTAGGAAAGAGGCTGAAAAGCAAGAACTCAAGGGCCATAATCCCTGTTACAACAAGTGTCATGTGCTGTGAGGCAAAAAATTGAAAGATTGGACAGGTGAATGCGTGCCTAAGTATCTGGTGCAAGGGGCAGGGTTTCAGGCTCTTGTACCATTGAGACCTCTTCTGAGGTAGAGATGACCTGTACAAAAGGAACGGGTTACAACTAAACTGAAGGAGAACCAATATTCTCACAGGAAGGTTGGCTAGTGCTACCCAGGATTGACTGGAAACAAGAGCAGGAGGTCAGCAATTAGAGGGAGTGAGGGGAAAGTAGATGTTAGGACTAGTTAATCAGTAATGAAGGACAGGCAGAGACAAGTGAATGATTACAATGGTACTAATGGGCTGAAGTGTGTTTCTTTCAATGTAAGGAGTATTACAGGTAAGGTAGATGAGTTTATAGCTTGGATCAGTAAATGGGACAATGATGTTTTGGCCATTACGGAGACTCTGTTGGAAGAGGGACAGGTCTGACTGCTTAACTTTCCAGTATTATGGTGTTTAAGATGAGGTCTAGATGAAAGTAAAAGAAGGGAAGGAGTTGCATGACTAATCTGGAAAAATGTTATATCTACACTCGGAGGAGACATACTGGAAGGCTCATTCACTGAGGCAATATGGGTAGAGCTCAAAAATAAGATGGGTGCAATCACTCTGATAGGATTTTCTTATAAACACCCAAGCAGGCAATGAAGCTTTGAGGAACAAGTATGTAGCAAGATCATGGAACGATGCAATAACAACAAAGTTGTCATAGTGGGTGATTTTAACTTCCCAAATATTGACTGGGATTAGAGCTTAGAAGATGCAGAATTTATTAAGTGCATCCAAGAAGGCTTCTTGAAACAGTATGTGGATATTCCAACTAGAAGAGGGGCCATAGAATTAGAATCCCTACAGTGTGGAAACAGGCCCTTTGGCCCAACAAGTCCACCCTCAGAAGAGTAGCCCACCAAGACCTATTCTGTATTTACACCTGACTAATGCACATAGACTACACATCCCTGAACACTACGGGCAATTTAGCATGGCCAATTCACCTAACTTGTTTATCTTTGGATTGAAGGAGGAAACTGTAGCACCTAGAGGAAATCCACACACACACCGGAGAATGTGCAAACTCCACATAGACAGTCACCCGAGGCTGAAATTAAACCTGGGTCCCCGACGCTGTGAGGCAGCAGTGCTAACCACTGAGTCACAACTAGACCATACATTGGCTAATGAGCCTGGCCAGGTTACTGACTTTTAATTGGAGAGCATTTTGGAAGCAGTTTTAAGATAGCTATGAATAAGGGTACATCAGGACATTGCAGGAAGGTACTAAATTGAGGGAAGGCAAATTTCTTAGGTATTAGACAGAAGCTAGGAGTGTTAATTAGAAGGAGCTGCTATTGGGCAAGTCCACATTTGATACAGGGGAGTTGTTTAAAGATTTGCTGTTGGAAGTTCAGGATGGGCATCTTCCAGTAAGAAGGAAGACAACGTAAAGGACACTTGGATTAGAGGGAGGTTATGAGTTTAGTCAAAAGGAACAAAGAAGCACATGTAAGGTTTTGGAAGCTAAAATTGTACAGAGCCCATGAAGAATGTAACAAAAGCACAAAAGAACTTAAGCAGGCAATTACGAGTGCGAGAATGGACTATGAAATGACCATGGCAATTACAGTTAAAGAGAATCCCAAGGCATTCTATATATATATCCAAAACAAGAAAATAACTAGGGAGAAGATAGAACCACTCAAGGATAAAGGAGGGAACTTGTGCTTGGAGGAAGACGATATGAGCAAGACACTAAATGAATACATTATGTTGGTATTCACCCAAGTGAAGGATATAGAGGATAATGAGATGAATATGGGGCATACTAATATGGTAATGCATTTTGAGGTCAACAAATAAGTGGTCTTGGGTCACTTGAAGAGCAGTAAGGTGGATAAGTCCCCAGAGCCTGATGGTATCTACCCAGGTTAATAAGAGAGGTAGGAGAGGGGCTTGCAGGGACCTTGACCAAGATCTTTGTATTCTTATTAGCCATTAGAGAGGTACCAGAAGTCTAGTGAGTAGCTAATATTTTTCCTAAGTTCAAGAAGGTAAACCTTCTTGAAGAAGATAATTCCCAGGAAACTCGAGACTGGTGACTCTCAATTCGGTAGTTTGGAAGCTATTGGGGGAATTCTCAGGGACAGGATTTATCATACATTTGGAAAAGCATGGCCTAATTAGGGACAGCCAGCACGACTTTGAACAGGACACGTAATGTCTTACTAACTTGATTGAATTTTGTGAGGAGGTGATGGATGAGGGTAGTGTAGTGGATATTGTCTACATGGATTTTAGGAAGCTTTTTAACCTTTATGTCGAGTTTTCCCAATGACTAGTTTGTATGGCAAGATTGATAAGATTGCAACCACTACAGAATTGGGATATTAACAAGGTCTTTAATAAGCAACAACGTACACCAAAGGGATCATTCTGGACTGGCTAGGAGGCTGTGCAGTTTAGTTAAGGACTGTGCGCAGTTTTGCAATATTCTTAAAAGATCTATTTGAAAAAAAAATACAAATATACACACATTTATTTCATCTATAACATTTAAGACATACCTGAAAAACCTGCACTGGTTGATTACAAAGCAAAGTTATCACTTCAGTATCGAGTAATGCATTCAAGAGACTTCAAAAAATTCTAAGCTGTGAATTTTAATTGCCTTTGTTGCTATCTCTACTGTCAAAAATATATTAATCAATATTTTAACTTTAAAAATTCTTTCACATTAATTACCTTAAACAATCACAAACATTTCATCAAATGCTTTTCTTTTCTGTTTACTTAAAAAGAATTTCAAATTTCATTTGACCTCCAACTTATCATCAACGGTACACTCATCTTTTCTTATCTTTCCCAATCTTATTAATTATCTGTGCTGTCTGTCCAAAACTATAGTGAAGAAATTATATTTGTGGTATTCACACATAAATGATTAATTACTTCTTATGACATTATTCAGTCAACCAGTTTAATTCAGGTGTCATCCCGTTTATTTAAAAGATAGAAAACCTTTCAGAGGTGTTTGTATTTGAACATTACTTTCTCTTCCTCCAATTTCAATAATCCAATTAAATTGTCATTTGCATATCAAATTTAATCACCTTCATTTTCTGTGATTTAATGCTCCTGTAAAAAGAGCAGGCAGAAGGAGGTCCTTCATACTCTTGACCTGGCAAGAAACATTAAAATGAATTACAAGTTACTCATGGTATCTAGAGGATCCACAGGATAAAATATGAGATTTATCTGAACACTATTCACAATAATCAGGTCATGTTTTATTCCATCAAGTAATATGTATTTTGGTTAAGTTGCCTAAGGAGTGCATGTTATCACTGTCTCTGTCAATGCTTTCTGCAGACTTGTTGTTACAGTTTAAGTCAAATCACTAGCAAAGATTTTCAGTATCTCACTCAATGAAAACATCACAAGTCCACCAATTTATTTTTTGATTCAAAAAAATTCTTAAGTGTGTTGATGTTAAAATCTACACCTTCAAGACATAACATCCCCACATGGAAACAATACTTATTGATTGAATATTAATTAATTGTTTTTAAATATGTTTTTAAAAGTGTTTACTCCTTCTGGGATATATGTAGAATAAGGGGTGAAGTGTGCCTGCATGATATGCTAATTAGCAACACCATGCATCATCACAGGGAGTAATATAAAGTCAGATAATCTTACTCCCTCTTGCAGCCTCTTGACAAGATAAAGCTCCAGCGAGATATCCGTAATATAGTGTCTTCCTTACAGCAACAGACTCTGCTATTATTCCTTTGGCAGAACCATGGCAACAAGAATACTGTATGGAGATCGTGAATAAAGCCCAATAAGAAAAGGTTTCTGATACAATCAGAAAACTTTGATCAGATCATAGGTCTTAATCAGATGTAGCTGAATTCATTACAAAAATCAAGAAGGTTTTGTATTGTAAGAGCCTCATCGCAAGGCTAAACAGTGAGCAGAGTTATATTCTATGTCTATGCATACACTATTCCAGCCAGGCAAAGGAAGAGGAGGGTACATCCAGTGAAGTAATAAAAGCCATCGATCGCCAACAAATGACCATCATCGAGCTGACTAAACTAAAACAGCATACCAGATATTTTAGCTTAGTAAAGGCAATTTGCAAACAAGTGAGCCAGAGAACTGTACCTCAACCGTGAATGACTCAATGGACTACGTTATAAAATCCAAGAAATTGCAATATAAAATTAGGAGGCCACCTCTTCTAACCATTATCAGTGTTGCAGGAATGCATGAATAAACATAGGATCATATACTATTCTACCAAAGGAGCTGAGTGCTCTGTTTTGCAAGAAAGTTTCTTCAACTTGCATGTCATAGGAGGAAGATTAAGAACATAAGACCAGAAGAAATAGGAACAGCAGTAGGCTTTTTGGTCCCTCAAATATACTCCGCCATTCAGACGGATTATGGCTGATCCAATACAACTCACATTTATTTTCCTGCCCTTTTTTCATAACCTTTGATTCCTCTACTAATCAAGAACTTATCTCAGCATTTGTATACACGAGGAGCCTGCCCTCACTGTTCTCTGTATCAAGGAGTTCCAAAGACTCGCAATTCTAAGAAATTCCTCCTCATCTCAATCTAAAATGGATACCCCTTTATTCTGAGATGATGCCCTCTGATCAGAGATTCTCCCATGAAGGGAAACATCCTCTCAACATTTACCCTGTCAACCCCTTATGTCTCAATGAGGTCATCACTCATTCTTCTAAATTCCAGTGAGTAGTATTCCAAACTGTTTAGTCTTTGCGCATAAGACAATCCCTCCATTTCAGAGATCATTCGAGTGAATCTTGCCTTTACTGCCTCCAATTAAGTTATATATTTTCTTAAATAAGGGGACCAAATCTGCTCACACTACTCTAGATTATGTCAAACCAGCACTTTGTACTGTTGCAGTAAGTCTTCCCTGCTTTTATGTCCCAACTGACTGAAATAATGGCCAACGTCCCATTAGCCTTTCTGACTACCTTCTGTAGCTGTGTGCTAGCTTTCTGCGTTTCTTGCACAAGTACTCCCAACTCTCCCCTCATGTTGCAGCTTTCTGCATTTCAGCTTTTGTCCATTTGGTTAATATACTGTTCTTTTGTTCTCCCTTCCAAAATGAGTAATATTCTAAAAAGTCATGGTCCCAGTTCTGATCCCTGACACCAGTGGAACTCCACTGGTAACAGGTCACCAATCTGAAATAGAACCTCTTATCCCCTCTGGTGGTTTTCTGCTCATTAGCCAATTCTCTATCAACTTTAATATAATACCTTCAACATAGTGGGTTCTTATCTTATAACAACCTTTGTGAGGTACCTCGTCGAATGTCTTCTGCAAGTCCAAGTACAATGGCTCCCACTATACATTCGTGTCAAGACTTACTTGAAAATCTCTAATAAATTAGTCAGATGTAATTTCCCTTCTGTGAAACTGTGCTGATTCTGCTTGATTAGATTATGATTTTCCAAATGTTCTGTTATTACTTCCTTAATAATTTATTCCAATACTTTGCAAAAGAAAGATGTTCAGCTAATCAGCCAATAGATATTTAGTTTATTCCCTCTTTTGAATAAGGTTGTCACATTGGCAGTTCTCCAATCCTCTAGTACTACTTCAAAATCAAAGAATATTTGGAAAATTACAACCAATGCGTTTGCTATCTCTGTAGTTAACGTTTTTGAGGATCCCAGGGTAGAAACCATCAGCGGCAGGAACCTATCTCCCTTCCTTCCCATGACTTTGTCTAATATCACTTTTTTAGTAATAGTAATGGTACTTAATTCCTCTCTTGTATTTTTAACACTCATGGGATGTTTGATGTTTGTACCCAACTCACCAAAAGAGAAAATGTCAAAAGGTAAAAACATGCTCCAGAACATATCACTTAGCTGTTCCAGTACAGCTACACACTCGATCGACCTGACAACCTAGAAGATTATCCAGATACATATGGTACACAAAAAGCATGACAAATCCAACCCAGCCAATTACTGCCCCATCAATCTACTCTCAATCATCAGAAAAGTGGCAGATGTTATCAACACGCTATCAAGCAGTTCCTCCTCAGCAATAACTTGCTGAGTGATGCCTAGTTTGAGTTCTACCAATATTACTCATCTCTAGCCTTGATTCAAACATGGACAAAAGCTGTGAGATGAGAGTGACAACTCTTGACATCAAAGCAGCATTTGACTGAGTGTGGCATCATGCAGCCCTTGCAAAGCTGGAATCAGTGGGAATCAAGGAGGTGACTCGTCATTGGTTGGAGTCATAACTGGCACACAAGAAGATGGCTATGGTAATTGGAGGTCACTCATCTCGGTCCAGGACATCTCTGCAGGAGTTCCTCAGGATAATGCCATAGGCCCAATGTTTTCAGATTTGTTTTGATTTAATTTGATTTAATTTATTTTGTCACTTTTACTGAGATTTAGTGAAAATTATTGTTTTGCATACTATACAAGCAAATTGAATGTTACATATGTACATCAGTCTAATAGAAATGAATGCAAATATAGTGTTACAGCCACAGAGAGCATGCAGAGATAAATGAGAGGTCAATTCAAAAGTCTGATGAAGTTTAGTACTGGGAATGTTCATGATGATTACATAAAGTTCGGTACCATTCATGATTTCTCTGACACTGAATCAATCCATGTTCAAATGCAATAAATTCTGGAGAATATCCAGGCTTTAGTTGACAAGTGGCAAGAAGCGTTCACACCACACAAATACAAGGCAATGACCATTTCCAATTAGAAACATTCTAACCATTACCCCTTGATATTCAATGTTGTTGGCATCATTGAATCCTCCACTATCAACATCCTTTGGGATTACCTTGACCAGAAACTCAACTGAATTCATCATGTAAATACTGTGACTACAAGAGCAGTGAGGAGGACTACAGTAAGTAAGTCACCTCCCAACAACCCAAAGACCATCCACCATCTACAAGGCATAAGTAAGGAGAGTGATGGAGTACTCCCCACTTGCCTGGATGGCAACAGCTCCAAGGACACTCATGAAGATGACACTATCCAGGACAAAACATCCGGCTTTGTTAGCACCACCAATATTCAGTAGCAGCAGTGTGTACTATTCAATAATGAACCTTAGGCAGTGCTTTCCAAGTCCACAACCTCCACCTCCACATTCCAAATCAATGAGCACTACAATTCAGCAGGACAAGGCCAGCAGATATATGAGAATAGTATCACCTGCAAGCTCCCCTCCAAGACATGCACTATCCTGACTTGGAAATACATCACCATTCATTAACTGTCATTGAGTCAAAATCCTGGATATCCTTCCAGAAGCACTAGATGGATCTGTGTGCCATGTGGATGATCTCCTTAACCATGGATTCTCACAGATAGAACATGACAAGCAAATCTGAGTTGGGCTACCATGCCAATAGGAAGCAGACTTTACATTCACTCAACAGGAAATGCCAGATTTCAGAGCTGACTGTTAATTATCTTGGGTGTTTCCCTCTGGTATCAGAGTTGGATTATAGAAAACATCAACTATCAAAAAGTTCTCCAGCTCCTTACAATGTGACTATGCTCCAAAGAGTCAAGGTATGGTAAACATGGTCAAAAAGGTCTTGCCCAACCAATCCATTATCAATGACCCACGTTCTCAGTTATTACAACAACCAAACAAAAGGTATTTGGAGGATATGTAGCAGAGGTTGTTTGTTTTTTTGTTCTCTGCCCTCCCTGCTCCCAGTGGAAGAGAGTTCCAAAGACTCTAAATCCCTGAGGGAAGAAATTCCTCCTCATCTCAGTCAAATATTGGCACCCATTTAACCTGAGACTATACCCCCTCTAGTCCTAGATTTTCCCCTGAGGGGAAACATCCTCTCAGCCTTTACCCTGTCTTGTCCCTGAAGAATAACAAATGTGTCAAAGAGATCACCTTTTATTCTTTTAAATTCCAGTAAATAGAGTCCCAATCTGTTTAACCTTTGTTCATAAGACAATCTTTTCATACTGTGGATATCACCTGAGATATCCTCTGAGACCCAGATGCACCTACTATCATTGCTGTAGTTTCATCTTGTACAGGATCAAGAGCGGTACAGTTTCAGGTAAGCTGGATGAAGAGAGTCACCGAGTTTACTATGTATCCTATTCACTTGCAAAGAATGAACAAAAATATACAGTGGGAGAAAATAAGAACTGCAGATACTGGAGAGTCAGAGTCAAAAAGTATGTGCTGGAAAAGCACAGCAGGTCAGGCAGAATGTGAGGAGTGGGCGAATCAACATTTCAGCCATTAGCCTTTCATCAAAAATATACACTAAAAGAGAAAGAATCATTAGCTGTTATATGGGCTTGTGATAAGTTTTCACACAATGTTCTTCATCTCCACTTGAAGCTGGAAGGTGACAATAAACGTTTTCTGATATTTTTAAATTCTATTCAGAATGATGATGATGAATTTTGATGCAAAGACAGTGTATGGTCTAATAAAAGAGTAAACTACAGCAGATGCTTTGTCCTTTCTCCCTGTGGCATTGCCTTACCAATCAGATATATGATGAGGTGAAAACTTTTACTTTTTAACAACTGCAATTTGACCAACAATAACTCAGTGACTGAATTAAAGCATAGATGCAGAGCAAACCGAAAAGGAATGTATTCAGGTCAGAGAGAACTAGATCAAATATACATGTCATTTATTCCCCTTCCAGATATTACAATGAATTCAGATAGTACATAAAATCATAAACTGAATTATTTTACTTATTTATAATGAGAGAACTATCATTCCAAGACTCAAAAAACTTGATATACTGTAGCAAATCAATAAGGACAAAAATCTGGTTATTCACAAAATATTTACCCAGTACAAGATTTTCTGTTTGGTAGTCAGTTCTCTAAAAAACATTGAAAATGGTAATATTGACTTGTATTGCTTGCCACTCATCATGGAATAATGTTCATAGCTGTCATAGTCTACCATTCCAGATGGCTAGAAATTGAGTAATTGCAGGGTTAGATGTCTGAAGCAGTGAATATTATGAGATGGCTCAGTGCATGTAAAGTTTTCTTTGATAGCATTATGGGAAGCACCTTGAGATGCTTTGCTGTGTTAAATATGTTATACAAATTTACACACTGGAGTGGTTGTTGATCTATTGGGACTTTTGTTGTATACATTTGTCTTTATCTTTGATTGCAGCTTGCTGCTTCTATGTTTGTTTGACCCAGTTCCATTGTTTCATCTCAAATATCAACAGTGAATTCTTGAGCTCACCAATTAGTCACTGACATGATTTATCACTTATATGTTTATGCTTCATTTCATGGAATTGCAAGGTCAATTGCTTTTGCAAATGATATCAAATTTATGATAAATTTGAATAATCTTTTTCTATTATTTTGATGGGTGACCATCAGAGAGAGGTAAGAGTGATAAAGACTGAATGCTTGCATCCACTGGTAGTGTATTCAGTGCTCAAAGGCTAAGTAGAGCAGGAACCTCGATAGGAAACCGAGAGTCAGCGGCCCCCATTTTCAGCAGCAGAGGGAGCAGTGAGAATGAGGAGCTGAGTGGGAGCAGTTGAATTGCACTCTGGGAAGGTGAGTGAACTGATATATTTGGGCAGTGGCTAAACCTGAAACACTACACATTGGTGTCTCCCACCCACCTTCCTTCTCTAACCAATAAAAAGTGTGTTGATAAGATAAGGGGTTTCTATTTCCTTTTTAGTGTGTGATTGGTAAAAGTTTCTTTTCTTTTTTCATTTATCTATTATTTGATATTATAGTTGGACTAAGTTAATCTTAAGAGTAAAAATGACACGAGACCCCAGACTTGTGTTACACTCCTCATGCTCAATATCGGAGCTCAGGGATGTGGCTGATGTCCCTGACTCCTTCATACATGCAGGAAATGTGTCCAGCTGCAGCTCTTGTTAGACCACATGATTACCCTGGAGCTGTGAATGGACTCACTTTGGAGCATCTGTGATACTGAAGAGCTCATGGCTAGCATGTTGAGTGAATTGGTCACACCGCAGATTAGGATTGCTGAGGGAGAAAGGGAATGGGTGACCAAAAGGCAGACAAAGAGCAGGAAGGCAGTGCAGGTGGCCCATGCAGTCATCTCCCTCCAAAGCAGGTGTACCATTTTGGATACTGTTGTGGGAGATAACTCATCCAGGAAAGGCAGCAACAGCCAGGTTCATGGCACTGTGGTTGGTTATACTGTACAGAAGGGCAGGAAAAGGAGTGGAAGGGCTATAGTCATAGGGGATTCAATTGTAAGGGGTATAGATAGGTGGTTCTGTGGTCAAAAATGAGACTCCCAAATGGTGTGTTGCCTCTCACGTACACGTCAGGTATGTCTCAGGTCGGCTGCAGAACATTCTGAAGGGGGTGGGTGAACAGCCAACATATAGACACCGATGATATACACAATAAATAGGATGAGGACATACAAGCAGAATTTAGGGAGTTCAGAGCCAAGTTAAAAAGTAGGACCTCAGTGATAGTAATCTCATGATTGCTACCAATGCCACATGCTAGTCAGAGTAGGAATAAAATATTAGGTAAGATGAATGAATGGCTTGAGAGATAATGCAGGAGGGAGGGGTTCAGACTTTTGGGACATTGGAACCGGTTCTAGGGAAGTGGGACTATTACAAATCGGATCGATTACATATTACCTGGGCCAGAATGGAACAAATGTACCAGGTGTTGCTTTTGATGACGATGTGGGGGAGGGTATAAACTAATGTGGTGGGGGATGGGAATCAAATGAGGAGGTTAGTGGACAGTAAGGAGGTAGTAACTAAAGCCTGTATGGAAGTAGATAATGAAGTCAGCATGACTAAGGGGAAGAGTAGGCAGGGAGCAGACGATGAATGCAAAGGGACAGGTGGTCTGAGGTACATTTGTTTTAATGCAGGAAGCGTATCAGGTAAGGCAGATGAATTTAGGGATTGGATTAATAACTGGGAGTATGGTATTATTGAAATTACTAGACTTGATCGAGGGATGGGCTTGATTGGCAACTAAATATCCCAGAGTCCAGATCAGAGTGGTACTGGAAAAGCACAGCAGGTCAGGCAACATCCAAGGAGCAGGAGAATTGATCTTTCAGGCAAAAGTCCTTCATCAGGAATAGAAACAGGGAGCCCCCAGGGTGGAGAGATAAATGGCTTGGGGGGGTCACGGGTGGGGCTGGGGCGAAGGTAGCATAGAGTACAATAGGTGAATAGGGGTGGGGATGGAGGTGATAGGTCAGAGGGGAGGGTGGAGCGGATAGGTGGGAAGGGGGATTGGCAGGTAGGACAGGTCATTGGGATGGTGCAGAGCTGGAAGGTTGGAACTGAGGTAAGGTGGGGGGGAGGGGAAATGAGGAAACTGGTGAAGTCCACTTTGATGCCCTGGAGTTGAAGTGTTCTGAGGTGGAAGATGGACGTTCTTCCTCCAGGCATCAGTTGGTGAGGGAGTGGCAGTGGAGGACGTGCAGGATCTACATGTCCTCGTCAGATTGGGAGGGGGAGTTGAAATGTCGGGCCATGGAGCGGTGGGGTTGATTGATGTGGGTGTCCTGGAGATGTTCTGCAAAATGCTTTGCGAGGGGGTGTGCAGTTTCCCCAATGTAGAGGAGACCGCATCGAGATACAATAAATGACATTGGTGGATGTGCAGGTGAAACTTTGATGGATGTGGAAGGCTCCTTTGGGGCCTTGGATGGAGGTGAGGGGAGAGGTGTGGGCGCAGGTTTTGCAATTCTTGCGGTGGCAGGGGAGGGTGCCAAGAAGGGAGGGTGGGTTGTTGGGGGGTGTGGACCTGACCAGGTAGTCACGGAGGGAACGGTCTTTGCGGAAAGTGGAAATGGGTGGGAGAGAAATATATCCCTGGTGGTGGGGTCCATTTGGAGGTGGCAGAAATGTCGGCGGATGATGTGGTTAATGTGGAGGTTAGTAGGGTGGAAAGTGAGGACCGGGGCATGCTGTCCTTGTTACAATTGGAGGGTAAGGGTTTGAGGGCAGAGGTGTGGGATGTGGATGAGATGTGTTGAAGGGCATTTTCAAACACGTGGGAAGGGAAATTGCAATCTCTAAAGAAGGAGGCCATCTGGTGTGTACTGTGGTGGAACTGGTCCTCCTGGGAGCAGATAGAGCGGAGGCGGAGGAATTGAGAATACGAGATGGCATTTTTGCAGGAGGTAAGTTGGGAAGAGTTGTAATCCAGGTAGCTGTGGGAGTTGGTGTGTTTGTAAAAAAATGTCACTGTCAATTCAGTTGTCATTAATGGAGATGGAGAGATCCAGGAAAGGGAGGGAGGTGTCAGAGATGGTCCAGGTGAATTTAAGGTCAGGATGGAATGTGTTGGTGAAGTTGATGAACTGCTCAACCTCCTCACGGGAGCATGAGGTGTTGCCAATGCAGTCATTAATGTAGCAGAGGAAAGGTTGGCGAATGGTGCCGGTATAACTATGGAAGATGGACTGTTCTATGTAGCCAACAAGGGACAGGCATAGCTGGGGCCCATACAGGTGCACCTTTGGTCTGGAGGAAGTGGGAGGATTCGAAGGAGAAATTGTTGAAGGTAAGGTCCAGTTCAGTCAACGAATGAGAGTGTCAGTGGAAGAGTACTGTTGGGGGTGTCGGGAGAGGAAGAAACAGAGGGCTTGGAAGCCCTGGTCATGGCAGATGGAGGTGTAGAGGGATTAGATGTCCATGGTGAAGATGAGGCGTTGGGGACCAGGGAAATGGAAGTCTTGAAGGAGGTGGAGGGTGTGGGTGGTGTCTTGAACTTATGTGGGGAGTTCCTGGACTAGAGGGGATAGGACAGTATCGAGGTATTAATGACGACCGACTTGACACTGACATTTTTTACAAACCCACTAAATCCCACAGCTACCTGGATTACAACTCTTTCCACCCTACCTCCTGCAAAAATGCCATCCCGTATTCCCAATTTCTCCGCCTCTGCCTCTACTGTATCTGCTCCCAGGAGGACCAGTTCCACCACAGAACACACCAGATGGCCTCATTCTTTAGAAATCACAATTTCCCTTCCCACATTGTTGAAGATGCCTACCGACACATCTTATCCACATCCCGCACCTCCACCCTCTAACCCCACACCTCCAACCGTAACAAGGACAGAACCCCCCGGTCCTCATTATCCACCCTACCAACCTTCGCATTATCCACATCATCTGCCGACATTTTCACCACCTACAAACGGACCCCACCACCAGTGATATATTTCCCTCCCCACCCCTTTCCACTTTCCGCAAAGACCATTCCCTGCGTGACGACCTGGTCAGGTCCATGACCCCAACAACCCACCCTCCCATCCTGGCACCCTCCCCTGTCACGACAAGAATTGCAAAACCTGCACTCACACCTCCTCCCTCACCTCCATCCAAGGCCCCAAAGGGGCCTTCCACATCCATCAAAGTTTCACATGCACATCAATCAATGTCATTTCTTGCATCCATTTCTCCTGATGTGGTCTCCTCTAAATTGGGGAAACCGGATGCCTCTTCGCAGAGCGCTTCAGGGAACATCTCTGGGGCAGCCACACCAATCAACCCCACCGCTCCATGGCCCAACATTTCAACTCCCACTCGCACTCTGCAGAGGACATGCAGATCCTGGGCCTCCTCCACTGCCGCTCCCTCACCATCTGACACCTGGAGGAAGATCACTTCATCTTCCACCTTGGAACACTTCAACCCCAGGGCATCAATGTGGACTACAAGTTTCCATATTTCCCCTCCCCCCACCTTACCCCAGTTCCAACCTTCCAGCTCTGCACTGTCCCCATGACCTTTCCTACCTGCCAATCAACCTTCCAACCTATCTGCTCCAACGTCCCCTCTGACCTATCACCTCCATCCCCACCCCCATTCATCCATTGTACTCTTTTCTACCTTCCCCCACTCTCCTCTCTGACCTATCATCTCCATCCCCACCCCCATTCACCTATTGTACTCTTTGCTACCTTCTCCCCAGCACACACGGCATCCCCCCCCCATCCCATTTATCTCTCCACCTCGAAGCTCCCTGCCTCTATTCCTGATGAAGGGCTTTTGCCCGAAACATTGATTTTCCTGCTCCTCGGATGCTGTCTGATCTGCTGTGCTTTTCCAGCACCACTCTGGTTTCCAGCATCTGCCATCCTCACTTTTGCCTCACTAAATATCCCAGAATATAGATGCTTCAGATGGGATAGAGAGGGAGGTAAAAGGGATGGAGGAGTTGCATTACTAGTCAGAGAGGATATCACAGCTGTACTGAAGGAGGGCACTATGGAGGTCTCAAGCAGTGAGGCGATATGGGCTGAGCTCAGAAATAGGAAGGGTGTGGTAACAATATTGGGGCTGTACTACAGGCTTCCCAACAGTGAGATTAAGATAGAGATACAGATATGTAAACAGATGTAGGAGCAACAGGCTGGTAGTGATTGGAGATTTCCATTTTCTCAACATTGACTCGGATTCGTTTAGTGTTAGAGGTCTGGATGGAGCAAAATTTGGTACAAGCATCCAGGAGGGGTTTCTAGAGCAATATGTAAATAGTCCAAATCAGGAAGGGACCATAGTGGACCTGGTATTGGGGACTGAGTCTGACCATGTGTTTGAAGTTTCAGTAGGGGGTTACTTTGGGAATAGTGATCACAATTCCATAAATTTTAGAATACTCATGGACAAAGATGAGAGTGGTCCTCAAGAAAGAGTACTAAATTGGGGGAAGGCCAGCTATACAAAATTCGGCAGGAGCTGGGGAATGCGGATTGGGAGGAACTGTTTGAAGGTAAATCCACATTTGGTATGTGGGAGGGTTTTAAAGAAAGGTTGATTAGAGTGCAGGACAGATATGTCCCTGTGAAAATGAGGGAGAGAAACGGCAAGATTAGGGAACCATGGATGACAGGTGAAATTGTGAGACCAGCTAAGAGGAAAAAGGAAGCATACATGAGGTTTAGGTGACTGAAAGCAGACAAAGCTTTGGAAGAATATCGGGAAAGTAGGATCAATTTGAAATGAGGAATTAAGAGAGCTATAAGTGGTCCATGAAATCTCTTTAGCAAACTGGGTGAAGGAAAACCCCAAAGCCTTTTATTTATATATAAGGAGCAAGATTGTAACTAGAGAAAGGGTTGGCAAAGGAGGAAAGTTATGTGTGGAGTCAGAGAAAATGGGTGAGATTCTTAATGATTACTTTGCATCAGGAGACCGACACAATGGATGTTGAAGTTAGGGTAGATGTTTGATTACTCTAGGTCATAAGGTGGGAATTTTCTGTGCAGAAGGTTGTGAGTGCTTGGAACACATTGCCCATGGAGGTGGTAGGGGGGCACAATACTGTCATTAAAGATATAGCTACACCAATACATGAATGGGCAGGAAACAGAGGGATACAAATCCTCAGACAATAGGCAACAGGTTTAGAAAGAGGATCTGGATTGGCACAGGCTTAGAGGGCCAAAGGGCCTGTTCCTGTGCTGTAATTTTATTTGTTCCTTGTTCCTTGAAACGTGATTTAACAAGAATAATCTTCAGTGAATTAATCCTGCAGAATAGATGGAATTAGATTCTTCCTAAAAATGTCAAACCTCTCAGGTTGTCTGCCACTTAGGTGCTATAATTTTACTTTAAGTGTAACAGAGGCCATGTTAATGATGCAAGCAGGTTTTTTTCATTTTGGCATGATACTGATCAAAATTCTGAGGAATTATGTAATTTTCTTTCAAATGGATGTAATATGGATGTTTATCCTAATGTTGTATGCATGCATGGTGCTAAGATTGGACAATCCTTCCTGATAAAATGGTATTAACTATTTAGTAAAATGCTAATAAATATTCCATTATTCAAATGATTTCCACTAAGACTAAGTAAAGAACTGGGTATTTATTCTGATTGTATCAGTTGCAGACAATATGCAAAAGAAGAAGGCTGCCAGTACAATGCACTGCAAGGGATGAACAGATATTATTGTCAGTCATGATGAGGAGCTGTCAGCGTTGGGCGAGGGTGGACAAAGTAAAAAAAAATCACATAACGCCAAATTATAGTCCCACAGGTTTATTTGGAAGCACGATCTTTCAGAGCGTTGCTCCTTCGTCAGATAGCTAACAGCACTCCAAAAGCTGGTGCTTCGAATTAATGTGTTGAACTATAACCTGGTGTTGTATTATTGTCAGTGTTAGACATACAGGTCTCTGAAGCGGATATGAGTAGATATTTTATAATCAATTTGTTCAGAGAGATGTTATGACACACCTCATTCTTTCTCTCCCCTCTCCCGTATTTGTTATTGTTATGTTGTCCCTGGCAATGGTGCTTGTTAACTGTTCTCTTAATTAGTAACTCGGGTGATTTGGTGTTGCTAAAATAAAAAAAGACCATGCGGAGGTGTGTAATAAGCCCCTGAACAGTAAAAGTAGTAAAAAACGGCTGGGTTTCAGATCTCCACATGAGCCTACTTCTGGGCTGAGTCAAAGTAACCATTGGCAGGTCTAAGCGCTGGGCCATGAAGGGGGTTCATAGTCCCGGAATGCCTGCCTCTTTTCCACAATTACATTCTTTCCTAGATGAATTTAGAGATAGTGTCCAACTACAGTCTTGGAGCTGTGTGCTCTGTGGAGACTATGATATATTATTTCCGTTCCATTGCAATTTTTGTTTAGTTTATTCCCTGTCTTCCTATCCTTCCCTTCTTTTGTTGTTACTACACTGGCCTTGTGAGCAGTGCTTCTTCATTCATAGTTTAGTTGACTAATTGGATCATTTGGTAGTCATTTAAAACAAAACAGCTGAGTCCCTGAAGGGCCGAGTATACAATATATAAACAAGGAACATGCGAAGGCCATTCAGCCTTTCGAGTCATGCTTCACCATGGCTGATCTGACTTTAACGTCAATACTCAATTCGTGCATAATTCTGATAATCTTTTATTCCCTTGACAATCAACAATCTGTCTACCTCTGCCTTATAAATATTTAAAAATTTTGCACATACTGTCTTTTGAGCACAGAAATTTCAAAGACTCAGAACCCCTGAAAGAAAACAAATCCTCATCTCTTTCTTAAACTGGCACTCCCTTATTTTTAAACAATAATTCATAATTCTAAATTCTTTCACAAGAAGAAACATCCTTCCATCACCCAACGTGTCAAGTCTGCAGCACATTATTCTGGGCTGCAGCATTACTAGTCTAGTGACATTATCATAATACTTCTGCCTTCGCAATCTAGATGAGAAGCATGCTGACATTGGCTGCAAAGCTCACTGTGGTCTTAAATTTCCATCCAACCTGATGTTCCCAGTGACTGCAGTTCTAACAAGGAGTGACTGGACTTGAAAAACTAACTCTGATTCATTCTCCACAGATGATGCCAGACTGGCTAAGTATCTCTGGCATTTTCTGTCTTTGTTTTAGATATCCAGTCTTTTCCGTTCCAATCAACAGAATAAACTAAGCCATGTGTCTTCGTCCTAGTGCACAATATAAAAAACATAAATTCACCTTATAATTATACATTCTTTGTACCAAGTGAGAGAAAGGTTGATTGGCAATAATTAATACTTAAGACAGCAGCATCAGCTTGGTCAAGGCAATTTAAGATGATGATGTCACTGTAAGAGGTTATTTTGTCAGCTTTTGTTTTGAAGAGAGATTGTAACTGGTTACTGAAGACCTCTTGAGTAAACAACTTGGGACACTTTGGTGCTTTTTTAACATCCTGAATGGGTGCAGCCAGCTCTCTCAGATCTAGATTTCTCTCTCTGAATCTTCTCTTGATGTTGGTTTCCTCTGGTATTGGAGAACTGTATGTGAGAATCTATGTCTGAATTTCACTTTTTGCCAAGGGGTGTGTTTCTAGGATGCTTCTATCTTGTAGCAGTTAATTAGTAATAGCTATTGTGCCATTCTGTTTGGTTTTTAAGTAGAATTGTGATTCTAAATTCCTCTTTCTCTGATTAGCACTTTAACAATAATGTTTAAATAAATTGTGTTTAGCTTAACATCGTGTAGTCTGACCGATTACATTCCACCTGGAACAGATACTTTACTTTTGCCTTGCTTCTGTTTTTATGAGGCTAACAGACTAGTAATACATCTCTGATAGTAATATCTTGATTTCCATTTGAAATCGTGGATCTTCTCCTCACTCAAAGTTGCAGTATTATTTGTACAGAACATCATTCACCTTATCAATATTTAGATAACAAATTCAGAACCTTTTTTTCTTAGTTTATCTTATTTATTTATACTTATACAAAGCTTGGGTGAAGCCCATTTGGAGTATCGTGAACAGTTTTGTTCTCCATGCTACAAAATGAATACTAGTGAGCACTAGAAAAGATGCAAAAGAGATTTGCCAGCATGATGCCGTAACTTAGAGGTTACACATAGCAGGAAACAGATGGGAGTATTTTTTTTCTCCAGAAAACACTGAGAGATTAAAGTGAGGATATGATCTGGCAGGATAAATAAAATGGTTCAAATTCACCCAGACCCATTTCCCTCTGACTAATGCACCCAACACTATAGGCAATTTAGAATGACCAATTCACCAGACCTACACATCTTTGGATTGTGGGAGGATACTGGATCAGGTGGAGGAAACTCAAGCAGACACGAGGGGGGCATGTGCAAACTCCACACAGAAAGTCGCCCAAGGCCGGAATCGAACCTGGGTCGCTGGTGCTGGGAGGAAACAATGCTAATCACTGAGCCACTGTGCTGCCCACAGGATTAGAATTCCTACAGTGTTGAAGCAGACTATTTGGTCTGTCAGGTCCACACCAATCCTCTGATGAGCATCCCTCTCAGATCCATCCCCTACTCTACCCCTGTAATTCCCATGGCTAATTCACCTAACCTGCACATCTCTGGACACTATGGACAATTTTGCTTGACCAATCCACCTAATCTGCACATCTTTGAACTGTGGGAGGAAACCAGAGCAGTGACTCCCTTGTCAGGTCCACACCCCCCACCAACCCAACCTCCACTCCCGGCACCTTCCCCTGCAACCGCAGGAAATGTAAAACTTGCGCCCACACCTCCTCCCTTACCTCTCTCCAAGGCCCCAAGGGATCCTTCCATATCCGCCACAAATTCACCTGCACCTCCACACACATCATCTATTGCATCCGCTGCACCCGATGTGGCCTCCTCTATATTGGGGAGACGGGCCACCTACTTGCGGAACGCTTCAGGGAACACCTCTGGGATGCCCGGACCAACCAACCCAACCACCCCGTGGCTCAACACTTTAACTCTCCCTCCCACTCCACCGAAGACATGCAGGTCCTTGGACTCCTCCATCGCCAGAACATAACAACACGACGGTTGGAGGAAGAGCGCCTCATCTTCCGCCTGGGAACCCTCCAACCACAAGGGATGAACTCAGATTTCTCCAGTTTCCTCATTTCCCCTCCCCCCACCTTGTCTCAGTCGATTCCCTTGAACTCAGCACCGCCCTCCTAACCTGCAATCTTCTTCCTGACCTCTCCGCCCCCACCCCACTCTGGCCTATCACCCTCACCTTGACCTCCTTCCACCTATCACATCTCCATCGCCCCTCCCCCAAGTCCCTCCTCCCTACCTTTTATCTTATCCTGCCTGGCACCCTCTCCTCATTCCTGATGAAGGGCTCTGGCCCGAAACGTCGAATTTCCTGTTCCTTGGATGCTGCCTGACCTGCTGTGCTTTAACCAGCAACACATTTTCAGCTGTGATCTCCAGCATCTGCAGACCTCACTTTTTACCCATAGGAAGCCCATGCAAACAAAGAGCGAATGTGCACAATCCACACAGCCTGAGGTTGGAATTGAACCCCCGTCCCTGGCACTGTGAGGCTGCAGTGCTGACCACTGAGCCACTGTGCCACCCAGATTGGCTTCGTTTGGAGAATATTACAGCTATAATTTAAGGTGTTTTCAACAATGGAGGAAATAAATGATTTCTGAAATATTATTCAGTTGTTTCATCATGAAATGACTCAGTAGATATCAGACTAGGCACAAAGATGATTTGGGGTATAAGAATGCAGTTACAATGGCTGTTCTCAGCATTAGTTTGCACAGAATGTATCAGAGCATCATGGTGAGCAAAGTATCATTTATCTGAATACATGGAGACCTCCTGCAGAGGTATCTCCAACAATCATCTTCCTTTGTTCTAAATACAACTCTAACCAATGGAAAGATTTTGCCTGTTTTCCACTGATTCCAGTTTTGCTAAGACTCCTTGATGTCACACTCTGTCAAATGCAGCTGTCATGTCAAGGCCTGTCACTCACCCGGCCCCTGGAATTTAGCCCTTCTGCCCATGTTTGAACCAGGCTTTAGTGAAGTTTCCAAAAATTCTGAGTTCCCAATTCCCAATCCACAGATGTTTCCACATGGGTACATGTTACTGAGAGGTCAAATGGGATTCACTGCCTCAAGTTGGCATCCTTTTCCTCCCTTTGCCACCATCACTGTGCTTTCTGGTCCATCAACTGGTTGATAAAGTTCAAATAAGTCAACATTGATGCAGTTGACTTGGAACTGGACTCCATGATTAGATAAAAACCAAAAGAACTACAGTTGCTGTAATTAGAAACCAAAACAGAAATAGCTTGAAAAGCTCAGCAAGGCCGGCAGCATCTGTGGAGAGAAATCAGAGTTAATGATTCAGATCAAGTGACACTTCCTTAGAACTGAGTTAGAAAAAGCGTGGGATGAGTCTAAACTGGAGGTAATCACTGAGGTATGTGATGTGACTATGGAAACGCATTTTAGCAAATAGCTTGCAAACCCTCGGATCGATAGTGAAATTAATGATGTGGACAAGAAAAATAATTGGAACAGAAATCCTTTCGGAGAGAGCAGCAGAACTTCTTCAAGGTAGGCATGCCTGGAAGAGATGTGGCACAGAGTTAAATACTGAATAAAAACTGAAAGAACTGTGGATGCTTTATATCAGAAACAAAAACAGAAATTGCTAGAAAAGCTCAGCAGGTCTGGCAGCATCTGTAGAGAACTAGTTTTGAGGAAGGGTCACTGGACTTGAAACGTTAACTCTGATTCGTCTCCACCGGTGATGCCAGACCTGTAGTTTCGGCAATTTCTGTTTTTGTTTCTTTTAGACTGGACTGGATTCCAACTGTAGTCCATGGGGAGAATTAGCTGCTGATATATAGGAAGTGTTGTAATTCTTTTGAACTACTGCAATACACAAGGAATATTCAACTGACCTGGAGTGGGTTGGTGGGTGACTTTCATCTTGGTGATCTTGAAGAATCGGCCAAGCATCAGATACAAAGTGTGGGACAGATTGAGCTTCCTTTGCATGTCCTGTGCAGAAACACCATCACACAGTTGTCATCTACAAACTGAAGATCTTGAATGTCTATGAATGAGTTATGTTATTGTCCAGAAGAGACTGCTGAAGAACCTCCCATCCAGACAACACTGGAAGCTGATATTATGTGATAAGCGATGTCTGATGAGATTGATTCTGATATTCAGATAGATGATGAACGTGGTGAGGGTGATCACACCTGATCTGGCTCAGCTCTGCCCTGTGAAACAGTTAGCCTCTGAGGTAGTTGCTGGGTTTCCCAAAACTACTAGCTCACCGGTCATCTGCAAACACTCATTTCATACTGGATTCCTTGTTAAAGAATGCTGATCATGAAAACATTTCTGATTACTGTTTGTTTTACTATGAAAAGAAGAGAATAATTCATAAGGTGTATTCCTTGCTAAGCATTTAAAAATATTCTTTTATGTTCTATTTTACCATTGGTGTGTGTGTGTGTGTGTGTGTGTGTGTGTGTGTGTGTGTGTGTGTGTGTGTCCACAATTTCTGATTGAATTCAAGTAATATTCTATGGCAATCCAATTTCTGGTCATTTTCTTCCATACTGTATTCTGTTCAGAAGTTGGCAATTACTCAATGGAGAGTATGGAGATGTACTTAGACCAAGATAGTTAGACTCTTCACTAATAAGAAAATAATAAGTTACAGAGAGAAAGCAGGAGAATGGGGTCAAAAAACATATCAGCCATGATCGAAGGGCTGATTTACCTAATTCTGCTCCAAGTCTTATGGTTTTTATGGTCGACTTTACATTGAGAAAGGGTTTGTTGAAAGTCTTGGACTCTAAAAATGAAATATCTCAGAAATCAGAGTGATTTCTGATATCGGAATGATTTCTGATATTAGAGGCTATGTGAAATGAAAAGAAATGAAATGAAATCTTTGAAAATGGAGTTATCTTTGAAATTGGAGGATCCTTGAAATTAATCTCATCTGTAATCTAAGGATTTTGAAATGTAGAGTAAGGAGACAGTTTCTTCAGTTTTCCTCTTTTTCATCTCAGGTTTTCCCTGTTTCCTTTCCTTAATTACTTTTTTCTCTTCTTCCGAAGTGACATGTTGGTTCTTGGAATGTGTCGAGTGGTTTGCTAGTGCAAAGCCATGAGCAAAATTAGTCAACCGCAAGCAAGTCAATTTATATGAAGGTAAATGTAATAGAACTTGTGGAAGTCACGGGGGAAAATGTCATGAGATCAAATGCCACTTGATCCAATATCATGTGATTGTACATCACATGGTCAGTCACCACATGGTCCAAAAGTGATATGATCATAAGAGGTGGGATATCATCCAAATTTGGCAAGCTTAAGCCTATCTGTATTCTCAATTCAACATGGTCTGTTCAAAGAGAGTGGGAGATGTCTCAAGGTGTCGATCAACACTTACGTACCAACCTTCACCAAAATAAGTTAACTGCTCATTCATCCTGCTAATCTTTTTGGGATAGCAAATACACTTCAAAGGTATTCACAGAATTGCTGAAATCTAACAGCGCAGAAGAGGCCATTCAGCCCATTATGCCTGCACTAGTTTTTCAAATGAGCATCGTTAGTCATGTCAATCTCCTGCTACTTCCCCATAGCCTTTACTGTCTTTAGGATATCCTGAAAACATAAAATTTGCTTTAATAAAGTAAATTCTTTTTTATTAATGCCAGGGCACAATCCTTTATAAGACATATTTACATCTGACATCAGTCAGGATAAATTCCTTACAAAATGGGCTCATCAATTATTACAGGATACAAGATTTTGTGCCACTGAGGATAATCCATCACTTTCACAGATAATTGACTAATTATGTTAATTAGAATGAGACTCTCTGAAGAACAGACAGAAGATTGAAAACAGAGATCACTATAATTTTTCAATTTTTTCATACAGAGGACATGGAGTGATAAACAGCACAACTTTATGAATCTGTAGCTGTTGTGAAAAAAATAGGCAAGCCTAAGATATCAGAAAATAGGCAGCTAAATGACTCATGAATTAAATATGCCCTTAATTCTCTCTTACATTTATTCTGTCACTCTGTCACCCTCCCTCACTCACTCCCTGTAACTGTGTCTGTCCCCATCATTCACCATCTCTATCTCTCCCTCTATCTCTCCCTCACATACTCTCTGACTCTCCACCGCATGATGGAAGGGGTTGTGAGGTTCTTTTTATCATCTTAATTGCAGTTTCCAGCTGACCAAACCCCAAGTGAGGAAGGACTCTCCTGACTCAAAGACTCTTCCTGTGACCTACCTATTGGATGAACCTGTTCTATAAGAACTGCAATAGTTCTAAAGAAGGGTCACTGGACCGAAAACAGTAACTCTGCTTTCTCTCCACAGATGCTGCCATATCAGCTGAGTTTTTCCAGTTTCTGGTTTTGTTTCTACATTTAGATTATTTAGTTTCTCCAAACTCTAGTAATTAATCCAACTATGACCGATTTACGCTGTGTGATGAAGTGTTTTTCCAATTTCACTTCTGAATGATTGGGTCTAAGATTCTACCACCTGTCCTGAATTCTCCTATCAGAAGAAATAGTTTTTCTCCACCTCAAACATAGAAAATGCCTCAATTAGATCACACTTTCATTATCTATATTACAGAGATTATAATTCTAATCTATACAAACCAGCTTTATAATTTAATCCTTGTAGCCCCAATTTTATTATGCTAAAGCTGAATTGAACCATTCTCCAAGGCTGATTATACTCTTTCTGAGACTGCAAAAGGTGTTAGGTTGGGCACCTTCTAATTAGGAACTCCTTGAGGTGAATTAAAAGATAGTATTTGGTTATACCTAATAGAGCAGTCTGGGCAAACTTGAGAAATGTCAGTCTGGGTGCCAATTTTATCATACTGGACCCAAAGGCAGAGGTGCAGCCATAAGACAGGCCAGAGCCAAGAGGCCCAAAGTTAATTTTCTGCCAATAATCTGAGCAAGCTGTTGACACATGCCACCCCTGAATTGACATCTTGTACTTTTGTGGCAGTAAATTTCAAGGTCTCCTGACAGAGGGAAAAGGATGAATGAGAGGTGGCTGCTTATGGCCAGTGGATGTTGTTAGGCATGACTTAGGCTAAGGAGCAACACCCCTGATCGTATGGTTGTAAAATGGGTGCTGTGAGGTCCAATTTATGCCCCTTGGTGTGCAAAGCAAGGCCACTGTTCCACAGCGGGGAATATGGCAAAATATAGCCCAAAACTGAAGATGTAAAATGAAGATAGATATTCTTGGAGTGATCGAGGTATCATTAATGAGTACAGAATTCACACATGCCTATACACACCAAACTATGCCAGCATGACCAAAACTAAATTGGAAATCATGTACTCAAGTTTTAAATGTTCTGATAGAATAGGCAGATTATAAAAGAGACAACATTAAACAAAGTTACTCAGCTCATCATCACGGCGATGGCTCTTTGAGAGAGCTTTCCAACAGTTCCAGTCTCCTGCTCCTTGCCCAGAACTGTGTCATTTTCTTCCTTTAAAATGCTATCCAATTCCCTCAGCTATATATAAATATCAGAATTGGATGCTCAGGAATAGATATTGTGTCTGTGCTAACTAATGAACATTTACTGACCATTTACACTATACACAGAAACATGGTTGAGCAGGGGATTATTAGAACCTCCTTGCCTCAGGTCACAATTCTACATGACCTGTACTCTAGCTGTTAGCAGAAGACGTATCATTCCCTTAAATTGGATAGCTAGCATTGTTTTCATCACTCCTTTTAAGAAGCCTATTTCAGATCATAACATTTGATGCAATAAATTTAATACATCCTCAGCTTGCTACTCATTCTATTGTCAAACAACATCCCTCTCATTCTCTATTCTTGTGCCTGCAGAATCAAATTCTCCCGATTTGTCCTATCAAATTCTTTCCTGATTTTCAATGCCTCTATCTAATCTGATAGTCTGTTAGTTTGGATGTCAAAATGGGACAGACTCATTAAGCTTATCATTGTTGCTAGAAATATGATTGGAATTCCCATGTAAAATACAATACAATAGCAGACAGACTCATAGCTAACCACTGCATTGGTTATCATGCAATCCTCAGTTGTCATCATAACAGATGAAATCTTTACAGATGACACCAACAATTAATCATGGATTGCAGAGAGACAGAAAGACCCTTGCCACTATGTGTATGTGTACAACAACGACCAAGGTTTTTCCAGATTTTAACATCTGCCTGATCACAGTTCTGTGCACGGTGCAAGGGAGCGGGAAATTACCTGGGGAAGCATTCTGCTGTCTTCCTGCCAATCATTGTCACCTCCAGCAGCAGTGGTGACAGTCACTGAATCCATCCATTCAAATATATTATCCGTGACTTTCAATTATACAGCAGATCGAACTTGCCCTCTCACCTTACATTCCATTGCTATGACAATAGACTGGTGCAGAGCCCTGCATTTCAATTTGATTAACTGTTAATAGTTGTTCATTGTGAACAAATTGATTAACATAAGAATATTGTGCAGGTTGTGATTATCCAGTCATTTGTTTCTAACATGAAACAATCACAACTTTATATGTGAATATTCTACAGCTAACTACAAATAAGAGTGGCATGTTGGCTCAGTGGTTAGCACTGCTGCCTCACAGCGCCAGGGACCCGGGCTTGATTCGCACCTTGGGCAACTGTCTGTGTGGAGCTTGCACATTCTCCCCGTGTTTGCGTGGGTTTCCTCCCACAATCCAAAGATATGGGGGTCAGGTGAATTGGTCACGCTAAATTGCCCATAGTGTTAGATGCATTAGTCAGGGATAAATATAGGTAGGGAAATGGGGCTGGGTGGGTTATTCTTCGAAGCGTTAGTGTGGACTTATTGGGCTGAAGGGCCTGTTTCCTCACTGTAGGGAATTTAATGTGCCAATTTCTAATGTGACCTTCCAAATGAAAAATACAAAATTCTTAGAGGATTTGATGGGGTGTGCAAGAGTCTTGGACGAGAGATATAATCACAAAGATAGAGATGAGGCAGAATTTCTCTCAGAGGTAGTGAATCTCTGGAATTGTTTACTGAGGAGGGCTGTCAAAGCTGAGAATGATAGATTTTTAATCAGTTTGGGAATCATGGGTTTTGTTGACAAGGCAGGCAAGTGGAGTTAAGAATTATTAGATCTGCCATGATCTTATTGAACGGCAGAACAAACTGGATGGCCGAATGGTCGACTTCTGCTTCTTCGTCTTATGGAGCTCTCTGCTCTGCAAGATTTACGAGTGTTGTAACAAACCTACTATTTTTGCAACAACACAAAATAAATGTAGCTGACGTTTCAAGGCACCCTGGCCACTGCTGTGGTCACTCATTCTAGAAACATGGCAAAATGTGAGGAATGTTCAAGGTAGATACTTTCAAATCAACTTGTTCAGAGATGGACTGGAACCCAAGTCACCTGGCCCAAGGTTGGGCCATTATCAGTGTACCACAAGGACATGTTAAGGTATAACATCTAATTAATAATCTTCAGTTTGCTCTGGAGAGAGTTAGGATTTTTAATCACGCTGAAAATAATGTTGAGAATTTTTTTTCTTTTTTTCCTGATGAAGCAGTTTCTCACATTTTATTAAAAACAAACATGAAAGTGAACCAGAAGCTGAGAACATAGAGAAATGTGAAAGCTCAAAAATCTTTGAAGTCCACTCCCAGACATAGCATCAGGTTGTGCAAGAATATGGTGAAATGGTAGAAACAAACAAGTTAGGATGTCATAAATCATAGAAATATAGAATGTTCAGTACAGATGGAGACTATTTAACTCATCATGTCTGTTCCAGCTCTGGAAAGAGACACCCAGTTAGTCCCATTCTCCCGTCCTATCTCCTGGTCCTTGAACTTCATCACTTTCAAATATGTATCCTGCTCTCTTTTGAAATCGTACACAAAATCTGCCTCCACTACTCTCCCAGGCAGCACATTCCTAATGCTAACAACTCTCTGAGTAAAGCTGTTTCTCCTCATCTCAGTCCTAACTCTCTTGTTGACAATCTTGAAATTGTGACCCCTAGTTGCTAATATACCAACTAGTGGAAACAGAACATCATTTTTTTCCCTGCAAAGTTGTTCTTAATTTTGAACGTCTTAAGGTTACCTCTTAGTCCTCCCTACACCAGAATAAACACAATATCTCTAATCTTTTTTGTATCTAAAATCTCTTATTCTAGTAGATATCCTTTTCACTTCTCCAGGACTTTAACATTCTTCCTTAAATAAGGTGCTGAAAACTGAACATATAACCCCAAATGTGGTCTGATCAGTGATTTACAAAGCTGTAGAATCACTTGCTTGCTTTTATCTAAGGATTTTATATATTTTCTAAACAACTGTTTAAACTTGCCTGACCCCGAATAGCCTCTGTTCTTGTACTCCCCTCAAATTTGTGCCATTGAGTCTATATTGTCTCTACATTTTTCTTCCACCAAAATGCATTACCTCACACTTCTCTGCATTGAAATTCATCTGCCAAGTACCTGTCCATTTGGTCAACTTGTCAATGCTCCTCTGAAGTCATTCAGTATCATCTTCACAATTTACTCTTCTCTCTAGCTCAATATCATCTACAAATTTAGACAATTTGCCCTCAATACCCATCTCCAAATCATTTATGGTATTAAAAAGCAAGGTTCCCAACACCAATCCCTGGGGAATAAAACTTTCCTTAGAGCAGAAAAAATTAACAGCAGATTTAGTAGATATGAGACAATGGTGGTTTGCTGATTGTTATTCAAGGGATGGGGACATTGCATGCTGGGTCAGCATTTATTACTTGTTCCAGCTGTCCTTGAGAAGGTGGTAGTGAGTTACCTTCTTGAACTGGTGCAGTCCATGGGCTGTAGATAGATCTACAATGGATTTATGGAAGGAGTTCCAGGATTTTGAACCAGCAACACTGAATAAATCATGGTAAATTTGCAAGTCAGATTATGAGTGGCTTGAAGGGACACTTGCAGGGGACGGTGTTCCCATGTATCTGCTACCTTGTCCTTCTAGATGGAAGTGAACATGGATTTGTAAGGTGCTAAGGAGCCTTACTGAATTTCCATAGTGCATCTTGCAATGGTATACACTGTTGTTACTAAGCGTGGGTGGTGAAATGATCAGATGCTTGTTGATATGCCAATCACTGCTTTGTCCTAGGTGTTGTTGGAGCTGCACTCATTCAGTTAAGTAGGGAGTATTCCATCATATTCTTGACTTGTACCTTGTAGACAGGCTTTGGGGAGACATGAGGTGAGTTATTTGTGCAGGATTCCTAGCCAATCACCTATTCTTGTAGCCACAGTATTTATATGACTAGTCTAGTTCAGTTCCTGTTCAGAGGTATCCCTTAGGATGCTGATAGCAGAGTATTCAGTGATTGTAATACCAAAGGACTAGTATTCCAAACGCCAAGGCTAATGCTTAGATGATATGGGTTCAAATCCCACCATGGCAGCTGATTAAATTTGAATACAATGAATAATTCTGGAATTGAAAACTCGTCTCAATGATGATGACCATCAATAGTTGTCAGAATCTACAGTCCTTACCTAGCCTACACCAAATATGCAGCAAAGTGGTTGATATTTACCAGTGTTCTAGAGTTAGTTACAATTAGGAAAGATTATCAAATGTTGGCCTTGTTAGCTATACCGATAACCCATGAAAGATCTTTTAAAAAATGAAAATTGGAAGTGATTAAAATGGAACAAATTTTTAAAATGATTTTCACTAGTTGGTGAGTCAGTAATTGGAAGACACAGATTTAAAATGCTGGCAAAATAAACACAGAAAAGATGAGAAGTAATTGCTTTGTATCCTGGCCTATCAACAAGCCACACCTCCTGACAGGCTGGTGGTGAATTTAATAGCAACATTTAAAAGAGAGTTGGACGCTTGAAAAAGAATTTTAAAAAGAGCTATGGCAAAAAGGTGGAGCTTTGAACTAATTGAATACTTATATTGAATTCAGGCACAATGGGGTAAATCACCTCCCTATGAAGTTTGAAATGTGCAAAATAGAGTATGCTGTGAATCTACCTGATTTTCAAATCTGCATTCAGGCTGAGTAAGAATCTTTGCAGCATGAAGTCTTGACAAATTTACCATCTGTATTTTCTTTTTGATACTTTTCAATCAGCTCCTGAATACTGTGATTCACCTTGTGGTACAGTTCCATACATATCATCAGCCTGCCTTGTATGCAATTAATTAGCTATTCTTCATCAGCGAGACTCAGCAATGGGTGTTGGAACATGACCTGCACTTACACATTTGCTGGAAAAGATTATAATACTGATCAATATTTTGCCCTAGTTTGGAGATGGTAAGGTCAAATGCGGCAGGCATTTCCATCAAAGGATAGTTTTGTAGAGACAGGTAGGTCTTAGATAGTGTGGAATTTCTGCTGAATATTTACCTGACACTATTTGATACATTTCACTATTTTGTCTTCAATGGACTGGACGAATTGGGTGAGAGGTAAAACAGGTTGCAAATTCATTATAAACCATCTCATGCAACTATACATTTTAGATCTCAATTTAGATCAGTGACTTAAATGTGGCATGGGAGCTAAATTTGAAGATTACACAAAGGTATTTAGGACAATATGTTGTGAAGAATAGATAAGAAGTTCATCAATGGATGTAGGTAGGTTGTCAGCGAGCAAGAATATGCCAGTTGGAATATAACCTGGAAAAATGGGAAGTTGTTCTCTTTGGCAAAAAGAATAAAACAGCAGAATATTACTTAATCTGAGAACCCTGCAAAATTCTGAGGTAAAGAGAGATCTATGTGTTCCAATGCATTATGTACTAATGCGCACATACAGCATCTAATCAAAAAGGCTAAGGAGATGTTATTCTTGACAAAAAGTAAGGCTGAAATCCTTCAGTGATACAGGACATTGATGAAGCCATTTCTCAATACTTGGTGTAGTTTTGGTCTTGTTATTTAAGGAAGGAGCATAGGAGACAGTTTGGAGGATGTTAACTAGATTGACACCTGAAATTAGCAAACTGTCTTATCAGGATGGGCTGGAAAGCTGGGTCTATTTTCACTGGAGTTTAGAAGCATTAAGACCCTGAGTAATGCTGAGAAGTTGGTCATGGAAAGGATGATTCCTCTTGTGGGCCAGTCCAGATTAAACACCATTATTTTAAAGCCAGGGAAGATGAGGATTTTTTTCTCTCTCTCAGTTTGTTCTATGACTTAGAACTCTCTGCCTCAGAAAGCAGTGCAGGCAGAATCATTGAATATTTTTGTGTCGGAGGTGGATAAATTTTTGTGAGGAAAATCAAAGTTTATCCAGGTTGATTAGAATGTGGAATTTGAAACGGAAAAAGATCAGCTATGATCCTAGTGACCAAGGAACAGGTTCAATTTCAGAATAGCCTTCTTTATATTCCAATATCATATATTTGTAGTTTCATACTCTGTCTCAGTCTCTCTCACTGAGAGTGACTGATTTCACTCTCCTGATGTCTTCTGAATAGAAAACTCACCTTTTTCATTTTCAGCTTTTCTTTCTTTGAAGTAGCTAGATTAAAGCAGAACAACTGAGGCCTTTGATACTGAGACCTGAAGAGATTACAGAAACACAGGCCAGAGAGGGCAGCTGTCAACTTATCTGTTGTTGCAAAGGCTGATGTCAAATACATATTCAGAGTTTTCAACTCCTAGCAGAGGTCAATAATTGTTAACCTTGTCAACTGAAACCTGTGTGACACAAGTTGTTGGTTCAAAGCAGAAACACATATTAAAAAGTGAACACAAACACAGGAAAGAATATCACATCCTCATAATTTAGCAGTTGAAGGGAAGAGAATTGCATGAGCTTACATTTCAATTACTTTTACCTTCCATGAGGCTATAGGCGTTCAAGTAAATTTTAATATCTAGTGCACATATTAATACAATCTATGCAGATGTAAGATCTGAAACTAACTTCAGTCAACAGGCTGTCTCCAGTTTGAGTTCATCTCCATTTGTTCATATTCCTCAAATATATAAGTTATAAATCTATCCATTGTTGTGGTTCTGTTCGCTGAGCTGGAAATTTGTGTTGCAGATGTTTCGTCCCCTGTCTAGGTGACATCCTCAGTGCTTGGGAGCCTCCTGTGAAGCGCTTCTGTGATCTTTCCTCCGGCATTTGCAGTAGTTTGAATCTGCCGCTTCCGGTTGTCAGTTCCAGCTGTCCGTCGCAGTGGTCGGTATATTGGGTCAGGTCGATGTGCTTATTGATTGAATCTGTGGATGAGTGCCATGCCTCTAGGAATTCCCTGGGTGTTATCTGTTTGGCTTGTCCTATAATGGTACTATAGTACAACAGCTACTTGCAGATACCAAAACCTACCAAAAGAGGGAGTTTGACCCCACCCCACAACTCACCAATAAGATAAACAACACACTGAGGAACCTACAAAAAAACGGACAGATAACCAGGTTACTACTATTATAGGACAAGCCAAACAGAGAACAGCTAGGGAATTCCTAGAGGCATGGCACTCATCCACAGATTCAATCAATAAGCACATCGACCCGGACCCAATATACCAACCACTTGCAACAGACAGCTGGAACTGACAACCAGAAGCAGCAGATTCAAACCACTACAAATGCGGGAGAAAAGATCACTAAAGCGCTTCACAGGGGGCTCCCAAGCACTGAGGATGTCACCTGGACAGGGGACGAAACGTTTGCAACACAAATTCCCAGCTCGGCGAACAGAACCACAACAATGAGCACCCGAGCTACAAATCTTCTCACAAACTTTGAAAATCTATCCATGTTAAACTTATGCTGGACCATCTCATCTTAAATCTAGATTAAATGGAGTTGGGAGGAGAATACATAGTCAGCACCAGCATCCTATTTTCTAGGCTGCAGAAAAGTGAAGTATTTGAATAAGAGTGTCTGTATTTGATCTGTAAGCATCCTGATTTCAATTCACTGAAAGTGATTTTAAAAGAACAACACTGAGGTATTTATTAGTTTGTTTGGTGTATGTTAGTCCGTTAGCAAATATATTTTTACTGATGACTAAAAAGTTTAGAAATGTATCCATTCATGCTGGTTTTGCCAATGAAGTCAGTTTAAGTGGAATAATCATCCTCAAAAGGCAACAAACAACAACTTATAGTTATATAGCATATTTAGTGTAACAACACATCCTAATGCACTTTGCATGGACATTAGTAAATATGTCTCTGAATCACGTAAATAGATATTAAATCAAATGATGAAAAGCTTGCTAAGAATGAGCTGAATTTTAAAGAAGGAAGACTTAAAGAGCTTTATAGATGGAATGCAGGTAGGGAAGTAGAGAGGTGTAGAAAACAAACAGGAATGAATTGAAATCATTGAATCTTGATGTAATAAATGCATAAATGAGGGGTCTTATTGCAGAGGAGATGAGGAAGGAGTGAAGCTGAGTGATGATACAGAAAGGGAATTGGATGGTCATAGTGATGACATGCTCAGCAAGTTGGAAGCTCATCGTAAAATCAAATGTGACACCAAGGTTATAAACTGTTGGATTAACCTCAGACTTTTGCCAGAGAGATGGTTGAGTTGGTAGCTAGGTAACAGAGTTTGGAGTAGGGAATATTTAACTGGAGAAAGTTTCAGTTAATCCAACACTGGATGTCAGAGCAGTAGTTTTCAGAAATTAACAATACTGCAGGAGCTGATAGAGTGGATATTGAAATGGTAGCATTTGTATGAAAAATTAATATTAAAGTTTGCGATGATGAAAACTCATCACCCTTAATGTTGCCTGGTCTTGAACAGTTTGGTGGGATTGGCCAACTTAGGTCAAATGGATGTTAAAATATCACGAAAGAAAATAAATGTAAGCTTAAAGTAATCCAAGACAATAATGAATAACATATCTTCTTCAATTCCTCACCTCTCACTAGACACTAGTTGTCTCAAACATTTAGTGTACTGTCTCCAATGCAAATATATTCTTTCTTAAATATGGAGATGAAAATGATGTTAAATATTCCAGCAGGATATTGATTAATAACATAAACCAGTACTCACAAACTTTTCAAACCTTCCCAAGACCAAGAATGCTGAAAAGCTCCATTATGAATTTAAATCATATTGGCAAACTGAGAGCAGAACTAAGTTGAACATTGGAACATTTTATCGGTTTGGATCAGTGTAATCTGAAATTGTCCACTCATTCAGTAGTTAGAGGGAGTGATTCAAAGTGATTTCTTTGGTAGTTAAAACTCAGCTTTTAGAAATTTTGGGGTAGGATCTTGTGGAGTATCTTGGTCATTGGCTGGACATAGAAACATTCATGACACATAAAAGATAGGAAGAGAAATAGGCCTTTTGACCCCTCAAGCCTAATCTGCCATGATCACAGCTGATCATCAGGCTCAATATCATATCTTTTAAGCTTTTAGCCAAAAGGGGTATATCTACTTCCTTCTTGAAAGCACATACGTTTTGGTCTCACCACTTTCTGTGGAAATGAATTTCACAGGCTCTCCACTCTCTGAGTGAAGAAATTTTTACTTATTTCATTCGTACAAGGTTTACCACTTATCCTTAAACTATGAACCATGGTTCTGGACTCATCACTGTCAGGAATATTCTTTGTGCATCTAATCTGTTTTGCCCAGTTAGTATTTTATAGATTTCATTCTTGTCAACTCCATAATCATTAGATCATAATATATATAGGAGTAGAATTGGACCATATGGCTCTCACTGAGACTGCTCCACTATTCAATCATGGCTCATATGTTTCTCACTTCCTGTCTTCTCCCTTAACTCTTGATCCCTTTCCTAACCAAGAACCTATCTATCTCTGTCTTAAATATATTCAATGACTTGGCTTCACAGCCTTCTGTGGCAATCAGTTCTGTAAATTCACTTCTGTAAATTCTGTAAATTCAATCAGTTCTGTGGCTTGAGAAATTCCTCCATGTCTCAGTTTGAAAGGTTGTCCCTTCATACTCAGGCTGTGCTCTTGGGTCGTAGACCTTCCTTCTGCTTAAAAGATCATCTCCATGTCCATTCTATACCAGGCATCTTTGTATTCCCCAAGTTTCAATGAGAGCACCCCTCATTGTTCTAAACTCCATCAAGTACAGACCAAGAGTCCATAACTATTCCTAATATGACAAGTCCTCCAGCCCCAGGATCATTCCTGTAAATGTCCTCTGGACCCTCTCTAATGCCAGCACATCCTTCCTAAGATATGAGACTCAAAACATCTCACAACATTGCAAATGCTGTCTGACCAGAGTCTTATATGGCCTCAGGGAAGCAATTCTGCTCTTGTACTTTAGCGCCCTTGAAATGAAAGCTAATATTGTATGTATGGCCCTAGCTAGAAAATTTTATCCTTAACAGAATCCTGAAATAAGATTTCCATGTCTCTTTGTGCTTCAGTGTTCCAAAGTCTTTCTCCGTTTACAAAATATAGGCCTCTATTCTTCCAACCATAGTGCATAACTTCACACTTCCCCATTTCTTAGCCCACTCTCCTTGCCTATCCAATTCTTTCTGAAGCCACGCCATTTCCTGAACAGTACCTGCTCCTCCACCTATCTTTGTCTCATCGACAGCCTCAACAAAATGCCCTCAGTTCCTTCATCCAGATTTTTAATAGAAAATGTGAATAGTTGTAGTCCAAACACTGGTCTATGTGGAACTCTATTAGTCACTAGCTGCCATCTAGAAAAAAGACCCCTTTATTCCCACTCTATGTTTTCTGTCAATCAGCCAATCTTCTATCCATGTCAATATATTTTCCAGAACACCAAGGGCTATTATGTTATTTAGCAGTCTCTGTGGGACAAATTGTCAAAGGCATTCTGGAGACTAAAATAAATCATATCCATTGTCTTTTCTGTTTAACTGGCTTGTTACAGCGTCAAAGAATTTTAACAGGTTTGGCAACATGACCTCCACTTGACTCAGCCCTATTTTACCATTCGCTTCCAAGTACTCCACAATCTCATCCTTCATAATGGACTCTAAAATCTTACCAATGACTGAGGTCAGGCTAACCAGCTTATATAACTTCCTGCCTTCTACCTTTCTCCCTTCTTAAACAGAGGGGTTCTATTCACCATTTTCTCAGCCTTTGGGACTCTCTCCAACTCCAGTGACTCCTGAAAGGTCACCAGTACATCCTTGTCAGCTATATCCTTCAGAATTTTGGGTACAGAGCATCTACTTTGGGCAAGTTATCGAACTTCAGACCTTTCAGCTTCTCTAGTACCTTCTCCTTAGTGATGGTCACAAACTTACCCCTGAATCTCTTGAAATTCTGAAATTCTACTGGTGTCTTCCACTGTGAAGACTGATGCAAAGTACCTGTTCAGTTCCTTTGCAATTTCTTTGTTCCCCATTACTACTTCACCAACCTCATTTTCCTGTGGTCCAATGTACACTCTTGGCACTCTCTTATCTTTTCGATATATCAACAAAACTCTTGCATTCTTCTTTAATACTACTAACTAACTTACCTTCATATTTCATCTTCTCCAATCTTATTGCATTTTTGCTTTCAGCTGTTGATTTTTAAAATTTCCCCAATCCTTAGGCTTGGAGGGCCAAAGGGCCTGTTCCTGGGCTGTAAATTTTCTTTGTTCTCTGGTTTCCCACAAATCTTCACCATAGTGTAAGCTTTTTCTTTTGCTTTTATGCTGACTTCCCTTATCAGCCATGGTTGCCCCATCCTCCCCTTCCTTGGGATGAATTTTTGCTGTGCCTCCTGAAATACTGCCAGAAACCTCTGCCATTGCTGTTAAGGGAGAAGATCAGAAGTGAGAAACATATGAGCCATGATTGAATAGTGGAACAATCGTGTGTGTGTGTGTGTGTGGGGGGGGGGGGGGATGGGGGGGTCAAATGGTTTGCCTTGTTAGGCTCACCTTCCAATCAACTCTGGCCAGCTCCTCCATCATGCCTTTGTAGTTACTTTTACTAAATTGTACATCTGATTCCAGCCTCTCTCTCTCAAATTACAGGGTCAATTCTATCTTATTATGGTCACTTCCACCCAGTGGCCCATCTTAAGTTCCATAATCACATCTGCTTCATTACCCATCATTAAATCCAGACTTTTCTATTCTATGGTGAGCTCTGCCACAAGCTGCACCAAAAGAAATATCTCGTAGACATTCCACAAATTCCTTTTCTTTAGATCTGCGGCACGGTGGCATTAGTGGGCGGCACGGTGGCACAGTGGTTAGCACTGCTGCCTCACAGCGCCTGTAGACCCGGGTTCAATTCCCGACTCAGGCGACTGACTGTGTGGAGTTTGCACGTTCTCCCCGTGTCTGCGTGGGTTTCCTCCGGGTGCTCCGGTTTCCTCCCACAGTCACAAAGATGTGCGGGTCAGGTGAATTGGCCATGCTAAAATTGCCCGTAGTGTTAGGTAAGGGGTAAATGTAGGGGTATGGGTGGGTTGCGCTTCGGCGGGTCGGTGTGGACTTGTTGGGCCGAAGGGCCTGTTTCCACACTGTAAGTCTAAGTCTAAGTCTAAGTCTAAGTCTAAGTCAATCTGATTTTCCCAGTTCATCTTACATATTGAAGTCCCCTATGATTATTGTAATCATGATTTTCTTACATGATTTTTTTTCTATATCCCAATTTATTTTTTTCCACATATCCTGGTTACTGCTAGGGGCCTGTACAAAACTCCCATCATGGTCCTTTTGCTTTGCTGATCCTCAACTCCACTCTACCAACTCCACACCAATTTTAGCTATCAATCTCAATTCATTTCTTACTAACAAGGCAACCCCACTCCCTCTGCCCATCTTCTGATCCTTTCGATATGCTGCATCTCATTGGATATTTAGTTCACTGCTTTGATCTCTTTTCAGTGACATGTCTGTGATATCCACAGCATTGTACCTGTCAGCGAGTTTTGAGAAAATTTGTAGCTCAGGTTGAGGTTCTGGATGTAGGTTTGCTCACACGAGAATGAATCTTAGAGCTCAGTGAGCAAACCTACATCCATTGTACCTGTCAATTTCAATCTGCTATTAACAAGCTCATTCACCTTGTTTTGTACAACACCCTTGGTCTTGTGTTGACTGCCCCTTTTCTTAGTTGTCCCCTTCCCTGCTGTGCCTAAAATTAGATTCCTGCACCTTTCCATATTTTCTGTCCCATTACTTGTTCTGGAAATGTCTGTTGACAGAACTTCTCCCAAAATTTTCCATGAAACTGATCTTACTACCCATTATTTGGTTTAAAGCCCTATCCACGGCCCTAATGAATACAATCCTAAATGACTCAATCTCCTCTCCTACATCAGTCCTGCCGTCCCAGGAATTAATTTGGTGAACATTTGCTGCATTCGGTCCATAGTATAAAATGCTTTCACTGCACACAATATTCCACCAATGCCCTGATTAATTGCAGCAAGATCTGACACAATCCTTGGTAAGCCTCATTTTCAGGAAGACCTGCCACATCTACTCAAGAATCTGAAAGTCATTCCGAAAACAAAAGACTCCAGGGCGGGGGAGTGGTTCCACTATAGAAGGCTCCCATTAATTCTAGTGAATTATGGTGCCATAATGGAGCCAATAGCTGCTGTAAGTATGGCATCAATCTGATACTATATCCCAGACCTGTTGGCAATTGGAGCCCTTTAAATCTTCCTGAATAACATGAGACTTCACTTAACAATGTTACTATAGTAACTAGTCTTCTACAAGCACAAACAAAGTATTTATCACATGCTATATTACTCTATTATGAGGGCAGCATTTTCAAAAATAGGATTTTGTTCTTAGAAGGAATGAAAACAAATCTTCAAATGAAGGTGGGTAACAGCACAATGGTCATCCTGGCATTATGAGTAGCTGTCTCCATGAATCTCTATGCCCGTAAAAATAAGACATTTCAACAAATGCTCAGGGGCAGAGAGCAGTCACTGTCAAGACACCTTCAGAGAACTGAGTTTTTGAAATGGAACATGGACCAGAAGAAAAGGTGGAAGACCTAGGAAACTGTTACCTAACATCTCAGCTAGAAAGCAGATTGTTGCCTTCACACCTTTCATGAGACTGACACCCTCCACAAAATGATCCTATATGTTTTCTAGTATCAATCAGCATCCCTAATTACCACAGTTGTATACTTTCCTTTGCTTAATTATCTGACTGATGTATCACATTGAAGCAGCTACTTACTATCAAATTAAATAAACTGTCAGAAAATAGCACAAATTATCAATCACTTGTATTAGTTAACTGGAATCACAAATCCCCAAACAGATCAGAGCTAATAGGTGGGGTAGAGACAGTGAGAAAGAGAGAGAGAGACAGGAGTCGTAGGGAGGAGTTGACATCAAAGGCCGAGTTCTAAGCAAGTTGCCCATTCACCAAATGCCAGGTCTCTCAATCAAATAACCATAAGACCATTAGAAATAAGAGAAGCAGGATGTTGTTTAGTCCCTTGAGTCTGCTTCACCATTCCATAGCATCATGGCTGATCGGACATTCCTCACACCCACTTTTCTGTGGTTTCCCTGTAATCCTTGATTTCCCTACTGATCAAGAATCTATCTATCTTAGCCCTTAAATATGCATAAAGACTCTATCACCACAGCTCTCTGTGGTTAGAATCTCCTAAGACTAATAACATTAGAAGCCGAATAACTTTGAGAGATGGATGTTTTCAGATCTTCATAGATTTGATGATCATTACTCCCTGAATGCCAAATGTTACCCGCTGTAGTGCAAACAGCTGTGTGTTGAGTACTGTACATAAGGTGAATTAAGAACCTCAAAGTGGTGATAGAGTAGCAAGGCGTCCAAAGGCCTTTGGCATCCCTCCATCTTTCCAACCATTGACTGAAACCTCCTACCGCCTCCGTAAAAAAAAACAGCTTTTGTCATTGATAAAGCAATAACTGTTTAATTATGCAGATATAAAAACATTTAATCCTATCCCTCAATATTTGTAGTAGCTTATGATGCAACCCAACTCCATTCTATCCACCCACCCCTAACCACACCACAATTTTGTTAGAAACAGGAGCATCATTCGCCTTTCTACCAATGGGCTAATTATGGTCTTTAAGATACCATTGGTATGTCACTTAAGGACCTCATCTTTTTGTGGCTGGGATTTAACCATAAAGACTGTTGGTGGGCAAAATGGGTACCAACTTTACAGATTGTCTGGGCTTGATCAGAGGCCAGCCTGGCATTTCAGCTCCTCCCTGCCCTGTCCTTCCTGGCTACATACAGGGGTCTTCTTGCCCAACTCCTTTGAGAGGCTTAATTTTATTAAAATCTGCACCCCACCCCTTCTTTGTCCTAGGGAACTGGATGCTGTCCAGCAGTAGCCAATGCTCCAAGTAGCTGTTTAATTTGAAAAGATCCAGCATATGTCAATTTTCTACCTCGCAGTCACTTCATGGCTCTAGGAGCAAGGGTGAATTCAACCCCAAATTTTTACCAGCAGCTGGGAGCATCAACACACTCAGTCCATGAAATTCAGCAGAAATGGTCATGCAACTTACTTCTGCTCCTATTATTCATACCAATTCAGTTAGTATAAGACTAAACTCTATATTCACCCAACTTGCCAGGTGGACTATTGCCTAAAGTGGGCAGTTAGCAGTTGTTGCACATGATTCTGAAAAGATTAATGTTTGGCAGGGAGTGGGCAGGTGTGTGGGGAGTGCCTTCTGACAGAACAGCTCAGGGTTTCAAAAACGTGAGATGTGCCATGTAGTCTGCCTCAAGATTTCTGTAACAATCCTAATAAATCCAGGTAATCTGGAACTTGTTGCTGACATGTAATAAACTACTTTCTTTTAAACATAAGAGCGTCATCTGGTTAGACAAGAAAATGGTTTCCCTCCACCACACCAGAGCCATGTGGCTCTTTCACATAAAGAAGATGATGGCAGCAATCCAATAGATGGTGAAGTTCAGATGCAGTTTAACTCAACATGGAATAGAAACCAGCAGGCAAACTCCCAATGATGTTTGCACTTTAGTCCCAAATTCCATTAGAATTTGAAGGATAGGCTGTCCTTTTGATGACCGGCAGACAAGGCGAAGAGTGCTGAAGACTCAGAGGAATGATTAACTGACTGTCCTTGAAGTACATACCCCAATGACAAAGTTGCCTCCCCTGAATTGAAACAAACTTGTGATGAATCAAAGAGCACACATGACTGAGCCAAAACAAAATACTGTGAATGCTAGCAATCTGAAATGAAAACAATAGTATTATCTTCTGAGGTGAAAGAAACAAAGAAACAGAGCTGTCTGAGCAGAGTTGCCCTTAAGTAGTAGAGGAATTGAAAGTGGCTGCAAATCCTCTTTGGTTGTGACACGGCCCAGGGAACCATATTCCTAATAATAATCCAGATAAAAGACCTTCCTCCCCTAAAGACCTATCAGCACAAAACAGAAGTTGTCAGCTACGGAATTGGAAATTGGAAATTGGAGGAGGTGATAAATGATGCTATTGCCACTGGAATAGCATTTGATGCCAGATAGCTCCATCGATGGGTCATGGAGTGCCCAGGATGGAACCTTACTACCTTTAACCACACCCACCACTAAATTTCAAAGCTTGCCTACAGACATTAGGTTGCATTGGATAGTCTCCCATGTGATAATGTGTCTCCTGTTTTCTTTCTGTGCAACTTTGCCATCAATTTTGCCTCCCAGTCTGTCACCAAAGGCCTTGTGAAGTTAGGTAATTTTGGGTCAATGACCTTTCATGCAAACCCACAGGCAAAGCTTTTTGCTGCCTCCCTTCAAAACACTCATTTAGCAACAAAGGACAAAGTGAGAGAAGGATTTTTCCAAATAGTGACTAAAGCATCGCCAAAGATATTACTAACTAGACAAGAACTGGCTGACAAGGACTGTGCCACCATGCAACAATTCCAGAACATGTTTATTATAGTACAAGGGCATACTAGCAGCAATCTATCCTCACTTTTCTCAGTGTCATTACCATTGACTTCTAGCACCATATTTTCTTCCTCTCACATTGGATACAATGTTCTTCACATTTCATCACTTCCTCATCCTCACTCTCTCTTGTTCCACAGTCATCCACAAAATTGATAAGCTTGTCACCTCTATACTCACCTCTTTAAAAAATTATTTCTTGGAGTTGTAGGCATCACTGACAAGGCTGGCATTTATTACCCTTTTCTCAGTTTAATTCCCCTTGAGCTGAGTGGATTGCTGGGCCCTTTCACAGGGCACTTTAGAGTCAACCACGTTGCTCTGGGACTATAGTCACATGTAGGTCAAACTGGATACAGTTGACTGATGTCCTTCCCAAAAAGGCTACAGCAAACAAAATAGGTTTTTACAAACAGTCAATGATAGTTTGATAGTGTTAGAAAAGCTAGCTTTCAATTCCAGATTTTATTTAATTCAATTCTATCTGTTGTCAGGATATTATTTGAACCTGTGTACACAGAGCACCAGCTTGGTCTTCTGATTATGTCACCAACTTTCATACAGCCACACTTGCTGACTCTCAACCTCTTTCTGCAGGACAGAAAATGACATAATGCCAAAGAGAAGAACAGGATAGACAGATGGAAACATCACTAGCATTAGAAGCTACATATAAACATAGCAAAAAGCTCCAGTTATCACTAAATGTAGCAGGATCATGAGCATGAGATTAGGAAACTCTGGTCCCATATGTGAGTTTTGTAATTCCACATCATTTACATTCTTTTATTAACTTGGCATAGATGCATCAAGTTTACTGACTTCAACTTGTGTTCTTCAGACTGTCAATTGATAATTAACATTTGGTTTATTCTCTCACTTCTTACTTTCTTCCACAGCCTATAATATTAATGTCTTGCTAGAGGTTTCCTGCCAAGCACAGGCAGTCTGCCATTGTTACTGAGTAAAATGTTGTTACTGTTGTGCTACTGTAGGACTTCAGGACCCTGGATCAATCTTGCCAAGATGTCAGAGAGATGCTCCTCATTGGGCATAAATATTATAATGTAAGTGGAAACAGAAACAAAGCATAAGTCAGAATTACAGAATTCATTCTGTGAATGTTAGAAATATACGCAGAGTAGCACATAGAGTCATAGAGTCATAGAAATGTGCAGCATGGAAACAGACCCTTCGGTCCAACCTGTCCATGCCGACCAGATATTCCAACCCAATCTAGTCCCACTTGCCAGCACCCCGCCCATATCCCTCCAAACCCTTCCTATTCATATACCCATCCAAATGCCTCTTAAATGTTGCAATTGTACCAGCCTCCACCACTTCCACTGGCAGCTCATTCCATACAAGTACCACCCTCTGCATGAAAAAGTTGCCCCTTAGGTCTCTTTTATATCTTTCCCCTCTCACCCTAAATCTATGCCCTCTAGATCTGGACTCCCCCACCCCAGGGAAAAGACTTTGCCTATTTATCCTATCTATGCACCTCATAATTTTGTAAACCTCTTTAAGGTCACCCTTCAGCCTCCGACACTCCAAGGAAAACAGCCCCAGCCTGTTCAGCCTCTCCCTATAGCTCAAATCCTCCAACCCTGGCAACATCCTTGTAAATCTTTTCTGAACCCTTTCATGTTTTACTACATCTTTCCAATAGGAAGGAGACCAGAATTGCATGCAATATTCCTAACCAATATCCTGTACAGCTGCAACATGACCTCCCAACACCTGTACTCAATACTCTGACCAATAAAAGAAAGCATACCAAACACCTCCTTTACTATCCTATCTATCTGCGATTCCACTTTCAAAGAGCTATGAACCTGTACTCCAAGATCTCTTGGAGAAGATTTACTAGCATTAGGTGGGTAGAATGTGTGGATTAGTATTTCAGCAATGTTAGAATAACATTAGAGCCTGGTATATCTCTAAGTACCATGTATTGTATTATTTGGTCAGATTTCAGATGAAAACTCCTAAACCTCAAAGATAGATCTTCACTTTGCCTTCTCTAAAACACAAACATATGAATTTAGGCACAAAATAGACAACAGAAGAATTACAGTTGCAACAACTTTAGTTAAAATCATTAAGATTGTAAGCAAACAAAAGTAGCCTTATTACAATAGAAGAGAAGTGCTATGTTTGCCTAAGGCTGCAGAGATGTCAAAAGAATGCAGAGGTATTAATGTATCAATGTCATGTCACTTGTGAGTTCTGAGATGGCAAATACAGCACTCTAACGGGTGTGAAAACATAAATGGAGGGACTCAAGTGATGAGATTGTAAGAAAGATGAAATATTTGGCAGGTGACAACATGAGTCAACAATTAAGAGAGATAAGGAAGGTTAGAGATGGAGTAGTAGCTTGTAAAGACAGTGGCGTCCGTTATGCAAAGCAGTTAGTACCTGAAAAGGCAAAGTGACATCCTAATATAAGTCCCACTCATCAGGGAAAAAAAGAGTCTGATCCTAAGAAGAGCAAAATGAATGCATCTAACCAGTGTGCTCCAGTGTTGTAGCGCAGTTACAAATGCCAAGATCAATGCATACATACTTGTAAATGAACTTCATAATCCCTTGTGAGACTATCATGTATTTCAGAAGAAATGTAAATGGTTCCTAACTAATGTATATTACAGTTTTATTATCTAGGTTAAGTGTAATCTTATTGAATATTAGAGCAGTCTTGAAAGGCCAAACAGTCTAGTCTTGGTTTATGTTTACATGGCCATACGTTGTCAAAAACAAGTCTCTCTTCTGGCATAGATTTCATGTTTGCTTCTGCTCCCACATGCTAACAGTACCTTAGACAAACACAAATAAGAAGGATTGGAGGCAGTAAATCTACACAAAACATTCCAGATGTTTTCAGCCAACATAACCATAAAATATACAACGCTGACAGAGGGATTGATTGGCCATATATATAGGCAAGGTTTTGTTTTGAGATCTGGGACAATGGTAACAGCTTTAAAAAGGAGGAAGATGGTATCAGAGAAAATGGAATCATCTACTAATTATCCAGGAAGGGAAGGTGGGCAGACATCAAATTTGGAGAAAGTGAGGACTGCAGCCGCTGGAAATCAGAGTTGAGAGTGTGGTGCTGGAAAAGCACAGCAGGTCAGGCAGCATCTGAGGAGCAGGTGAATCGGCGTTTTGGGCATAAGACCTTCATCAGGAATTCCTGATGAAGGGCTTATGCCTGAAACATTGATTCTCCTGCTCCTCAGATGCTGCCTGACTTGCTATGCTTGTCTGGTCATCAGTTTATCAGGGATAGGGTTAAGGGGGACTGGAACTGATTTTCATTGCTGAAATAAAAGGAAGAGAAGATGAAGGAAAATAGAAGAGAAACTATCGAGAGTTGTTGATTTGGGCTAGAACATCAGGGAGAACCTGGAGAAAGTTTGTCTGTTGGAAAAGATGAATTTTGGGAAATGCAAACTATGAACAGCAAATGTAACTGAATAGTTACTTCCACCCTTAATGGCAAGAAAAGCCCAAAGTTTTCCATAATGGTTCTACATGACACAGAAGGTGAAGGGATGAAGTAATGAGGAAATTATTGATTGTGACAAAAATATATCAAGGTCTCTACTCTCTCTGTTGATTCCAGAGAGATAGGGTGGTTTTCACAGAACAGAAGGAGTTTCAAAATTGTGAACAAGTGAGATTATGAATATTAAAAATTTATCATCAGTTATCATTATCAAAGTATAATTTGTGAATCATTTTATGACAAAAATAATTAATAGGACAATTATTTTTCAAACTGACACCTTTAATTCAATATAAAGTAAAATAATTTGACAGGGTGATGTGATATCCTTTGAAATTTGTCCTCAGACATTTGTCTGAGGACAAATTAGGGACAGAATAGGTTCCCTTAAAAGTCAGCAAGCTATGTGTGGAATTGCAGGAAATGGGGGAGATAATAAATGAGTATCTTGTAGCAGTGTTTACTGAGGAGAAGGATATGGAAGATATAGAACGTGGGGAAATACATAGCAACATCTTAAAAAATGCCCATATTACAGAGGAAGATACACTGGAAAACTTAAAATGCATAAAGGTGGATAAATCCCCAGGACCTGACCAGCCGTACCCTACAACTCTGTGGGAAGTTAGGCAAGAGATTACTGGGCCACTTGCTGAAATATTTGTACCATCAATAGCCACAGGTGAGGTGCCAGAAGACTTGAGATTGGCTAACTTGGCCCTACTATTTAAGACAGTTGGTAAGGAAAAGCGAGGGAACTATAGGTTGGTGAGCCTGACATCAGTGGTGGGCAAGTTGTTGGAGGGAATCCTGAGGGATAGGATTTACATGAATTTGGTCAGACAAGGACTGATTAAGGACAGTCAGCATAGCTTTTTTTTGTGGGAAATGGTGTCTCACTAACTTGACTGAGACATTCAACAAGGTTCCACATGGTAGACTGGATGGCCATTTTAGATCATATGGAATACAGGGAAAACCAGCTATTTGGATACAGAACTGGGTCATATGTAGAGACAGAGGGTGGTGGTGGAGGGTTGTTTTTTCAACAAGGATTGGTGCTGAGCCCACTGCTTTTCATCATTTATATAAATGATTTAAACATAAGAATTATGCTTAGTAAGTTTGCAGATGACATCAAAATTGGAGGTATAGTGGACAGTAAAGAAGGTTACCTCAGAGTACAATGACTTTGATCAATTGGGCACAATGGGCTGAGGAGCAACAGATGGAGTTTAATTTAGATAAATGTGAGGTGCTGTATTTTGAAAATGCAAATCAGGACAGCATTTATACATTTAATGGTAAAGTTTCAGAGAGTTGTTGAACAAAGATGCATCGGAGTGCAGATTCATAGTTCCTTGAAAGTGGAGTTGCAGGTAGATAGGATAGTGACGAAAATGCTTGGTATGCATGCTTTTATTGATCAGTCCATTGAGTACAGGAGTTGGGAGTTCATGTTGCAACTGTACAGGATATAGGTTAGACCACTTTTGAAATACTGTTTGCAGTTCTGGCCTCCCTGCTATAGGAAAGGATGTTGTGAAATTTGAAAGGGTTCAGAAAAGAATTACAAGAATATTGCCAGGATTGTAGGGTTTGTGCAATAAGGAGAGACTGAATAGCCAAGGAATATTTTCCCTGGAGCTTTGGAGGCTGAGGGGTGATCTTATAGAGGTTTATAAAATCATGAGGGGCATGGATGGGATGAACAGGCAAGGTCTTTTCCTTATGGTGGGGGAGTCCAAAACTGAAGGGCATAGTTTTAAGGTGAGAGGGGAAAGATTTAAAAGCGACCTAAGGGGCAACTTTTTCATGCAGAGGGTGGTGAATGTATAGAATGATCTGCCAGAGGAAGTGGTGGAGGCTGGTACAGTTACAACATTTAAAAGGCATCTGGATTGGTGTAGGAATAGGAAGGATTTAAAAAGATATGGGTCAAATGCTGGAAAATGGGACTAAATTAATTGAGGATATCTGGTCGGCATGGATGAGTTGGACCGAAGGGTCTTTTTCCATGCTGTACAGCTTTATGACTCACTGACATGCCCAGATGACTTGATGGTCATGAAGACAAAGCCCAGACCAGAACTTATTGAAAGTAAGCTACACGTCCCAACAGCTGGACTCAAAAGGAGGGAAGGATAATAAACCAAACATTTTTTTCTGGATATCCCTGGGCAGGCTTCATTATCATCATCATCGTCATCATTTAGAATCTGAAAGACGAAAGACTTAACAAACAATCCAGGTCTTTTTCAATATATCATTTCATTTGCATCACAATGTAAACTTTTGTTATAAATTCTGTGTCTTACGATCTTATACTCCACAACCATTTGATAAAGGAGCAGCACTCTGAAAGCTCATGCTTCCAAATAAACCTGTTGGACTATAACCTAGTGTTGTGTGATTTTTAACTTTGTATAGCCCAGTCAAACACCAGCACCTCCAAATCATGGCTGAACTAAAGTTCTATAAAGCTGCAGCATAATTTGTCTATCCTTTTATTCAATGCCCCTTCCAAAGACTTCACCTGACAAACAAGCAGTGCACTGAAAGCTTGTGATTTAAAAAAAACGGTTGGATTATAACCTGGTGTCATGTGACTTCTGACTCTTCCAATGAAGGCAGGCGTGACCTTTTTGCCACCTTATCAACCTGTGCAGCCCCCTTCAGTCATCTGTGAACCTATACTCTCAGATCCCTCTGCATCTCAATCCTCCTAAGGGTTCTGCCATTCACTGTATAATTTCCACCTGTACTTGAACTTTCAAAGTTTATAACCTCATATTTGTCTGGATTAAATTCCACCTGCCATTTTTCTGCCCATGTCTCCAACTGATCTATATTGTGATGTATCCTCTGACAATCTTCCTCACTATCCTCAATTCACCAATCTTTGTGTCATCTGCAAGCGTATTAATTAGACCAGCTATGTTTTCCTCCAAATCATTTATGTTGACCATGGACAGCAGAGGTCCCAGCACTTATCCCTGTGGAACACCATTAATCACAATCCTCCATTCTGAAAAGTAACCTTCCACTGCTATCATAAGTCTCCAATGTCTAAGTCAGTTTTGTATCCATCTTGACAGCTCACCCCAATACCATGTTCATGCACCTTTTGCACCAGTCTGCCATGACAGATCTTGTCAAAGCCTATACTGAAGTCTATGTAGACAATATCAACTGCGTTTTCCTCATCAATCATCTTCATCACCTCATCCAAAAACTCAATCAAGTTAGTGAGGCATAATTTCCCCTGTACAGAACCATGTTGTGTATCGCTAACAAGTTCATTTGCTTCTAAATGCACATAGATCTTGTCCCTGAGAATCTTTTCCAATAGTTTCCTGACCACTGACATGAGGCTCATGTACTATAATTTCCTGAATTATCCCTGCAACCCTGCTTAAACAATGGAACTGTATTAGCTATTCTCTAGTCCTGTGGGACCTCACCTGTGACCAAAGATGTTACAAATATATCTGTCAGTGTTCCAGCATTTTGTTTTCTTCCTTGCCTCAATATTCTGTGGTAGATCCCATTAGGGCCCAGGGATTTATCTATCTTAATAGATTTTAAGATGATCAACTTTTCTTTTTAATAGTAACTTGGCTTCAAAATTTGACACTCTCTGCCCTGAGATCATCATCCACCAATTCCTTCTCTTTGGAGAATACAGACACAAAATATTCATTTAGGAGGTCAATGTGTACCTCTTCTGACTCCACACATCGATTCCCCCCTTTGTCCTTGTGTGAGTCTAGAGTCACATGTTAGCCGGACAAGGTAAGAACAGGCATTTCCCTTCCTAAAGAACATAGTAAACGACATGAGTTTTTATGACAATCAACAACTTTCAAGGTCACCATTAAACATTCAATTCCAGATTTTTATTGAATTCAAATTCCACCACTTGCTATGATGGGATGCAACCCAGGTCACCAGAAAACAAAGAACTGTGAATGCTGAAGATCTGATACAAAACGGAAATTGCCAGAATGTCATCTGGCTCGCTAATTAATAGTCTATCTCTAATTCCACTAGTCATCAAATCTCCATGTTGAAAACAGTGAAGAGTTGTTCTAAATGTTTTCATAGGGTAAAGGCATCACTGTCAAGACTAGCATTTATTGCTCATTACTCTTTGTCCTTGTGACTTTGTCCTTGCTGCCTTTTTGACTACCTGCAATCCACTGGTGACAGTACTCCCACAATGCTATGGAGTAATTTTCTTAATTTTGATTAATAAACACAACTGGATATAATATTGGTAAGCACAAGAAAGAGTAGGAAGGGATAACAGCAAGATTTGCAATTTTGTAGAACAAGTTAAAAACAATGACTGCGGATGCTGGAAACCAGATTCTGGATTAGTGGTGCTGGAAGAGCACAGCAGGTCAGGCAGCATCCAAGGAGCAGCGAAATCGACATTTCGGGCAAAAGCCCTTCATCAGGAATAAAGGCAGAGAGCCTGAAGCATGGAGAGATAAGCTAGAGGAGGGTGGGGGTGGGGAGAAAGTAGCATAGAGTACAATGGGTGAGTGGGGGAGAGGATGAAGGTGATAGGTCAGGGAGGAGAGGGTGGAGTGGATAGGTGGAAAAGGAGATAGGCAGGTAGGACAAGTCCGGACAAGTCATGGGGACAGTGCTGAGCTGGAAGTTTGGAACTAGGGTGAGGTGGGGGAAGGGGAAATGAGGAAACTGTTGAAGTCAACATTGATGCCCTGGGGTTGAAGTGTTCCGAAGCGGAAGATGAGGCGTTCTTCCTCCAGGGGTCTGGTGGTGAGGGAGCAGCGGTGAAGGAGGCCCAGGACCTCCATGTCCTCGGCAGAGTGGGAGGGAGAGTTGAAATGTTGTGCCACGGGGCGGTGTGGGTGATTGGTGCAGGTGTCCCGGAGATGTTCCCTAAAGTGCTCTGCTAGGAGGCATCCAGTCTCCCCAATGTAGAGGAGACAGCACTGCTCGGTTCCACCTCCTTCCCAAGATCCACACGCCTGACCACCCTGGCCGACCCATTCTCTCAGCGTGCTCCTGCCCTGGTGAACTCATCTCTACCTACCTCAACACTGTCCTATTCCCCCTGGTCCAGGAACTCCCTACATATGTTCGAGACACCACCCATGCCCTCCACCTCCTCCAAGACTTCCGTTTCCCCAGCCCGCAATGCCTCATCTTCACCAAGGATATCCAATCCCTCTACACCTCCATTCACCATGACCAGGGCCTCCAAGCCCTCCATTATTTCCTCTCCGACGCCCCCAACAGTACCCTTCCACCGACACTCTCATTCGTTCGGCCGAACTGGTCCTCACCCATAGCAATTTCTCCTTCAAATCCTCCCACTTCCTCCAGACCAAAGGGGTAGCCATGGGCACATGTATGGGCCCCAGCTATGCCTGTCTCTTTGTTGGCTACGTAGAACAGTTGATCTTCCGTAATTACACTGGTACCACTCCCCACCTCTTCCTCCGCTACATTGATGACTGCATTGGCGCCACCTCGTGCTCCCACGAGGAGGTTGAGCAATTCATCAACTTCACCAACACATTCCACCCTGACCTTAAATTTACCTGGACCATCTCTGACACCTCCCTCCCCTTCCTGGACCTCTCCATCTCCATTAATGACAACCGATTTGACACTGACATTTTTTACAAACCCACCGACACCCACAGCTACCTGGATTACACCTCTTCCCACCCTACCTTGTGCAAAAATGCCATCCCGTATGCCCAATTCCTCCGCCTCCGCTGTATCTGCTCCCAGGAGGACCAGTTCCAGATGGTGTCCTTCCTTAGAGACCACAATTTCCCTTTAACGTGGTTAAAGATGCACTCCAAAGCATCTCGTCCACATCCCGCACCTCCACCCTCAGACCCCACCCCTCCAACCCTAACAAGGACAGAACGCCCCTGAAGCTCACTTCCACCCTACCAACCTTCGCATAAACCAAATCATCTGCCGTTATTTCTGCCACCTCCAAACAGATCCCACCACCGGGGATATATTTCCTTCCCCACCCCTTTCCACCTTCCGAAAGGACCGTTCCCTCCGTGACTACCTGGTCAGGTCCACAGCCCCCTACAACCCACCCTTCCATCCCGGCACCTTCCCCTGCCACCGCAGGAACTGTAAAACCTGCGCCCACACCTCCTCCCTCACCTCTCTCCAATGTCCTAAAGGAGCCTTCCACATCCATCAAAATTTTACCTGCACATCCACTAATATCATTTATTGTATCCGTTGCTCCCGATGCGGTCTCCTCTACATTGGGGAGACTGGGCGCCTCTTAGCAGAGCACTTTAGGGAACATCTCCGGGACACCCGCACTAATCAACCACACCGCCCTGTGACTCAACATTTCAACTCTCCCTCCCACTCTGCCGAGGACATGGAGGTCCTGGGCCTCCTTCACTGTCGGTCAATCACCACCAGACTCCTGGAGGAAGAACGCCTCATCTTCCGCTTCGGAACACTTCAACCCCAGGGCATCAATGTGGACTTCAACAGTTTCCTCATTTCCCCTTCCCCCACCTCACCCTAGTTCCAAACTTCCAGCTCAGCACTGTCCCCATGACTTGTCCGGACTTGTCCTACCTGCCTATCTCCTTTTCCACCTCTCCTCCCTGACCTATCACCTTCATCCCCTCCCCCACTCACCCATTGTACTCTATGCTACTTTCTCCCCACCCCCACCCTCCTCTAGCTTATCTCTCCATGCTTCAGGCTCTCTGCCTTTATTCCTGATGAAGGGCTTTTGCCCGAAATGTCGATTTCGCTGCTCCTTGGATGCTGCCTGAACTGCTGTGCTCTTCCAGCACCACTAATCCAGAACTTTGTGGAACAGCCTTTTCTGTAAGAAAGGATGTTTTAATTACCAATACATATTAAACACAGTCAAATCATTATTCAAAGCTTAATAATTTAAACTGCCTCCATTGTGGAGTGAGCAATTGTTGCAGTATAATCAGTTGTAACTCGCCATGCTTCAGAGAAAATGGTCAAAACACTTTTTTGGCAGAAGGCTGCCAGCAAGTGTAATGCAGTGCATTGTGAAAAGTTGAGGCAGCCAGTGCCAGGGGCCATACAGTCAAAACTGCCAGTGTAAGAGGATGACTGCTTGGAATCCTGAGTATTGCAGTGTGAACAGTTGAAAGGGCCTGTGAAAATGGCTGAAGTTATCAGTTCTACCTAAGTGAATGGAAGTAGCTGTCAGTTCCAAAGTGTGAACCCATTATAGCTGCAAGGGCAGAGAGTGTTGGTCTAAAGCCAATATGAATAATCAAAACAACTTCTCGTCAAAGGATGATTGATCAAGACTGGTGAATGGATGAAGAGTTCAGTGCAGGAGTGAACAATGCCAGAATGTGAATTGTAATGGGGCACAGCACTTACAATCTGTCAGAAAAAATGATGATTTTATAATCTTACATCTTTTTAGGACATTTATATTACCATCAGCACACCCATTATTAAAGTGAGACATGGGTCATCACTATTCTTAGTTTGCTGCCAGACTTCTTTCAAATAGAAAATCAATCTGATCAATATAATGAGCTAGTCATTTGTTTCATGTGAAAATTGTACTAATAGAGCAATGTTGTGTGCAAAAGCACCAGCCGATGTTGAACATTACAGTCTCATTCTATAGATTATTGTAAATAATTCCTCACCTTCACCTCCTCTTCACCCATTATTTCTTAGTGCTCTTCAGAATTTACTCTCAACACTTGGAAAAGGCTCAGTAAGAAGGCCTAAAACTCACCTGTTTCATCACTATCTGGCTGGAAAACTACATCCAGTGCTCATCTACCTGTGGCCTAATAATAAAACTGAAACTCAATCTTGGAACTTGGAGTACAAGAGTCCTCATGGGCAACGATCAAAACAATTGTCCAAAATGAAGAACTGCCCTTGTTGTCAGCGAATTTAGGCACTTCAAAATTAATATTGGTGCTTTGCAGGAGACTCAAAGAGCTGGCGATTGGAAGCTGAGAGAAGAAGGTAGTGCTGACACCTTCTTCAGGACAGGAAAATCCAAGGTTCAATCTAGGAAGCATGGATTTGGATTAGCTATCAAGAACAAAATTGTCAACTGACTCTTGGAGTTCCCTGCTGGCATCAATGATTGCCTTATTACTCTTTGTCTGCAAGTGGTCAGAAACCAGCTCAAAATGATCATAAATACCTGTTTTCCAAGCCTTTATGCCATAGATGTGCCCAAAGAAGGTTTCCACTGCGCACTGGACACTAATGTCCCTAAAGGAATATAAAATTATCCCACTTGTAAATTTCAACGCCAAGGTTAGCAATTACACCCACCTCCGGAAAGGAACCATTGGAAAGAAAGGAATAGGGAATTACAATACTGTCGGGATTCTCCTGCTCAGTGAATGTGTGGAAAACCAACTAGTCATCAACAACATGTTCAAAAAGTGTTGTACTGGAAAAACACAGCAGATCATACAGCATCCGAGGAGCAGGAGAGCTGATATTTTGGGCATAAGCCCTTCATCAGGAATAATCTGCTATGCTTTTTCAGCACCACACATTTTGACTCTAATCTCCAACATCTGCAATCCTCACTTTCTACTAGTTGGTAATGCTGTCTGCCAAAGAGATAAGTTCAAGACTTCTTGGAGGTACCCACAACAAAGACACTAGCACATGATCAACGTCGTCATCGCTCGATCCTGAAATCAAAAGATGTCATCAATATCAAAGTCATGACCAGAGCAGATGACTGCTCGATAGACAACTGGCTCAAAGTCCATCAAATACCAACAGAAGGAGCTGAAGACAAAGAAATGCTTCAGACAAAAACTTAAAGTAGAGTCTCTAACAATATCTTCAGCAAAATTGCCAAAGTGTTCACTTTAATGAAATCTGGAATGAGTTGAAGTCAGCCATCATCTCATATTGTGAAGGAACCAAGGGATACAACATCAGGAAATGCCAACATTTGATGAGAATGACCACATCATCCAAGATCTCATTGAGATGAAAAGGAAAGCTCTTCATACCTGACAAAACAACACCACTAATGAGGCAAAAAGGAAAATTCATCAAACAGCAAAGACAGAATAACAATGAAGAACTAGGGAAATCAAGAAGTAATCATGAACTGATAAAGCTAAAGAACTGCAATTCTTTGTCCCTCAACACCACCCCCCTCAGGTTTCTTCAGTCCACAAAGCAAGATATGGACCTAACATACTTGGCTTCAATACAGTGTGAAGAAAGGATGACACCCTTTTGAGAGACAGAGAAAATATCAGCTTCCAATAGAGAAATACACTTCAAAGAACTTTTAAAAGCAATCCGATTATCAATGAAGATAGGTTTGATGAAATCATCCAACTCTGCGTCTATGACAATTTTGGATTCCAACCTAGTGTGTCAGAAGGTGAAGTCTCTGGTAGACACATGAAGAAAAGACTGCAGGAGTAAACAGGATTCCAGCAGAGATTTTCAAAATTGGAGAATCAAAACTTACTACTCATCTCCATCAACTGTTTGTGAAAATCTGTGCAGTCAAGTCCAAAATGAGATATTCTAAACTGACCTACAATTGAAGAAAATGGGCATGACAGAAAATTGGTCAAACCAAATTAAACAGTAGCCATCAGCTATCAGCTACCAGCTACAGAGAACAGTGGAAACCAAGGTCAAAGAAATTACAGATGTTCAGGGGGATTTAGTTACAACCAAGTGTTGTATATTTGAGAAAAATCAATCAGACTTCCTAACATCTTGATTTCCAGCCGCGGCCTGAGCATGTCCACATTGTACCTCTCTGGCATGGCAACAGTGTTGGATGCTTTGTATACTATTCATGGCTCCATTGGCCAAAGGCCACTGAATAATCAGGTAAGTTTGGGGTGAGGGGGATAAAACACACACCTCCTCAGCAAGGACTTGCTCCAAATCTTGCAGCAGAAGACCATGTGGCAATCCAAGAAGACCCAGGAGAAGATCTGGCCTAATGTGCAAGACCTACATTTTGGGAAGAAAGCCACCCTTATATTTGAGAGGAAGGAGATTCCAATGGTCTAGCTCAAACATGTGGATCATTGTGGGTAATATCCTTTCTCAGAGGTAGATAGTAAATATTGTGGGAATTTCAGAAATGCTCACATGATGTTTTTAATGAGGAAATATGTTGTTAATAAAATTGAGTTGAACCTCAAACTTAATTCTGTGTCTCATTGTCCACCTTACTCACAAGAGCACTTGGGTAAAGTGTTTTTACTATCTAAACTGATTGAGATATCTAAAGCACAGACAACATCTAAGACAAAGAATGAATCCCTGCTGATCTCAGAGATGCTGTCATCACTGTTGTCTTCAAGAAAGGAGACAAAGTGGACTGTGAGAATTACCAAATAATCTTTCTTCTCTCTATCACTGGGAAGATCATCGCCCAAATCCTCATTAGGCACCTTCTCAGAGGAATCCTTTCCTGAAAGTCCATGTGGCCTCCAACCAAACTAACATGGTTTTCACTGCTAGGTTGTCCTGCTGACTTGCAAAATGGTACTGACAACTTCAAAACACCAGCGTGTTTTCAAACTGCTACCATTTCACAAACTGCTGAAAATACTTGGAGATGGAACTGGAGGGGCACAAACTCTGTATCTGTGTAACTCGATGCATTCTAAAAACTGTGTGGAAAAATCTTGTCCAATTTGTTTGGTATTGCACTTTTCAGATATAAATATAAGGCCACCTGGAAAGATTCTCTCACTGCATTGGTACAGTCACTAGTGCATAACAGTAGCATTCTAAAATATTAAGTAAATTGTTACAATTAGTTTTGGTTACCTGTTACTACAGATCCTGAGTTTTGCTGAGAAATGAAACATGTTGCAAAATTTGTCCATCTTGTATTCATCAGGACAGACTCAAGAACATCAACTTTCAAAAGGGATGATTTATACCACATAACAAAGTGATATGATAAGTTGACAAGTCAGCTCTGATTAGTCAAACATTTTCATAAGCAATGCCCCAGAGAAAAGTTATCCTCAAAAACTTCTGTTTAAATTAAAAAGTACATTGCCTATGCAAGTTCTTTCTGTTTGCAAATGATAGTACTTTGCATATGAACAAATCTAGTTTATTGTAAGGATATTACAAATGTGACTAATAATTTTAAACTGGTTATGCATGTAAGTTTTAGCACACTTATAGAGTCATAGAGCCATAGAGATGTACAGCATGGAAACAGACCCTTCAGTCCAACCGTCCATGTCGACCAGATATTCCAACCCAATCTAGTCTCACCTGCCAGTACCCAGCCCGTATCCCTACAAACCCTTCCTATTCATATACCCATCCAAATGCCTCTTTAATGGTGCAATTGTACCAGCCTCCACCACTTCCTCTGGCAGCTCATTCCATACATGTACCACTCTCTGTGTGAAAGAGTTGCCCCGTAGGTCTCTTTTATATCTTCCACCTCTCAGCCTAAACCTATGCCCTCTAGTCCTGGACTCCCCAACCCCAGGGAAAAGACTTTGCCTATTTACCCTATTCATGCCCCTCATAATTTTGTAAACCTCTACAAGGTCACTCCTCAGCCTGCGATGCTCCAGGGAAAACACCCCCAGCCTGTTCAGCCTCTCCCTATAGCTCAAATCTTCCAACCCTGAGAACATCCTTGTAAATCTTTTCTGAACACTTTCAAGTTTCACAACATCTTTCCAATAGGGAGGAGACCAGAATTGCATGCAATATTCCAACAGTGGCCTAACCAATGTCCTGTACAGCCGCAACATGGCCTCCCAACTCCTGTACTCAATACTCTGACCAATAAAGGAAAGCATACTAAACACCTTTTTTATTATCCTATCTACCTGTGACTCCACTTTCAAGGAGCTATGAATCTGCTTTCCATTATCTCTTTGTTCAGCAACACTCCCTAGGACCTTACCATTAAGTGTACAAATCCTGCTAAGATTTGCTTTCCCAAAATGCAGTACCTCTCACTTATCTGAATTAAACTCCATCTGCCACTTCTCAGCCCATTGGCCCATCTGGTCAAGATCCTGTTGTAATCTGAGGTAACCCTCTTCGCTGTCAGCGAGTAGTACCCAATCACAGAATCAGACTGAATTCATTTTGCAAGCATCGGATGATTGAGTATGGGCAATATTCTGCTGTGAACAGCAAAAGTGACATCCTATTTGATACAGTTCACATGTAAGTCATTGGAATTTAAAGTCTGTATACCAAGTATCCTATTGGCTCTGAGAGTCATATGTTATGTTGTACAGTCGACAAAATGTCTTCTGAACTTATTGGCAGCACCGTGTCAGTGGAATGTACAATGGCTTTTGCATGATGCTGCTTTTTTCTTGTGAAAACAGACTTAACTTTTCAGAATCAGGTGCAGTCATGGTACAGCAAATTTCGAAATGTCAAAATGTATTCATGAGTAACATTTGTGCATGATATTTGTTAAATAAGTTTAATTTATCTGTGTATGGCATGACCATCTTCTAATCTTTTAAATTGATAATAGTCATCCCTACAGCATTGCACTTAGGGACTCAAAACATATGTAGCTGTAAGATGCAATCAATAGACTGTTCACTAAATTAGGAAATGGAGGTATAATTAGTCCATCATTTAAAAGCATTTTTACTTTTTAAAAAGTTTCTGTTAACCATTTCTCTATCCATGTGGAGAAGGATAATGATCACATTCATTGGTCACAACATTGTTGCAGATTTCCACCAGTGGAGGCACTGCTGAAGCCTGAAAGAGCAATATTTTAATCCATTGACAGCATGAAGGCTGGCACTGGATTGGGAATTCAATCGTTAAGAAATGAGCTTTGTTCCTTAATACAACCACGACATTAGCATGCCAGCTCTGGGTGTCTTGACAATTAAAGTGTGTGATGAGGATTTGCACGTCTTTTTGAAAGGATCTCCAGTAAAAGGGATCCCAAAAAGGGTCAGAACAACTAAATACTACATTGCTTTTGAACTCAACCAAAGGATGGAATGCAAGATTGGGAAGCTTGTCGATTGTAGAGATGTGCTGTCTCTAAAAGATAGAAGGAAGAGGTTAGCATTTCAAACAAAGTAAGCCTGTAATGAAGTGAAGAAGTATGGTATCCTCATGCCTGGATTCAATGTCTCGAGATATTCAATTACCTCAAGAGTGCATTAAAGATGAATGGCATCTCCCTTTCAGGAGCTAATCCACACACGCTCACATTCTAAGTATACTCGTGCACAAACCTTCTGGCCAATGCAGCTCTACCCTTTTCTCGTCCGTCCAGGCAACTCCTCAAATTCCCAAATTGCCAATGTTCACACTAATTTTCATTTAGTGATATCTCCTGCCTTACAGTCACTGTCCACAAGTGTTGCCATAACTCTTCTCCAAAAAATTTCTTTTTCTGCACTGGGAGAGAACCTGCACAGTTACTGCCTTTGCTGTTTGAATTCATGTATAAATTCACAACTGATCTTGGAGGAACTGCTGGGTGAAGTTCACAGCACAGAATCAGATAAGTTAATTGTTGTTTTAAGTGTGGCCTACAGAGAATCTGCAGTAGTGAGTAAAGTGGGTTCTTTCTTGATTATATGTTTTGAAGGTATGTCTCTTGATTAAACTTAAAATATAAGCCATAACTATTAATTTAACCTGGGGCAGTGTTTGTAGAGGAATAAGACGGTGATAATTTCTGGGTCTGTAGATTGTGAAAGAGCAAAAGTGGCCTTTAGTAGAGTGATATGTACTTCTTGTCAGATGTGGGAGTTTAAAGAGAGTTTAAGGGTTACTGCAGATTATATCTGCCATAAATGCTGTTGGATGTGAATCTTATCAGATCGAATGGATCGGTTAGAAAAACAGTTAGAAGCAAAGAGGAATTTGCAACAGCAATAGTATGTGATGGATGGCAGTTATAGGAAGGGGGGGAATGTCTCAGATACAGTCACATAGATGGGTAAACTCCAGGAAAGGTAAGAGAGATAGGCAGCTAGTGCAGGAGCCTTTTGTGCATATACCCATTTCAAACAAGTATGTTGTTTTGGGAAATATAGGGGGTGATGAATTCTCAGGTGAACGTAACACGAAAAGCCAAGTTTCTGGTATTGAGACTGGCTCTAATGCAACAAGGGGTACGTCGGGTTCCAAGAGATCAATTGGGTTAGGGGATTCTCTAGTCCAAGGTACAGACAGACGTTTCTGTGGCCAGCAGTGAAAAAGCAGAATGGTGTGTTGCTTCCCTGGTGCCAGGATCAAGGATGTCTCAGAGAGGGTACATAATGTTCTCATGATGGAGAGGGGCCAGCAAGCAGTCATTGTCCATATTGGAACCAACGACATAAGAAGGGAAAATGTTGAGATTCTGAAGGGAGATTACAGAGAGTTAGGCAGAAATTTTAAAAAGAGGTCCTCGAGAGTAGTAATATCTGGATTACTCCCAGTGCTATGAGCTAGTGAGGACAGGAATAGAAGAATAGAGCAGATGAATGCATGGCTGAGGAGTTGGTGTGTGGGAGGAGGATTCACATTTTTGGATCATTGGAATCTCTTTTGGGATAGAAGTGACCTGTTCAAGAAGAATTGCACCTAAATTGGAAGGGGACTAATATTGGCAGGGAGATTTGCTACAGCTGCTCGGGAGGATTTAAACTAGTAAGGTGGAGGTGTGGGAACCAGAGAGGTAGTGAGAGAAGAGATCAATCTGAGACTGGTACAGTTGAGAACAGAAGTGAGTCAAACAGTCAGGGGAGGCAGGGACAAGGTAGGACTAATAAATTAAACTGCATTTATTTCAATGCAAGGGTCCCAACAGGGAAGGCAGATGAACTCAGGGCATGGTTAGGAACATGGGACTGGGATATAATAGCAATTAAAGAAACATAGCTCAGGGATGGGTGGGACTGGCAGCTTAATGTTCCAGGATACAAATGCTACAGAAAGGATCGAAAGGGATGCAAGAGAGGAGGGGGTTGGCATTTTTGATAAGGGATAGCATTAGAGCTGTGGAGGATATTCCCGGAAATACATCCAGGGTAGTTATTTGGGTGGAACTGAGAAATAAGAAAGGGGTGATAACTTTATTGGGATTGTGTTATAGATATCCCAAATAGTCAGAGAAAAATTAAGAAATATACTTGTAAGGAGATCTCAGCTATCTGTAAGAATGATAGGGCGGTTATGGTAGGGGATTTTCACTTTCCAAACATGCTATAGTGTTCAGGGTTTAGATGAAGAGGAATTTCTTAAGCACACACAAGGCAATTTTCTGATTCAGTATGTGGATTTACGTACCAGAGAAGGTGCAAAACTTGACCGACTCTTGGGGAATAAGGCCGGGCAGGTGACTGAGGTGTCAGTGGGGGAGCACTTTGGGGCCAGTGACTACAATTCTATTAGATTTAAAATAATGATGGAAAATGATAGACCAGATCTAAAAGTTGAAGTTCTAAATTGGAGAAAGGCCAATTTGTACAGTATTAGGCAAGAACTTTCAAAAGCTGATTGGGGACAAATGTTCAGAGGTAAAGGGACAGCTGCAAAATTGGAAGCTTTCAGAAATGAGATAACGAGAATCCAGAGAAAGCATATTCATGTCAGGGTGAAAGGAAAGGCTGGGAGGAAAGAAATTGAGGGTTTGATTGAGAAAAAGAAGGAAGCATATGTAAGGTACAGACAGGATAGATCGAGTGAATCCTTAGAAGAGTATAAAGGAAGTAGGAGTATACTTAACAGAGAATTCAGGAGGGCAAAAAGGCGGCACGAGATAGCGTTGGCAAATAGAATTAAGGAGAATCCAAAGAGTTTTTACAAATACATTAAGGACAAAAGGGTAACTAGGGAGAGAATAGGGCCCCACAAAGATCAGCAAGGCGGCCTTTGAGTGGAACCGCAGAAACTGGAGGAGACACTAAATGAGTATTTTCCATCAGTATTTACTGTGGAAAAGGTTATGAAAGATATAGACTGCAGGGAAATAGATGGTTACACCTTGCAGAATGTCCATATTACAGAGGAGGAAGAGCTGGATGTCTTGAAACGGGTAAAAGTGAATAAATCCTCAGGACCTGATCAGGTGTACCCTCTATGGGAAGCTAGAGAAATGATTCCTGGGCCTCTTGCTGAGATATTTACATCATCGATAGTCACAGGTGAGTCATAGGAAGATTAGAGGTTGGCTAACGTGGTGTCACTGTTTAAGAAGGGTGGTAAAGACAAGCCAGGGAACAATAGACCAGTGAGCCTGACGTCGGTGGTGGGCAAGTTGTTGAAGGGAATCCTGAGGGACAGGATGTACATGTATTTGGAAAGGCAAGGACTGATTCGGGATAGTCAACATGGCTTTATACATGGGAAATCATGTCTCACAAACTTGATTAGGATTTTTGAAGAAGTAACAAAGAGGATTGATGAGGGCAGAGTGGTAGATGTGATCTATATGGACTTCAGTAAGGCATTCGACAAGGTTCCCCATCGGAGACTGATTAGCAAGGTTAGATCTCTTGGAATACAGGGAGAACTAGCCATTTGGATACAGAACTGGCTCAAAAGTAGAAGGCAGAGGGTGGTGGTGGAGGGTTGTTTTTCAGACTGGAGGCCTGTGACCAGTGGAGTGCCACAAGGATCGGTGCTGGGTCCTCTACTTTTTCTCATTTGCATAAATGATTTGGATGCGAGCATAAGAGGTATAGTTAGTAAGTTTGCAGATGACACCAAAATTGGAGGTATGGTGAACAGCGAAGAGGGTTACCGTAGATTACAACAGGATCTTGACCAGATAGGCCAATGAACTGAGAAGTGGCAGATGGAGTTTAATTCAGATAAATGCGAGGTGCTGCATTTTGGGAAAGCAAATCTTAGCAGGACTTATACACTTAATGGTAAGGTCCTAGGGAGTGTTGCTGAACAAAGAGACCTTGGAGTGCAGGTTCATAGCTCCTTGAAAGTGGAGTCACAGGTAGATAGGATAGTGAAGAAGGCATTTGGTATGCTTTTTGTTATTGGTCAGAATATTGAGTACAGGAGTTGGGAGGTCATGTTGCGTCTGTACAGAACATTGGTTAGGCCACTGTTGGAATATTGCATGAAATTCTGGTCTCCTCCCTATCAGAAGGGTGTTGTGAAACTTGAAAGGGTTCAGAAAAGATTTACAAGGATGTTGCCAGGGTGAAGGATTTGAGCTATGGGAGAGGCTGTTTTCTCTGGAGCATCGGAGGCTGAGGGGTGACCTTATAGAGGTTTACAAAATTATGCAGGGCATGGATAGGGTAAATAGGCAAAGTCTTTTCCCTGGCGTTGGTGAGTCCAGAACTAGAGGGCATAGGTTTCAGGTGAAAGGGAAAAGATATAAAAGAGACCTACGGGGCAATGTTTTCACACAGACAGCGGTACGTGTACGGAATGAGCTGCCAGAGGAAGTGGTGGATGCTGGTACAATTGCAACATTTAAGAGGCATTTGGATGGGTATATGAATAGGAAGGGTTTGGAGGGATATGGGCTGGGTACTGGCAGGTGGGACTAGATTGGGTTGGGATATCTGGTCGGTATGAACGGGTTGGACCGAAGGGTCTGTTCCCATGCTGTACATCTCTATGACTCAATGACTCTATGACCACTCCAAGTTTTCTCACCTCATGGAAGACACCATCTATTCATTCCAGGAAGAGAGTACTCTTCATTTCCAGCACCCGAAACACTGTGAAAGAGAAGACCATGGCGCTCATCAAGGTATGACCATTTATTTGGGAGATGTGGATCTCTCTGATACATATTTTTGAAATGAACCTTATCCAGTAATGCAGCGACACAAATCTGGAGGAGACAAGACTTGAATAAAACAACTGCGGGTGCAGGAGATCTGAAACCAAGACAGAAATTGCTGGTGAAATTCAGCAGGTCTAGGAGCATCTGTGTGCAGAAAGCAGAGTTCACATTTCGAGTCTGGTGTCACTTCATCAGAACCAATTTATCATGATGCTAAGAATGGATAAAGTTGGAGGGACAGGTGTGGAGTTGAATGGAGAGGTGAGTGGATAGCAGGAGATGGTAGACCAATAAGAAAGGTTAGAACAGACATCCCATCAGAGAGAGGATGAACTTCTTTAAGGTGAGCATATTTGGAAGAGATGTGGCTCTGAGTTAAACATTAAAATAAAACCAAGAACCTGCAGATACTGCAGATCTGAAACAAAAGCAGTTATTGCTGGTGAAACTAAGCAGGTCTGGCAACAAGTGTGGGAAGAAAGCAGGACTGGAACCCTGGATTCCTGACTCAGAAGTAAGGATGTGACCACTTTGCTACAATTATGAAGGGTGAATATCTGCAGGTGGAGGGAACTGATCGATGAAATTACTTGAGCGTATAAGAGACTTTGGTCATTCAGTCTTAAAGAACAAAGAACAAAGAAAGTTACAGCACAGGAACAGGCCTTTTGGTCCTCCAATCCTGTGCTGATCAAAACCTGTCACCTATTTTCCAAAGATCTGTATTCCTCTGCTCCCTGCCTATTCATGTATCTGTCTAGATACGTCTTAAATTATGTTATTGTGCCCACCTCTACCACCTCTGCTGGCAACTTGTTCCAGGTACCCATCACCCTCTGTGTAAAGAACTTTGCATACATTTTTACCCTCAACTTTTCCCCCTCACCTTGAACTCGTGACCCCTAGTAATTGAGTCCTCACTCTCAGAAAAAGCTTCTCGCTACTCACCCTGTCTACATCTCTCATGATTTTATAGACCTCAATCAGGTCACCCCTCAACCTGTATCTTTCTAATGAAAATAATCCTAATCTACTCAACCTCCCTTCAAACCTAGCATCCTCCATACCAGGCAACATCCTGGTGAACCTCCTCTGCACCCTCTCCAAAGCATCCTCATCGTTTTGGTATGTATGATCAGTACTGTATGCAGTAGTCCAAATGCGGCCGAACCAAAATGCTATATAATTGTAACGTGTCCTGCCAACTCTTGTACTCAATGCACCATCCAATGAAGGAAAGCATGCTGTGTGCCTTCTTGACCACTCTATCGACCTGTGTTGTTACTTTCAGGGTATAATGGACCTGGACAACCAGCTTTCTCTGTATAGTAATTTTCCTCGGGGCTTTTCCATTTACTGTATAGGTCACTCTAAAATTGAATATTCCAAAATGCAATACCTCACATTTGCCTGGAATGAACTCCATCTGCCATTTCTCCACCCAACTCTCTAGTCCAGCTATATTCTGCTGCATTCTCTGACAGTCCCCTTCACTATCTGCTACTCCACAAATCTTAGTGTCACCTGCAAACTTGTTAATCAGGCCAGTTATACTTTCCTGCAGATCATTTATTTATCTCACAAACAACGGTGATCCCAACATGGATTCCTGTGAAACACCACTGAGTCACAGTTCTCCATTTGGAGAAACATCTTTCCACTACTACTCTCTGTCTCCTGTTGCTCAGCCAGTTCTCTATCCATCAAGCTAGTACACCATGGACCCCATGTGACTTCACTTTCTCCATCAACCTACCATGGGGAACCTTATCAAATGCCTTATTGAAGTCCATGTATATGACATTTACAGCCCTTCTCTCATCTATCAACTTAGTCATTTCCTCAAAGAATTCTATTAAGTTGGTAAGACATGACCTTCCCTGCACAAAACCACGCTGCCTATCACTGATAAGGCCATTTCCTTGCAAATATAAATAGAGCCTATCCCTTAGTATCTTTTCCAGCAGCTTCCCTACCACTGAAACAAGGCTCACTGGTCTATAATTACCTGGATTATCCTTGCTACCCTTCTTAAGCAAGGGGACAACATTAGCAATTCTCAAGTCCTCCCGACCTCATCTGTCTTTAAGAATGCTGCAAAGATATCTGTTAAGGCCCCAGCTATTTTGTCTCTTGCCTCTCTCAATAACCTGGGATAGATCCCATCCGGACGTGGGTACTTGTCCAACTTAGTGCCTTTTAGAATACCCAACACTTCCTTTCTCTTTATGCTGACTTGACCTAGAGTAATCATACACCTATCCTTAACCTTAACATCCGTCATGTCCTTCTCCTCAGTGAATAACAATGCAAAATACTCATTAAGAATCTCACTCATTTTCTCTGACTCCATGCATAACTTTTCTCCTTTGTCCTTAAGTGAGCCAACCCTTTCTTTACTTACCCTCTTGCTCTTTACATACAAATAAAAGGCTTTGGAATTTTCCTTAACCCTGTTTGCTAAAGTTACTTCAGTGCTCTTAATTCCTCATTTCAGGTTGATCCTACTTTCTCGATATCCTTCGAAAGCTTGGCTAGTGAGGAAGCAGCATTTGTAATGTTGGATTGTGTAAATAAATCTAATATTAAACAAAAGATTGTTCTCTGTTTTCCTACTTCATAATTTGGCTTCAGAATGAATTAACTTTCTTGGAAAAGCAGCAATGGAATTAAAATTCACAGTGCCACTATATGGCCTTCTTCCTCATTTGTTTACTTTTCAGAGTTGGTACTTGCAAATCTTTTACTTTCATCTCAGTTTATTTATGGTTGGTTCATAATATACTGGGCAAACAGACCTACTCGGGACTTTCCAGCAATTATGGACCTTAAGTGCTCAATTAATGTTACTCACGGACCTCAATTTACCACCTTTGTGACCATCTGCCTTTTCAATGGCTCAGAAAGGTGGCTAATAATCCCACTGGGAAACCATGAAAGCCTACCTGGTTAGAGGCTGTGGCACCTACAATTTCTGTAATCAGGAGCACAGAGACAATCAGATTGGGGGTGAGGTAGGGTTGGGGTGCAAGGGGCAGACAGATGGCCTCTGGAAGCCACCTCATTGCTCTTGCCTCTGACCTGACCAAATTCCCTCTTCTCACAACCCTTACCTCGCAAGACAATAAAAGTAACTTGCCTTCTCACTTCTAGATCCCTTGAAGAATAGGTCTTGACCCATGGACTTTAGGCCTCTGATTGAATAGCAGCTTCTAGCAGACAAGGACACGAGCATCAAATGTTATGATAGGCCAAAAACTGCCTTCTATAAAGATTGGATCTCCCCAGTGAAAGCATTTTCATAGAACATGTAGTGTTCTATCCTTTCAAATAGGCAGGACAGTAGTCACACTGTTTCAGTCTTTAAGCATATCTGCTCCATTGACCACTTCCCAATTGCTTCACATTATGCTCCACTTTGTTGAAACTGATCCGTGGAAGTCAGATATGGAAGTCTTTGCACTGGTTGTTCAAGCTAGAATGCTGGGTTAAATGTTGGCCATTTTAGTATTGGAATTACAAACCCAGCAAATCCATGGGCCTTTCCTCTTACATCCAAGCCAGTCTGAGTTAAATGCTAAATTGAATAGGATCATTTTAGGTTTCCAGTACACCAGCATTTTTCATGAATTTAATGCTTTGGCCCTATTCAAACCACCAATCATTAAAGGTCCATTCCCTCCCACTTGGCAGCTAAAATTTTGCTGATAATGTTTACGACCCAGGGATCAATTCAGTTTTAAGTGCCGCATGTTTCAGGTACAGAGTTCACTGTTAACGTTTAGAATGTTGGGAGTGTTTTGGGTAAACTGGACAAAGAGTAGATCAAACTCATTGTGGAATATCAATTGTTCAATTTGCTATTGTTATTTTGCACTGGTAAAGTTAAAAGTTACATCTTTTCTCTCCCACCTCCATTTAAAATTCTACATGTCTATATGGTCTTCTTCCTCATTCGTTTTACTCTTCAGAGTTGGTACTTGGAAATCTTTTACTTTCATCTCAGTTTATTTATGGTTGGTTCAGTGTCAACAGCCTATGAATGTCTTCATAAGTCAACAGCTGCAGATGGTTCTGCCTTCAGCTGCCATTTGAGTAGTCCACCAATATGTTCCTGTTAACAAGTAGGTATACATTTCATAATAAATTGCTTTTAATTCTTGACAATGATTGTCATCAAATATCAGATGTTTATCATGATAAGGTTCTCAATTCCTTTGCTTTATTTAGTCTTGACATCTGTTGTGTAAGGTTCTGAAAGAATTCATGCTTGAGCAATGCTGAACTTCAACTGGTCTAATGATATCAAACAGTCTGAGAGTGGAATGTCTGATGGAATCAGGTATAGTCTCCGGATGAAGATGCATGCGTCTTCCCTGCTTCTCATATAAGTTAATACAACCATGAGTTGCTGTAATCTGAATGTGTTTGCTGTTTTATAGTAAATTACATCTGAGAGATACCTGTGCACAAAACACAGCAAGTAAAAGTAAAGCTAATGGAATGTTGAGCCGTATTTCAAGGGGATTGGAATATAAGTGTAGGGAAGTCTTACTGCAGCTGAACAAAGTGCTGGCGAGACCAAATAAGGAAAGATATAATTTCATTAGAGGCAGACAAGGTTTTCTAGGATGATCCCTGGTGTAGAGGTATTGTCTTATGATCAAAGGCTAGAAAGTTTGGGACTCTATAAATTGTCATTTAGAAGAATGAAAGGTGATTTCATTGAAAAATAGGATCCTTTAAGGGTCACAGGGTAAATACTGAGAGGATGTTTCCCCTCATGGTACAGTCAAGTGTTAAAAAGTCATAGAGTCATACAGCATAGAAACAGACCCTTCAGTCCAACTAATCCATGTCAACCATGTTCCCAATCTAAACTAGCTCTACTTGCCTGTTATTTCTCCAAACCTTTCCTATTCATGTACTTACTTAAACATCTTTTAAATGTTGTAACTGTACCTAAAACCACCACTTTGTCTCACAGTTCATTCCATGTATGTAAAAATGTTGCCTCTCATGTTCTTTTTAAAACTTTCCCTTCTCACCTTAAAAATGGCTCCACTAATTTTGAACGCCCTCACACTTGGGAAAAGACCCTTGTTATTCATTTATCGATGACCCTCATGATTTTATAAACTTCTCTGAAGTGATCTCTCAAGCTCCATGCTCCAATGAGAAATATTCCAGTCGATCTAGCCTATTTTTATGGCTCAAACCCTCCATTCCCAGAAAAATCATGGTAAATCTTTTCTGAACCCTTTCCAAAATAATAGTTTCCTTCTTATAGTAGGGAAACTAGAACCACACACAATACCCCAAAAGAGGCCTCACCAACATTATGTACAACCTCAACATAATGTTCCAACTCCTATACTCAAAGATCTGAGCAATGGAGGCAAGCATGCCAAATGCCTTCTTAACCACCCTGTCTACCAGTGATGCAAATTTCAAACAATTATCTATCTGTACTCAAATGTTGCTCTGCTCCACAATACTATCCAGGGCCTTACCAGTAACTTTATAATGTCTGCTTTTGTTTGTTTCACCCAAATGCAATACGTCACATTTATATAAATCAAGCTCCATTGTCACTCCTCAGCCCATTGACCCAATTGATCAAGATTCCTTTGTAGTCTTAAATAACCTTCTTCACTGCCTACTATGCCACTATTTGGTGTCACCCACAAACTTGCAAAGCATACCTCCTATATTCTCATCCAAATTATTTATATAAATAACGAACAAAAGTGGACCCAGTATCAATTCCTGTGGAACACAACTTGTCACAGGTCTCCATTCTCAAAAACAACCCTCCATCACCAACCTCTGTCTCTTACCATCAAACCAATTTTATATCCAACTGGCAAGCTCTCCCTGAATCCAATGTGATCTTGCTCTACTAATTAGTTAAATATAAAGAACATTGTCAAAGGCTTTATTGATGTCCATGTAAACAGTATCTACCACTCTGTTCTTATCAATTGATTTGATTACTTCAAGTTTGTGAGTGACTCACACAAAACCATACCAACTATTCCTAATCAGTCTTTGCTTATAGATTTCTTGAGAAGATTTGTAGCCCAGGTTGTGGCTGGAGTCATGGATTTGCTCGCTGAGATGGTGTGGTTTTTTGCAAACGTTCCATCGCCTCGGTAGGTGACTTCATCAGTGTGTCTTTGATAAGGTGTTGGTGGTCTGTCCCGTCTGGTATTTCCATGTCTCTATTTGTTGGTACTTGCAGTTCTGTATCTGAGTGGTTTGTATTTGGGGTCCAGTTCAATGTGTCTATTGATTGAGTTCCAGTTGGAGTGCCAGGCTTCAAGGAATTCTCTGGTGTGTCTCTGTTTTGCCTGTGCTAGGATGGTTCCATTATCCCAGTTGAATTTGATTTTGTTTTTTTTATCTCTAGAAAGAGTTATTGCTTATCTTTCAAACTATGAAGTTATTAATGTTGTGAAGTTTAACTTGTCCCACTAGGACCAGAGGTCATATTGTCGGAATAAAGGGGTACCAATTTAAGATTTGAGATGAGGAGGAATTTCTTCTTTCAGAGTGATGTGAGTCTTTGGAGCTCTTTCTCACAGAGAGCTGCAGAAGAAGACTCCTTGTGTAAGTTGAAGGCTGAGATTTGTAGATTCGTAATCAGTAAGGGAATCAAGGTTTATGGGGAAAGGGCAGGAAAGTGGATGTGAGGAATGTTGGATCAAATGTAATCCTATTGAATGGTGGATCAGGCTCAAGGGGCCAAACAGCTTACTCCCGTTCCTACTTTTTTATGGTCTCATGATATTATCTAAGATAAAAGCCTCTTCTACTGAGACATATTCATGGTATATCCTCCTCCATTGAAGACTGAACAGCCCCTTAAACCAGCATAGGAAGGTCACAGCACTCTGTCCAACCACACACTGCTAGTGGTCAGTATCCAGGCATCACCTCATTTTACTATAACCTCCTTGAACTTTAGCTTCTTACTGATTTACTCACTAGTTTTATGATATATCCTGAGAGCTACACAAGTCTACATTTAGATTAGAAAGTTCTGACTTTAATTTTCCTATCAGGCATGAGTCTGTTGAACAGAGACAGTTAAAATTAAGCTCAGTACGTTATCCCACTGTGATTTTTTTCTGTTCCACCAGGTCCCAATTTGAACAGGCAAGCAGCCTGTCCATAGAAATGTAACAGAAGCAAGTTTCAGAAGTGCAGATTTGACTGACGGCAGCCTGTCCACTCCTTCTGGGGAGTAGAGAGAGACTGCTTGACTGATATTAGTGAAATGGAAAATCAGATGAGATGTATAGCTACAGCTAATTCATCAATCTGCTTAAACTATTGAACCCAACAATAGAAATATCAAGTATTTGAGATTTTGGATTTGACTAAAGTTCTCATTTGTTGAATTATGCCAAAATCACACATTAAATATTTCAGTAGTTCAATTGTTGTCTATTCTGCTGCCTAATGTGGTCATTTTCTGCCACATAATTATCTGACAGCATTCCAGCTGAATTATGTACCTTCAGTAAACAAGTTCTGAGATGACACCAATCACAGATGAAATTCATACACCTTCATGCAAATGAGATCTTTAATTGCTTCAGAAAATCTTTAAAAAACAAACTGGACTTAAAAGCAAAGTTGCAGTTAGAATTTCAGCTCAGTTTTAAAATGTTGGCTATACAAATATCATAAATATTATTTTGATAGTCAATAAGAAATGTGTACTTGTTGCTCTATGTCTTCTGAATTTACTGGAATACCAAGTTAATGACTCAGCCTGATGCCTGATCCAAAAGATACCTCTTGCACCGATCCCTTGAGAATTCCTAGATCACGGTATCACTTAATTGAAGAATGTCAGACTGGGCAGTCATAGAATCCCTACAGTGAAGAAAGAGGTCATGTGGCCCATCAAGTCTCCATTAAACCTCCAAAGAGCATGTCACTCATGTCCATCCCCATAGCACTGCATTTACACATGGATAATCCACCTAGTCTGCACCTCCATGGACATTACAAGGCACATTAACAAAGCCAATCCACCTAAGCTACGCATTTGTGGATTGTGGGAGAAAACTAGAGCACCTGACAGAAACTCATTCAGACAATGTGCAAACTCCACATAGGCAGTCACCTAAGGCTGGAATCAAACCCAGGTACCTGGTGCTGTGAGGCAGCAGTGCTAACCATTGAGCCACCACACCACCCTGCTCAGTAATGGTTTGAGCTGCATCCACAGATCTCCCTGACACCATGGATATAATTCTATATTTTTCTGTCCTCATAAATCCACAGCTGGGATGGTGGTGATGTCACTACAACAATAATTCCAAAGATCAAGGCTAATGCTCTGGGGACATGCATTTAATTCCCACAACAGCAGCGTATGGAATTTAAATTCAATCTATAAATCTTGAATTCAAAGCTAATCTCAATATTAGTGACCATGACAAATATAAATTGTTACAAAAACCCATCTGGTTCACTAAAGTCCTTTAGGAAAGGAAGCTGCTGTCATTACCTACTCTGGCAAATATGCAATTCTAGATCCACAGCAGTGTGGTTGACTGTAGACTGACCTCTAAAATCATCAAATCCCTACAATGCATAAGGCAGCTATTCATCCCATCGAGTCCACGTCAACCCCCCAAAAAGCATCTCGCCCAGAGCCAGTCCCCCTGTATGCTTAAGCCCACATTTACCATGGCAAAATCCTGAACACTATGGACAATTTCAGAAGGCCAATCCACCTAGCCTGCACATCTTTAGGCTGTGGGAGGAAACTGGAGTACCTGAGGAAACTCAGGCAGACTCGGGGAGAATGTGCAACTGCAACATAGATCAATCACTCAAGGTTGGAATCAAACCCGGGTCACTAATGCTGTGAAACAGCAGTGCTAACCATTGAGCCAGCATGTCGCCTTAAGTGGGTGAGTAGGTCAATTCAAGAACAGTTAGGGATGGGTAACAAATGCTATCTATGCTAGTGATACATGCATCCAATAAATAAAAAAAAATCCCGTCTGCCATTTGGTCTGAACATTGGAGTTCTGTCTTGCACTGTAGAGGGTACTTGCTTTAAGTACAGTCTCTTTAATTCAAGTCTGCTACACCGAGTTCCTGTCTCTGTCTTATCTAAAATGGACCATTGTCTGACTCCATGGAGTTCCAACAAATGTTTTGCTTCCAAACCTATCTACAGAATACTAATCTCTGAATTTAGAGCTCTCTAGTTCCTCCATCCCTCTCTTGTCAGAGTCTCAAAATATATCACTGTTTCCTGTAGAGTTACTTCATCCTATCATTAACATGTGTATCTACAGTACACTGCAAAATATGCCACCATGGAGCCTAACTGATATCTCCACTGACTGTGTATCCAAGCAACAGAATAAAGGGCATTGACAGGGTAAAATGTAAGTCACTTTATTTCATTCATAGAAGAGTTAATAAACAGGAGCGCAGGTTGAAGCTAAGATATGGAAGGTTAAGAGGGGATTTGAGGAGAAAGTTTGCATTCCTAAAGTGGTAGGAATCTGGAACTCACTGCCTGAAAGGGTGGTTGAGTCAGAAAGTCTCATAACATTTAGGCAGTATTTAGATATTCACTTATTTTACCTTAGCTTACAGAGGTATGGGCCAAAAGCTGAAAAATGAGATTAGTTTAGTCAGATTTGTGTTGACCAGCACAGACATAATGAGTTGAATGGCGTCCTTCTGTGCTATAAATATGTTAAAAATCTATAACTACGTTACATTCCTGTTGCTGATGATATAGCATATGTTTCAGTCATTTGTGTGGCATTACATCATCTTAGTTTCTCCACTTAAAATGAGACCTCTTTCTAAGATTTGTTCCTCACTTTATATACTCATGTCCTATGCCAAGTGTAAGTGTATAATGAACTACAATAAACAGTTGTAACCATGCAACTTCCAGCTCTTGTTTTGATGCGCAGTCAGGCTCAGTCTCTGGGGGCCTGGGCACACCAAAGGTGATCTGATTTAAATGAGGACTGAATTAATCCTAATCAAAAATTGGCCTCAGCCTACCAATCCCGGATCATTGTCTGCATCCAACTCACACCAGCATGTCAGCCCTGTCTGATTTCAACTTTACTGTTTTTCAGTTGAAATGTTAAGCTGAGGTTCAGCCTTGGTCTCACATAGAACAACCTAGCACACATGCCTGAACAAACAGCAAAGTTGTTAGCTCATGAGCATTACTTTTAAAGTCAGTAGTTTTGGTAATTAATCTTATTTTTATGCTAATCATCGTGCAGTGTACAAATGAAATGTCATATTTGGTGTTTGAAATTGTCACTCATTCAAAAATAACTCACAGCCTGCAAGGAATTTTGGAACTCTGAGGATAATGAAAGCACCAAATAAATTCATTTTATGCACCTTCCTTTGGGCTGACAGGCGGAATGTTCCTTATTTGAAACTTCGACAAAAGCAGCAATTGATAGGTGGAGCAGCTCACTACCTAGGAAACATGAGAAGAAAACATAGAACATCAATAAACATTCACATAGAATGCAGTGGAAGTGTAGCTAAAATGAATATTATCAAATACAGACCCTTTCCTATCAGCCCCATGGGTGTACACCCCAGGGTCAGCTGTAGTTCAAGAAAACAGCTCACGGTCACCTTGTGTAGGGTAATAAATATTGGCTCAGTCAGTGACCCCCACAGCACAAGATCAAATGAAAAAAAACAGCAGCACTATTACATGGTATTGCTTTGAAATAGACAGTGGAATTCCATGCAAACACAGTTAATACTGGAGAAACCCAGCAAGTCTAGCAGCATCCGTGCAGAAGCAAGCAGCAAACATTTTGAATCCTTTACTGCAATTTTCTCCACTTTTTCTGTGTCACTTTCAGAGTTCCAGCATCTGCACTATTTTTGCCTAATTCAAGAGAAATTCCATAAATGAGTTAACAGTCTGATGATATAAGTATATGCATGAAGGACAATATTTGTATTAAACAGCCAAAATATAAAGGTGATGGAGAGGGATAAGTGTGCACTACAGGGCAAGAGTTATAGCTGGGGGCAGGGAAATTATGATGCGGTGAGGCATGACTTAGGATGCGTGGCTTGGAAAAGTAGGCTTCAAGGGAAGGGTGCAATCGATATGTGGAGCTTGTTCAAGGAGCAACTACTGAGTGTCCTTGATAAGTATGTACCAGTCAGGCAGGGAGGAAAGAGTCGTGTGAGGGAGCCGTTGTTTAATAAGGAATTGGAATCCCTTGTTAAAGGGAAGAGGGCGGCCTATGCAAAGATGAAGCGTGAAGGTTCAATTGGGCCGATTGAGAGTTATAAGGTAACCAGGAAGGATCTAAAGAGAGAGCTAAGAGCAGCAAGGAGGGGACATGAAAAGTCCTTGGTTGGTAGGATTAGGGAAAACTCAAAGGCTTTCTATAGGTATGTCAGGAATAAAAGGATGACTAGGGTAGGAATAGGTCCAGTCAAGGATAGTAGTGGGAAGTTGCGTGTGGAGGCTGAAGAAATTGGGGAGACACTGAATGATTACTTTTCGTCAGTATTCACTCAGGAACAGTACATTTTTGCTGATGTGAATATTGAGTCACAATTAATTAGAATGGATAGCTTTGAGATCTGTAGGGAAGAGGTGTTGGAAATTCTGGAAAGGGTGAATGTTGTTGTGGTTCTGTTCGCCGAGCTGGAAGTTTTTGCTGCAAACGTTTCATTCCCTGGCTAGGGAACATCATCAGTGCTATTGGAGCCTCCTGTGAAGCGCTGCTTTGATGTTTCTTCCGGTATTTATAATGGTTTGTTCTTGCCGCTTCCGGGTGAATGTAGATAAGTCCCCTGGGCCAGATGACATTTATCCTAGGATTTTCTGGGAAGCAAGGGAGGAGATTGCGGAGCCATTGGCCTTGATTTTTATGTTCTCGTTGTCTACAGGAATAGTGCCAGAAGAATGGAGGATAGCAAATGTGGTTCCCTTGTTCAAGAAGGGGAGTAGGGATAACCCTAGTAACTATAGGCCGGTGAGTCTTACCTCTGTTGTGGGCAAAGTCTTAGAGAGAATTGTAAGGGATAGGATTTATGAACATCTGGATAAGAATAATGTGATCAAGGATAGTCAGCATGGTTTTGTGAAGGGCAGGTCGTGCCTCACAAACCTTATTGAATTCTTTGAGAAGGTGACTAAGGAGGTGGACGAGGGTAAAGCGGTAGATGTGGTGTATATGGATTTTAGTAAGGCATTTGATAAGGTACCCCATGGTAGGCTACTGTAAAAAATACGGAGGTATGGCATTGAGGGGGAGTTGGAGGTTTGGATTAGGAATTGGCTGGCTGGAAGAAGACAGAGGGTAGTAGTTGATGGTAAAGGTTCATCTTGGAGTGCAGTTACCAGCAGTGTTCCGCAAAGATCTGTTTTGGGACCATTGCTGTTTGTCATTTTTATAAATGACCTGGAGGAAGGGCTAGAAGGTTGGGTGAGCAAGTTTGCGGATGATACGAAAGTCGGTGGAGTTGTTGACAGTGAGGAAGGATGTGGCAGGTTACAGCGGGATATAGATAAGCTGCAGAGCTGGGCAGAAAGGTGGCAAATGGCGTTCAATGTAGCTAAGTGTGAAGTGATTCATTTTGGTAAGAGTAACTAGAAGATGGAGTACTGGGCTAATGGCCGGATACTTGGTAGTGTGGATGAGCAGAGGGATCTTGGTGTCTATGTACACAGATCTCTGAACGTTGCCACCCAGGTAAATAGTGCTGTGAAGAAGGCATCTGACGTATTGGCTTTTATTGGTAGAGGAATTGAGTTCCGGAGTCCTGAGGTCATGTTGCAGTTGTATAAGACTCTAGTGCGGCTGCATCTGGAGTATTGTGTGCAGTTTTGGTCGCCATACTATAGGAAGGATGTGGAGGCACTGGAACGGGTACAGAGGAGGTTTACCAGGATGTTGCCTGGTATGGTAGGAAGATTGTATGAGGAAAAGCTGAGGCACTTGGGGCTGTTTTCATTGGAGAAAAGAAGGTTTAGGGGTGACTTGATAGAGGTGTACAAGATGATTAGGGGTTTAGATAGGGTTGACCATGAGAACATTTTTCCACGTATGGAGTCAGCTATTATGAGGGGGCATAGCTTTAAATTAAGGGGTGGTAGGTATAGGACTGATGTTAGGGGTAGATTCTTTACTCAGCGAGTCGTGAGTTCATGGAATGCCCTGCCAGTAACAGTGGTGGACTCTCCCTCTTTATGGGCATTTAAACGCACATTGGATAGGCATACGGAGGAAAGTGGGCTAGTGTAGGTTAGGTGGGCTTGGATCGGCGCAACATCGAGGGCCGAAGGGCCTGTACTGCGCTGTATTTTTCTATGTTCTATGTTCTAAAACTGAAATTGATATGTTAAATAGAGAGTTAGAAACTGAGATGTGTCCTATTCCTTCATATTCTATACTGTTGCACAAATAAATTTGTTTGATTTGTTCAATTGTTTGACACTTGCTTAAAGCATGTTGCCAGAAACACAGCTTGATGATTAACACCAAAGAAATCGGGTCACATACATCTTAGAAATTTGTGCTTGCTCAGAATGTGAGTGTGTTAGTGGTAATGAATTGCAGCCTGTCATAACAGACTTGTAATAATGAGCCTTTAACTTGCCGTAACCAGCTAACAAGTCAATTAACTTATGTAACACTGATAAGTTCATGAATTCAATAGTGAAATATGTATTATTTTTTCTGCCAGTAATAGCTCAATAATACCAAGAAAATTCCCTGTTCGACATGTCGGCAAAGAAGGAACACAAGTGCTCGATGAGAAAGAATTGCCATTAAATATTTTGAACTGGAAATAAATTTGAGAAACATGTCACTGAAGCAATACACTTATGATGGCAGTCTGCACAAGGCTCACAGGTGCAGGAACAGTGTTTGAAAGGGGTGCCAGTTATGAAATCTTGGGCATACAGCCTCTTATCCTTTGTTAATCATAATGAATGATTCAAAAATGATGATCAGCAAAACTCTATCTTTAAAGATGCATATTCTAGGAATGCTACATTATCAAGTATTGACCCAGACAGAGACATGATGAACATAAAATGGCATGACATGAAACTTACCACAGAATTCTAGAACACAGCATTCATGGATAATCAAGAAAAATGTACTGGTAAAGATATTCTTTATTCTCATCTATTTCCTATTTCTTTAACTACATTGTTAGTAGCTCATTCTCCTGAAGTGCTGTCCCTCTGTCAAATCTGCTGGCATCTGAGGGAATGTTGACACGACGTCCATTCCTCAAAACTTTGGAATGTTAAAGAATTAGCACACATTTATGTACAGAATATTTATTGAGTGAGTACACATGGAAATGCCTTAAATGAGGGGGTTTATGAGGGGATATGAATTGGGAAGGGGAGTTGGTGTTTAAAAAAAAAACTGAACAGAGAATCGAGGTTTCTCTTTTACATTAAACAAATGTCTATTGTATTCCCTGGGATTTAGAATGTTAAGACATGATTTTATATTGGTTTGCATGGCATTAAAGGGAACAGATCATTTATAGAGAGAGGAGTTTGAATAATGCCATGGAAAATCCTTGTTTCTGGGTCAGATACTCTAGGGTTGAGTTGCACTTAAGAACTTGTTGATCATGGAAGATATGTTCATAAAATGGCTAAACTAGTTGGTTAATGACAGCAGTGAAAGCTGAGGATTTATTGATCAACGACAGAATAGAAGAGCAGATCATCGATGGACTTCACCAAGCATAACCACAGATCAATCCAATGGAAGTCCAATGTTGCCAATGCCTTCTGGGGAATGACGGACTTTATGCTCAATCTACACACTTATTATCTTTTATGTGTGAGCCAAGTCCTGCGTGCTCTTTAAATAAAGCAATAGGAAAAATATCTAATCTTACACTTTTAGTTTTATTCTATCAGTAAGTGGATAAAGTATACAGAGCTCTGGGTCTAAACCTTTCTGTCCCTGACAAACTACTCAGTAAGTCAGTTCAGAAAGAACAAAAGATGTATATCTGTCCCTGACCCAGTCTTTTATACCATACAAAGCATCATACCATCACTCAAGTGAAATTGTCTTCTAATTGGCTGTTGCTCTGATTCCATTCCCCGCCTCCTCGCATTCCCGGATGTCCGATCCCACGTGACCTTCCTTTGTCTCTGAAAAGGAGCACCACGCGGCCTCCTTTCGGGCGCGAAACGGCAGACTCGCACACTTCCGGGGCGCAAAATGGCCGATCACGTGACCTCCCGGCACTCTTCCGGAACAAGAAACAGGGAGACCACGTGACCGTGCCCGCGTGTCGGAGCATCACGTGATCATCCTCTGCGCACGCATCAGAGGACCACGTGACCTCCGAACGCCAAGGACACGCCCACTCGAAAGCATCAGAGGACCACGTGACCTCCGAAACCCGAGGACACGCCCACTCTGACTCTACAATTTATTTTCCTGATAAGTTTTATATATATATATTCACAGGAATGATACCTGAATAGAGAACAACTATTTATTCTATTTGAAAGTCTAAAGCTATAAAGGTCATAGTGAAAAGTAAAGCTAACTTTTTCAAGACGGAATTGATGAAACATACTGTGAGGCAAAAATATGTTAGGACCTTTCACAAATAGCAATTGATGCTAGATCAACTGTTGATTTTAAATCTGAGGTTGATAGATTTTTGTGATATAAAGAAATACAGGAATAATGTGAAGTTCAGTCTAGATCAGCAATATCAGCAAATGATGTCAAAGGCTTGATGGATAAATGACCTAATCATATCCTATATTCTTGCAGGAGTCTGGAAAGTCTTCTGTACTTCGGAAGGCAGTAATGACCTTTACAGCATCTAATAGAACAGTGTAGGTGGCTGCCTATCTGTAACCTGGTAATCAGATGGCAAACAGCAATCACCACAGTCACCTGAAGCACAACTTCCCAACCAGTTTTCCTTGAAGATATCCAGATACACCAGCTGCTTAAGCTACTTGCTGCAAATCATTTTCCTCCTATATGATTTGTTTCTTCCTTCTCTGTTGTGAAATACCATTAATGGTCAAAAACCCATGCTGTTGTCCCCCTGACACTACAGGCATTCACTTCTTCATGTGTGTGGCAAGAAGATTTGTTGTTCATATCTATTCTGGAGCTAGCTGGGAATTAAAAAGTCATGACACAGTTTGGAATTTTGAGATTTAGAAAAGTGGGAATCCTTAGGGCAGTACTAAGAAAAGCAACAAATTGGGTCAATTTTACACCTTCTCTTGGTGTACAGGAAAGAAAAGGATGGTAGGAATTATTTGCATTTATTCAGGGCCTTTAATGACCACAGGATAGACAAACACATTTGCTGTCTTTTTTAAGTAGGGTCACTTTCATAATGCAGAAAGGAAACAGCAACAGCTGAAACTGTCATTGGGTAATGTGTTATTCCATGTAGCTGATGGTTTTGTCACTACTACTACCTTGGATATAGGCTCCTGAGGTGACTAGAATGAATGCCAGTCTATTTCAGACAAAAGGCAATGGCCAGGACAGATCAGATCATTGTAAAGTTAAATATCTGGGGAGAGGTTGCGTGCAATCAATAAATTAGAGTGAAGGGACATTAATTCACAATGTCTTACATATCAGGTTAAACTCATTCAGGCCCCTTACCTGTCTGTCCTCAAAAGTCATAGGGGGACAAATCATTCCCACTACGGTGGAGTTGTCAAGTAAAAATGGTCAATAAAAATGTGAGTGTTATTTCGCTTTGTGAAGTAGTTGAAACAATTACCCATTCTCTGCTCATTTGGAATGTCTGTTATTATTTGAGGCAGAGCATTTGGACTTGGAATAATCCAAGGTCATACATGACCAAATGCAATGTGGTGAAGATTCTGCAGCAATTCTCCCACTCAAAAGAATTGCAGAATCTCCACAAAAGCAATTAATTAAATGTGATTTCGGTAGTTCTTGCCCTCCAGTTTCAAGGATGAAAAAGGGATTTCCTATGTCAATTCATTCTCTGATATACAGGGCAATACTTTTGTTCTGATAGGGAAGAGAATTTTACTTTCTGTGCTGTTGATGGTCAGAACATGCAAGCAGAGAGTTCTGTGCAGCTTGACAGCCAATTTAATGGCCAGGTCTCATTTAACTACTATCACCATCAAGTTGTTTGAACTAATTTGGTTGTGTGTGTGTGTGTGTGTGTGTGTGTGTGTGTGCGCGCACGCGCGCGCGTAGGAGTTATGTGAGGATAGGTGGAGTGAGAGGAACCTTTCAAATATATCACAGATTTGATTCACGTCGAGCATAAACAGAATGGGCATTGTTAACAGGGAGTGATGAGAAAAGCAAGAAGTAGCAGCAATGGCTTGCTTTTTCAGGAGCACTCGAGCCTCACCAGGCTACAAACATACAGCATATTTAGAACGGCAAATGGACCCAAGACATTCAGCAAGACCCATGTATATATTGAATTGCAACATACAAAAATGGCCGCTGCAGGAAAAAAATTCTTAACCAACCTCAGAGAATCTTTAATTCTGGCATGATAAATTCCAGCAAGTGCTGAATCTATGTTTTTTACAAGGTGGAGGACATTATGATCCCCACTATCATATTTATTATTGATGTGAAATAATCAAGAGGCAGAATTAAAAATACCAAAATGTTGAGCTGGAAATTGTAATTACAGACTCATGAATGAAAATTTGGCTCAGGAAATAATTCTGTGCTAGAGTAAGTGTTATATCTAACATTATTTAATTTGTTTGCAATAGCCTCAGATCACGCATACTGCAATATAGTGAAAATAAACAGCAGTGGAATAACCATGTCGCTGTTTCAGATTGCAGTGTTCAATCACCCATAAGTAATATTCAATTTTTGATCAACCTCACCAGCATTTGTCAGTAAGTGGAAATTGCTTAGTTCCTTGACTTGGCAAGAACAGATTCATGAGTCAGGGAACTGGAATAGACGGAGTAATTAAAGCATTGCATCTGATCATTTGAGAGGCAGGGGATGTTCATCCAAAATTAGCACTAATTATTAAAATGAAGTAACAACTTCATATTACAAACTACAACAGCATTAGGAGTAGATGTGATTCCAAACATATGATCAGAATACATTACAAATAGGCACTGGAACTCTAATTAAGGGTTAGATCTAAGGAGAAGCCAGGATCCCTGCCTTCACTTTGTGAAAAGGTTGGGTTTGCATCCTCTGCACCCATTCAACCCTGCTCTGGCAGATAATCACAATAGGATTATTCAGCTTTGAAATAATTACTTGGTTTAAGTTGGAACTTCTGCCTCTATTTGAGCAGGAGGTCCTGCCTCAGGGAAATACTTGCCAACCAAAAGATGGGGAATTCTCTGATCCCAGCGGCACTACCCAGAGTAGCAGCCACTGCTGGGAGTGGAATAGTCCACATCGGCTGAGGAATCACGGCTGGATTTAAAGGTAAATTGTGGTGAGTGCTGGTACAGATGGAACCAAACCAGAAGGAACCAAGCTACAGGAAGAGCTAGGAGGACAATGATAAACAGGCCAGGGGCAATGGAACTTAGTGGGGTGGGGTGGGGGGGGGTGGAATAGGAAAGGGAATAATGACTTACTGGAAGGGGGGAACTCTCCAACGAGTGAAGTGGATCTGTTAAGGAAGCACATCTCCCCCTGCCAGCAGCCCAAGACAAGGAAAACTGAATACTTGAGATGGGCCTCTGTTGACAGTCATAACGGCAGCAGAATGAGAATCATAAGTAGCTGCTCATTGGCATTTTGCAGGTATCCTTCCTGTGCACTCACTGCTGGGAGAGGAGGGGGGAGCATAAAACATAAATTACAAAACATAATGTTAGAATTTTCTTTTACAAAACAGCAACATTATTGGTCAGGCCAGCATTTTTTTTACCTAACCTTAATTGCTAGTAGCCAGTTAAGAGTCCATCATATTGTGGCAGGTCTGGAATCACACGCAGGCCAGACCAGGTAAAGATTGCAGTTACGTTCATGAAAGAACATTTGTGTATCAGATGAAATTTTCCTCCACAATGGTTTCATAGTCCTCATTAGATTCTGAATTCCAGATTTTTACTTGGATTCAAATTCCATCTTGTACCATGGTGAGACTTGATACCAGCTTTGCAGAGAATTACCTCGGTTTCTGTGTTATTGGTTCGTAAAAGTATCACCAGGCAATACTTAGGAAGGAAACGATCAGCTGAAGTATATGTGTATCCCATAGAGGTAGCAGCACATTAAATTATATGATGGAATAGGGAAATAGGGACTAATGTTAGATACTTTGTGTTCAATTTTTATTTACCCACCCAGAGCCAGGAACCCAAACATTTTGAGAGGGTAGAAATGGAAAATCAGACACAAACCAAATAGATCAATATTACTAATCTGTTCACTATCTGAAAATTAGCAATATTGTGTTGGGTAGGCTGCAATCTCAAATGCAGGGGAAGGATTCTTGATCAGCGTGAGGAAGGCACTCAAGTTTTTGCTACTGTGATGATGCCACCAGCCTATTAGCCCAGAAGCTTAACTTAATGAACTGAGAATAAGTCAACCAAGATAGCTGGTGGAATTTAAGTTCAATTAACAAATCTGGAAATACTAAGCTAACCTTGGTAACTGGGACTATCATCAATTCTCCTAGAAAATCCATCCAGCTCATGAATGCCCTTTACGTAAAGAAATTATCTGGCCAGGACTACATGTGACTCAAAAACAATGTAGTTGATTCGTAACTGCTTTCTGAAATGTTGTTGACTTCCAGGAATTGACTACAGATGCAACAACAACTACACACACAAAAGATAACTTTTTTTTAAAGTGTGCTGTTGATCTCATTAACCTTTAGTGGGAGGAGGCCAGAGAAGGCTTGAATAAGGATTGGATAAGGATTGAATGTCTCATAATGGGGGTGATGTTCAAGGGTGATATGGGACTGGCTTGAGGGCTTTGCAGTTGGGGCCAATGGGAGACCTGGTTTGAGGTATTCAGGTGTTTGGGGAGGGGCAGGATTGGTTCAAGGGTGCTGTTATTTGGATGGGTTAAAGGCCTAGTGGTAGGATTGAAGGTTTTGATGCAGGTTGGGGATTTGGATTTGGAAGGATGTGTCTAATCACAGGGTCTTCACAGACAGACCCATGGAACCTGTAGATAGGTACATTTGTGAAAGTGGGTACTGCAGATGCTGGAGATCAGAGTCAAGATTACAGTGTTGCGGGAAATGCACAGCAGGTCAGGCAGCATCCGAGCAGCAGAAAAATTGATGTTTCGGGCAAAAGCTTTTGGGAGGGTTTTCAGCACTATTCTAATCTTGACAAAGGCAATCATCTCTGGAATTCATCCTCACTTCAGTGAAGCTGCTGGTTTACCCAATGTTTAAGGAAACTGGTCAAACGCAGTTGAAATTAAAAACTAGAATGACATTAGCTTTCAGACTTAAAATTCAGATTACTTCCCAGAACAGATTGTTCATCCACTCACTTACCCACCTCAATGAGCACAACAAATTGAGCAGGTTTGAGTCTGAAAATACAGAAACAGGATAATAAAATAGGAGCAGGAGTAGGCCACTAATATCTTTATGTCTGCTTCATTATTCAATATAATCATGGCAGATTATCCAACTTAGTAACCTGCTCCCACTTTCTCCCCTTACCCATTTGTCCCTTTAGCCTGAAGAACAATATTTAATCCTTTCTTGAAATTGAACATTCAATATTTTGACCTTAACTGCTTTCTATACCAGAGAATATCATTGTCTGGATGAAGAAATTTCTCTTCATCTCAGTCCTAAATGGCTTACCCCATGATATTAGGCTGTGATCCTTGTTTCTGAATTCCCTAGTCATCAGGGACATCTTTTCATTTATAGTGTCTGAAATAGATTTTTCAATTCTCATTTCTAATTTAAAATGTTCCCCTTTGTATCAATCTTCAATTTGTCACATGTTGAGAAATGTTGTTTATGGGAGATAATTACATGGGATTCTGTTCCAGTTGCAACATCTCAAGTAATGAGACTATCTGCACCCGGGCAAAGCCAAGAGCTGAGTAATCTCCATGTTTCTGTTACTATAGCAAGTAGGTAACAGCGATTGCAAATAAGGGAGAATCTAACCAAAATCCACTGATAGTCAATGACATTATCATTACTAAAATTCTCACGATCAACATACACAGCATCACCACGGATCAAAAAATTAATTGACTGAGTATCCCAAACTGTGCAACTCATGGAGGTGGTCTGAGGCTTGATGTTCTATGCAATTGGCTTATTACCTGGTTCACCACAGCCTTTTCACCAACAAAAAGGTACAAATCCATCATATCATAGAGTATTGTCCTCTTACAATGAAGAGCAAATGTGTGACACCCAGTTAGCTGCCCGCTATAACTCATGCAGTAGGTCTGACTGTCACAGTAATGCTTATGTCTCTATAGGTGTACCACAGATAGTTGAAACTTCAGCCAGGAAACCAAATCAGCCATGAAATATGGCTCTCCTGAATCCACAGAGAAAGGAAATAGCTGCATGTGGTATGTAATGAGCAGCATAAGAATACACTGATGGCCTGCTGACAGACAAGGATTTGGCTAAGGACTTTGCTTTTAAAAGTCAATAATTTCTTGAGCATGAATGACAATAGTGTGTGTCTGACAGCTTTTGTCACGTGGCTGAGTGTAGAGTGAGCCCAAAATGTGCAGAGTAGTGTTGTGAAACATTGAAATTCCACAATCCACCGTAAGGCAGGCTTCCATAGCTGAGGATCAAAGGTGAGGTACAGAGTAAGAGATGAGCACCACCCAATATGATACTAGGAGAAAGTGAGGACACAGATGCTGGGGATCAGAGTCAAAAAGTGTGGAGCTGGAAAAGTACAGCCAGTCAGGTAGCATCCAAGAAGTACGAGAGTCAAAATTTTGAGCATAAGCTCTTTACCAGGAATGTATCATTGTGATACTTTGGGCAGACATTCATAAGGACAGCCTGACCAAGATATAAAGACAGTCAGTAAAGAGACATAGAGAGTCTTGGGAAATCTGTATATGGTGCTGCAATGCAATAAGCAGCTTAGCATTAACTTTATCAAGTCTTAAAATCACAGTCCGATTATAAAAGATGAATGACACTCATTCACCACAGGTAGCTACAGGTAGACAACAATGGTCACAACATGTTGGTAGTGGGGACAGTGGTTATAGAAAGCAGGAAATAACTGTAAAGTGTTTTGGAAAAATACAAAATTCCATTTCCAAAGAGGTCCAACTTCAATCTGAAGGGAAAGGGACCAGAAAAATGCAGAGCAGATTGACAGGAGTAGCTGAGCCATGGAAACCAGCACAAGTCACATGGTCAAATGATGATGCTGATCAGTAGTCTGTCTGAACTACGCTGATTAATTCTGATTGTAAAATTCAGGCAATGAGCTGAGCAGAGGTTAAGGATTGAACGAGAAAAGCTGTGGTGGGCTGGGAAACCCGAGTGAATGGTGCAAAAGTAATCTGGAAGAATAGGAAACTTTAATATTAAAAACTTTGCAGCTCCCATTTTGAATGATGCCATTACACATAGGAACCATGAGGTAGAAGTTGGAAAGTGGTAGCAAAGAAAGGTTGGAAAAATAGCACAGGAGCACAGAGAAAGAAGATTAATCATTCAGAAGTTAGACAGAATGGTTTTAAACAGTTTTTCAGATTTTAAAGAAATATTTCATGAGCAGCACAGAGATTTTTCAAGGGGAAAGAAGCCACAGCGGGAGTTATAGTGAGGCTTAGAAGAGTGGAATTACTGCAAAAGAATTAGTGTAAAACCTCTATCACTGTAAAATAATTTAAAACAGAGGGCAAGCACATCTAACAAGCTGAGAAAGATCCAAACTTTCATTACAGGAAGGAATTAACCACACAGGTTATCAAATTCTGACATTGAATTGAAGATCATGAAAAAGACAGTCTTTAACGTACAGAATTGCTTCAAAATTAGACAGCAAGATTAATATAGAAGTTAATTTCTTTTATTTGATTGGGAACATTGTGGATGATTTAATTGCTTTAACAGGTATTAGTTAAATAACAGAGAATTGATGAAGATTGAAAAGCCTTTGAAAATTAAATTAATCTCAGAACTAATAAATATTTGCAAAAACGGTGAATTAAAGTTTCTAGAATCTTGATGCATCTAAGATTATTTTATTAATCATCTTTACGAATCAGTTGTGAAATGTCAAGATGGAGATTTAAACACAGAATTGATCAGAGACTGTGTAGTTGTACATACTGCTAAATGGTCTTTGTCTGTTTATTACAAACAAAAAAAAACCTCACTCAGCAAAAAGCCACTCAATGACAGACTCAGAGGAAGCAAAACTGACCAATCCTTAGAGGAGGAGCAGGAGATCTACAAAACTTATTTTTTTCCTGAAGAACAAAGCGACACAGATGGGAGGGCAACTATAAAAGGACAAGAATCCCTGCCAACACTGTGACAGCAAAAATCTTTCCACATAGCAGTAGTCAAGATATGGAATGCATTGCCCGGAAATGTGGTAGAAGCAGGTTGAATTGAGGCATTCAAGACGGCATTGGATGGTTATTTGGATAGTAACAATATGAAGCGATATGGGGAAAAGGCAGGAAATTGGCACTAGAAATTACAGGTAGGCAGCCACAATGGAGCTGGTACAGACATGATGAGCTGAATGATGAGCTCCTCCTCACCATAATAACTCTGTGAAAAACAACCTCGCAAGTATGAATCGTAGCCTGCTATTAAATCAGAATGTTTTCAGTGTAAAAATACATCATTTTCAGAAGATATGTAAAAGCAAAATGCCTGCTCTGAAAATTCAATGCGGATACTACGCACATAATTTTGAATGAAACAAAGTACTCCTCACTCGTCAATAAACCTGAACTCTTCCTTGATGAGATCAACGATCCTGATCAGATATTTTCTCACACAGACATATATGTCAATGGGCGTCTTATGATTTTCAATTTTGAGGATTGGTGCAAATGTAATCATCTTGTCAAAATGAGAACTAGATGAGCAAAATATTGCCTGTAACCAACAGAAATACAGTTGAATGGTCCAGGAGGAATTAAATTAGCCATTAAAGATGTTCGCCAAGCAACCTTCCAATGTAGGAGAAAACTGGATCAGAGAGAATTAAACAAAATCAGAAATTTCTAGAGTAACTAGGTGGATTTCTATCCCAAATTGCCCCTAGAGTACCAGGATGAGTAGGCTAGGTAGATTAGCAGGGAATGCAGGGATAGGGAAGGGGTGTGGGTCTGGATGGGATGGTCCTCAGAAGATCAGTGTAGACTCAATAGGTTGAATAGCCTGCTTCCACACTGTAGGGACTCTATGGTTCTATGAACTCAGCAAGTCTGGCCTCATCTTTGGAGAGAAAGCAGAGTTAATGTTTCTAGTCCAGTGAGGCTTCTTGAGAAGTCAGACTCAAAATGTTAACTCTGCTTTCTATTCACAGATGAAGCCAGACCTGTTGAGTTTCACCAGCAGTTTCTGTTTTTGTTTCAGATCTTTAATATCAACAGTTCTTTGTTTTATTTTATCATAGAAAATTTATATGTCTAATATAATCAAGACATTTCTTTTGTGAGAAGAGGACCTTCATTGAGTGGAATCATATTTCAGAGAAAATGTAAAGAAGTTAACCAACATAAAGAGGGCATATTGGTTTATGCCATTAACCAGTTAGGACAATATGTACATCCAATGGCAAAAGAATTGCTGATGCTTTAAATTGGTAACAAAAACAGAAATTGCTGAAAGAGCTCAGCAAGTTTGGCAACAACTGTGGAAATAAATCAGAGATAACATTTCAGGTTGAGTGACCGTTTCTCAGTTCTGATGTTTTTATGTATCTAAAAAGATTAATATTTGTAAGAGTATGGATAGTACCATCCACAATGATAATGTCACACATTCTCACAAAGAGATGGAGGCAGAGACATTCAAGAGGCAGTTCTTCTGTAAACTGTATTTAGTACAGCGAAGCAATAAACAGATAATTGTCAACTTCACCTGATACGAGATGTCTACTAGCTAGATCAAAATGTTAGATGGCCTCATTCATCACAGACTGCTACAAACAGACAGCAATGGTCACTACACTGATTCTGCCAGAATATTTACTACAAAGACAACAGTGGCCCATTAAAACACCCATTTTAAAAAGAAGTTATACAAAACTATCTTCCACTTTAGAAACATTGTAACCATAAAGGGATTGAATTCATTTTTTGCTTTGGTGAACCCTCTCACATCATCTCTGACAAGTTTACCATCCCAGTCCCACCATTCTGTTTAAAAAATCCAACTTTTCACTTCACCATACTGCAAAACCTTGTTACATTTTCAATTATCCTTTCCTCTCCGAGATCCACAAATATATTATTGTTTCCCAAATGCATGTCCATCATATCCAAAATTTCATGTTTAAATCTCCCTAATTACACAACAGGTATCTTACTGAAGTTATGAATGACTTGCTTTGTGACTGTGGCCAAATTACATTTGACTCTTAATCCAACCTGACTCGTCACAGTCTTTGACATGTTTGATCTCACCATCCTCTCTCAGTACTTCTCCACATCATTCAATTGGGTGAACCATAGAATTGCAGACATCCACAGCACAGGTAAAGGCCCATTGAGTCTATGCCGGGCAGCACCTAACTATTCTGGGTGAGTCTGCACTCACCTATTTCTGTTCTTTGCTATACAGTCACAACTGGAGAATCACAGATAGCAGCTTATCTTCTTGCTTATGCATTGTTATCACTGGTATCCTCTAGAAATCTCTTTTTCCACTCTCATTTCTTCTCCACATTCAGCTCCTTGGTGCGAATATCAGTTTCCTCAAGGTACCTTGAGGACAGTCCAGCTGTACCTCACTCTAACCTTTCTCAATCCCTACTTTGTCAGACCTCTTGTCAATTTATCACAAAATATTATGGGATAGAAACTTGCCTTGGACAATGGGGTTGGTGATTGTAAGGTTGGGAAATCAGTTCAATTAATGGCTTTGGAACAGAATAGCAACTTTGTATACAACCATCCACCTTCACAATTCAGCTCCAATTTGGCCACCTTCCCCCTGAGAATACGAGGTAAAGACAGAACAAGATTTGGAATGATTTTTTCAAGTTCTGAACAAACAAATGCCCTCCTAGCAACAAAGAAACTGACACCTTGCCAATGGTAAAGTGTTCTGGTTTATACAACTGGAATTATCTTGGACATGGCATTTCTTGTAGTTTGAAAATATCTTCAGTTTGATAAATACAAAATGAATCCAGATTTGAAAACAGGTAAGATTAGTTTGGAGCAGATTTTTTAAATTTATAAATACATTTATCAGGGAGTAGTTAGTTCAGAATCTGAATGTCAATGTCTATCTTTTGAAAATCAACCTGCACAGATTGGCTTGCTTTTAGGTTTATTAGTAAATCCTCAGAGCCTTGATAAGCTTCAAAAATTGCCATTTTTGTATTAGTCTAAAGAGGAAATATTAATTCCTGTCATCAATTCCCATCATTGATTACCTTTGGGGGTGACATTGACAGCACCATTGTAATGTGAAAAGCAGAACATCAGCAGGTCAGCACAAAGGGCTTCATTTTCATCTTCACTGAAGCCACTAATCTAATGAAGTTGATTGTGTGATCAGAATATCTTACATAGTCCATGGCCATGAAAGAACATGCATGAGATATTTTCAGACTTTTCTTCCTAATCAGAAGATACTCATGTCTTTAACAAGATGCAGCTTAATCCATGACATTTACTATGTACAAGTTACACAGGTGTAATGGATATTATTACAGGGGCAGATCTAGATTGTCAGTCTTACATCTTTGAAATCCTAAATTGTCCTCTCTCCACATCATCATGTTCAGTGATGTTTAAAGTATTCCTCAGCATTAACACATTCAGACCCTTTTATGACCCTGACTCCACTACAATCTTTTTTAACCTCCTCGACCCACTCAACCACCACCTCATTATCCCAGATTCATGAGTGACACTGGACTGGATCAGTCAACAAAACACATTGCCTACCTTCTGTCCTACTCAGTAGCCAAGTAGCAAAGGAGACTAGCTCCCAAGATCTCAAAATGACTCCATCATTCACAGGACTCATGTCAGGAGTTGGGAATACCCAAAATTGTGGCCTGCCAAGGGCTTATCTGGCCTCTTAGGAAGCATCCAAATACAGAGAAGTACATGGGGATAAAGAATACAGATTACAGCAATGATACATCAATGTTGAGGGAATGGATGATTAAGCTGATGGAATAGAGTATTGAACTAGCAAAGTGCTATTTCCTAAATAATTTAAATCTTCTATTGCAACTGCAAACTTTCAGGTAAGTGGAACGAGTTCTATCATAATCCAAACCTACAAATGCTTTTGGAGAAGTTTTGGTAAATTTGTCTTTGAATCATTTACTACAGAACAAACTAGTTTAAGATTTGTTCTAGCCACCTAGAATATATATATTTATGTGGCAGGTTCAAGCTGAGCTTCTGGTAATTAGTGATCCCCAGACTGCTGCTGGTGTGGAACTTTGAACTGCTAATGGCACTGAACATTAACAGATGACATTTTGGTTCAACCTGCTGTCCAAGTCTTGCAGTTCACAGACATGGTCTCTTTCATTATCTGTAAGTGCAAATGGTGATGAACACCCACCAATTCAATTCCCATCAATCCATTTTCTACATTATTCTATATGGTTAGATTACTTTTCTCCTTCCTTTGCTGTGATGATTATCATTTCAAATTTTTGATGAATGTCACACTCATGTATTGCCAATATTGTTTCATGCCAAATCATAAAGTATGGCCTTGAATCACTTCAATAGAATTGAACATATTTCAATCTCTCACTGTTTGAGGTGCTTATATACAGCTTGCAAACTCCAGGTGAACAAATGGTTGTGAAGCTGCAAATCTGATATTTTAATTGTAACAGGAAAGAATATTCCTCAGAAATCTAAGAACCCTGTTTGCTTTGGATTTTATCTGTTGAATTAAAAAATCCCTACTACGTTTGAGGAACTTTGGTTTATTTCTATAGTTCAGAATGCAACATTAAATCCCTTTTTCCATTCCATTTTAACTTTACTTTCCTCTCCAAACATCTTGAGCATTTTGTTGCCTGTCAGTTGCACTATTGTTGGTTGTGGAGAGTATTTTTTTTACCATTCCCCACTATCTGATATCATAGGCACCTAGCCCCACATCTAACTTGATATTCAGACATAATCACTTAAAATAAATGTTCTCATCAAAATGTTTAGGTCTGGATCATTCATTTCCTTTGGGAATACTTTGGCTTTTTTTCTCTCTTGTTGACTGCTCTCTTGCATTAACCTCTTTGTGCCAACAGGTATTTAACTTCTTACTTTTCTGTAACTGTGTCCTACTTTACCACATTTTCCAAAGGAGAATTATTGTGTTGTAAATTTATGTTGAATTACAAGGTGCTGTCTATGCCTCTGAGATGTAATTGCTCCACAGTACTTGTGAGGACATTTGGTATTTGATGACTATCCTATTTGCTGTATAGTTTTCTCATATGCATCTTTTGTGGTTTTGTACCCAAAGTACTGAATGGATCCTGCAGATCTCTTGTGTCAAGAATGATCTTTCCCTCTTAACATTGATTTTCCTTGTTACCAGACCGCATTCATTGATCATCTATATTACTCTCTCTGGGGTCGGGTAATTACTTGTAATAAGTCTTGACTGTAATGAATCTGAAAAAAAGACTTAACAGTAATTCTGACAACAATTCTGTCTGTCATGATTCATGATTCTAAATTACTACGGTTGCATTTATCCACTACCTCCTTCTGGAATGTGCCTATGCAAAGGAAGTCTGGAGAGGTTTGCAGTGGTGTTTGTCGAGGTTTGTTCCGAGCAGTTCCGTGACATGGGACTCCGTGCTCTACGGTCTGTTCCCCGGGACGCACACTGAGACAAACATCAACTGTGCCTGGAGGACCATCAACTCGGTGAAAGACGCTCTTTGTTCTGTCCGAACCCTGTTGGTCTTCCAGCTGAAGGATTTGACCCTAACTGAGTGTTGCAGATGACACATTCCAAAGTCCAGGACTACGTGTTGAGGGACATGCTGAAGCAGTGGGGAAATACCACTGTGTAAGGTCTGCCTGCCTAAGAAGAACAGGGGGCCCACCGAGTAATTGGGCTCTGCTGACGCCTGAGCAGAATAGCTGGAGAGCCAATGTACAGACTTGTATATACGAAAGATTAATTCCGATCTTGTATGTAAAGAAATGCAATGTGTGCATAAGAATGGCAATACCAATTGTATAGATACCCAAATAATTTTATGAATAAAGTATATTTTTGAAATTAAAAAAAATCCACTAACTGTAGTGGTGGATAATGGCATTGTCATGGATTCTATTAAGTTATAATCTTTTTAAAATGTTCCTTATTTTAAGATTAAAATAATTCTCAAATAACTTTGCCAAAAGTATCTGTTACTTCTTTCACACCTTGGTAAGCTATAAGATGATCAACTATACTCCCAATCATATATCCAAGTGGAATTATTTGTCCAGCTTTTGATTTAGTAGCCAATATAGAATCTAGTGTATTAAGAATTATTTTCTCTAAGATATCTGGTTCTGTATCCAATTTGTCTGATCTCTAAAAATTTATCTCACTGGCAATATTATTTCTGATGCCATTAATTCCAAAAGTAATGATGTATTTTCATTACCTAAAGACTTTTACTTGTAGTACTAGCAGTTGTGTTGCTTTGTGCTGCATGCCTGGAAGCCCCTTCTGCTCTGCAGCAAAAATAGAGGAATTTAATCTTCTTGTCGACAAACAGAGGATTCATGTATTTAGCAGAAAAAGGTGAAGGATTCCAATCTTTAATGGTTAAAATAGAAAATCTCTAGCTTCACTGGATCCAGCATCAGTTAGTGGTTTCCATTTCCTAAATGGTTTCAATAAATGCACCAACTTTAATCATACTTCTACAAAAATACATCCCAATTCACAGTTTTAAAAGATGCATCCTTTTTTTTAATTATTTTCTTCTGGAGGAATTCCACTGACTATGGCATGAACAATGATCCTCATTTCTTTCATTGTTTTGCTTTTGGATGATTTCCACTCCTTGCAGTATGAGATCATATTTTCTGTATTTAACACAGTTTAACAAAATCTTCTAAATTTCTTCTTCCTTCGGTGACTAGGTTTCTAATCTGATCCCTTAACAGTTTAATTGCAACTTTGCAATATCTCTGTTAATGTCATTGGTTTAAATTGCTTTTGTGGCCATTAAATTCCCTCACTTTGGCCACACCCATATTGTGTACTTGCTGGGAGTTCTATCTTTACCTTTACCCTTCCCAGCCTGCAATAGTGCACCATATTTTAAAGTTTTCCCTTACTTGCCAGGAATTTCAAACTTACTGAGGTGCTGATAATTTTTCATCTGAGCTCTGCTTTTGGAACAACTTCTACAAACAATCTGCCATAAAATCTGTATCTGCTTCGGAAGTACTATTTCACTTTCTCCAGGGAATTCCTTCCTTTTTCTGCTGCAGTGCATTTCTTACCACTTGAAATGCATTTATTATTGGGCTATGGATCTTCTTTGCTGAATTTTGCCATCAGTGTTTCTTCAGTAGGTGCTAAACATTCTGTTCTTTCTCTTTGCATGGATAGGTAAATCTCCAGTGGTATGTTGTGTAAGGTAGCAAAATGAAATCTGCCCCACTACTCATCTTGTCGCATGTGCATTTAACCAAAGTCTGCTCCTCGCTAAGGGGTGGATTTATTGCCATCATCCTCTTTTTAGAATAGGGATCTACAGAGGCATACTTGGTTGAGTGTGGTAGAGAAACAGAACTTTGTGGCCTAAATAGATGAGGCTCTTATATTGAACAAGATTTGATTGATTGCGTGTTACAAAATAGTTGCCAGTTGCATTGATATGAAAAGCATAGTTACAGCGACCATGAGGAAGCCACAGATGCATTCCTTCAAGATGCTGAGCTGTTCTGCTATGAAGTCTATATGATGTCATCATTTTGGGTTGTGCTAAAAACACTCCTCACAATTAACCACTTCAGACACTTACAGCCTGAAATGACAAATGACGGATATGTCCATAAAGTGCATGCTGCTGCAGTGATTAATAAGAAACAATTTTCAACACCAATTCCTTTCTTTCCCAAGTTTTGTGCCAGACCGAAGGAACTTCTAGGAGCCAGCTGCTAGGGATGTAGGTACACACTCAGATAGAAGGAAGTTCTGGGATTTTGTCTGAATAACAGTGAAGGAACAGCAATATATTTCCACATCAGGATGGTGTGCAGCTCAGAGGAGAATGTGCAGTCATTAGTGTTCTCATGTATCTGCTGGCAGTGTCCTTCTAGATAGTGAAGGTGAATGTTTTGAAGGTGCTCTCTAAGGAATTGCCATTCTCCTTTGTAGCAACATTCAGAACCCTATTCCAAATGTTCTGAGCTTGACAAACTGAGTGAATACTGAGCCCATGACACAAGGGTTCATAGATAGTAAAAGATAGTATGCAGCTTTCATGCAGTGTCAAGCTCTCCCACTCAGTCTCACATTTTAAAAGTTGTTACTGTTTTTGGTGATGTTCTCTATTGCTGTAGTATTATTAATTATAAATACTGTTGTTATCATTCTGAATTTCTGGTAATCTGACAAGACCTTGTTTGAAACATTCTATTAATGTGAATCAGTTTAATATTGTTGAACAAATTAATACTGAAATGTGTTCTATGAGAAATCCTGCATGACTTGACAAAAAGACGTTATGATTAAAATGGCAATTGCAGCTTGGAGAGTGAAAGGTTAACTGTATCCTTAATCTAAAAATAGTTACTGCATATCTGCATGAGGAGCTGTATCATGTTTACATGAACTGGGACCTGAGCTTGTAGGGTTCCAGAGAAATATGCTCTCGTAATATGCCTTACACATGCGTATGTACTTATATATTGCATTATTTAATGTTTATTCATGTACGTGTAAACACAATCTTAATACATTGCTTAGTTCACATGTTCATTATGAAATATTTGCTTAACTAGTTAACGACTTACGAGAACTTCAAATGCTTGCAGTGTTTTTAATTTTTCCTGATAAGAGATAATAGATTTCCTATGTTTTCTGTCTTCACAGTTTTCTTTAATGTTTCGTGTTCATAATTGTGCTTTTGCACTGATCATTGTTTCAGTTTTGATCATACCTGTCCTTGCCTATAATTGTCACCACAAAAGGAGAACCATCCTACAGAGTTATTCAACATTGCATGACCCATATCCCTGAGGTTGGTGAAATTTCACTTAGTTATCTGGGCACACAAGTCACCACTGTTCTCTAGCCATTCAGCTTACTGCTGCATCTCTTTCTCTATGAAACACTGTAGCAACACACCAAGACTTCTTGGGAACACCAATACCAGCTATTTCCCTTCAAGCATTCACCATCCTGACTTCGAAATATAACAAGTCACTGTCTGAATGTTCTGGATTTCCTTTCCTGTCAGCGCTATGGATGATTTTACCACCCAAGGACTGCAGAGGTTCAAGAAAGCAGTTTATCACCATCTTCTCCAGGACAAAGAGCCTACATCCTCTGAAAAAATAAATAAATAAATATGCTTATGGATATCCTGAACGGAATCCTTCAATAGGCCATCATGGTCTTCTTCACTTTATGAGTGGACCTTTGTAGAAAACCATTTACCAGCACACATCTCCCTGTCACCATCCCAATTATCTATGTAAGGATTAAAAGCTAGAAGTGAACATACAGATTGGCTTCTCAATTTTGTTTCAGAAGGGTTTAATTATTCATGACTTTGATACATGGACTATGTTTCCTGCAATCCATTCATCTTTCTGAACCTCTCTGCTGAAGATGATACATTTAGAACAGTGATCTGAAGTATGAGTACCATGAGTACATCCCCATTATTCGGCATTTACATTTGCAGTTGGACATTCAAGTTAATACATTTTCAGTTCTTACTGATGAAGTTAATAGCTCATCTGTGCTGTGAGGAAGCCAAAAATCCAACAGAAATTAATGCATTTGTCTCTCTGCTGTACTCAGGCCACATTCAACTAGTTATGATTGAATGTTCTGCAGAGGATCAGAAATCAGAGTGTACCTTCATTGGTCCTCAAATGTTTTATGACCAAATCATAGCGTGCAATTGTAGTAAGTAATTTTTATTGTTCGACATCCTAGAAAATTAGACCCAAACTATGTTTCGAATGATCCATGAAAAAAATAACACAGTAGAGAAGATCCAATTGTGAGGTCAGTGATGATGCATAAGGAAAAGGAATTTGAAGAGAAACTCACAAGCAAGTAAAGACAGTGAAGTAACCACATCTTAAGTACACAATACACTAATAAAGCAAACTGAAAATGATAGCTCATGATAATGTGAAAAGTAAAATATAGCACCCATATGTCAAGTGCAGGATTCTGATAAAGATTTCTGGCTAAATTGAAAGGCATCATTAATTACATTATCCCAGGTGGTTTGTACCTCAAGGTTTTAAAAAAAAGTTCAAGTTTTTTTTAGATACATTATCAAATCCTACTTTTGGCATTTCTTCCTGCTGAAAAGGTTAACCACTTAGCACTAACTAGATCCCCATGAGGTTTTTGGAAAAGATTAATCACTTCTTAGAACATGCTCAAATTCAGAGAATTTGTTTCAAATTTAGAGAAACAGTGTGCATCAGTTACAGCTCATAAATGACACACACAGCTGCAGCAAGTAGCCTCATACTCCACAAACAAGGACAGCTCAAACTGCATCAATCTGGAAGAGAAAGATTTGAGGAATGGGAGCATCAGAACTGTAATATTATGGAGGGATTTAACATATTGCTTCGAAGGATAATATTCCAAAGAAAAGAATCTACACACAATGTCATGAAGTATACAAATTCCTGACTGACATTGGTACCAATGTTCCTGGAGCTCCTATTGCTCAGATTGAGGAAATCCATTAAGGTTAGAGTTGCCAATCTTCCAAAGTTGGTATGGAATCTACAGGAATTAAAGATCAATCTCATAGGACATTGCTGCATGAAACCCTGGAGGGAAACACAGGATCATTAGAAGAAACATTATTTTTGTATTTTTCTTTGAAAACTTACATACCAGTTATGAAAATATTGAAAATGGAAAGAGAGAGATTAAAAGGCGGTTTGACTAACATCATCCAATTGAGTTATACGTGTTTTTTCCTTTCTACTTGGTGTAGGAAGGCAATGCATCATAAGGATTATGGGTTGGCCAATCAATGCCTGCAGCTCAGGGACATTTATGTGATGAAATCTCTAGGAATGCATTTAAAGAGAGCCGGCAACCCTAATCATAATGGATTGCTGTAATGTTTTGGTGCATATTACAGAGGAGCAAGAATAGTGTGAAAAATGATTCTTTTTTTCAGCTGGTTTCTGATTCTTAATAAGTAACTTTTAAAGGCACTCAGCAGAAAACACCATTTTCCTTTAATTAAAATGAACATTGAATTCTTGCACAATTCATTTAGTTACCTAACACACTAAGGAAAAATTCTCAGCACATGTGGCCATTGCAATGGAAGAATGTATTCTTGTTAGCAGGAGCTCTTTACATGTTTAATGCCCAATGTCCAATGCTTTTTATTCAATATCTTATGTACATGACATTCTCCTTCATGACAACACACATAAGAAAGGGGATGAATCAGTACTATTATCTTGAGACTGTTAATCCAGAAACTCAGGTAATGTCTGGGAATCTGGGTATGAATCCCACAATGGCAGGTGATGGACTTTGAATTCAGTAAACAATGGAGGATGGAAAAAAATTCTGGCTGTAACAGGTTGCTCCTCTTTTGATGTATTTCAGGTGTTGGAGGTGATTTCCTCGAATTCCAGGAACAACAATTACTGTTTTATATGCTGTTGCATTGTTTTGGAACTTTGGAGAAAAACAAAGCCAAACGGCACTTTTAAAAGGGACAGGAACAGACAAAGGCAGGAGAGATAGAGAGAGAGAGAGAAAGAAACCCACACTGTCAACTGATGCAGCAGTGAACCTGAGCAGTCGTTGCCTTTGCTGTTGAATTCATGTATTGCTGGACATTGGAGTGCATCTGGGAAAACTAACAAACAGTGAAATTCACAATTGATCTTGGAAGAACTGTTTGGGAGAGGTCACAGCACAGAAACAGATCAGTGAATATTTTTAAGTGTGGCCTTGCTGTATGTCTGAAATAGTGAGTAGAATCAGTTCTTTCTTGATTATATGTTTTATTGAGACATGCCTCTTGATTAAACGTAAAAATACAAACTATAAATATTAAGTTAGCCTGGAGCAGTGTTTCGTAGGGGAATAAGACAGTGCTATTTTCTAGGTCTGTAGACTGAAAAAAGCAAGAGTGGTCCTTAATAGAGTGATATGCTCTTCTTGTCAGATGTGGGAGTTAAGGGAGAGTTTACGTGTTACTGAGGATTATGTCTGCAACAAGTGACATTGGTTGAGAGTCCTATCAGATCAAATGGATTGGTTGGAGCGATAGTTAGAGACAATGAGGAAATTACAAGAGCAAGGGAGTGTGACAGATGGCAGTTATAGGAAGGGAGAAAAGTTGCAGATACAGTCACATAGATGGATTAACTCCAGGAAAGATAAAAGAGGTAGGCAGGTAGTGCAGGAGTCTTCTGTGGATATCCCCTTTTCAAACAAGTATGATATTTTGGAAAATGTAGGGGGTGATGGATTCTCAGTGGAATGTAGCACAAACAGTCAAGTTTCTGGTATTGAGACCGGCTCTAATGCAATGAGAGGTACATCGGGTTCCAAGAGATAGGTTGTGTTGGGGACTTTCTAGTCTGAGGCACAGACCAATGTTTCTGTGGCCAGCAGCAAAAAATCAGAATGGTGTGTTGCCTCCCTGGTGCCAGGATCAAGGCTGTCTCAAACAAGGTGCAGAATGTTCTCACGGGGGAGAGGGCCTAGGACGTCATTGTACACATTGGAACTAATGGCATAGGATGGGAAAGAGATGAGATTCTGAAGGAAGAATATAGAGAGTTAGGTAGGAATTTAAAAAAGAGTTCCTCGAGAATGGTGATATCTGGATTACTCCTGGTGCTGTGAGCTAGTGAGGAGAGGAATAGGAGCATAGAGCAGATGAATGCATGGCTGGGGAGGTGGTATATGGGAGAAGGGTTCACATTTTTGGATCATTTGAATCTCGTTTGGGGTAGAATTGACCTGTACAAGAAGGACGGATTGCACCTGAATTGGAACGGGACTAATATACCAGCAGGGAGATTTCTTAGAGCTGCTCAGGAGGGTTTTTTTAGATTACTTACAGTATGGAAACAGGCCCTTCGGCCCAACAAGGCCACACCAACCCGCTGAAGTGCAACGCACCCAGACCCATTCCCCAACTAGTAAGGTGGGTGGTGGGACCCAGGAAAATACTGAGGAAAGAGATCAATCTGAGACTGGTACAGTTGAGAACAGAAGCGAGTCAGGGCAGGCAGGGACAAAGCAGAGAACAAGGTAGGATTCATAAATTAAACTGTATTTATTTCAATGCAAGAGGCCTAGCAAGGAAGGCTGATAAGCTCATGGCATGTTTAGGAACAAGGGACTGGGATATCATCGCAATTGCAAAAACATGGCTCAGGGATGGACAGGACTGGCAGCTTAATGATCCAGGTTACAAATGCTACAGGAAGGACAGAAAGGGAGGCAAGAGAGGAGGGGGAGTGGTGTTTTTGAGAAAGGATAGCATTACAGCTGTACTGAGGAAGGATATTCCCTGAAATACATCCAGGGAATCTATTCAGCTGGAAATGAGAAATAAGAAAGGGATGATCATCTTATTGGGATTGTACTTTAGACTCCTTAATAGTCAGAGGGAAATTGAGAAACAAATTTGTAAGGAGATCTCAGTTTTCTGTAAGAATAATAGGTATTTAATTGTGTACAAGAAAATTTTCTGTTTCAGTATATGCATGTACCCACTAGAGAAGGAGCAAAACTTGACCTACTCCTGCGAAATAAGGCAGTGCTGGTGACTGAGGTGTCAGTGGGGGAACACTTTGGGGTCAGTAACCATAATTCTATTAGTTTTAAAAGTAGTGATGGAAAAGGACAGACCACATCTAAACATTGAAGTTCTAATTTGGAGGAAGATTAATTTTGATGGTACTAGGCAACAACTTTCAAAAGCTAATTGGGGGCAGATATTCGCAGGAAAAGGGATGGCTTGGATATAGGAGGCCTTCAGAAATGAGAAAACGAGAGTCCAGAGACAGTGTGCTCCTGCTGGGGTAAAAGGAAAGGCTGGCAGGTGGAGGGAATGCTGGATGATTAAAGAAATTGAGGATTTGTTTAAGAAAAAGAAGGAAGCATATGTCAGGTATAGACAGGATAGAACAAATGAATCCTTAGATGAGTAAAAAGGCAGTAGGAGAATACTTAAGAGATAATCAGGAGGGCAAAAGGGGACATGGGATAGCTTTGGCAAATAGAGTTAAGGAGAATCCAAAGGGATTTTGCAAATACATTAAGGACAAAAGTGCAACTAGGAAGACAATAGGGCTCTTTAAAGATCAGAAAGGTGGCCTGTGTGTGGAACTGCAGGAGCTGGGGAGATACTAAACAAGTATTTTGCGTTAGCGTTTACTTTGGTAAAGGACATGAAAGATATAGAATGTAAGGAAATAGATGGTGAAATCTTGAAAAATGCCTATATTACAGAGGAGGAAGTGCTGGATGTCTTGAGATGCGTAAAGATGGATAAACCTCCAGGACCTGATCAGATGTAGTCTAGAACTCTGAGGGAATCTAGAGAAGTGATCGATGGGCCTCTTGATTTGTATCATTGATAGTCACAGGTGAGGTTCCAGAAGACGGGGGTTAGCTAACATGGTGCTGAGTGGTGACCTTATAGAGGTTTATAAAATCATGAGGGGCAGGAATAAAGAGACAAAGTCTTTTTCCCTAGAGTGGGGAAGTCCAGAACTAGAGGGCATAGGTTTAGGGTGAGAGGGGAGAGATATAAAAGAGACCTAAGGGGCAACTTTCTCATACAGAGAGTGGGACATGTATGGAATGAGCAGCCAGAGAAAGTGGTGGAGGCGAGTACAATTGCAACATTTAAAAGGCATCTGGATCGGAATATGAATAGGAAGGTTTGGAGGGATATAGGCCGGGTGCTGGCAAGTGGGAGTAGATTGGGTTGGGATATCTGGTTGGCATGGATATGTTGGACCGAAGGGTCTCTTTCCAAGCTGTACATCTCCATGACTCTATGATTTTAATTTCTGGAATCAAGAATCTACAGAAAGTTATAAAGCAATTGGCGATTGTCGAACAAAATTGGTCTGGCCTGGCCTACATGTGATGTCATAGCAATGCGGTTAAGTCTCAACGGCCCTCTGAAATGACCTAGGAAGCCAAACAGTTGTGGTAATTGTTATGAAGTGTCAAAGAAATGGAATCAGATGGAGCACCAGGCATCGACTAGGCACTGGAAAAGACAGCAGAAGAAACAACGCTGACAACCTGTCAAAGACTTTCTTACTAATATCTGGGACTTAGTGCCAAAGCTGGAGGAGTTGCCTCACAGATTATTCAAGCATAGTCAAGCCTGACAGAGTCATAATCATAGAATCATACCTTACAGACAATGTCCCGGATATGTCCTGTCCCACTGGAAGTAAAGAACCAGCATAGATGATGGCACAGTCAGGAGGGCATTGCACTGCCAGTCTTCAACATTGACTTGGGACCCCATGACCTCATTGTTTCAGGTTAAAGATGAGCAAGGAAATGTCCTGCTGGTTTCCTCGTACTGTCCACCCTCCACTGATGAATCTGTACTCCTCCATGTTGAACAACGCTTCAAAGAAGCAATGAAAGTGCCAAGGGTGCAAAATGTACTCTGGGTGGGGGATTTCAATGTCTATCACCAAGAGTGACATGGCAGCAGCACTACTGATCAAGCTGATTGGGTCCTAAAGGGCATACCTGCTAGACTGCTTCTTCAGCAAGTAGTGAGGGAACTCATAAGAGGGAAAAACTTGATCTCATCCTTACCAATCTTTTGGCTGCAGATGCTTCTGTCCATGACAGTTTTGATAAGAGTAACCAATGTACAGTCCTTGTGAAGAAGAAGTCTCAACTTCACATTGACAATATCCTCCAATGATGTTGTGTGGCGCTATTATATGCTGTATGGGACAGATTTTTTATAGTTCTAGCAAGTCAAGACTGGGAATCCATGAGGCACTGTGGGCTATTACCACCAGCAGAATTGTACTCCAGCACATCTGTCACCTCATAATCCGGCATATCCCTCACTCAACCATTGTCATCAAGCCAAGGGATCAACCCTGACTCAATGGAGAGTGCAGGAGGGCATACGAAGAAAAGCACCAAGCATACTTAAAAAATAGGTGTTAACCTGCTGAAGCAACTGAGTAGGACTATTTGAATGCCAAGCAGTACAAGCAGCAAACGATAGAGCAAAGTGAACCCATAATCAATGAGTCAGAACAAAGCTCTATAATGCTGCCACATCTTGTCAAGAACAGTGGTGGACAATTAAACTATTAATGGGAGGAAAGTTCACAAATATCTCCACACACAAGTAGAAAAGATAAAGCTGAAACATTTGCAGCAATCTTCATTCAAGTATGTCAATTGGATGATCCAATGTGGCCTCCTCCAGTGGTATCCAGTGTCACAGTCAATTTGATTCACACCATATGATATCAATAAGTGCTCTAGAACTTGGTGCTTCCCTAGCCAAGATATTCCAGTACAGTTACAACACTGGCATCTGTCCAACAATGTGGAAAATTGCCCAGGTATGTCTCCAAAAAACAGGACAAATCAAACCAGACAAATACTGCTCCATCAGTTAATTTGTGATTATCATGGAAGGTATCATCAATAGTGCTATCAAGCAGAACCTGTTCATCAATAACATGCTTAGTTTGGCTTCCACCAGGGCCACTCAGCTCCTGACCTCATTACACGCTTGGTTCAAATGTGGACAAAAGAGCTGAATTCCAGAGGTGATGTGAGACTGACAGTCCTTGACATCAAGGACATTTTTGACTGAGTGTCATATCAAGGATGCATAACAAAACTTAAATCAATAAGAATCAGGGCAATCATTCTCACTAATTTGAGCTATACCTGGCACTTGGGAAGATCTGTTATCTCAGATCTGAGACATCGCTGCAGGAGTTCCCCAGGGTAGTATCCTAAGCCTGACTATCTTCAGTTGCTTCATTAGGGTCTCCCTCCAGCATAATGTTAGTATTGAGGAAATTCACCACTGATTGCACAGTGTTCAGCGCCATTTAAAATTTTTATGAGGTTGATGTACTCCATGATCAAATGCAACAAAATCTGGAGAATATCCAGGCTAAGGCTGACATGTGGATAATAACACAATTGACAGGCAATCACTTTCTCCAATAATTGCAATTGAACCATTGCCTTTGATAATCAATGGCTTTACTAATACTGAATCCTCCAATATCACCACTTTTCGGTTACGATTGACCAGAAATCTAACATTCATATACAGTGACTACAAGAGCTGGTCAGAGGCTAGGAGCACTGCAACAAGTAACTCATTTCCTGTCTTCTCAAAGCCTGCCCACAAAGCACATGTTTGGAGTGTGATGGGATCCCCACTTCCCTGGATGAGTGCAGCTCCAACTGCACTCAAAAAGCTTGATGCCATTCCAACCTACTTGATTGGCACCACATTCACAAGCATCCATTCGCTCCGCCACTGAAAATCAGTAGCAGCATGGAATACTATCTACAAAATTCACTGCATTTTTTTTTGCCAAAGATCCTTAGAAAACACCTTCCAAACCAACAATCACTTTCATCTGGAAGGACAAAGCCAGCAGACACATGGGAACATCACCACTTGGAAGTTCCCCTCCTAGTCACTCACTACACTGACTTAGAAATATACCTCCATTCCTTCACTGTCACCAGATTAAAATCCTGGAACCCACTCCCTAACGACATTGTGAGTCAACCTACAGTGCATGGACTACATTGTTTCAAGAAAGTAAAAATCACACAACAGCAGGTTATACTCCAACAGGCTTATTTAGAAGCACTAGCTTTTGGAGTGCTGCTCCTTCATCAGTAGCTGTGGAAGAGGATCCTAAGACACAGTTTAAAGCAAAAGCTGTCATTGATATATTGAACAAACTTAGATTGCTGTTAACGCTTTCATGTTTTCAAATGGATTGCAGGTTTCGGTTCATTAATATGTAAATCCCAGAACATTCTTTAAGTCACATTCTCGAGATAACTAAAGGCTTTATAAAAACAATGTGACATCTCAGTTCAGTCAATGCATTAAAGGTGTGAGGTAAGAGTCTGTATCCGAGTCTTCAGTCAGACTGGTTCTATTTCCAAAATAGGAATTTATATTATGTTACATGGATTGACTGCCTGTAGATTCTGCACTCTTTGAGCAAAATGGAATGTATCTGCAAATATAATTCTTCAATGTAAATTCACCCCATAGACGTGTGTGCTTGTTTGTATGTGTGCATGCATGTATGTGTGTGAGAGAGAGAGAGAGAGCGAGAGAGAGAGAGACAGTGAGTAAGTGCATGTGAGTGTGTGTGTGTGAGTGTGATTGCACATGAGAGTGTGTGTTTGCTTGGTAAAGTGTGTGCATGAGTGTGATGGAGTATATGCCTGTAAGAGGGTGTGTGTCTGGGTGTGATTGGGGGGTGTATGTGTGTGTGTATGAGAGAGGGTCTGTGTGAGTATGAGAGTATGAAAGAGAGAGAGAGAAAGTGTTGTGTGTGACATGAACCCAAGGTCCTGGTTGGAGCCATCTTCATGGGTTCTGAACTTAGCTATTAGTCTCTGCTCGGCCACTCTGTGTTGTTGCCTTGAAGGATGGTAACGTCAATCTAGGTTTGTTCAATACATAATTTCAGGTGCATGACATTGTAATTTTTTGCTTGAAATACTGTATCTTATGATCTTCTTCCAAAGCTACTTGATGAAGGAACAGTGCTCCGAAAGCTAGTGCTTCCAAATAAACCTGTTGGACTATAATCTGGTGTTGTGTGATTTTTAACTTTGTTCACTCCAGTCCAACACTGGCACCTCCACATCATGTTTCAAGAAGGCACTTTACTGCCACCTTCTCAAGGGCAACCAGCAACAAGCAATTATTGTCAGTCAGCCAGTGATACCCACATCCCACAGAGAAAAAAAAACTTGGCGTTTCATCAACAATACTGTGAATGCCAATCTTCCAGTGGATTTCTCGACAGAGGCAAGTTGTTGTGGAAATTCACATAGTAACGTGTCAATAATTGGCCAAGAAATAGCAGCGTAGATTGTAAATGAAGCATATCTGGGATGGTACTTGAAAAATCTTGCTAGACCTTGAAAAGAGAATCCCTCCAATAAACTAAATTGAAACTTAGCCAAAAAAGTGTAAGATTCAGCCTGATGAGTATATTTCTCTTGTTATGAATCAAGTGAATGGAAGTCAAATTTCCATTTGAACTTTTCTTGACAGCCTCAGACCAATAATTTAAATTGCAGATGTTGTTTCTCTTGCAATAAACACATTACAATGGTCCAATGCTCACTCTTCTCTAGCTTGTGCAGGTATGATGAACCAGGTGGTCACTTTCTCTATCATAACATTTCTGTGAAATACACCATGTTGATTAATTGCTCTGTTGGGTACTTCCTTTAAATTGGGCATTTCTTTCACTTGATATTTCTCATTATTGACCAAATGTAATAAAGGATTCTGAGTGTGATAGCGCAAGGGGAGCACCGCAAAATATATAATCAAGAATGTGGTTAAAAATTTCATGACACATTTGAAAGATAAAAGATAGAAGGATAGTAAAAGTTTACAAGGGGATTAGAAGTATGTGAGGTGGCGTATTCAAGGATTGTGATTATAAATATGAATATGAAATTCTGTAATGGAGACAATGAATAATTTTGCGAAAAACACAAAGGACTTACATGAAACTTCAATTTTCCAGAAGGCATATATGCTGAATTTGCTGGAATAGTAGTCTGTTTCTCTCTCTTTGGGGAAAGGCTGAGTGTGATTGTCATTATAAATGAGTCTTTAAGACCCCTCAAGGACCTTGCATTGATGTCACTAGTTCTCTACCACAGTCAGGCCTGACTATGTTTTGGGAGAGACAGAGCAAAGTCTGAAAATGGGCAGGAAAAGAAAATCAATAAGAGATTGTTGGCCAAGTGCTACATTAACTGCTCTCTGCGGGGGCAAACAACAAGAATGAAATTTAACATTCCTTTCAGTGAGCCAGCACAACCTTAAGCCCAATGAGGAACAGAGTGTTTGATGACAAAGATCTCAAACCTGGCATCAAACTCATGATATACAGAAAAGCAGTATTTCCTTCCTCTTGTATGTGTCAGAGGCATGGACAATATAGAGCAGAGACCATAAATCCTTTGGAAAATATCACCAGTGATAGCTGGCAGAATCCTGCAAATCGAGTGGCAGGATGTAATGTTAATAACCAATCTCAGGCCAACATTCCCAACATTGAAGCACTTGGTTACACTCAGTTGTCTGTGAAGGTGGGAAGGTGGATTGACGCACAGTGGTGCACTGCATTATCTACATGTCTAACATAAGATTCCTAAAATCAACTCACTATTCTGACCTTTATTGTGGTAAGTGGTTATCAGGAAAGTAAAGAAAATGTTTCAAGGACATCTTTAAAGTGCCCTAAAAAAAAAATGCTACATCCTAACAACTTATGAAAATCTCTAGCCCAAACAGGAGAAGAAAAATTCTGGGAACTAGACAACTATTTTGCACACCTGTGACAGGCCAAGGTAGAGACCAAGTACAAACAGTGGAATGAAGATGTGAAAACCCAAGCATTCCACCTATACACATCTTCAAATACTACCTGCCCCATCTATAGCAGGATATATTTGGTCTTCACTTGAACCAGAGGGGTACTAATATCCTGGGTGGGAAATTTGCTGGTGCTGTTCAGGTGGGTTTAAACTAGCTCAGCAGGGGGATGGGAACCTGAGGTGTAGTTGCAGTGCACGGGAGGATGAGAGTAGGGAAGACAGGGACAAGATTTCACGGTTACAGGAATGTGCTGACAGATAGCAAGCTGGGTTGATGTGTGTCTATTTCAACACCAGAAGTATCCAAAATAAGGTAGGTGAGCTTGCAGCGTGAATAGGTATCTGGGACTTCAATGTTGTGGCCATTTCAGAGACATGGATAGAGCAGGGTGGGGAATGGATGTTGCAGGTTCCAGGGTTCATTAAGAACAGGCAAGGTGGTAAAAGAGGGGGAGGTGTGACCTTGTTAGTCAAGGATAGTATAACAATGGCTGAAAGAACTTTTGACGAGGACTCATCTACTGAGGTAGTATGAGCTGAGGTTAGAAACAGGAGAGGAGAGATCACATTGCTTGGAAGAGAGGATTGGCAAGATTATTCTGGATAGGAGTGAAAGGAACAAGGTGGTTATTATGGGGGACTTTATCTTCCCCAACATTGACTGAAAATGCTATAACTCTAGTACGTTGGATGGATCAGGTTTTGTCCAACGTGTGCAGGAGGTTTTCCTGACACAGTATGTCGAAGGGCCGACAAGAGAGGAGGCCACACTGGATCTGATGCTTGGTAAATGAACCAGCCCAGGTGTTTGATTTAGTTGTAGGTGAGCACTTTGGACAGAGTGACCATAATTCAGTTATGTTTAGTTTAGCAGTGGAAAGGGATATGTATATGTCACAGGTCAAGAGTTATCAATGTTACAAGAGCAATTATAATGCAATTAGGCAAGAATTATGATGCATAGAATGGGGTAGCTAAACGCAGGGGATGCAAGGGATGCATGGAAATGTGGAGCTGGTTTAAGGAACAGATATTGCGTGTCCTAAAGAGGTGCTAAATGAACATTTGCACTTAGGAAAAGGAGAATATTGTAGAGGAAAAGAATGAGGTACGAAATATTAGACTAGAAAGGATTGAGGTTAGTTACAAACAGGTGTTATCAATTCTAGAAGGAATGAAAGTAGACAAGTCCCCTGGGTTGGATGGGATTTATCTGAGGATTCTCTGGGAAGCTAGGGAGGAGATAGCAGAGCCTTTGGCTTTGATATTTGAGTTGTCATTGTCTACAAGTTTAGTTGTAGAGGACTGGAGGATTGCAAATGTTGTGTCCTTGTTCAAGAAGAGCAGTAGAGATGACTCAGGTAATTATAGACCAGTGAGGTTACTTCTGTTGTAGGAAAGGTTTTGGAAAGGATTATAAGAGATAAGATTTATAATCACCTAGCAAGCAACAATTTGATTTCAGATAGTCAACATGGTTTTGTCAAGAGCAGGTCGTGTCTCACAAGCCTCACTGAGATTTTTGAGAAGGTGACCAAGCATGTTAATGAGGGGAGGGCAGCTGATGTGGTATACATGGACTTCAGTAGGGCTTTTGATAAGGTTTCACATGGTAGGCTGTTGGAGAAAATGCAGAGGAATAGGATTGATGGTGATTTAGCAGTTTGGATTAGAAACTGGCTTTCTGAAAGAAGGCAGCGAGTGGTGGTTGATGGAAAATATTCAGCCTGGAGTCCAGTTACTAGTGGTGTGCCACAAGGATCTGTTTTGGGACCACTGCTGTTTATCATTTTTATAAATTACTTAGACGCAGGCATAAGTGGATGGATTAGTAAATTTGCAGATGACACTAAAGTCAGTGGAGTAGTGGACAGTTTGGAAGAATGTTACATGTTGCAGGGGGACTCAGATAAACTGCAGAATTGGGCTGAGAGGTGGCAAATGGAGTTCAATGCAGCTAAATGTGATGTAATGCTCTTTGGGAAGAATAACAGGAAGGCAGAGTACTGGGTCAATGGAAAGATTCTTGGTTGTGTGGATGTGCAGAGGGATCTTGGAGTCCATGTGCATAGATCCCTGAAAGTTGCCACCCAGGTTGACAGTGCTGTTAAGAAGACATATGATGTGTTAGGTTTCATTGGTAGAGGGATTGAGTTCTGGAGCCACAATATCATGCTACGACTATCCAAAACACTATTGCGGCCACACTTGGAATATTGTGTACAATTCTGGTCGCCATACTTCAGGAAGGATGTGGAAGCATTGGAAAAGCTGTAAAGGAGATTTACCAGGATGTTGCCTGGTCTGGAGAGAAGGTCTTATGAGGAAAGACTGAGAGACTTGGGTCTGTTCTCATTGGAAAGCTTGTACGAGGGGGCATAACTACAAATTGAGAGGTTATAAATTTCAAACAGATGTTACAGGCAGGCTCTTTACTCAGAGACTGGTAAGGGCCTGGGCTGCCCTACCTGCCAATGTAATAACTCAGCCACATTAGGGAGATTTAAGCAATCCTTGGGTAAGCACATGGATCAAGATGGGATAGTGTAGGGGTACAAGCTGAGATTAGTTCACAAGTTGGCGCAACATCGAGGGCAGTAGGGCCTGTTCTGCACTGTATTATTCTATGTTCTATATGGATCCTGCACTGGGCTGCGTTGTCACCTTCAGGGCCTATAACTCCAGAGTGGCTCTTAAGGGACACTGGAGAAGAAGATTATTTTACCAATGTTACCCAGGCATTCAGGAACACTAATAAGAAGCACTGTTGAAAAGTAAGCCCCAAAAAGCTCCAGATTCAAATAAAAGCAGAATACTATTTTTGCAGGAGTTTTGAAAAAAAAAGCAGCAAGTGCTGGAAACATTCACCCAGTCTGGTTACAGGTACAAAACAGTTATACAGATTCAAAACATTAACTTTTATCTCACTTCATAGATGCTGCCAAACCTGCTGAGCTTCTGTGGCATTTTTTGTTTTTGCCCTGACTCTAAATATCTAATTCATCAATGGTTAAAAATAAACCTGTGCAGACAGTACAGCATGAGTTTTGTGTTATTCATTCACAGGATGTGGAAATCATTAGCTAGACCAGCAATAACTGCCAGCGTTTGTTGCCCATCCCTAATTTGCCCAAAGAGTCAGCCATATTGCCATGGTTCTGGAGGCACACAAAGAGGTCAGATTGGGTAAGCTTTACAGATTTCTGCAATGGAAGACATTACTGAACCAGCTGGGTTTTGAGAATGATAAACAATGGTTATTGTGATCACCATTAGATTAGCTTTTTGTTTAAATTCAAATTTTAACCATCTGCAATGGTGGAATTCAAACATAGATTTCCATTAGCCTGTTGTTCTGGATGATAATTCCAGTACATTACCACTGTGCTACTATCTCCCCCCATTACAACTGCTGGAAACACTGAATAGGGAATTAACATTTATCGGATCTGACTTCATTGGAAGAAATTGACCATTACAGAACAACCTCGATTATCCGAATGAAACAGACAGGGAGTATTTTGTTCAGATAACTGATTGTTTGGATAACTGATCTGATCGTAAACAAAGGAAGCAATTACAGGACCTTGAAATTGTGTTCATGTAATCCGAAATTCGGATAATTGATGTTCGGATAACCAAGTTTGTTCTGTATACCCAATTACAATCGACCCTTAGATTCTCTTTAATTGAGACCAACTGTGATATCTGCCTGATATCTTATTTTAGCAAGGATGTCAGCAGAATAATTAAGTATTCATTAAATAATATTATCAAAACTATTCACATATTAAAAAATTTGGAAAACAGAGTGAAAACTAAAGTTCCTAATTTTCAGTGGTCTTTGCCTTACCAATAAATAATCCATCACTCTTTTAATGCCTTGGTTACAGGACAACATCACTAATTTCCAATATTTATGGGAATTATAGCAGGAAATAATTGTGAATATAAAAATAATATTTGACTTCAGTGTTGAATGCTATGTATATTTTCAGTTATGCTTATATTCCATATTGTGCTTTATGATGGCTGAGATGTTAATATTTAAAATTGTTTATTAAAAAAAACAGATGTTAGCTTACATTGAAATCAAACAATGCTTATATTTCAATCAAAATGTATTGATTCTATTCAGAGGCTTTAAATATTTGATATCCCTGGAAACCCAGCATTAGTGCATTTTATAAAGGGCACAGAAGCAAGATACACAGCATGAATCCTCCACATCTCTATGGAGTTTGCACTTGAATGGAAGGAATAAGAATTAAATTCATTCAGTATGAAATCATGTGTTTGCACAGTTCAACACTGGTAGAATTGAAAATATTAGAACCAGCACAATGTTTGCACTGCAGGACGAACATAGGCACTTTCATATTGTGAATTTCCTTCTAACTCAGAGAATTTTGGAAATAGCTATTGCAAAATGTGGGCTGCTACAAATAGTTCTCTGGACTCAGCAACGTTCATCGCTGATGTCAATGGACCAAGCAAGTTGGGTGGTGCTTGTTGGTGTGGGGTGAGTGGGGAAAAGGTCAGTGAATCAATGCCCTCACAGAACTATCTTACATTTCAGTGATGCTTAGGAGGCAATCCTTATCTGGTCATACATGCCAATTCAATGGTCAAAGAGGATGACATAATCCATAAGAGCTCAAAATCTGAAAGTGTGGAACTATAGAAGTTTGCTTGAACTAAAAATATTGGAAACACCTAATCCTCTATCACCTGTGCTGCAGACAACTATGGCAAATTTTGTGGGACTTTTCCTAACTAATTATGGAGAAATTGCAGAGTCTTGTCCTTACTGTTGATTTTGTCCTGACTTTGTGGCATTACCCTGATTGGCATAACTGGCATCTCATGGTATCTGCCATTCCTGTAGTGTAATAGCTGTCTAAAGTTATTTGCTGTCCCCCAAATCCTCCTTTGGATATACTTTGACTAAGGCCTGTCACGTGAGTAGTAATGGAGTATGCAACCCCATGCATTTTACAGAAGAGGTCATGTTCATAGTTAATCAAGTAGATTACAGTATGATAGTAATTGATGCAACAACAGTATAAGTCAGGCATAATTACTAGTTCTCTTGGAAGCTATACAGACTACACCTGTTCCATATGCAAAGCCTCATGCAGAATGTCTTATCTTCACTCACAGATTGATATCATTAGATAATGTCTACTGATGAGCCACATGGCTAATCTGTTTATAGTTGTTTCAATATCATTACTTCATTGACATAGCAACATTCTAGTCCACAAATTCATCCTGCTTCTCATTTTCTTCTCCCCCATTTCGGTTCCTTCATATATTCTTTCCCCTCCTCAGTCGACATTTGCACCTTCTCATTTTTTGTTGTTGATGCTAACATCTCTCCTGCCATATCCTTGCCCCATTTCTGATTGGTGTGTGTCTGCTCTCTAACAGATAAGCAAAGGCTGCTCATCTCCACAGTCAATTCACCTCAAAATACTGCTCTCCACATCCTTCCTTCCTTAAAGCACTCTTAAAAAATGAAGATGCATTCATTTTGTGCTTTCCAATATCTTAAGAATAGTCTACGCAATGAAATATTGTTGAAGTGTGTTTGTGTTGTAAGATAGGAAATGCAGCAGTTGATTTGTAAATATGTCCCTCAAATAACACAATAATAATGACCAGCTAATTCAGCCATTTGAGTAATATTAGTTGAGGGATATATATTGACTGAGACACTGGGGAGAAATCCTCTGCTCTTCAAAAAAACAAAAATCTTTAAAACCATCAGAGAAAACAGATGGGGTCTCGATGTGATGTCCCATCTGAAATATTCCTCAACAGGAAAATATTTCTTCAGTACTGCTCTGAAAGGTCAGTCTAGATTTTGTGTTCAAATCTTTGAAACAAGACTTCATTGCATGACCTTCTGACTCACTGAGGTATGCGATTCCACCGAGTCACAGCTGACATTTAAAAGTTGCTTCAACTATAGTTAGCAATTCAATCTGTGAGTTGCAAATAGCACCATATTTTCCATAAAATTATCACTTGATGCTACTTGCTGCTGGCAGTGTTACAGTCTTGCACCTTAGAATTTTTTTTCAATTTCATAGAATCATAGCAGGTTTATGGCACAGAAAGAGGCCACTTGGCCCATCCTGCCCATGTGATCCAAAAAAATGAACCGGCCAAACTCATCTAATTTTCCTGCATTTGGTCTGCCAATCTTCAGTTGAGACACATACCCAAAATGAGATGTGGATTCCTGTTTCGACTACCCTTTCAAGCATTGAGTTTCTGACTCCCACGATGCTTTGGGTGAAAGAAAATCCTGATCTACTCTGTATTCTTCTGACCACTGTACTCACATTCATTGAAGTTTACAAAATGAGTAAAGTTCTTGGGGGCTCATCAGAGTAGATGTGGAGGGATTGTTTCCCATGTGGAAGAATCTAGAACCAAAGGGCTAAATGTCAGAATAAGGGGTCACACATTAAGGGAGAAATTAGGAGGAATTCCTTCTATCAGAGAGGAGTGAATCTGTGGAATTCTTTATAACTGAGGGCTGCTGAGGATGAGTTGTTTAGTAATTCAAGGCTAAGGTAGAAAATTTTTGAATCGTTAAAGATTATAGAGAAAAGATGGGCAAGGTAGTTTTGAGGATTAGCAGATCGGCCATGATGTAGTTGAATGGTAGAACAGATTAATGGGCCAAATGACCAATTTCTGCTCCCATATCTTATAGTCAATCCTTTAAATCTATGGCCCCTAATCACTGACCCCTCTGCTAAGTAGATACACTGCTTCCATGCATTCTATCTAGGCTCTTTGCAATTTTGTAATCTCTGTCAAATCAATCGCCACATAGGTCCAGGAATGGTTTAAGTCTCTATTGTATAAGTGCGTATCCATACGGCCCTACAGCTAATTCTAGCTTCAGGGCATAAAGATAGGACTCTGTTAAAAAGTAAATAGCTTGCATTTTACATGTACCTTCCTTAGTCTCTCCAGAGGGAGATTAAGTACAATCAACCAGATGTGGCCAGATATGAGTGCTTATGCTGCTTTATTTTCAAAAGAATAAAGAGCATGACAGTCCAAATAGATTATGTTTACTGAGAACTCTCCAGGAAAAGGCTGCATTCCCATTATGAACTGATGTACATGTCATAGAATTCTTCTGATGCCTTAATGGACATTTATCTCTCAATAACATCACTGAGAAAGATTATTGGGATGATTATTACATCAATGTTTGTGGGAGTTTGCTATGCACAAGTTAACTATTGTATTTCTCTCCATGACAGCAATTTCAAAAGTATTTTATCTGTTTGCAGCATTGTGAAGTCTGTGAAGGCAGAGCATAGTATTTAGTTTTATATATTTCTTTCATCATTGCTCTTCTTTCTAAACAACCCCTAACTTCAGAAGCTGGTGTTCTACATCTTAATTCCAGCTCCACATTCCAGATGGAGCTCCACAGTCTCAGATGGTTTAAAAAATTTGACTATCACCAATCCTGGTCACCATTTGGCTTTCTTTTTCTGAAGTCGCTGGCCACAGGGAACAGAAGGGCAGGTATTTGACAACAGGGTTTTGTCCAGGTTACACAATTAAAATTACTGGAGTTTAGAAAAATGAGGAGGGATCTCATGACAATTCTTTCTAATGGAGTCGGACAGGTTAAATGCAGGAAGGATGTTCCTGATGACCAGGGTTTCTAGAACCAGGGGTCACAATCTAAAGATACTGGATAGGCTATTTAAGACTGAGATGGGGAGAAATCTCTTCATACAGTTCAGTTTCTGGTCAATTCTGGTCTCTAACTCCTAACAGTCTGTCTCACCAAATTCTCCTTTCCTTTCTAACAGCTTGCCATGTTCTGTGGGACCTTTTTTCATTCTCTTATGGTCAATTCCCAGAGACAGCCTACTAGTTCAATTATGTCAGGAAGAAACGCATTGTAGCCCAAGAATTTAAATCAATATAAAAATATTTCATCAACAGCCGGTCCACAGCCCAAATATTGTCCCCACATTATGTAAGTGCAGGAAAGCTCCAAATATATACATTTGCGCCAGCATCTTTAAGAAATGATCCAGCAACTAATGTTTTTTTTTAGGGTCCCTCAAACAATGTAGAACTTTGTCAAGCAGGAATGTATCACCTTTTCCATTGCGTTGTGCATTGGTATCTTGCACAGCATTTTCAATAATTAAATGCAAAATTACAAGGAATTGGAGCAATATTGGACTATTCAGGTCCTTGAGTCTCGTCCACCATTCAAAAGTACCATTGACTGATTTTGTCCATGTGTATCATAGGTAAATTTTGCCAGGATTGCATGATATCAATTTCAGAACAACTATTTAAGTTTGGCAAAGAACAGAGAGGGAAAGAGAGATATAGCAAGTCTGCAGATGCAACATCCTCCACATTAAATGTTGGCCACGCACAATTTGTTGGATTCATAACATGTTATCTATTACAAGGCAATTGATTTCTTTTTACGGTTGAGATGTGTTTGAATAAGAGATATTTGGTACAGTAATCATAATCGTAATTGTAATCTTAAATCACATGACACCAGGCTATAGTCCAACAGGTTTATTTGAAATCACAAGTTTTTGGAGTATTGTTCCTTCGTCAGGTGAAGTAGTTTGTCACTTCACCTGATGAAGGAGCAATGCTGCAAAGGGCTCCTGCCCGAAATGTCGTTTTTCCTGCTCCTCGGATGCTGTCTAACCTGCCGTGCTTTTCCAGCACCACTCTAAGCTTGACATCTGACTTTGACCACCCCAGACCAATACCAACACTGCCACATCATTGTTAAATCTAGACTACCTCAATCAAAAGAAGGTCTTGATGAAATTTTTATCAACAACCATTGTTGTTAATTAATCAATCATCAAACAGAAAGTAACTAATAGAGAAAGGATAAAAGTTTCAAGAGAATATGCAAAATTCAAGCATAAGCTGGAACAAAGTATCAGTAAACTCCCTAGAGTTTGTTACTGCCTTCAGCAGACACCTTGACATGTATTATTCGCTTTATAATACAAAGACGCCCTAAGTGCTCCAGAGCAGAAATCTTGTATTATCAGCAAAAGGCAGATTCATCACCAGGTAGTAAGATAGCTCTTGGCCATTTTGATGTTAAGATATGTGAGCTCTTACATATTTGTCACTGATGATAGGCCAGGTTCTCAATACACCAAGCATTTCAGCCTGTTTGCCCATTTGGGTTTTTCAGTCAACAGTCCTTGAATGCGTTCATTCGCATCACTTGGAACGTTGTCTTCCGAAGCTGAGGAAGGGTCACCAGACCTCAAAGCATTAATTCAGATTTCTCTTCACGGATGCTGCCAGACCAGCTGAGCTTATGCAGCAACTTCTGCTTTTATTGTGGAAAATCAATAAGATAGTGTCTGTTGCATCTACTTTTCCAAGTGAACTTCATAGTTTATCGGGAAAGTAGTTCTGATTTGTAGTGATGAGACTGGGATATTATAGCCATTATACAAAAATGGCTGAGGGAGAGGACTGGCAACTTAACATGCTTGGGTACAGGTGCTTTAGGTAGGACAGTGACGTTGGAAAGAGGGAAGGGGAAGTTGCATTTTTGATTAAGGCACAGATCATAGCAGTAATCAGAGATGAAATAACTGAAGGATCATCCAGTATGGCCTTATGGGTGGAAGTATGAAATAAGAAGGGAATGTTGACATTATTGACCCCCAGATAGTCAATGGGAATTAGAGGAACAACTATGCAAGGAGAATGGGGAGAATTGCAGAAGCAATATGGTTGCCATTGTAGGGGATTTTAATTTTTCTCACATTGCTAGGTACTGCAAGAAAGTTAAAGACTTAGATGAGGTTGAATTTGTTAAGTGTGTTCAAGAACATTTTCTCAAACTGTATTTAGAGGGTCGTACTCAGGAAGGGGCAATATTTGATCTATATGGGTCTATCTATCTATTAGGGTCTAGATATTCCTGTGAGGGCGAAGGGCAAAATTAGCAAGAATAGGGAACCCTCGATGACAAGAGATATTGAGGTTTGACCAGAAAAAAGAGATATGGCTCAGGTCCAGGCAGCTGGGATCAAGAGAATCCCTGGAGATATACAAGGAATTCAGGAGTTTGGTGAAGAAGGAAATCAGGACGGCAAAAAGAGAGCATGAGATAACCTTGGCTGAGAAGATTAGGGTAACTCTAAAGAGGTTCTTTCAGTATATTAAAGGAAAAGAACAACTAGAGAGAAAATATGACCCCTCAAGGACTAAAGTGGACTTGTATGTATAGAACTGCAGGTGTTGGGTGAGATCCTCAATGAATATTTCTCCTCTGTATAAACTTGGAGAAAGACATGAAGACTTAGAAACTTGGGAAGTTAGTGGTGATATCTTGAGACAGGTGTTGAATGTATTAGAATATATGAATGTGGATAAATCTCCTGATCTTAACCAAATATATCCAAGGAAATGGCAAGAGGCTATAGAAAAATTGCAGGGACCCTAGCTGACATTTTTGCATCACTGTTGGTCATGGGTGAGGTCCCAGAAGACCGGAGGGTAGTGAATGTTGTGCCCTTATTCATGAAGGACTGCAAAGAAAAGCCTAGAAACTATAGACCTGTAAGCTTAACATCTGTGGTAGGAAATCACTTGAGAAGATTCTGAGGGATAAGATATACTTACATTTAGAAAGACAGGGTTTGATTAGGAGCAGTCAGTGTAGCCTTTTGCATGGAGATCATGCCTCACAAATTTGTTAGAGTTCTTTGAGGAAGTAACCACTAAGATTGATGAGGGCAGAACAGTAGATGTAGCCTATATGGATTTCAGTAAGGTCTTTGATAAGATTCCACATGGTAAGCTGCTCTGGTAGGTTAGGTTGCATGGAATCCAGGTTGAGCCAGAAAATTGGATACACAATTGGCTTGATTGTAGGAAGGAATGGGTAATGATGGAAACTTGCTTGTCGGTTGGAGGTCTGTGACTCGTGGAGTGCCTCAGGGGTCAGTGCTAGGCACATTGCTGTTTTTTATCGTTATCAATGATTTGGGTGAGAATGTATGATTAGTAAGTTTACAGAAGACACTAAAATAGGAGGTAACCTGAACAGTGAGGAAGGTGATCTGAAATTGCAGCAGGACCTTGATCAACTGGGGAAGTAGGCCGAGAAATGGCAAATGGAGTTTAATATATGTAAGTGTGAGGTGTTGCATTTTGGAAAGTCAAATCAAGGCAGGAGTTTCATGGTGAATGATAGGGCCTGAAGGAGTGTAGTGGAACAGAGGGATCTTGGAGTTCAGATCCACTGTTCTCTGAAAGTGGAGTCACAGGTAGACAGGGCAGTGAAAAAGACTTTTGGCACACTGGCCTTCATCAGTCAAGGCATTGAATATAGAAGTTGGGAAGTTATGTTGGAGTTGTACAAGATGTTAGTGAGGCTACACTTGAAACATTGTGTTCAGTTTTGATCACCTTGTTATAGGAAGGATGTTATTAAACTGGAAAAAATGTAGCAGAAATCTACATGGATGTTGCCAGGACTCAAAAGTCTGAGTTATTAGGAGAGATTAGACAAGATAGGACTTTTATCAGTGTGGATTTGTTGGGTCAAGTAGCCTGTTTCCACACTGTAGGTGTTCTATGAGATGATTCTATTTTGTCTTCTTTTCTTTTGGTACTGCTTCCAGATAAATGGTCATCAGGCCACATTTCTTATTTTCCAAAAATTTACGTGCCCTTCCTTTAGGACTGATAAAACAATTAGAACTTCTTCAAAAAATTAAAATGTTTCAGAGATATGGATTTTAAATAATTACAAAGTTCTTAACTGTCACTGCTTACAATTCAATACTTCAATATGATTCTGTATAAACTTCTCTCCCCAGGGAGAAAATCACAAAGATACATCTCCAAGTTAAGATGTTTAATATCTTTTTTACGTAAAGTTTAAGGTACATTTCAAACCTAACCTTCTTGTAAAGTTTAGCCTTCACAAGAATTTGAACGTGCAGCAGTTATTGCATGGTTTTAACAAATGCTCAACGGCTTCCTACCATTCCATGGCATTCCTCAATCAGGAATGTGTGACCTATGGATTGATATTGTCATAGTCCTTCTTAGATCAATGTTAAGACTGAGAACAGGCGAAATGTATCCACTCAGGGTAAAAAAGTTCATCTGACACAATACTCTAACAGAGGATCCTCCAGTTACATCGCTGTTGCAGTGTTGGCATTAATATATGCATTTCGAAATAATGCATGATTTTTATGGAGATTCTGTCTTACTCTCTTACTCTCTGACTTGCTTCTCTTTAAAATGGAAAATATTAAATCACTTCTGGCATGTAGCAAATAGTGAATTTGCTGCACTTTGAGGAAATTGTAATATATTGTCTGTGGAATTCCTTATGTGCAGATTTTTCACAGTAGGCAATTATTTTGCATTTTCCATCTTATTTTATTCGTAGACTTTGGTTTTTATGATCTTTGTGTGGTGCCTTTTTGGATGCTGTAATTTGTTAACATCTGAACATGTCAATTCTTTCAAAGTCACGTTCACAAAATAGGTCAGAAGGAGGAATTGAACCAATTTCGCTTCAAACTGAAGTATGCTGCTGAAGAAATAGTAGATTTAATGACTATCATAATTCACAACCTTAAGATATCCCAAAACATTCAAAGCCAATTAAATGGTTTTAAATCACGTTTGCCGTCATAATGCAGGTGACAGAGTGAGGTCCATTTGCCTCAAGCATGGTATTTTAGCTGATATGGCTATGCCTATGTTTTCCCTCATAATACAAGAAACTGATTGGGGTTATCACAACATTGAAGAATCCAACAGATGTTTATTACATCAGGCTATCATTTACAGACATTACTTTTCTCAGATTTTTCTGTGCTAGCATTAAACTATTAAGTTACACAGAATACCTTGCTTCTTGTAGCATATCATTGTGCAAGCGATCCAAGTTATACCATTGGGTCACCTGCTATGAAACAGTGATGATTCATGAATATGTCTCTGAAATACTTCACATAATACCATGCCTTTTAAATGTATACTGCTTATCGGACATCAGGCAACAACAATACAACCACTTGGTACATACAAAGCTCCCACAGTAACAGCTTGGGAGGGGTAATCTGTTTATTGTTGTTAGCTGAAGATCAAACATAGTCAGACTACCAGAGTGAACTCCATGCTCTTCATCAAGTACCACTGGATGTTAGGGAAATGAGAATTGAACTTTAAGTATTATCTGACAGGCAGCAGCTCCAGCTCTGGAGTTTCAACCTCTAACTTGTCCTTAAGAAGAGTCACTGGGATGAGATTTGAAAACATAACCTTCGTAACTCCAAAATTGAGACTGTGTTTACACACAGTCGTCAAAACACTAGCCAGCTTTGCCATGGTGATTTTCACATGCTACTGAGCTGCTGCTTCTTCTGACCATTCAGCCATTTTATCAAGTCCCTTCGATGTAGTTCACATCAATGATTCTTTGGGAGTGTAGTTTTCAGTACCAATGCAGTGTGAGTGATTCTTTTTCTATACAATTCCTATTGAGACCCACAGCAATTATATTCAGTGACCTGAAGTGTTTATAATGTTAGCCATAAGGACAAACCTACCAGTTGTTAGATCTGGGTCAGATGAAGGCCAGGCAAGTGTGTTCATAAGAATTAGGCTCTCTTTCAAGAGATTGGTTGGATCATCTCTTTTGGCTATAAAGACTGGATTACCCAAATTTTGTGCTATAAATTTATTTGTTTCTGATCTGGTCAGAAAAGAGTTAGCAGCTGAAAATGCAGCAGTTAGGTAAATGCTGTAGAGAAAATTTGGGTCAAGAGGGTTGAAGACATGAGGCATGAAACTCCAAAGGTTTCCTTCTGGAGCTTCCTTATTGCTGAATAAGCCTTTTGGTAAATCCATATCTCCTAATCATAGGAGCAGGAGTAGGTCGCTCGGCCTAGTAACCTATGCCTTAAAATTACTCAAAGACAGAAACAAGCTAAGCATGTCCAACCCTTCTTTATTAGAGAACTCACCCATGCCAAGTATCATTGCTTTGCTTCCAATGTGTTTATATTCTTCCTTAAATAAGGAATCCACGCTGTACACAATACACTAAATGTGACTCACCAACACCCCATACAACTGAAGCATAACCTCCCAAAGGTTTTATTCAATTCCCCTTGCAAATAAATGATAGCAGTCTATTTGCTTGCCTGATAATTTGCATACCAATCTTTGTAACTCATACACTAGGACAGCTAAACCCTTCTGCATCTCAGATTTCTGCAACCTCCCATCATTTAGATCATCTGTTTTTTAAATTTTCTGCTGAAATGGACAATTTCACATCTTCACACATTATTCTCAATTTGTTACATCTTCGGCCCCCACCATATGATCCAGCTATAACCCTTTTTAGCCTCCCTGTGCCTTAGTCAGAAATTAATTTCCTACATATCTTTGAGTCATTGGTGAATTTAGTAATCATATTTCTGGTCATTTCATCCAAGTCATTCATATGAGTTGTAAAATGTTAAGGCCCCAGCATTGATCTTCTTGCCATACCACTCATTACATCTTGTCAACCAGAAAATTATCCATTAGTATCAGTTCTGTTTCCTGTTGGCTAACCAATTTTCTATTCATGCTAATATGTTAGCCCAATAAATTCAATTTGTCTCTGTACATTTATTTTCTTGCTGTAATAACCTTAATGTGGCATCTTCTCAAAGGCCTTTGGGAAATCCAACTTCAGTGCATTAAACAGTTCCCCTTCATCAACAGATCAACAGTGCATGCTATTTCCTCAAAGAACTACAATAAATGTATTAAACATGATTTCTCTTCCAAAACAATATGTTGATCCTATTTCAATTATCTTGAACTTTTCAAAGAGCCCTGCTGCAATGTCTCGAATAATAGCTTCTGAAACCTTTTAAAGATAATGCAAGTGTTTGGATTTTAAACTAGATTCATGTGAAGGTTGTGGATTAGTGGTGCTGGAAAAGCACAGCAGTTCAGGCAGCATCCAAGGAGCAGCGAAATCAATGTTTCAGGCAAAAGCCCTTCATCAGGAATGTGAAGGTTGGTCTATTTCTGTGAATGCATTTTAAAAATAACTGAGTCTTTTCAGAGCTGTCATTTTAAACTATATGTGCCTTCTAGAGTATTAATGAAAGCTTGTTTATATTGTGGGGAGTTATGACCTAGAAAAGAGAAAGCATTGAAAGAAATTTATTTGGTTTTGTATTTAGAATAATCAATGATTGATTTTAGCTTAGAAAAACTCTGAGATTATAAAACTTTTGGACAGTTTGAAGGTGACCTGACTGAAATACAAAGCAAGCATGGTTGCAGCTTGAGAAAGGAAATTGTTCAGAGCAGTTGAGGAAATAAGTTATCTCAGTGAAAGAGTGTGGTTTCTGAAAATTCCAAAGCAGGAGAATGTCTGAAGTCCCAAGAACGTTCAAGAAAAGAGCTTACCAGCTCACAGGACCTGAACTTAGAATAAGTAATGAAGTCAAACTTTTAGATTTGATAGTAAATGAAAAGTTATCTGATCTTTAATTGGCTGTAAAGTGATTGATTTGAGGATTGATGAAATTTTGTTTTGCTGTGAGTTTTTAAGTATTTTATAAGTGGTTATCTGTAGATTATATGTAGATGTAGATAGCTTAGTGTGGTTTGTTATATTTTTCTTTTGTCTAATGAAGTTCTGTTTTCTTGTTAAAACCAAATCTACAGACTTTTGTATTTATTTTGCTGTGGAGTGAAGTTGTATTAAATTAAAAAAAGGAACAAAACTTTGATGTATCAAGCCAGATTTCATTCTGGAATCTGACTTGTTCAGTCGTAACAATAGCTGGTATTATAACATTTTGTTCTGACAGATGTCCAACTAACTGATCCATTTCTTATCATTTTTTTGGATAATGGGATTACATGTGCTAATTTCTATTCTAATGCGACCTTCCAAATTCTAGGGAACTTTGGAAACTCAAAATTAATGCATCAATTTGGACAGGTGCTGTATGACTCTATAACTATCTCCCCAGCTATTTCTATTAAAATCCTGAGAATGAAGTTAATGCAAATGGCATATAGTACTTTTCAAATGCAATGAAATTTTCTGCCTCAATCATCATTTCGGGCAATGAGTTCCCAATCTCTTGGTGAAAATAAGTCTCTTCAATTCCTTTCTATCAACTCTATAATTAGTTATTGACCACTGTCAGGGCAGAATGGGTCTTTCCCATTCACTCCATCCATGCTTCCCATCATTTCATAGACTGGATCAGGCCCTTGGAGCCTTTAAACAAAAGCCCAGGTATCCACAGGGATTCTCAAGGAAAACCCCCAGGATTTTGATTTTCAGGTTCCCTACATGGTGAAACTCCTACTACAGAGATGACATGAATTCCTAAAGTGGGGATCAATTGTCAGTTGATGAATTGGAACTGAGCATGGTGGCTGTCCACAAATCTCACTGGCCAATATTAATCTGGGGCAGAGATGGGGAAGTGGCAAGTTCTCCACCAGACATCCTCCCAACCAATTTAATCCCATTCCCTCCCACCTCTAAACTCACTGGTAATTTTATTAAATTAAATTGTTTTCTTGAATTTGTTGAAGGCCAGCATTTGTTGCTATCCCTCGTTGCCTTTGAACTGAATGGTTTCCTCGTCCATTTCAATGGGTAGTTAAAAGTCAATCACTTAGGTCTGGATTCACGTGTAGTTCAGACCAGGTGAGGATTTCCTTTCTTAAAGGGGTTGAAACAAATGGGTTTTTAATGAAAATTGGCAATAGTTTCATGCTCTCCATCATTGTTGCTATATTTATGAACCAAGTTTCACTTCCAACCTGCCAAGGTAGGATTTGAACCCATGCCTCCCAGACCTGGACTTCTAGATTACTAGTCCAGTGCAAATCAACTACAGTCTCAGCTTCTTCTAGTGATTGAACATTATCAAAATAAATTGATTTGAAGAATGGATTGATATTGGGTGCAACACTCGCCTCAGTGATGCAAAACAAGGGTTAAAGCAGCCCTGTGAAATTGCAGGGTACAGATATCCTTGGCAAATGATGTGTTTAAATCCAACTATTCAAAATTATCTGTCAAATCTGGTTGTTACCTTGTATCTCAGTGTCACACCTCATTTCCTTGTCTGGCAGCAGAGAATGCTGGTTTAGTGAGGTAATTAATCACAAGTCAAATTCAAAATAATTGGCACTGGGTACTGACAACTGCAGAATCATAGCTTGTTGGAAACATAGTTGTTTACAGGTCCTGATTCATGCAAAAAACCATCCAAACCACCATCAAAGAATGAGATTCATTTGTCTTATATACACTGTAATTCTTTGTGATTGAAGTATGGTGCAATCCTTGCCAAAACTTCTTTTGCCACTGTGATCCCATTTCAAGGTTGGAAAATTATCGAAGTGTCTTGGTCACAACTATGAGAGAGGAGCACATGGAGAGAGAAATATGTAAGATTTCAGGGGACATAGCCCACTGGGGATACCCACTCCTGCCACTTAGAGCTTATGATCCTAAACTTACAGCTCACACAATCATTTTGGGAAACTCTGTCTTTACAATCACAGAATTATTATGACATGATACATGAGTTAGCAAGTTTACATTGATATTATTACAAATTTGAGTTTCTAATTCTGTAAGTTTTTTTTTAAAGTTCAGGTTAATTTCTAATTCCTAAGCAAGATAGCAGCTGAATAAGGCTTCTGCCTGGAGCTTGTCCGCTATTAGATTAGACTTACAGTGTGGAAACAGGCCCTTCGGCCCAACAAGTCCACACCGACCCGCCGAAGCGCAACCCACCCATACCCCTACATTTACCCCTTACCTAACACTACGGGCAATTTAGCTTGGCCAATTCACCTGACCCGCACATCTTTGTGACTGTGGGAGGAAACCGGAGCACCCGGAGGAAACCCACGCAGACACGGGGAGAACGTGCAAACTCCACACAGTCAGTAGCCTGAGTCGGGAATTGAACCCGGGTCTACAAGCGCTGTGAGGCAGCAGTGCTAACCACTGTGCCACCGTGCCGCCCTATGAATACCTTTTTTTGTGTTTCTTTCTACTTTTCTCATTTTTTTCTTTTCTTTTAGTTCTTTATGCTTTTTCTTTCCCTACTTACCTTCTGGAGGGAGCTTGGTCATCGAGGCAGTGGCGATGACAGCAGTGGAAGACGTCTTTGACCGGCCTCAAGGTGGCTGGGGTGCCCAGGAGGAACTCTGAAAGTCAATGGCGTCACGGTTTCATTGATGCCTGGAGTGGTACCAGAGTGGGACTCTGCAGGAAGGCAGGTAACATGGCAATGGGGTACGTGGCAATGGCTGGGACCCAGCATGAGCCAAGATGGTAGCAGCAGTGAGGCCATGGTGGGTGGTGAAAGATTGTGGCAATAGCATAGGTCTCGAAGGATGGCAGCAGCAGGGAAGCACTGGTTGGAGCTGAAGTCATGTGAGTGGCAGTGAAGCCTGACATGCCCAATCAAGGTCAGCAGTGGCAGTCAGCGGTGAGTATGGGTGGGTCTTAGCGCAGCATTGGTGAAAGCATGCTAAGTGCAGGGGAAAGCAAGTCCTCCTGGGGAAAGCCCAGTTTGGAGCATCTGCAGGCCTCTGGTTGAAGAAAGGACTGTAATGTTTGACTTTTAAACTTTTTTTTATTTCTTTGTTTTTATACTAAGAAGACTGTAGAGCTGAATTTTTTAAACTTATATTTTTTTTAACTTCTGTAACTAAGATTTTGCACCTAAGATGTCGTGTTTAGTGATATTGTACACTTTTCACTGTACTCTTGTACCTTGTACTTGAGAATACATGACAATAAAACTTAAATCTAAATCTAACAGGGGCACTTATATATCAGCATGGCATGACAAGAAATAAACAAGTTGACAAAAAACCTTTCTCACCCAATATGATAGTCTTTCTCATGTTTCATCTTCATTCTGACACCAGACATTTTATGAAGTGCAGTATATGAACATGCAATCATTCCCTGGTGGCACCAAATTAATTATAATTTGGAGGGTAAATGTGATGATTTAAAAGTCCATGTGGTTTTCCCATCACACATCTGTAAGTTGTAAGTTAATGGAAGTTAAATCAAAGTTACTTCATGTTTAACCATTACCTAAACAAGTCATTTCTTCAACATAATATGTGGCAGCAATAATGATTCAACAGTTGCTAAGCAGGGATGCTTCCAACACAGTGTCATGATTCAGGTGGTCTGAGGTAAGATAGAGTGTGAAAACTTTATACCTTCACATCACATGCTATACTACAATGAAGGCATATCTGAGAACTTCTCTAAAATATATACAGACACACTAAAAACAAGATGTAGCATCATTCTAATATAAAAATTAAATGTCACACAAAACCAGGTTATTGTCCAACAGGTTTATTTGGAAGTACTAGCTTTCAAAGCACTGCTCATTCATCAGTTAACTGGGGAGCAGGATCGTAAGACTCAGCCTTTATATCAATCAATCAATTACAGTGTCATGCAACTGAAATGAGATATTGAATAAACATAGATTGCTGTTAAGTCTTTCATGTTTTAGAAATGAGCTGCAGATTTCAGTTCATTAACATGTAAATCCCAGAACTTCTTTCAAGTCACATTCTCAAGATAATTTAAAGTTTTATAAAAAAAAGGTGACAGTTCAGCTCAGACAATGCATTAAAGGCGTGATGTTAAAGTCTGTCTGTATCCTAATTTTGAATCAGACTGGTTCTATTTCCAAAGTAGGAATGTATAAAATGTCACATGGATTGACTGCCTGCGTTGACTTCCTGCAGATTGTATGCTTTTTGATCAAAATAGAATGTATCTGCAAGTACAATTATGCAAATGCCACGTTTGGCACTCAAAGGGATGGCCTCACTCAAGACCTTGGGTTCATGTCACACTACAGGTAACCCCACTATACTGTACACTCTCATGCACACATGCAAACACACTCTTACGTACTCACACACTCATGCAGACCCTCTCTCATATACATGCTCTCTCAGACACATACATATACTCCCCACACTCATACCCATGCACACACCTTACACTCTGCAACACTCTACCAAGCATGCACACAAACAAACACAGACACTCAAACTCTCTCACACACACACACACACATATATAAGTCTATGGGGTGAATTTGCATTTGCAGAAACATTCTACTTTGCTCAAAAAGCACACAATTTGCAGGCAATCAACGCAGGCAGTCAATCCATGGAACATTTCATTTCATAAATTCCTACTTTGGAAATAGAACCAGTCTGACTCAAGTTTAGGATACGACAGACTCAAACCTCACACATTAATGCATTGTCTGAGCTGAGCTGTCACCTGTTTTTATAAAACCTTCATTTATCTCGAGAATGTGACTTGAAAAAGTTCTGGATTTACATATTAATGAATTGAAACCTGCAACCCATTCTAAAAGATGAAGGACTTAACAGGAATCCAGGTTTATTCCACACAGAAAAACCTCAATTATCCGAAGGATACAGCTGAGGAGTATTTTGTTTGGTTAATCAAATGCCACATAACATAGTTTAGCCAAGCATCAGGACCTTGCAGTCTTGCCAGATAATCCAAAATTGGGATGATCTAATGCCAGATAATCGAGATTCCTCTGTATATTGTTTCAGTTGCATGCCACTGGTGTTGTGTGTGATTTTTAACTTTATCTACCCCACATTGTATTTGACAGAATATTTTTGTAACTTGTGTGGATCTTTTAAAAGTTGTTACTATGAGGGATAAATGTATGGTTGTAAGGGAATACAGAAAGTTAGCACTTTGGTACAGCAAGCAATTAGGAAATCAAGTGACTTATTTGTCTTTATGGCAAGGAGATTGGAGTATAAGAATAAGGATGACTTGCACTAATTGTTCAGGGCTTTATTGATTCAAACATGGAATATTGTGTGCAATTTTCACCTCCATATCTAAGGAATGCGTAAAAATACAATGGAGGTGATACAATCAAGGTTCATCAGATCGATCCATGTGATGAAATAATTGTTTTTATGATGAGGGACTAAGCAAATTGAATTGAAACAAAAACAGAAATTGTTGGGGTAACTCAGCAGGTCTGGTAACATCAGTGTCGAGAAAGGGAGAGATGAACGGATAGGTGGAGATGGAGCGCAGAGAGAGAGAGAGATGTGAAAGAGGCCAATAAATAAGGAGATTATGGATAGCAGGTCAGGACAGAAGAAAAGCTGAATAAGTGATAATAAGAGCTAAGAATAGGGGAAAATGTATGACCTGTACTGAATGCAACTCATAGGATATGATAGGAATAGATCTCAGAGTATGTGATAATGGGTGATGTCATGTCAATACAGCACCTGGTGGGGACTGAATAAAACACATGGAAGGTTGGAATCACGCTCTAATGTTATTGAAATCAATTTTGAATCCTAGAGGCTGCAGTGTCCACAAACAGAAAAATGACATTTTGTTTTTCAAGCTTGATGTTCCCTGATGCTTGTAATCCCATTGAAGTGTACAAGATTATCAAGTGGCTGGACAGAGCAGGCATTGAGATTGTTTCTGCTGGTTGGGAAATCTAGACCATAAAGGCCTGGCTCAAATAAAAAACCAATCATTCAGGACGGAGATGAGGAGAAATATGTTTACTGAGGGTTTTCTAAAACTTTGGAATTGTCTAACTTTAAGATTTATAACAGTTTATAGTTCAAACTGAGTGCAATGGATTTCTTTTCATTTAGAGAATGGGGATATAGGAAGCAGGTAGCAAAATAAGGCAAAAGATCAGCCATAAACAAAAACTGAAATTGCTAGAAAAGCTCAGCAAGTCTGGAAGGAAGGGTCAGTGGATATGAAACTTTAGCTTTGATTTCTCTCTACAGTTGCTGCCAGACCTGCTGGTCTTTTCCAGCAATTTCTGCTTTTATTTCTGATTTCTAGCAACCACAGTTCTTTCAGTTTTTATTTAGAAAATCAACCAAGGTGGCTTTGAAAGGTGAAGCCAATATGAGTACCTGAATGGTCTACTCCAGCTCTTATTTTTTATGTTCATCAGTTTGTTGCTAAAATAGATGATAGATTTTACATACATGCAAAATAAGGGACTACGAACGCTAGCTGGAGCCCAACAATATTTCATTCCCCAGTGGTGTTGATGCATTTGGGCATTCACACCTGCACTGAAGGGGCAGTGGCATAATGCGATGAACCATCTTGTTTGCTAAAAAAAAACTTTCTCACCTCCTGATGTGGAGCCATTAAAAGACAGAGTGCTTATAAAGATTCCACATCTAAAAAGTACAACATTTGTCAATGTAAATGTACGTTCTTTAGAGATGTAGGTTGAATTTCTAAACAGTTAGTCAGCTCATTCTTAAAAGTGAAAATAAGGTTTCAATTTGCAATTTGTAGCTTCAGTCTGTGTCCTGCTGCAGTTTGAGAATGACTATTTAGCCATAGAAGAGCTGTAAGTTAATTTCCATGACTGTTTCTGTAACCTTATCATTCTTTATGATAGGCAAACATTGTCCACTTAATTTATGCAGAAATGACTGAACAGTCTTTTTGAGACAATTACCCAAAGTTGTCTTATATAAGAAGCTGAGCTAGCTATATATCACTTTTTCTGGCATTAAATCTGGCTACCAACACTGCCAAGACATGCTCTACTTCCTTTTGCAATTGTGTGCTAGAATCATAGAATTCTAGCCCTTTGGCCCAACAAGTCCACACCGACCCTCCAAAGACATCCTACCCAGACCCATTCTCCTACCTTACTGCTCTATGTTTACCCCTGACTAACGCACCTCTAACCTACACATTCTTGAACATTATGGGCAAATTACCATGGCCAATCCATTGAGACTACACATCTTTGGACTGTGAAGGAAAAAGGAGCATCTAGATGAAACTCACGCAGACACAGGGAGAATGTGCAAACTCCACACAGTCACCCAAGGCTGGAATTGAACCTGGATCCCTAGTGCTGTGAAGTGGCAGTGCTAACCACTGAGCCACTGTGCCATCACCTTATGGAACAGTCAGTCCATTTTATGAGTCTGAAATTTGAGTGTGTTTCTTTTTGCCTTTACTGTTTGCCATTCATTTCTGTCTAATGTTTATTTACCTTCAATTGCTCAGTTTCATCCTTTAACACAAAGTAATGGTATAATAAAAATCAGTGCCCTTCTGTGTATCTCTGGGGAATTGAAGATGTGCGCAATAAACTATTTACAAATCAGAAACTTTGTTCTTCATACTGAACAACTCTCAACAATCTCAATTGCTAATGATGGCCTAATCCAATGCATTCTTTTACTCTTAATACCTTTGGTCTAAGTTTTGTAAAGTTGTGGAGACTCTGCAACTAATCTAAATGGCTTCAGATCTGGAGATCCTGCCCCCATTTCCATTAGCTCCTATTTTGGTCAATGGAGAAACAGGAGGAGGCCATCAGGTCTGGGTGAATATGCATGACTCACCCATAGGAGGAAGTGAGGTCAGCACATGACTCACCCATAGGTTTGTCTACGATGGTCTGTTGCCATGTTGGATCAGAGTTTAACTGGAGTTGGCAACAAACACCAAGGCATAGCTTGGCTGCTGTTGAGAAGGGATTCTGTGAGATCCTTCATGTACTCCCAGACTCTCGCTGCCACCACGTGCTGCTCTCAAAGTGGCTACACTGGTGAATAAACTGTCAAACATCTCCTTCTGGAATGTGCCTTAGAGAGAGATGCAATGTTTTTTTGTCAAGGTTCATATCAAGCAGATACATGACACAGAACTCCGTGCTCTATAGTCTGTTCCCACCAAAACAAACAAACATTGACTAGCTTGGAAGATCATCAACTCAGTAAAAGATGGTTAGACTACTTAGTGTGGAAACAGGCCCTTCGCCCCAACCAATCCACACCAACCCGCCGAGACCCATTCCCCTATACCTAACACTACAGGCAATTTAGCATGGCCAATTCACCTAACCTGCACATTTTTGGGCTGTGGGAGAAAACCAGAGCACCCAGAGGAAACCCACGCAGACACAGGTAGAATGTGCAAACTCCACACAGACAGTCACCTGAGGTGGGAATTGAACCCAGGTCTCTGGCGCTGTGAGGCAGTAGTGCTAACCACTGTGCCACCGTCCTGCCCTAAGATGCTCTGTGGTCTGCCCGAAACATGTTGGTCTTCCCATGCAAAGAGTTGACCTCAACTAAGTGTTGCAGACTGTCACACTCCAAGGCCCAGGACTATGTGCTAAGGGAAGCACTAAAATCCGGGCAGCTGCTGCCAAAGAGCAGTGCAGAAAGACCACCGAGACCTTTCTGCCAAAATATAACACAAGTCCGTTCAGATATCAGATCCTCTCCATGTCTTAAAGTCATTAAATAATATTCTGCATAGTAGGAAATGCCTTTGGGATTTGCAACTGCAGGGAATGTCAAATTCCAACGTTTGCTTGTTCTTTAGAAGCAAGAGCTGTACAGAACTGCTTTAATACCTGCCTATGTAATAAAACTTTTTATGAACATAAAATTCTACATTAAAAAAAGCTGGAGTTTGGAAAAACAGGGAGATAAGAGGAGGTGATCAGTCCCTTTTTTTCACTCATTGGTGAGTATTTCTGCTATAATATAAACACAAGATCTTAGGGAACTTGGATAAAAAGGGAAAGAGCAGCCTTAGGGAAACTCATAGTACAGAACACTTAACATCAGAGAGAGCTGTGATTTTGGCAAAGAGCAGCTGAGCAAAGCAGCAGGAAAACTTTAAAGAGAGCAGGCAATGTAGCCTTCATTCAATCCAGAGCCAATGCTCCTGAGGTGGTTTCATAATTAAAAAGTGACACTGAGCAAGTGGAAGCAGCTAGATGGGTAAGTACAAATGGTGAGTATTTGGACTACTTTTGTTGCTTTACAAGTTGTAACATCTTTGTTTTGTGGATCATAGTTTAAGGGGTATACTCTGGTTGAAGAAGTTCCAGGAAAAGACCATAAAGAATTGACATAATTTGATTTAAGAGCCTTTTATTGTTTTTGTCAAAAGAATGAGTCACTGCAAGAGACCTCAAAGTCATGGTTTGCTCTTTCTGCTCTATGTGGGAGGCTGGACATGTTTCCAGAACCTAGGGCCAGCATGTGCAAAGGAAGTGTCTCCAGCTGCAGCTCCTAGAAGCCCGGACACTGTGGAGTATCTGAAAAAATTAAGGGAATCATTGTACAGCAAGTACAGAGAGATTTTTCACACCACAAATTAACACTACCAAGACAGGAAGGGAATGGATGACCACCAGGGAGAGTAAGAGAACCAGGTAGACAGTGCAGTAATCACTTATGGCCAGTCCCATCAAAAACAGCAGTATGGATTGGATACTACTGGGGGAAATGGTCTCTTAGAAAAAAACAGTAACAGCCAAATTTGGACCATGGTTGGCTCTGCTGCAAGGGAGAGGGAAAGAAAATGTGGGAATGCTACAGTTACAGAGGTGAATATGACCAGTACAAATTGGATGGATTACATCTGAGCAGAATCAAAACTGATGTCTTAGTGCAAATATTTGCAAGTGTGTTTGGGGGTAGTTTAAACTAGAATGGTAGGCAGTGGTAACTTAAACAGGTGACAAGTGAAAGAGAAGTAATGATGACCATAAAAGAAAGAACAGTACAATTCAAAAATGGTAGCTAGGATAATCAAAGGCAAGAGGCAACTATGACCACAGTAAAGTTAGGATAATTAAAAATGACAAAAAAGCAAACCCAGAGACCTTGTGTCTGAAATTGCATGAAACATTTGAAATAAGGTAGACAAATTGACAAACTTGAGAATGGATATGATCTCGTCGCATTATAGAGATATGGTTACAGGGAGATCAGGGATATTTGACTTTTCAGAAAGATGGGAGGGAAAGAAAAGACGATAGAATAGCACTGTTAATAAGTTGTAAAAGATGATCCAGCCTCAAAATGATGTCGAGTCTATAAATAACAGCATGGCAAAGAACTGATAGGAGTGTATGGATCCCAAATAACTGCCACTGTGAGGAAAGATATAAGGAAACAAATATTAGGAATATGTAAAAAGAATAGAGCAATAATTACGGGTGACTTTAACCTTTATTATAAGTTGATCAATCAAGTTGGCAAGGGTAACTATGACAACAAATTCATAGAGTGTTCCCTTTCCCTTCCACGCCTCCCAGTCACCTTCCAGATTTATTCCTCCCACTGACCAATCCTTTGCCTGTCTTCACCTATCCCCACCTCAACCCCCTGTTCCTGCCATCCCTTTATCTGCAGCTCCCCTTACACCTATCCTCAGTCTTGAAGAAGATTTACACCTGAAACATTGACTTCCCCACCTCCTGAGACTACCTGGCTTGCTGTGTTCTTCCAGCTTCCTGCTTGTCTACCATGTGCCATTGAGCCAACTAGTGAACAGGTTCCATTGGATCTGGTACTGTGTAATGAAGCAGATTTAATAAATTATCTCAAAGTAAAAAAATTGCCATGAAGTAGCCTTTGTAACATGGTAAAATTTAATATTCAGTTTGAGCATGAAAATGTGGGTCAGAAACAATTAGGTTTAACTTATGGAAAATTAAAATGAAATGAGGACAGTTTAGCAAAAATGGACTGAGCAGATAGATTGGCAGGAAAGACGGTAAGCAAATAATGGTAGACATTGTAAATATTAATTTATAACATTCAGTTAAAATATATCCCAGTAATGAGAAAAAATTCTCAGAGGGATAAATCAACAATGGCTTACCAAGGAAGTTAAAGGTATAAAGTTGAAAGAAATAGCATAAAAGGAGCCAAAAATTAGTGACAGCTCTGAAGACTAGGATAAATTCAAATTCAGCAAAGGATTACTAAAAAGCTAATAAAAAGAGAGAGTAAATATATTGAGGCCAAATTCGGGGGGTAATATAAAAATGACAATAAGAGCTTCTTTAAATATATAAAAACAAAGCGAGAGGTCAAATCGAATAAAGGTGCCTTAGAAAATGAATTAAGATGATAATTGTGAGAAAGAAGGAAAAGGCAAAAGAATTAAGCAGGTATTGTGCATGAGTCTTTATATGGTGGAAGTTGATTTGAAAATTTCATTCATACTATAGAAAACAGGAGAGAAATTAAGTACCAGCACCACCACGAGAGAAGTAACATTAGGTAAAGTAATGGGGCTAATGGCAGATGACAGGTCCTGGTAGCTTGCACCGTGGATCCTTAAAGAAGTAGCAACAGAGATGGATTGGCTATAATTTTCCGAAAATACTCAGATTCTGGAGTGGTATCGGACGACTGCAATATGTTAATGTTACAAACAGCTGTTCAAAATGGGAGTATAGAGGGAAACCAGTGATGAGGTTTTTTTTGGACTTTCAGAAGATGTTCGACAAATACCTCACAGAAGATTAAGTCATAACATAAGAACCCATGTTGTTGAAGTATTTTGGTGTGAATCGAAAATTGGCTAACGGGCTGGAAACAGCAAGTGGAGATAAGGCATTCTTTTTAAGGTTGGCAACCTGTAACCAGTTGGGTTCCACAGGAATCAGTGCTGGGACCACAACTCGTTACAGTACACATTAATGATGTGGAGGAAGGAAGTGAATATACTATAACCATATTTGCAGACTATACTGAAATAGGTGGGAAGACAGGTCACAGAGGAATACAAATAGTTTACAGGGAGTTATTCATATGTTAAGTGGATAACAAATTGGCAAATGGAGTATAATGTGGGAAAAATATGAAATTGGTCATGTTGGAGGAGAGACAAAGGAACTGAGTATTATTTAAATGGAGAAAAATGGCAGAAAGCTGCAATACAAAGGGACTTGGGAATACTTGTGCACAAAACACGAGTGAAGCAGATAATCAGGAATGTTTTTGGTACATTAAGGTTAAGTTGGTACTTAATTTGAGGGGTTTGGAGTATAAAAGTAGCAAAGTCTTACTGCTATTGTACAAGGTGCTGGTGAAACCACATCTGGAGTTTTGTGAGCAGTTTGTTCCTCTTATGCGAGGAAAGATATCATTTCATTGGAGTTGGTTCAGAGAATATATACGAGGATGATCTATAATATGGAGGTATTCCATTATGAGCAAAGGTTAATCAGGTTGAGGCTCTGTTCACTAGAGTTTAGAAGCATGAGAGGTGTTCTAATTGAAACATTTAGGCTTCTTAAAGGGCTTGACAGAGTAAATGCTGAGAGGATTTTTCCCCAGCTGGGAAAGCCTAGGACCAGAGACCATTGTCTCAGAACAGATTAAGACTGAGATGAATAGATTAAGACTAGGATGAAAAGAATTTCTTGTTCAATGATTTTAAGCCTTTGGAACTCCTTGTCCCAGACAGCTGTAGGAACTGAGTTCTTATACATATTTAAGGCTGAGGTAGATTCTTGATCAGTTGGGAAATTAAAAGTTATGGGGAAGGGGCAGGATAGTGATCAAGTGGGCTGTTGGATTACACATGATCATATTGATTGACAGAGCAGGCTCAAGGGGGTGAATTAGCCTACTCCAGTTCTGATTTATTATGGTCTTATAATCTTCAGGAGAATCCAAGTTTATCAGGGCCATTTGAACTCAGTGTTGACATTTTAGAGTGGACATAAAGGCTATTTATGATTGAATTCTACAAATCCAGTTATTTAAATACACTACACTTTAAGTTTTGCAAATATAAAACAGCCAGCCTATGACTTGGTTTTCATTTTTGGTTATGCACAGAAATCTCAGCTCTGTGAAACTAACCTGTGAATTGGGCCACCCATATTTCCCAGGGACTGGCTAAATTGAGATTCCAGGTGAATGAGAAAATGCAGAGGAGTCTGTCTGGAGCCTTTGGCTTTGTGATCAAAATTTAGAAATAAAGATTAAAACGTTAAAAATATCCCTCCATTATGGAATGCACTTACTCCTTATGTCGCTCTCCCCAGCCTCCAGGCCCCTCCTGAACTCATGCCAACCTGTAGCCATACTCTTCATGATTCCTGATACCCCATATGTCCCCAATCATTTTGATTGTCTTTAACACCCTGGTGTCAACTTGGTGTGAATGCATTCTTCCATCCACCATCCTTGGCTCTTTCCACTCCACATCAATTTTCTTATTATCCACTAAGGCCATAACTCAGTCTATTGATTATGTCACCATTGGGGGAAAGAAACACTCTCATTTTTAGGAAAATCTAAACTATTGAAATTGTTGCAACTAATTCCTTATATAAACAAACAGTCCCGTAAATGCTTAATCCTTTATGTCAACAAATTTTTCATTTAATAAACAATTGAAGCTGTTCATCAATAGGCAACCCATGGTGAAAAGAAGAGTTGGGGAATCAATCCAGCACAAATCCTCTGATAGTTTTATGTGGACAGACATTCTGAAATTTTATCTCCCCAATTACATTTGGACAGCTTCTTGACAACTTTGACAATCTTGATGAGCTGAAACACTTTTTGCACAAGCATGACTTTTCACAATCCTTAAATACTACCATTATAGTACGTGCAAGTGGTCAAGCAATAATAATACTATCATTATCGAAGTTGGATGGGAAGGATACTCAAAATTCATAATTTTATTGCCAACTGTGAAAAGTTATTGAGGGATTAGTGACTTCTGATATGGTGTTCTGAATGCAAATATTTGTTTTTAATTGTAAAGAATTAAATAGTTGAGATTTAAGTCCATTTAATGTATTTTTAGCAATGTAATTTTTTGAATATGAAAATTTGTAATTGACACTTAAGACAATATTTTGTTTTCTATCAGTATGTATTTTGAGAACTGACGATGGTGAATACTAGATGAGATGGCACAAAGGGTTTAAGTACGAAGGGTAGCATGTGAGGTTGTGGGTTGACTTAATTGATACTAAGTTGAAAATGTAGCTATGAGGGGAAATGTGGACATAATTTAGCATGAAGATTAGGTGGAGCATGGGTTGGCCAAAATGGGATGCAAGGAGTGTGGGGAGCGAAAAATAATAAAGTGTGAGGGTTGAGAGATTGAGAGCCTCATAACGAACAGTACAAAGTGCTAGAGCATCAAGGTGGATCTGTTTATCAGCCTGCCATAGTCCTCATCTGTCCTTGCAGTCTATTCCAGGGTGGCAGTGCTGACTCTATCGCACTCTTCCTCACCACCCCGATCAGTTATTCTATATGGTCTATACCCAAAGCCAAGTGCAGTGAGCCAGGAAATGTCACAATTCAGCACATTCACCTCGGGAGCAAAATCCTGCTTTAATGGTGTTGACGAAATCTCACCAATTGTGCTACATGAGAGTTGAGACGGGCATTGAGCATTATTCAGGATTTTAAAATGGCAGGGTAAAGAAATACATAATCTACACTAGAATATTGTCAGGGATGCCTGACCTATCGCTTTTTAAGGTTGTATAAGTAAATTGACATACCCTTGCCTCTTTATTGTTATAAAGTGATGTCTTGACTCCTTTTGTACCATTCCTATTCTCAAGATATATTATTTTAGGAACTGGAACAAAATTCAGGCTTGGAATACTGGTTCACGTCTAAGTGCTTACTATTATGAAACTTGCTAATGATAGTGATAATTTACAAATTTTAGCTTCTTTCTTGTGAAATCCTTTAAAAAAAACAATTGCAGCAAACATGATGGTTCAATTATTTGGTTATGAGACAACCAATTGTCCATTATTCAGAATAAAGGATGCTAAATGTCACAAGCACAAGTCTCAAGTCTTGTGGAACTAATTCTTTACTCTTAAAAAAAGTTAAACAAAAACCCTCTTCATTTGGCAACCATTTCTGGTACACATTCATTCAATCTGTTTGAGTACCTTGGAAATTTGAATAATATAATTGTATTACAGGGAAAACCAATTAAGTTGTGTGGGTACAACCAAATTGGTTTTAGCAAATAGGTTGAAAAGGACTGAATTACATAGTCATCAAATGATGTGTGCGTACATTTCCTATTGTAAGTGGTCAGCATAGTCTCTAAAGCGCTAGCTACTTGACCCAAAATTTCAGATCAAATTATGTACTGAGTACCTGCTGCCCATCTGTGCTTACCATGTCCTAAGCTGTAGCATATTCAAAGTGAAATATTGCTGTTGAATGCAAGGTACACATGCCTGCAAAACTGGATAATACACATTGAAAAAAAAACTTTGGTCTATTGTGGTGCAGGTAAGAATTGGAGAAAACTGTCATGTAAGAAAATCTGTTCCCCTAAATCTTTAAAGTTATATCAGCATGCTGTATTGTAAGTCAAGACTGAAATAAAAAGCAACTAGGAAGAATATGCTGAAATTTCTGAAAGATTAATGGAAACATGAATCTGACAAATACAGGCACTGGAGTGTGACGATTTAACATTCATCTGTGCATGTTCAAACGTGGGCCTTTCTCTTCATCATGCTATTTTATCTGATGTAATGCTTACATTTTCCCTCATGACATAAGAAGCTCTGCACAGATAATGTGGTATTGACGAGTCCAACAGATTAGATTCCCTACAGTGTGGAAACAGGCCCTTCAGCCCAACATATCCACACCAACCCTCTGAAGAGTAACCCACCCAGTACCATTTCCCTCTGACTAATGCACCTAACAATATGATTAATTAGCATGGCCAATTCACCTGACCTGCATATCTTTGGACCATAGGAGGAAACCCACCCAGACACAGGGAGAATGTGCAAACCCTACACAGGCAGTCGCCCAAGGCTGGAATTGAACCTAGGACCCTGGTACTGTGAGGCAACAGTACTCACCACTGAGCCACTGTGCCAGCATGTTTACTTCAGCTAGCTGTTAAGCAATTGTCATCTTCTGATTAATAAAACACATACTTTGAAAGTTATGTTTTATAGAATATTCCTATTAAATGTATGAGAACACATGGAGTGAGATTTTTGATTGAGTTCTGGTATCTTACATTTGAATAGTTTCTAGGTTTCAGTGTATAATATGAGATGCAAATAATCTGACTTTTGAAAGCAATTTAGGCAATGTGCACATTTCAAACACATTTGCATAGCTTTCTGCTACTTATATACAAAATGTTTTGCTACTTTTTTGAGAGTGAAATTTTGCATTGATTTAACAGTTTGTACACTATAATAAACACAAAAATATCTATTGAGATTTGTCCTTGTTGCTCATCCTATTCAGAATTTGGGGTGAAAGTTATTATGAACAAGTATTTTGTTCCTGATACTATTTAACTAAAAATTAACATGCTGTAATCAGACTTATAGAAATGAAACAATTAATTTGAAAGGAAGGGGTAGCTATTGGAGTGAAAGGGATAGTTATTTAAAGCAATAGAAGGAAGAAAGTGGTGTTTGAAAAGATCAGTGCAAGACCACTGCTGTTTATGACTTACATCAACGATTTGTACTTGGAAATAAACACATGGTTTCTAAACTTGTGACAAATGGGTATGTGTAATTTATACTGAAAGAGGACTGTAACAAATTATAGGAGGATATGAATAACTTTGCAGCATAGGCAAAAAGATGTGAAATAATATTCAGCATAGATAAATAGTAGTTCATTTGAGTAGGAATAAAACAGAGGTCACTTATTATCTGGAAGGTTAAAGTCTAAATGGCATAAAGGACCTCGAAGTAGAAATACATCAATCACTAAAAATTATGATATAGAATTGCAAGGGAATATGAACTGAAGCAAACTTAAAACTGGGCTTTATTTTTGGAGGGATAGACTTCAAAACAGGGAAAGTTATGCTAAATTTATATGGAAGTACATTTAAATTATACTTGCACCCAGAATTAAAGACCAACCACCCTATGGATAGGTTAGCAGACATCCCAGAATCAACCCAGCACCACTGACCACATTACAATGTTACCTTTGTTAGGGAAGATGTCAAACAGGCTGCTCTCCCATAAACCAATTGAAAGCCTGTTTTCTGCCTTGGAGATTTGCAGAGACAATATTCAACTACTTCTATGTGTGAACATGGGTTTTTATTGTGATGCTACAAAATGGCTCCAGCTTCGCGCTTTTCAATCTGTTTTCAGTTTTTCCTTAATTATACCCACAGGGTTGACGAATAGCATATAGAGAGTAATCAAACTATTGAACAATTAAACCCATGAGTACCAATTAGAGCCCCCACCCCACCCACCATTCCCCCACTCCATACTTTCTCCTCCCTCAAACTTTAGAAACCTTCTCTCCACCCTTTCACCAGTTCAGACACCAGACTCATCTTGCAAGCCAGTTCCAAAGCTGAACACTTTCCCTTCTTCCTCAGTGGCTGCCCACATCCAAGCCAAATAAAGATGGGCTTGTGCCCCTGATGTTTATTGGTGTAGGTAGAATCACTGCCTGCAAAATAAATGTCAGCTCAGAAATGCTGCATGCTGCTCTGGTCACAATATTATGGAAAAGTTAGAGAGGCTCTGGAGAAGGTAGATAGAGGTTTACAAAAATTACAGCAGAAATGCATGGATATACATGGTACGAAAGAGTTGAGATGCTGCCTCTCCCTTCCTTTTTCTTATAAAAGAAAAGAAGGCTAAAGGTTGAAGTTTAATTGAAGTGTTGACAATTTTTGAGCGTTTTCATGGACTAGATGATGACAAAAGAATGATTCCTCCTGTGGCAGAGGACAAAACTAAAGATCGTCAATATAAAATATTCATCAAGAAATTAAATAGGGATTGCAGAAGGAAGCTGCTCTGGAATTCACAGGATACCTACAGTGTAGAAGGAACCCAATTAGCCCATCATGCATGTTCTGACTTTCTGAGCATTTTGACTCTATGCAATTTCTTGTCTTTTCCCACTCATCCTGAACATAGGTATAATATAAATAATCTAATACCATCTTGAATATCTCAAAGACAGATAAGAATGTGGAACTGTCAGGCACAGGGAGTATTCAATGTGAAAAGAATAGGATGCATTTCAGTGAAAGTTTTTTTTAGATTAGATTACTTACAGTGGGGAAACAGGCCCTTTGGCCCAATAAGTCCACACCAACCCTCTGAAGCACAACCCACCCAGACCCATTCCCCTATATCTAATACTACAGGCAATTTATCATGGCCAATTCACTTAACCTGCACATTTTTGGATTGTGGGAGGAAACCCACGCAGACACGGAGAGAATGCATAAGCTCCACACAGAGAGTCGCCTGAGGTAGGAATTGAACCCAGGTCGCTGGTGCTGTGAGGCAGCAGTGCTAACCACTGTGCCACCATGCCACCCGTTAGACCATCATTTGAGGAAGGAGATATTAACAAGGTAGATTTGGGGAAAGACAAGAGGTTCAAGTGGAACAACGAACACCAAAGTGAACTGGAGGAGGATTACTTACATGTAAAGTAATGTTGCAATTAATTCTGTATTATATAAACACTAACGCACATGGATGTAACAGCTTTTGATCCACTAAGTCATGATGACAGTGTGAAAAGGATGAATGGTTTGGTTTGAAAGGGGAGAGCAAGAAAGACAAGGGAGTTCCCATATAATTGGGAGCCTCTAATGGACACACCAGGAATTTCATTCTTGTAAGAATTTGTATTAATAGAAAACCTACCATGCCCCTCAGAACATTAAAAGGATTGCAGCTATTTGAAAGGACAGTTATTGTTTGCACGTGGGAAAGTAACAGCCATTTTGCACACAGCAAGTTGCCAAAAACCCGACAGAGGCAAATAACCAGGTAACGGGCTTAAAGGATATACAGAGATGATGATAATATCATTATAGGATAAAGGATTTTAACATTCAAATAAAACACATTCTCTTGCTACCACTTAATATGATAAAAACCCAATTTATATTGACCTTGTGAGTGCCAGGACAAAGCTATCATGAGACAGTTGAGCACTGAATAGCATTTTATATATTTAACTAATGTTCCACCATTTCCGCAAAGCTCGAAGGAACACATTAACATTGTGAAAAATATGCTGAGGCAATTGTGATACTGAAATAGGTTATCTTAATTTTTCAATTGTGCATGATTGATCAGATTCTACCTCAGGGCCAGAGACTTAGGATGAGACACATGGGATGAATTATCACATCAATAGCACTTCACAATTGGTTTGGAGCACAGATATAGGCTTTGCTAACTCAACAGTAATGCTACACTCTTGACAGCTACAAAGCAAGTCTTTTTTTTCCCTGTCTTTATTCTTTCATGGGGTTCAGGCCTTGTTGACAAGATTAGCATTTGTTGTCCATCCCTAATTGCCTTTGAAAAGATGATGGTGAACTGCCTTCTTGAACCACTGTAATTCATTTGCTGTGGATAAATCCACAATGCATTAGAAAGGGAGTTCGAGGATTTTGACTCAGTGACAGTGAAGAAGTGGCAATATATTTCATGTGGCTTGGAGGGAAACTTGCAGATGAAGGATTGCCATGAATCTGCTGCCCCTGTCCTTCTAGATCAAGGTGCTATCTAAGGAGAAGTGTCCATTTGGACCTGGACTACTTCAGTGTCTAAGAAGTCATGAATGGTGCTGAACATTGATTGGTCATCAACAAAAATCCCACTTCTGAACTTATAGTGGAGGGAAGGTCATTGATGAAGCAGCTGAAGATGGTTTAGCCTAGGGCATTACCCTCAGGAACTCCTGCTGAGATGTGCTAGAGCTAAGGTGATTGACCTATTAAAACCACACTTACCTTCCTGCATGCCAGGAACAACTCTAACCAGTGGAGAGTTTACCCCTACTCACATTGATTCCAGTTTCGTTCAGGCTCCTTGATACCACACTCGATCAAACGTGAACTTGAAGACAAGCGCAGTCATTCTCACCTCACCTCCAGAATTCAGCTCTTTTGAACCAAAGCTATAATAATGTCAGGAGCTGAGTAGCCCTGGCAGAACCCAAACTGGGTGTCACTGAGCAGGTTATTGCTGAGCAGGTGCTGCTTGATAGCACTGTTGATGACATCTTCAATCACTTTGCTGATGACCAAGAGTAGACTGATGAGACAGTAATTGACCAGGTTGGAGTTATCCCACTTTTTGTGTGTACAGTACATACCCAGACAATTTTCCATGTTGACAAGCACATTTCACAAATTGTAACTGAGATTGAACAGCTGGATTGGAGAATAGCAAATTCTGGATCACAAGTCTTCAGTACTGTTGCTGGATTGTTGAAAGGGCCCTTAGTCTTTGAGTATCTAGTGTCTCTGAACTTTTTTTTTAATATCTCATGGAGTAAATTGAATTGGCTTATGGCTGGCATGTGTGATGCTGGAGACCTCAGGAGAGGGTTGAGATGAACCATTCACTCAGTACCTCTGGCTGAAGGCTGTTGTGAATGTTTCAGCTTTATCTTTTGCACTGATATGTTGGGCTTTTCCCTCATTGAGGATTGGGGATATTTGTGAGGCTTCTCCTCCAATATATTATTCAATTGCCTAACATCATTTATGACTGGATGTGGCATCTCTGTAGAGTTTAGATCTGATCTGTTGGTTTTGAAATCATTTAGCTTGGCCTATCACTTACTGCTTATGCTCTTTGGTATTCAAGTAGTCCTGTTTGGTAGTTTCACCACATTGTCACCTAATCTTTAAGTATGCCTGATGCTCCTCTTGGCATGCCTTCCTGTGCACTTCATTATGGTCAAGTTCATCCCCAGCTTGATGGTGATGTGGATTGGGAATATGGCAGGCCACGAGGTTGTAGATTGTGCTGGAGTGAGATTCTGCTGCTGTTGATTCCCATAGCACCTCATAGCTGCCCAGTCTTATTAGATCTGCTTGAAGTCTAGCTAGCACAGTGATAATGCCAGATGACACAATGGAGACATTAGAATAATTTAGAAGCATCTCATTAATTCTCAGAAATCCCAATATGTTTTACATGCAATTAATTATTTCAAAGCAATTACTGCAGTGCATGGCCACCACTTTTCATTTAGCAAAACCTCAGATACCACTGTTAAGATGAATGATCAGTTTATGTTTTGATGTTGAAGAAAATTTCCAACGGAACATGCATCTTCTTTACCTTCAACAATGTATAACCATTTTACCACTGCACTGTTACACCATGAAATATGATCTAAACCTGCAGTGACTTAAGTGACACAGCTTTCTGTCCCACAGGGTGAAAAATTGTCCTCAGAAATAGGCTCTAATCCAGTGCTTTGTTTGAGAGAATGGATGTACCCAGACAAAGGGCCTGGAGTGGAAAAATCTCAGGAGACCTCAATGTTTGTGGTATTGTATTATCTATAAAGAGTTAAAAATCACACAGTGCCACATTATAATCCAACAGGTTTATTTAGAAGTACTAACTTTTGAGCACTGCTCTTTCATTAGGTATCTGTGGAGCAAGATCATAAGACACAGAATTTACAGCAAAAGATCACAGTGTCACGCATGCAATCGATACAATATAGCAAACAAACCTAGATTGCTAGGTGATAGTGAGGACTGCAGATAACCGGGATCAGTCAAGATTAGAGTGATGCTGGAAAAGCACAGCAGGAAAATCAATTTTCCTGTTCATCAGATGTGCCTGACCTGCTGTGCTTTTCCAGCACCAATCTAATCTTGAAACCTAAATTGTTGTTAAGTCTTTCATCTTTTAGAATGGATTGCAGGTTTCAGTTCATTGATATGTAAATCCCAAAACTTCTTTCAAATCACATTCGAGAGATAACTTGAGGTTTTATAAGGTGACATCTCAGCTTAAAAAATGCATTAAAGGTGTGAGGTTAGAGTCTGTCTGTTTCCCAAACTTGAATCAGACTGGTTCTATTTCTAATGTAGGAATTTATAACATGTTACATGGATTGACTTCCTGCATTGACTGCCTGCAGAGTGTGTGCTTTTTAAAGAGATAGAATGTAACTGTAATCATAATTCTGTATATGTGTGTTTGCATACATGTGAGGGAGAGAGAGAGAGTGTGTATGTGTGTGTGATTATGCAAGAGAGAGTGTGAGTGTATGCATGTGAGTGTATTTGCATGTGAGTGCATGCAAGAGTTTGTGTTTGTATGTGTGCACCTCTTGGGCTTGTACGTGTGGGTGTCTGAGAGAAAGCATGTGTATGAGAGAGGGTCTGCATGAGTGCGCGAGCATGTAAGAGTGTGCATGTATGTGTGTGTGAGAGAGTATATAGTATAGTGGGCCCATATTCATGTCTGGAGTGTGACATGAACCCAAGGTCCTGGTTGAGGCTATCCTCATGGATACCAAACTTGGCTATCGGTATCTGCTCAGCCACTCTGCGCTGTGCATTCCAAAGTCCACCTTGGAGGATGGTCACCCACAAATCTGAGGTTGAATGTCTTTGACTACTGATGTTGCAGAATTGTGATTGCAGATACATTCTATTTTCTTCAAAAAGCACACACTCTGCCTGCAGTCAATCCATGTAGCATTTTACAAATTCCTACTTTAGAAATAGAACCGGTCTGATTCAAGTTTGGGATACAGACAGACTCAAACCTCACGCGCTTAATGCTTCGTCTGAGCTGAGATGTCACTTTTTTTTATAAACCTTTAAGCTATCTCAAGGATGTGATTTGAAAGAAGTTCTGGGATTTACATATTAATGAACTGAAACCAGCAACTCATTCGAAAAGATGAAAGATTTAACAGCAATCTACGTTTGTTCTATATATCGTGTCTGTGATGCATGCATGATACTGTGATCCTACGATCCCGCTCCACAACTACTTGATGAAGGAGCAGCGCTCAAAAGGTAGTACTTCCAAATAAATCTATTGGACAATAACCTAGTATTGTGTGATTTTTAACTTTGTCCACCCCAGTCCAACACTGGGTCCTCCACGTCATTATCTGTAAAGATTTAGGAGTCGAAGGCAGTCTAGAAAATGTTCACCAGGTCTATCACAGATATGAAGAGATGAGGAGAGGTTGAGTAAGTTGTGCCTGCACTAACTGGAATTTAGAAGAATGTGAAGAGATCGTATTTAAATAGCTAAGATCTTTAAGAAGCATGATAGGGTAGATATGGAGAAGTTTAGAACCAGAAGACATAATCTTAGAGTAAGGTGTCACCTACTTAAAACAGAAATGAGGAAGAATATCTTCTTTTAGATTAGATTAGATTCCCTACAGTGTGGAAACAGGCCCTTCGGCCGAACAAGTCCACACCCACCCTCCAAAGAGCAACCCACCCAGACCCATTTCCCTCTGACTAATGCACCCTACCACCATGGGCAAGTTAGCATGGCTAATTCACCTGACCTGCACATCTTTGGACTGTGGGAGGAAACCAGAGCACACCCATTCAGACAAGGGAGAATGTGCAAACTCCACATCGACAGTCACACGAGGCTGAAATCAAACCTGGGGCCCTGGTGCTGTGAGGCAGCAGTGCTAACCACTGAGCAACCAACAGGGTGAGTATTGAGGAGTAGGATGGGCTTCATTCAACTGTAATGTCAGAGTTTTTGGGGGGGGGGAGGCATTGTTGGTGGGTGGGTAGGGAGGACAGTTGTAGGTAAAGTTCAATGTGATGGCTTTCCATAGGGGAGAATGGATGTAAATGGGCTGTTAGGATAGTGCAAGGTGAAAAAGGACACTCAGGCTCTGAGTGGGTACCTGGTGACTGATCAGAGCCCACTGCTGATGGCACCATAGCATTCCCTGCCATTATTTGCCATTCTCTAGAACTAAAATGCAACTGGAAAATGGCTGGGACAAAGCCCAGGGTGGATGGAGTTAGTGTCAGTGTCAGGTTAGTGGGCACAATGCAGGATCCATGTCTACGAAACATTAGGACATTGGAGTGGCAAATAAATGACATTTGCCAAACAGCTATGTTTAATTTGCAATTAATTCATCAAACATTTGCAATGCATACAGAGTTAAAGTGCTCAGTGGTCAAAGCTGGTCAAAGTTGATTTGCACTATGCCATTGGAAATTGCAAATTTAATGATTGAGTCTCAGTAATGCAGAAGTTAATGGCAAGGATTTAAAAAGTGACCATTACAACACAAAGCTGAACCATTTATCATGGAACTTCCAAGGGTGCTGCAGGCCAATACTTCATCTTTTTGTAGGATTAGGGTACTCCATACTGAGTGCATTGATGGGGAGGTGCTGGCCTGGTGGTTTTATCGCTGAACTATTAATTGATAAATTCAGGTAATGTTCTGGGGTCCTGGGTTCAGATCCCACTATGGCAGATGGTGAAGTTTAAATAGAAAAAACAATCTGGAATTAAGATTCTAATGATAACCATGACAGAAGGAAACTGCCATATTTACCTGATTCAGTCAACATGTGATTCCAGACCCACAGCAATATGGCTGACTTTGAACTGCCTCTGGACAACAAGTGCTTGCCTCAACAGCAATGCCTACATCCCATGAATAAATTAACGAAAAGAACATCGAGGGATTGATGTGGGTCTGCGATGGGAAGGGGAGCACAGCAGACACCCTCTTTATGGTATTAGTCATTCAGTCAGCACGGCACCTTCACCAAGTTGTTGCTGAGGCTGAAGCTGAATTAATAATGTAGACATGATTCACCAGATGTTCCCTGAGATGGAGCACTTTTACTATGAAGACAACGTGGATAAGCTCAGGATGTGTTCTTTGGTGCAGAGATGGAGGGATAGTACTTGATTGAGGTTTATATGATTATGAGGGGCATGAACAGGGTGAATAGGACACAGTTATTTCCCTTTAGTTCAAGGGTCAACAATTAGGGGGCATAATTTTAAGATAAAAGGCAGGTGGTTTAGAGGTATTTTGCAAAATACATTTTCACCCAGAAGGTAATGCAGGATTGCAATACACTACCTGGGACGGTAGTTGAGGCAGTAAGATACACAACTTTTAAAAAGTAATTAGGCAAGTACTTGAAATATCATAACATTCAAGGCTATGAGCCGAGTGCAGGAAAGTGGGGCTAGTGTCGAATTAGAGTCGAGAGTGTGGTCTGGAAAAGCACAGCAGCTCAGGCAGCATCCGAGGAGCAGGAGAGTCAACATTTGGGCATAAGCCCTTCATGGTAAGAATGAACTAGAATCAGACTTGAGGAATGTGATTAAGCAGGGCAGGTAGTTAATGAGGTGTTTTTTGGTTAGTTATAGAGTGAAAACATACTAGGTGCTGTAACAAAAAAACACCCTCCCAAATAATCTGTACAACTTCGGGCATAGCCAGAAAAAGATAGCTTTCAGCCCGTTGGTCCATGTGTCATTTTGTGTGTAATAAATATCTTTGTTCTTTTGTTAGAAGCACAATGACAGTCTCATGTGAAATGTTCAGGAACTGACCTCCATAATAAACAGAAAGCAAATAAATATGACTGTGGTCTTCAAGCCAAGTCTCATTCTGTGATCTACCGTGTCCAGTATTATTACCATTAGTTGGGATTAAAATGTGCAGGCTGCCAGTGAAGGCTTTCCGAGGGCTGTGTCAGATGCTCAAGCTAAGGTTGATATAAATGCCCAAGACAGTATAGAACCAAATGTTTGCAAGAGGCAATGTAATACAACATTTTTCTATGCAATGTATAAACATTCTGAATAAGAAAAAACACATTGGATTTGATTTTGCACTCCCAAAAGCAATGAATTTTTGAGTGTTGCGACAATATCACAAGCGCTGACACACTCCATGCTTCTACCAAAAAACAGAAATTGCAGCAGTATACCCTTCACTGACCGGTCCACTGACCTTTTGGTTTAAAACAACAGGGATGAATAGTTTGTGCATATTGCTTATCATGATTGGATACTTCTTTGTATCTAGTTTTAGAGCTATCATGGTCAAGTCCAGGGACGACTCATTGTGTTGCATTCAGTGTAATTCTGAGAAGACATCAACAGCAGCAGGAGGGCAATTTCAGAAGCAAATGTGAAGATTTTGAGAGGTGAATTTTATTTGATTTCTTTTACCCTTTCATGGGACATGGGTGTTGCTGGTTGGCCAGCATTTATTGTACGTTTAGGGTTGCCCTTGAGAATCATTGAAACCCAGCAGTGTGGAAGCAGGCCAGTTGGCCCATTGAGTTCTATACCAACCCTACAAAGAACAAGTAGACACACTCACTATCCTATCCTTGTAACCCCACATTTACATGCTAATCCACCTAGCCTGCACATCCCGGGACACGATGAGCAATTTAGCATGGTCTATCTACCTAACCTCCTGTGGAAGGAAACTAGAGCACCTGGCAGAAGGCCACACAGACACAGGGAGAATGTGCAAACTCCATACAGTCATCTCAGGGTGGAATTGTATCTGGGTCCCTGGTTCTGTGAGGCAGGATTGCTAACAACTGGGCCACTTTGCTGCCCAAGAAGATGGTGTTTTGTCACCTTCTTGAATCGCTGTAGTCCACGTGCAGCAGGTACACCCACACTGCAGTCAGGGAGGGAACTCCAGGATTTTTGCCCAGCAACAGTGAAGGAATGCTGATAAATTTCCAAGTCAGGATGGAGGGTAACTTGGAGGGGAACTTGCAAATAATGGTGCTTCCATGTATCTGCCCTTGTCCTTCTACGTGGAAGTTGCTGTGGGTTTGAACAGTGCTGTCTAAAAATCTTTGGTAAATTTCTGCAGTGTATCTTGTAGATCGGCACACCGCTGCTACTGAGCATTTTTAGTGGAGGGAGTGGATGATTGTGGGTAAGGTGCCAATCAAGCAGGCTATGTTATCCTAAATGGTGTCAAGCTTCTTTAGTGTAGTTCAAGTTGCATTCATCCAGTCAAGTGGGAAATATTCCATCATTCTCTTGACTTGTGCCTTGTTGATGGTGGAAGTCAGAGTTGTTTTGGAAAGTCAGGAGGTGAGTTACTCACTACATTATTTCTAGCCTATGATTCGCTCTTGTGGCCATAGTATGTATCTGATGAGTCCAGTTGAGTTTCGGATCAATAGTAACCCTTAGGACATCGAAGACAGGGAATTCAATTATAGTAATATCACTGAATATCAAGATACGGTGGTAAGTTTGTTAATTGTATGTATGTGTTAATATGACTTAGCAAACCTCTGAAATAGGTTTTATTTATCTGACTTTTTTAGAATGAAATCAAAGTGACTGAAATGATCTTTAAACATATTTGACTTCTTATCAATATTTATCTGACTTCTTTGAAGTCAAAGTCACTTTTACAAAATTGAAGTGATTTTTTGCCCATAATTGGCTTGATTCTTTCTTGACTAACCAATGACTACAAGAAATCCATTCAAAAAGATCAATACCACCTGCTTCCATCATCTGCCTGAGGAGACTGTTCCATCATGTTCCAAATGAAACATTGTGAAGAGTAGCTTTGGGGAAATCTTTCCCACTAAGTGGAGATGGGTTTTGCTCTATTTGGTGTGCTAAATCCATGCAGAATGTTAAATGCCCAGAAATTGGTATCAGTCCGGATACCCAACCCACCCACCCTTAATCAAGTGTAGCAGTATAGTAATTAACAGCCTTTATTTAAATGATAAACTCCTGCTTTCCTAGACAGTGCATGGAATTCAAACTGAACTTACATCTCACCTTCCCACAGATAGCCAAAAGTATATGGAGGACTTATATAAAGATGAAACCATCAGGATGGCACGTTGCTCAGTTTTTAGCACTGCTGCCTCACAGCGCCAGAGACCCGGGTTTGATTCCAGCCCCGGATGACTGTCTGTGTGGAGTTTGCACATTTTCCCTGGGTGTTCTAGTTTCTTCCCACAGTCTAAAGATATGCAGGTTAGGTGAATTGGCTGTGCTACATTGCCCATAGTGTTCAAGGATGTGTCGGTTAGGTGCATTAATCAGGGGTAAATACAGGGTAGGGGGAATGGATCTGGGTGGGTTATTCTTCAGAGGGCCAGTGTAGACCTGTTGGGTGGAAGGGCCTGTTTCCACACTGTAGGGATTCTATGATCATAGCGGTAAACCTTAGGTGAAGGTTTATGTTGGCAGAACAAGTTCTTTCAGCCTAAATTCACTCTTTCTTTGAATTTAGCAACTTTGACTAACTTGTAGTATTTGCCTTTGATTCCACTAAACATAAATACACCTTCTGTCCTGTGTGATTTTCCAGCTACATGTTCTGCAGTAAGAAGGACTGTTAAGGAGGGAGTGCAGCTTGTGTAATTCTCTTTACTCTACAGAGACTTTGGAAGTCATATCCTGTCACGAAGGAAACAAAAACAGTAAATGACCCATCCTGGCCTGACTTATCTTGTTTACATCAGAATAGTGCTCCAGTTTGATCAGTATTACCAAGTATAATCTTTACTGCTTCTTAATTTAAAACAAAATATTGCTTTTTGTTTTTTTTTCCCCTCTGGACCATCACTGGTCCATTCAGCTTCCTTAACCACTGAACACCGAACCTGAAAGGCTTCAAGGTCTTGTGACATATAATTGGAGATCACTGCAGCCTCTTAAAAGCAGACTTCTGCCCAGAGGAGTATGTAGCCAACTATTGCTTGTATTTATCAAGGTGACTACAGGCCTCAATTTATTCCTGTCCAGGCACCTACCAGTTTTAGTATTTTCTCAGTTGGCTACTCTTGGTACCTTGTTGTGTTTGCCACTTCTTTACACTCTTTATTCCTGTGAAAAGATTACTTCAGATGGTTCCCAACCACTAAGCCTCTTTTGTCTTTGCTTTCTCTTCGACTTATCAAGAGATTAGTGGTAGAAGGTACACCACCATAAAAGTATGAAAAGAGGTATTGTTGTTAGATAGCAAGACAGTTTATTGCATGATAATGATACATACAATTACATTGGTCAGGTATAATTAATAGGACCTTTGGGGCCCAGTAAATGACATATGCTCCCTCTCAAACTAGATTTGAACTCCTTCTGACCCACTGACTGTGTGTAGCACCAGTAATGAATGAAACAAATATAATATGAACATTAACCACTTCAGCACCATTGCTCCATATAAGATTGTTTGCACCCATCAAATCTTGCAATTTTCACTCCACAATGCCTCTGCCAAGTCAGCAATGCCTTGTTTGTCAAAGCATCCAGGAATTTCAAAGAAAGACATAGAAACATAGAAAATAGAAATAGTGTAGGATAAGGCCATCTAACCCTTCAAGCCTGCTTTGCCTTTTTCCAAATCAGCACCCTGTTCCCCTTTCTCCCCATACCATTTGATCCCTTTAACCCTAAGAACTATATTTAACTCCTTTTTGAAAACATTCAAAGCTTTCGGCGGAGCAGGTAACGGCTGTCTGGTGGTGTTTTTTATAAGTCACGGTACAGTCCAGATATTGTTTTTTTAATGGCTAAAATTTAAAGTTTTTTTTAAGCGCCTAGCGAGCCCGGAAGCTGGTGTCGTGCTAGCTTACCTGGGAAGGTTGTTTTTCTTATAAAAGCACGCATCTCCAAGCCTTCGGCCTCACTCTCTCGGCGGAGCAGGTAACGGCTTTCTGATGGTGTTTTTATTTAAGTCGCGGTACAGTCCAGTTATTGTTTTTTTAACGGCTAAAATTTAAAGTTTTTTTAAGCGTCTAGCGGACCCGGAAGCTGGTGTCGCGCTAGTTTACCTGGGAAGGTTTTTTTTCTTATAAAAGCGTGCAGGAGAGAACCCCGAGACACTACAGGGGTAGAGCCTCCCATCCGCCCTCCTCCTCTGACCTAATGATACGACCCGTTGTGTTAAGCAGGTAAGTGCTGCAATTTGCTTGTTTGTTTCTTTAGATCCAGTTTTCTTTAAAAGTTTACCTTTTTAGAGGGATGACAGCGAAGGCAGTGCAATGTTCCTCTTTCAAGATGTATGAGGTGAGGGAAGCCATTAGCGTCCCTGCTGATTACACTTGCAGGAAGTGCACCCATCTCCAGCTCCTCCAAGACCGTGTTAGGGAACTGGAGCTGGAGTTGGATGAACTACGGATCATTCGGGAGGCAGAGATGGTCATAGATCAGAGCTTTAGGGAAGTAGTTACTCTGAAAGTTATAGACAGATGGGTGACAGTGAGGGGGACTGGGAGGAAGCAGCCAGTGCAGAGACCCCCTGTGGCCATTCAACTCAATAACAAGTATACCATTTTGGATACTTGTGGGGGTGACGACTTACCAGGGGTAAGCAATGAGGTTCAGGCCTCTGGCACGGAGTCTGTCCCCATTGTTCAGAAGGGAAGGGCGGAGAAAGGTAGAGCGATAGTTATTGGGGACTCAATAGTGAGGGGCACAGATAGGCAGTTTCGCGGGGGCGACAGAGACTCACGATTGGTATGTTGCCTCCCAGGTGCAAGGGTATGTGATGTCTCTGATCGTGTTTTCCGGGTCCTTAAGGTGGAGGGGGAGCAGCCCCAGGTCGTGGTCCACATTGGCACCAACGACATAGGTAGGAAGAGGGGTGAGGATGTTAGGCAGGCTTTCAGGGAGCTAGGTTGGAAGCTCAGAGCTAGAACGAACAGAGTTGTTGTCTCTGGTTTGTTACCCGTGCCACGTGATACAGAGTCGAGAAATAGGGAGAGAGAACAGTTAAATGCATGGCTACAGGGATGGTGCAGGAGGGAGGGTTTCAGGTTTCTGGACAACTGGGGTTCTTTCTGGGGTAGGTGGGACCTCTATAAACAGGATGGTCTCCACCTGAACCTGAGGGGCACCAGCATCCTTGGGGGTAGGTTTGCTAGTGCTCTTTGGGAGTGTTTAAACTAACTCTGCAGGGGCATGGGAACCTGGACTGTAGCTTTAGGGTACAGGACCTTGAGTGTAGGGAGGTTAGGAACAAAGCATCGATCTCGAAGGAGGGTGCCGGTAAACAGGAAGGTGGCTTGAAGTGTGTATACTTCAATGCCAGAAGTATAAGAAATAAGGAAGGTGAACTTGCAGCATGGGTTGGTACCTGGGACTTCGATGTTGTGGCCATTACAGAGATGTGGGTAGAACATGGACAGGAATGGCTATTGCAGGTTCCAGGGTTTAAATGATTTAGTAGGGACAGAGGTGGGGGTATAAGAGGGGGAGGTGTGGCATTGCTTGTCAAGGATAGTATTACAGCGGTGGAAAGGACGATGGAGGAAGACTTGCTATCTGAGGTAGTTTGGGCTGAGGTTAGAAATAGGAAAGGTGAGGTCACCCTGTTAGGAGTTTTCTACAGGCCTCCTAATAGTTCGAGAGACGTAGAGGAAAGTATTGCAAGAATGATTCAGGAGAAGAGTGAAAGTAGTAGGGTGGTTGTTATGGGGGACTTTAACTTCCCAGATATTGACTGGGAAAGCTATAGCTCGAATTCGTTAGATGGGTTGGTGTTTGTCCAATGTGTGCAGGAGGGTTTCCTGACACAATATGTAGACAGGCCAACAAGAGGTGAGGCTATACTGGATTTGGTTCTAGGTAATGAATCAGGCCAGGTGTTAGACTTGGAGGTAGGTGAGCACTTCGGGGACAGTGACCACAACTCGGTGACTTTTACTCTAGTGATGGAGAGGGATAAATGTGCACTGCAGGGCAAGAGTTATAGCTGGGGGCAGGGAAATTATGATGCGGTGAGGCATGACTTAGGATGTGTGGATTGGAAAAATAGGCTTCAAGGGAAAGACACAAATGATATGTGGAGCTTGTTCAAGGAGCAGCTATTGGGTGTCCTTGATAAGTATGTACCAGTCAGGCAGGGAGGAAAGGGTCTTGTGAGGGAGCCGTGGTTTAATAAGGAATTGGAATCCCTTGTAAAAGGGAAGAGGGCAGCCTATGTAAAGATGAGGCGTGAAGGTTCAGTTGGGGCGATTGAGAGTTATAAGGTAGCCAGGAAGGATCTAAAGAGAGAGCTAAGAGCAGCAAGGAGGGGACATGAAAAGTCCCTGGTTGGTAGGATTAGGGAAAACCCAAAGGCTTTCTATAGGTATGTCAGGAATAAAAGGCTGACTAGGGTAGGTATCGATCCAGTCAAGGATAGTAGTGGGAAGTTGTGTGTGGAGGCGGAGGAGATTGGAGAGACACTAAATCAATACTTTTCGTCAGTATTCACTCAGGAACAGGACATTGTTGCTGATGTGAATATTGAGTCACAAGTGATTAGAATGGATGGCTTTGAGGTATGTAGGGAAGAGGTCCGGGGAATACTGGAAAGGGTGAAAATAGATAAGTCTCCTGGGCCTGATGGCATTTATCCTAGGATCCTCTGGGAAGCTAGGGAGGAGATAGCGGAGCCATTGGCCTTGATTTTTATGTTGTCGTTGTTTACAGGAATAGTGCCAGAAGACTGGAGGATAACGAATGTGGTCCCCTTGTTCAAGAAGGGGAGTAGGGACAGCCCTAGTAACTATAGGCCAGTGAGTCTCACTTCTGTTGTGGGCAAAGTCTTAGAGAGAATTGTAAGGGATAGGATTTATGAACATCTGGATAGGAATAATGTGATCAAGGATAGTCAGCATGGTTTTGTGAAGGGCAGGTCGTGCCTCACAAACCTTATTGAGTTCTTTGAGAAGGTGACCAAGGAAGTGGACGAGGTTAAAGCAGTAGATGTGGTGTATATGGATTTTAGCAAGGTGTTCGATAAGGTACCCCATGGTAGGCTACTGCAAAAATTACGGAGCTATGGCACTGAGGGTGCATTAGAGGTTTGGATTAGGAATTGGCTGGCTGGAAGGAGACAGAGGGTAGTAGTTGATGGTAAAGGTTCATCTTGGAGTGCAGTTACTAGCGGTGTTCCACAAGGATCTGTTTTGGGACCATTGCTGTTTGTCACTTTTATAAATGACCTGGAGGAGGGGCTTGAAGGCTGGGTGAGCAAGTTTGCGGATGATCCGAAAGTCGGTGGAGTGGTGGACAGCGAAGAAGGATGTGACAGGTTACAGCGGGATATAGATAAGTTGCAGAGCTGGGCAGAAAGGTGTCAAATGGAGTTCAATGTAGCTAAGTGCGAAGTCATTCACTTTGGTAGGAGTAACAAGAAGATGGATTACTGGGCTAATGGTAGGCTACTTGGTAATGTGGATGAGCAGAGGGATCTTGGTGTCCATGTACACAGATCTCTGAAAGTTGCCACCCAGCTAAATAGTGCTGTGACGAAGGCATATGGCGTACTGGGCTTTATTGGTAGAGGAATTGAGTTCCGGAGTCCTGAGGTCATGTTGCAGTTGTATAAAACTCTGGTGCGGCCTCATCTGGAGTATTGTGTGCAGTTTTGGTTGCCATATTATAGGAAGGATGTGGAGGCATTGGAACGGGTGCAGAGGAGGTTTACCAGGATGTTGCCTGGCATGGTAGGAAGATCGTATGAGGAAAGGCTGAGGCAATTGGGGCTGTTCTCATTGGAGAAAAGAAGGTTTAGGGGTGGTTTGATAGAGGTGTACAAGATGATTAGGGGTTTAGATAGGGTTGACAGTGAGAACCTTTTTCCGCGTATGGAGTCAGCTGTTACTAGGGGACACAGCTTTAAATTAAGGGGAGGTTGGTATTGGACAGATATTAGGGGTAGATTCTTTACTCAACGAGTTGTGAGTTCATGGAATGCCCTGCCAGTATCAGTGGTGGACTCTCCCTCTTTATGGTCATTCAAGCGGGCATTGGATAAGCATTTGGAGGTTATTGGGCTAGTGTAGGTTAGGTAGGCTTTGGTCGGCGCAACATCGAGGGCCGAAGGGCCTGTACTGTGCTGTATTTTTCTATGTTCTATGTTCTATGTTCTTTCGCCTCAACCACTTTCTATACAGAAATTTCCATTGGCTCATCATTCTCTGTGTGAAGACATTTCTGTTCATCTCAAGTGGAAATGGCCTATCTTGTACACTTACAATGATGACCTTTGGTGACTCTTAGACTATATTCTCATGAAAATCAAGAAAGCATCATGTCAGCTAAAAATTTGTTGTCGACAGAATGGAAGCCAAGTGCTGAAGTGTGTGTTCCTTTCTGAATTGTCAGTGATCTGGGAATATTTGAGGAAGAGGTGGGTTTGTTTATAACACCAAAATATAACACAGCTTTAAATAATCAGCAGCAGGTTTTTTGAGAATTTACAGAAAAGAAAATCTTCTTATATTTTAAATACTCATCTTGAAATTGTTGCTATGGCATCCGCTCTCAGAATTGTGCTCAAGGAAAGTAGTTTGAAGAGAATAGTGTACTTTTACAAATTATCAAAAGAAAAGTGAATAATTCACAACTTAGGGGTAAACTTGTTTTGGAAGAGGTACATTGCAGGTATGATGAACAGGTATTTGTTACAACTGAGGTGCAGCATAGCTGAATTCAGCCAAAGTCATGCGCTGAAGTTGTTTGCAGGATATTTCTGAAGCAATGGACTTTTTTAGTTCACAAAGCTCATTTCCTGTGGTCTAAATACCAGGGGTCACATAACTAATTTGGTGGATTCAGAACAGTAAAGATTTTGGAGTTATTACAATCTTGTAGCCTTCAGGTCTTTTCCAGGTGCAGATATTACTATGGCTTTTCTTTGCTCTACGAACAGGCAATATTGAAAATGACTCTCAGGATGACTGCTAATGCATGGTCAGTACAACAATACTAAATACTAAATATTAATACTAAATACTAAATTAACACTAAATATAGAACATAGAACATAGAAAAATACAGCGCAGTACAGGCACTTCGGCCCTCGATGTTGCGCCAACCAAATCCTACCTAACCTACACTAGCCCAATAACTTCCATATGCCTATCCAATGCCTGCTTAAATGACCATAAAGAGGGAGAATTCACCACTGCTACTGGCAGGGCATTCCATGAACTCACAACCCGCTGCGTAAAGAATCTACCCCTAACATCTGTCCTATACCTACCACCCCTTAATTTAAAGCTGTGTCCCCTAGTAACAGCTGACTCCATTAGCGGTAAAAGGTTCTCAGTGTCTACCCTATCTAAACCCCTAATCATCTTATACACCTCTATCAAATCTCCCCTGAACCTTCTTTTCTCCAATGAGAACAGCCCCAAGTGCCTCAGCCTTTCCTCATACGATCTTCCTACCATGCCAGGCAACATCCTGGTAAACCTCCTTTGCACTCGTTCCAATGCCTCCACATCCTTCCTATAGTATGGCGACCAAAACTGCACACAATACTCCAGATGAGGCCGCACCAGAGTCTTATACAACTGCAACATGACCTCAGGACTCCGGAACTCAATTCCTCTGCCAATAAAGCCCAGTACACCATATGCCTTCCTCACAGCACTATTTACCTGGGTGGCAACTTTCAGAGATCTGTGTACATGGACACCAAGATCCCTCTGCTCATCCACACTACCAAGTAGCCTACCATTAGCCCAGTAATCCATCTTCTTGTTACTCCTACCAAAGTGAATGACTTCGCACTTCGCTACATTGAATTCCATCTGCCACCTTTCTGCCCAGCTCTGCAACCTATCTATATCCCGCTGTAACCTGCCACATCCTTCTTCACTGTCCACAACTCCACTGACCTTTGTGTCATCCGCAAACTTGCTCACCCAGCTTTCAAGCCCCTCCTCTAGATCATTTATAAAGATGACAAACAGCAACGGTCCCAAAACAGATCCCTGTGGTACACCGCTAGTAACTGCACTCCAAGATGAACCTTTACCATCAACTACTACCCTCTGTCTCCTTCCAGCCAGCCAATTCCTAATCCACACCTCTAATGCACCCTCAATGCCATACCTCCGTAGTTTTTGCATTAGCCTACCATGGGGTACCTTATCGAACGCCTTGCTAAAATCCATATACACCACATCTACTGCTTTACCCTCATCCACCTCCTTAGTCACCTTCTCAAAGAACTCAATAAGGTTTGTGAGGCACGACCTGCCCTTCACAAAACCATGCTGACTATCCTTGATCACATTATTCCTATCCAGATGTTCATAAATCTTATCCCTTACAATTCTCTCTAAGACTTTGCCCACAACAGAAGTGAGACTCACTGGCCTATAGTTACTCGGGCTATCCCTACTCCCCTTCTTGAACAAGGGGACCACATTCGCTATCCTCCAGTCTTCTGGTACTATTCCCGTTGACAATGATGACATAAAAATCAAGGCCAATGGCTCTGCTATCTCCTCCCTAGCTTACCAGAGGATCCTAGGGTAAATGCCATCAGGCCCAGGACACTTATCTATTTTCATCCTTTCCAGTATTCCCAAAACCTCCTCCCTACATACTTCAAGGCCATCCATTCTAATCACTTGTGACTCAATATTCACACCAGCAACAGAGTCCCGTTCCTGAGTGAATACTGACGAAAAGTATTGATTTAGTGTCTCACCAATCTCCTCCGCCTCCACGCACAACTTCCCACTACTATCCTTGACTGGACCGATACCTACCCTAGTCATCCTTTTATTCCTGACATACCTATAGAAATCCTTTGGGTTTTCCCTAATCCTACCAACTAAGGACTTTTCATGTCCCCTTCTCACTGCTCTTAGCTCTCTCTTCAGATCCTTCCTGGCTACCTTATAACTCTCAATCGCCCCAGCTGAACCTCATCCTTACATAGGCCGCCCTCTTCCCTTTCACAAGGGATTCCAATTCCCTATTAAACCACGGCTCCCTCACAAGACCCTTTACTCCCTGCCTGACTGGTACATACTTATCAAGGACACTCAATAGGTGTTCCTTGAACAATCTCCACATATCATTAGTGTTCTTCTCCTGAAGCCTGTTTTTCCAATCCACGCATCCTAAGTCATGCCTCACCGCATCATAATTTCCCTGTCCCCAGCTATAGCTCTTGCCCTGCAGTGCACACTTATCCCTCTCCATCACTAAAGTAAAAGTCACCGAGTTGTGGTCACTGTCCCCGAAGTGCTCACCTTAGAGGTTTAAAATGCAAAATCTACATTCCATCTTCATTATTCCTTCAGTTATTAGCTCGTTGGCAACTTCCTTCTGCTGCTTCATGGAAAATCTCTTGAAGTCACATCAGATGTTACCTGTTTTGTTGGGTCCCAGGCTTCAACAATTCATAGAATCCTTACAGTGTGGAAATAGGTCATTAGGCCCAATACATCCACACTGACTCTTGGAAGAGAAACCCACCCATACCCATCCCCCATATTTATCCCTGACTAATGCACCTAACCTACACATCCCTGTATGCTGTGGGCAATTTAGCATAGCCAATTCACCTAAGCTGCATATCTTTAGATTGTGGGAGGAGACCAGAGCACCTGGAAGAAACACACGCAAATACAGGGAAATTGTCCAAACTCCACACAGATAGTCACCTGAGACTAGAATTGAACCCGGGTCACTGGTGCTGTGAAGCAGCAGTGCTAACCACTAAGCCACCGTGACAGCTTTAATTTTATAAAACTTGCTTAATATAGTGCTATGTCCCTCGATCATTGTCAAGAGCAGAATCAATAAAACATTTTTGACAAAATGCTGCCGACAGAAATATACATCAGGAAAGATGCCTGAGAAATAGATTGAAGAGCTGGGATTTAAGGAGCACAATGAAAAGGTAAGAAGGCTAGCTAGTTGTGGAAGTTTAGGGAAGAAATTTTATCAGCTTCAAACCTCAGCTGATAAAAGCACAATGTGATGAAATGGTTATAATGAAGTATGCACAAAACAAGTGCTTGCACACATTTTGAAGGCTTGTTGGTTTGGATGAAGATCAAGAGTTGAGCAAATAGGGCTTAAAGGAGTTTGAAAACAAGGAAGAGGATTTTAAAATTGAGGCATTGCCAGACTGAGAGTGGCTCAGAGCAGTCAGAGTAATGGTGACTCACAGAACAAGATCAAGCCTCCTTTGAAAAGAAGATGAGGATGTCTCAGCTTCCCAATAGAGGCTGAGGGAAAGCTGCCTATGGTGCCTGAGTCATTGAATCCAGAAGTCATACAAAAACTCACCTGAAGAGAAATGTGTTCATGGAGTGTATGTTGTTCATTGAACATGTACATCATACCCTTCTTGCGGCCTTTGTGTGGAAACGCAGGAGATGGGGCAGATGCTAAATGAATATTTTGCATCAGTATTTACTGTGGAAAAGGACATGGAAGATATAGAATGTAGGGAAATAGATGGTGACATCTTGAAAAATGTCCATATTACAGAGGAGGAAGTGCTGGGTGTCTTGAAGTGCACAAAAGTGGATAAAATCCCTAGGACCTGATCAGGTGTACCCTAGAACTCTGTTGGAATCTAGGGAAGTGATTGCTTGGCCTCTTACTGAGATATTTGTATCATCGATAGTCACAGGTGAGGTGCCAGAAGACTGGAGGTTAGCTAATGTGGTGCCACTATTTAAGAAAGGTGGTAAGGACAAGACAGGGAACTATAGACCAGTGAGCTTGATGTCGGTAGTGGGCATGTTGTTGGAGGGAATCCTAAGGGACAGGATGTACATGTATTTGGAAAGGCAATGAGTGATTCGGGATAGTTAACATGGCTTTATGTGTCGAAAATCATGTCTCACAAACTTGATTGAATTTTTTAAAGAAGTAACAAAGAGAATTGATGAGGGCAGAGTGATAGATGTGATCTATATGGACTTCAGTAAGACATTCGACAAGGATCTCCATGGGAGACTGGTTAGCAAGTTTAGATCTCATGGAATAGAGGGAGAACTAGCCATTTGGATACAGAACTGGCTCAAAAGTAGAAGACAGAGGATGGTGGTGGAGGGTTGTTATTCAGACTGGAGGCCTGTGAACAGTGGAGTGCCACAAGGATCAGTGCTGGGTCCTCTACTTTTTGTCATTTACATAAATGAGTTGGATGTGAACATAAGGGATCTAGGTAGTAAGTGTGCTGATCATACCAAAATTGGAGGTGTAAAGGACAGCGAAGACAGTTGCCTCAGATAACAATGGGATCTTGACCAGATGGACCAATGGGCTGAGAAGTGGCAGATGGACTTTAATTTAGATAAATGTGAGGTGCTGCATTTTGGGAAAGCAAATCTTAGCTGACTTATATACTTAATGGTAAGACCCTGGGGAGTGTTGCTGAACAAAGAGACCTTGGAGTACAGGTTCATAGCTCCTTGAAAATGGAGTCGCAGGTAGTTAGGATAGTGAAAAAAGCATTTGGTATGCTTTCATTTATTGGCCTGAGTACTGAGTACAGGAATTGGGAGGTTATGTTGCGGCTGGACAGGACACTGGTTAGACCACTGTTGGAATATTGTATGCGATTCTGGTCTCCTTCCTATCGGAAAGATGTTCTGAAACCTGAAAGAATTCAGAAAAGATTTACAAGGATGTTGCCATGGTTGGAGTATTTGAGCTATAGGAAGAGGTTGAATAGGCTGTGGCTGTTTTCCCTGGAGCATTGGAGGCTGAGGGGTGACCTTATAGAGGTTTATAAAATCTATAAGGGGCATGGATAGGATAAATAGGCAAAGTCTTTTCCCTGGGGTGGAGGAGTCCAGAACTAGACAGCATAGGTTTAGGGTGAGAGGGGAAAGATATAAAAGAGACCTAAGGGGCAACTTTTTCACGCAAAGGGTGGTATGTGTCTGGAATGAGCTGCCAGAGGAAGTGGTGGAGGCTAGTACAATTGCAACATTTAAAAGGCATCTGGATATGTCTATGAATAGGAAGGGTTTGGAGAGATATGGGCCCAGGTGCTGGCAGGTGGGACTAGATTGGGTTGGGATATCTGGTTGGCATGGACAAGTTGGACCGAAGGGTCTGTTCCCACGCTGTACATCTCTATGACACTATGACTCCATGTGCTGGTTTAGAGGACAGTCTTTCCTGGTGTGGAATAACTGACAGTCAACCTTGAGTCATAGTCATTCATTTGCAATCTGATGAGGGGAGAATATTCCCTTTCTTGAAGGGACTAATTGCTTTGTGTTGCAATCATTGAAATCTGTGTATAGGGGTAAAACAGAGCTAATGTATGCTGCAGGAAGAATCCTGGAATGATTTATCTGCAGTTAAAGAGCAGAACCTGGATGGGGCAGGGCCAAAATCTGAATAATCTAAGACTCAGAAACAAGTAGGCAGAACGATGATGAATATTTTCCAAATATTGGAATTGGTAACCAAAATTTCATTCGGCTCTGAAACCTTTTATTTCATTCTGTCTCACATAATACACATTACAGGTGCACTTTGTCAAAGACAGTGTAAACATTGTCTAAGTTGCCATGAGTACATTATGATTATAAAAACACGCAACTTGGTGCCATTCACTATCAATAAGATATAATGTCCCAGCACTTACAGCAAGCACATCTGTGTCAACATGATTTAGCAACTATATGCAGTAAATGGTGAAGCCAATCTCTATTCCTGTGAACCTTGCGGGCTCTATTAGTCACTAAGATACAGATTAATGTCAGATCCATCTTCCACTTAGTTCCTACAAGACTGAGAGGAGGAAATATGCTGGTAAAGAGAAAATGATGGGTGAAACATATGGCAGCTCTTATTCTTCCTGGAGCTCTTATTTGGGATTCAAACTGAATATCAAGCATCATTAAGTACACTATAGAGGATTAATGAAGTGTGAAGAGTTGCCTGAAGAAGCTATGAAAAGAGTAAGTGCTGTGCTGCTCAGCCTTATTAGACACTTTCCGTAGAGATCAGGAGAAAGAGAATTGTCTGGTCATGTCAACGTGCTAGAAGTTCTACTTGGTCTGCAGCTGGTATGGAGAGAAAATGTGATGCTACAGAATGCCAATGCTACAGGGGAGAAACTGGGAGACTGGATGGTGTATACAAGATCTCCACCACTAGCCCTTGCCCACTAGCACCCTATTTCCTCTAATTCAGCCTCTCAGCATCCTGCAAAATGCCACACAGCTCAATCCACACTATCAGCTGGGTAGGTGTAAATAGACTACTCTATTGAGGCTTTCTATGATCAGAGCTTAAGGACAGAACTCTATTGTATTCCTGCTTTAGCAATTCCAGGCTGGTAGAAATTATAGTCATCAGTGAAAATGACTGCTATTACATGCGAACAAAAACAAAGTTTCAAAAAGACATAAATTATATATATCTAACCAATTAGCTGTCTATTTTTAGCCTTTCATAAGAACATTAGAATAGGAGTAGGCCATTCAACACATCGAGCCTGCTCCACCATTTAATATAATCCTGCCAAACCAAATACTTCAGTGCATGTTACCTACATCACCCTCATTACCCATTAGAATCATAGAATTCCTACATTGTGGAAAGAGACCATTTGGCCCATCGAGTCAGTACTGACCCTCTGAAGAGCATCCCACACAGACCCACCCTATCACCATAACCTAACATTTACCATGGATAATCCAACCATCATGTACATCCCATGGACACTGCAGACTATTTACCATTGCCAATCTACTTAACCTGCACATATTCAGACTGTGGAAGGAAACCCACACAGACACAGGAAGAATGTGCAAACTCCTCACACACAGTCACCCACAGTTGGAATCCAACCCTGATGCACGGAGACAGCAGTACTAACCACTGTGCCACCACATCAACATCTACTCAAAAGACTGAGCCCTCTGGGGTCAAGCATTCCACAGGTTCACCATCATCTGTGCAAAAGGATTACTCCTCATCTCAGTCTTAAATGGCATTCCCCTTATTTTAGATTGTGACATCTGGTTCAGGACTCCCAACCAGAGAAACATCTTATCTTCATCTACACTATCTGTCCTTTCTTAATATTTTGTAAGTTAGACAACACTTCATTCTTCAAAACTCTAGAAATACAGGCCCAGTTTTCCTAATCTTCTGGCATAGCACTTTGAAGCCATCCCAGGAACATGTCTGGTGAATCACTGAGTCATTCGCTCTGTGGCAATAATACCTTTCTGTGATTAAAAAGGCCCAAGCTGCATGTGGTGCCCCAGATTAGGTTTAACTGAGTTCTGGTATACTAAGAATTCACTACTCCTGTACTCAAATCCCCTTGTGATAATGGCTAATATCCGAAGAGCTTACTGTAGTTGCATATCAGCCATCGATGACTTATTGAAAAGGACATCAATGTCCTTTTGCACATCTCCACTTTCCAAACTATAACCACATTATTACACAATCATTAATCCTGTCCAAATCCTCCTGAAATAATTTACACAAAACACATTCATAGCTGGATTTTGCAAATTTGGAAATATTGCATTTGGTCCACACCTCTCAATCACTGATTTTATATTATATATAAATATATAATGAACATGTGAGGCCAAAGTACTGATTCTTGCCATACTTCACTAGCCACAGTCTGCCAACACAAGAATAAACCATTTATTCATAAACTGCTTTCTTCTGCTCACCAGTCTTTAATCCATGTAAATATATTTGGTTCAATTTCATTTGCTTTAATTTTGCAAACCAGTCTCCTATGGGAATCATTTCGAAAAAATTCTAGAAAGCTAAATATACTATATTCATTGACTTCCCTTTATCAATTTTCTTAGTAATATCCTCAAACACTCCAAGTTTGTCAGACTCAGTTTTCCAATCACAAATCCATGCTGGGTCATTCTTATTCAAATGTTAATTTATCACATCCTTTTTGATATATTCTAGGTATTGTTGATTGGTCTCTGGTGTCTATTTTCTCTCTTACATAGTGGGGTGACATTTGTTACCTTCCAATCTGCAGGAATCATTCCAGAATTTACAGAATTTTGAAAGATTATCACCAATGCATAAATTACAACAAACTGTAATGTTGCCTACTAGGTCTGGGAATTTATCAACTTTCAGTCCCTTTAGTTTCTCCAGTACAATCTTCTTACTAATATTAATTTCATTCAACTCCTCATTCTCCTTAGTAATTTAGATCTCTAATATTGGGAGATTACATGCATCTTCCTCGTGAAAACAGACAAAAAAGTACTGTTAGCTTATCTGCCTTTACTATTCCCCATTATAATCTTTCCTAGCTCTACTTTAATGGACTCAAATTCCTCTTAATTAAATATATCCTTTATATATATATATATATATATTATATATATATATATATATATCTGCAAGAAGTTTATAGTCCATTTTATATGTGCGTGCCAGATTATATTCATATTCTATTCTTCCTCAGTTCCTTTGTCCTCCTTTGCCATAGTCTAAAACCTCCCAATCTCCAGATTTACTATCTTTTTCTGGCCAATTTATAAGCATTCTCTTCTAATTTTATAGAATCCTTAACTTCCTTTGTCTGCCATATTTGACTGATTTTTTTTAGTTTTTGCACTGTAACGAAATGCATGATGGTTGTAAGGCATACCATGAATATTTAAAGACTGTCCATCTTTTAATGTACTTTTCCCAGTCCACCTCAGCCCACTTGTGCCTCATGCCTTCATAATTTTCCTCACTCAAATCTGCTTCATATTAAACTATTGTCATAGCTCACTGGAATGGCACTTTGCAAATACAGCACTACTATTCCTGAACTTGTCTCAAAAGTTGGCCTTATTTTACTTCAATTTTACATTGTTTTTCATTTTATTTTGATTTCTTTTATTCCCCTGGTGTTACTTCCTGAAATCTAAGTAATGCTACTTTTTTTATAATTGAAAACCTTTTTTCAATTTTAAATTATTTAGGTTCACTCTGTAACCACCTCAACAACCAGTAAACTTACAGATTTCCTGTAACATCACTCTTGGATTGCTGTTCACACTCAGGCAGTGCTGGGTTCAGAATGAGCCAATCCCTATTTATTGCACTCTTTTTAAACTTGCTGCCTCTTCTACTGTTGCTGGGTTCAGATGGCAGCCACTCAGCACTCACCTCACTCTTTTTAAACTCACTGTTTTCTGTTTCAATACTATCTTCAGAATGTTCTCTCTGTTCTTTTTAGACTTGCTATCTTCTCAGTGCTGTGTTCACAATGAAGCCAGTCCCTGCACCCTGTGTTATTTTTTTAAAATTTGCTTTCTTTTCTCTCAGTGCTGTGTTCAGGATGAAGCCAGGCCTTGTTCTTTGTGTTCTGTTTAAACTTAGTGCCTCCTTTCTTAATGCAGTATTCTTTCACCAAAATAGTTCTTTAAGAGTCTAAGTAATGGTCGAGGAGCAAGTAGTGGGGTGGGGTGGGGGGTGGGGGGAGGGGGGGTGCGGTGTGGTGATAAAAATACATACATCAGTGATGCAAGATGACATGGACACATAAAAAGCAATCAATGCATTGGTGTTCATTTCAAGAGTGACAGATTTGTAAAACAGTGTAATTGGATTAAACCTTCAGAGATCATTTGATTGTAAAGATGTTCTAGTCTCCATACAAAACACATGGTAAAAATGTAAAGAAGATTTAATAGAATGCCACCAATCCTGTGAGGTTATACTCATGACGAAACATTAAATAGGATGTTGGTCTTTTCTCTCGTAATGTATTTTTTCAGTAAAGAAAGATTGAAGACACTGAGAAGACTGATAACTTTACTGAGGTGTGTTTATGATTATGAAAGGGTTTAGTTTTTTAAAAATATTGACAGAGACGTTCGCTTGTGAATCAGGTCAAATCAAGGGAGGATAATGATAGGATCATCTCTAGAGTCCTTTAATTAATCCAGTAGATCATTTAGAAGCAACCTTTTATTCAGAAAGTGATTATGTACAAAACACATTATCACAGGGAGTAACAAATAGTGTAGATGCTATTTTAAGGGATATTAGATAAACAAATGAGAAAAAAAAGCAATTTATTGTGGGGATTGATCAAGCCAGTGGAAAGAGGCTCAGGTGGACTATAAAAAAAGTGTCATAAACTGATTTGTTTGAATAGCTTGCTTCCTTGCTATAATTCTAGGATATCTGTTGTAAACCAGATGGGCCTCTTAGGAGATCAAACTTGCTCGACTTTGTCACACCAATTTACTCTCACCTTGACCTTAGAAAAACAGGCCTAACTTCTTCAATCTGACATTTCCATTTACCACATTTATCTTTTCGTTCCCTGTGAAACCTGGGAATTTGGTCCAATCAATGCCAAATGATTATATGTTGATCAAATTGTTTAGAAGCACCCATGTATATCATTTGCTCCCAATCCAAATGACTTCTTGATAATGGGCAAAAATATTACGGGAACTAAAATTGGAATTTTTGAATTTATTTTGATAAACTGTGCATATTATAGATTGGATTTAAAGCTCTGTAAAGTTAGTATAAAAAATTCCAAACAGCGATAGGTTTCAATAGATGCCACAGCATACCAGTACGGACCCCTCTCACCCATCAGCAATAAAATCTGAAACATTCTTTAGGTGATAATAATAGACCTAATAATTGAGTTGATCTACTATTTGAAAATGTTATAGGAATGTGAGCTCAGAGTCAAATACCGTGAAGTATGAAAAGCTTCATATTGGGCCCATTCTTTCACCTCTGTAAAGTATCTCAATGCTGATTCACAGCAGAATGCCTCTAATGATTACCTAGACATTGACTTTGACTACTCTTAACAGGAGGGGGTTGCAGTGCTGATAGAAAGAGAATAACGCAGCTAAAGATTACTGATGGGGTTGACTTATTTTTCTCTTCCTCTTTCTTTAGCTTTTATTGCAAATTTCACAATACTATACAAAACGTTATGACAGAATGATGCTGCTTTCAAACCTATTCTCACTGTGGATACTTGAGGCTAAAACTTATGACGGCAGGAAGAGGGGAGAGAATCTGAGGTACAATTTCAAGCCAAGGATGGTGAAGTCAGCTAATACAACTGAAGGTGAACTTGGATCTGTTAAATAAGTGCCTCATTGAGCACATCAAACCATCAAAAAGCAAATTAGGCTCAATGTAAAACAAGTTACAGTCTTTTGCCCTTGGTGTAACACTGTCCAAGACAAATTTACACCTCGGTGCTTTTGTTGTTATCAAAGCAGTAAAACATCATTCAAATTTAAAGCTAATGGAATCAATGGTTTCAAATCCTTATACTTTGTGAGAGATCCTCACAAGGGTGGCATGGTGGCTCAGTGGTTAGCACTGCTACCTCACAGTGACAGGGATCCGAGTTTGATTCCACCCTCAGGCAACTGTCTATTTGGCATTTTGCACATCTTCCCCGTGTCTGTGTGGGTTTCTGCCGGGTGCTCCGGTTTCCTCCCACAATCCAAAGATATGCAGGTTAGGTAATTTGGCTATTGTAAATTGCCCAAAGTATTCAGGGTTGTGTCGGTTAGGTCATTATTCAGGAGTAAATGTAATCGGGTAGGGGAATGGGTCTGGGTGGGTTACTCTTCAAAGGATCAGTGTGAACTTGTTAGGCCAAAATGGCCTGTTTCCACACTGTAGGGATTCTATGAAAAGTGAGCAGAGAAGGGAAATTGAACATCCAGTTTATTTAGGAATGGAAGGAAACATTAATGCAACAGCTAACAATCAGCTTGTTATCTTAATGTCTGTAACAGAACATGATAGAAACTATTGAGTTGGTTTAATGGGCTTGCTGTCATCATCCTCTGCAGTTCTGAGGGTGGAGGTAGACCCATAGTGCTGTAAAGTTTACAAATACAGTAAGTCTCCCGTCTAAGAAAGAGATACAAATGATTTTCTGAGTGTGCTGAGACAATAGTTGAGGCTGGATCATTTTGTCGATTCAAAGTTGAGTTGGATAGACATTTTCCAAACCAAATAGAGCAGGCAGAGAGGGAAGTGGAGCTGAGACCACACCCAGAGATCAGCATGATCGTATTAAATGATAGAGCAGGCTCAATGGTCTATTTCTGTCCTTATGTTTCTACTAGATCATCCAACTGCTCTTTCCAAATAAAATGTATTCATTATTTCTGCATCATGTTTGAGAAGCTATCCCATCCTCTGTCAATTTAGCAGCCATAGCACTCAATAACTATTTGAAATCTCTTGGAAAGATAATAAATTCTTTCCAAGTTCTTCAAGAATTCTTTCTTGTTAGTTTGCCCAATGTAGTTTTGACACTTACATTGCTGATGAATTATTTCTTTTGGAATGTTTGGTTTTCACAAGAATAATTGATAGCTCTGTAAACCTTCTTTCTGATCTTTTAATAAAAGGTTAACTATGTTATATCCTTCTGATGGCAGATGTGTCTCACAAAGTTACATTCTTCACCAGTCCACTTGTTCTTTAGTTTATTATGAAGCTAATTTTAGGTCAGTTCTAATGTCATCTGATATGAACATTGGTGACAGGTTAGTTATAACTTGTTTCAGGCTGTACTGGTAAAGCTTATTGACCTATAAAGCTGACAAGTGCTCATATTGTTGATGAAGAAGTGGAAAATTGTAGACAGCTAGGATGTAAAGCTTCAAATTAAGTGTTTCAAAGGCACTCTGTGTGATAGTAAAACCATGACAATTCCAAGGATCATCTAAATGTTAATAGATCAATAGTCATGTCTTTGTGTCTGGGGTAATGAAGAAGAATGCATGTTGTATTTCAAGGCACAGAACTTTGCCAATTTGAATTGGAAACCACAGGCAGAATTTACTCACTGTGACCACTTCTCCTGCTGGCACACCCAGAGGTTGGCAGAATTACTGAGCCAGGCAGAAATACTGGACTGAATGTGATCAGGTAGGTTAAACCTATATTCACAAGGGTTGCTCACCCTCAGATGATAACTCTGTGCTCCCCCAGTTGAAAATCAAAAGTTGGAAGGACTGTGGGTATCAAGAGTGAAGAATGTACTCCAGATGGGAGACTTTAGTATCCATCACCAAAAGTAATAAGGCAGCAGCTGTACTGTCTGAGCTGGTTGAGTGTTAAAGGACATAGCTGCTGGACTGTGTCTGTGGCAGGTGTGGAAGTAACCAACAAAAGAAAAAATATACGTGATCCCATTTTCATCAATCTACCTATAATAAATTTATTTATGCATGACAGTATTGGTAAGAGTGCCTTTGCAAAGTCCTTTGTAGAGATGGAATCCCATCTTCACATTGAGCATATCCTCCATCATGTTGTGTGGCACGATCACCATATTAAGTGGGATGTGCTTTGAACAGATTTAATAAATCAAGACTGGGGATCCATAAGGTGCTGTAGGCCATCAATAGCAGCAGCAGAATTGTACTCCAGCACAATCTACGCAGCATATCTTAACTCTACCATTACCACCAAGACAGGGATCAGCAGTGGTTCAATGAAGAGTGCAGGAGGACATCCCAGTAGCAGCATGAGGCATACCTAAAAGTGAAACGTCAACATGGTGAAGCTACAAAGCAGTACTACTCGCTTGCCAAAAATAGCAGTGAGAGACACAGCTAAGCAAGATACTTACCTGGAAATAGCACCAATCGCAAGATCCCTTCCAAGCTACTCATAATCAAGACTGGGAAAAATAGTGTGGTTCCTTCAGTGTTGCTGTATCACAACCCTATGTTCTCATTCTAACAGCATTGTTGGCGTTCCTACACCCCAAGAACAACAGCAGTTTAAGAAGGCAGCTCACCACCACATTCTCAAAAGAAGTTAGGAATGGCAATAAATGCTGACCTTCCAACAAAGTCCACACCCCCATCAATAAATTTTAAAACTTGAGAAATATTGTTTTAAAACAAAACTAAACACTGTGCTCTTGATTGTGTTGTTTCCAATAAGACTTTGCTTCAAATAACATAAAAATGTGTTGGAGTGGAATATCTCATTACTATGTTGTTAGAATGAGAACATAGGGTTGTGATACAGCAACACCGAAGGAACAACATCATTTTTCCCAGTCTTGATTGTGAGCAGCTTGGAAGGGATCTTGTGATTGGTGCTGTTTCCAGGTAGGTATATTGCAGGTAGGAAGCATAAGGAAGAAAAAATGTTTTTTTTTAACATCTTTGCGCTAGAGTAGAAATTTGGCAGCTCTAGTGGATTGTAGGACCTATGTACACTAATATCTTCAAACAAATCGCCTCACATATTTTCAAAAATAAATCCAGTTTACACATTCCAATAATGCTAAGAATAATTGTATATTATTGAATAATGCATTACTTTAGAGCTGTCTAAGATGATCTTATTTTCACTTCACAACAAACATATTATCACTAATGGAGAACTGCCTGATTCTGCACAAAGTGAAAATAAAGCACCTGTAAGCACTTGATGAAGCATGTGATTACTTTTTTTCCCCCCAAATCCCTTGATTAGAATGTAAGAAATCTGTGCACAAAATTATAAGGAAAATCTGAAGCAATTCTTAGAATATAAGGTTTAGAAGATTATATATAAACCCTGCTTCTTAGAAAGCTATGCTTAGAAAATCATTTGAAAGATTATAGGCCTCCTGTATGTTAACTGTCATGATAAAGCTAAGCACCAGATTGTCAAGTGACATGCTTTCGACTTATATGGTTCCTGTGCAGCTTTGTGATAAATTGCATTTGCAGAAATTCAAAGTACGATAATAATATCTCATTACTATGATAACAGTTGCTGTTACAACTGGACAAGTCAGAATCCTGAATTAAATCTAACTTGAAAGATCATATGTATATGAAATGTGTAATCATTCACTTAAGTATTATCAGTCAAGGCTGTAGGTTTGCTTTAACAATAAAAAAGTTCATTTCATAAAAAGAAAAAGAATCAAACAAAACAACACAAGCTACCTACATATAAACTAAAGTTTGAAAGATCCTAATATACAGAGGCAACATTTATTCTCCAAATCATCAAGATATAGCAGCTCACATCCACAAATCATCCTTCTATATCAAGTACTTAGGTTTAACTTTACTGTTCTCCCCAGTTATGTTCTATGAAACACGAAGTGTTCTGACATGAATATTCTTAAAATCGAAAGCTTAGACTGTCTCGGTGTGTTAATAAACTCAATTTCTAACCAAACTCTTCTGGTCTGGAGGTTTCTTAAGCTAAACCTTTACACTCAAGTAACTGCATTTTCCCTTCACTGCCCTAGACTCCCTCCAATAAGAGAAACAAGATTTGATTTTGATACCAGTCAGATCTTCTCCAAAAAACTACACTGCATTTTTCTAACTTAGAATCAACCATTGATTGTGCTTAACCAAAAGCAATGATTGCAGTCTTTATCATAAACCCAACAGTGCTTGATGTGGGAGGTCAACGACTCTGGTGTGTCTGGCTCATGTAAGTGTGGAAAGTGTGTGCACATTCAGGTACTGACAGAGCATATTGCAGCACTGATGAAAGAACTCAAGGACCTTAGGCACATCCGAGAGAATGAGGTCTTTCTGGACAAGACCTTCAGCGAGGTTATTACACCAATCATACCAGAAGAGAGCAGAAAAGAGCAGACAATGAGGAAGGCAGAGAGGAGACAGGTGCAAGAGACCCCGGGGGAAGTACCTGTCAGGAACAAGTTGAATCTTTTGGAAACAGTAGAGACAGATGACACTGCCAGTCCGTGAGGCGGCCAGGTCTGTCAATCGAAAGTTGGCGCAGAGGCAGAGCAGAAGTGTCAGACATCGCACAGAGTTGTGGTAGTAGGGGACTCCATAATGAGAGGAACTGACCGGGATTTTTGTGGCAACAGACGGGACTTAAGGATGGTGTGTTGCCTACCTGGTGCCAGGGTTAAAGACATCACAGACAGAGTGCAAGAAATCCTCAAGGATGAAGGTGAAGAGCCAGAGGTGGTGGTACATGTCAGCACAAATTATGTCAGAAAGAAGAGGAGGAACATACTACTGCTGGACTTCGGAGAACTAGCAAGAAGGCTGAAAAGCAGGACGTCCAAGGTGGTTATCTCTGGTTTACTTCCAGTTCCTCGGGCTGGTGAGGCCAGAAACAGGGAGATAATGGACTTGAATGTGTGGCTGGGGAACTGGTGCAGGAAGCAAGAATTTAAATTCTTGGATCACTGGGGTATGTTCTGTGGTAAGCACAAATTCTACAAAAGAGACGGTTTGCACCTTAATAGGTTAGGGACCAGCATTCTGGCAGGCAGGTTTGCTACTGCAACACCGCTACATTTAAACTAAGTAGCGGGAGGGGAGGGGACAAACTGGATGATTAAGAAGGAAATTGAAGGGAAAGTTAGAACAAGGGAAGTCAAGAAAGGCAACTGTATCAATGAAGCAGAAAACTCAGAAAGGGATCATGCTGTAAGGTTGAGTGAAATAGAAGTTGAAGAGTGAGGAAGAGTGAGGACAGTAACAATTTAAAAATACTATACATGAATGCGTGAAGCATTAGAAATAAGATGGATGAGCTTGAGACTCTTTTGGAAATTGGCAGATACGATATTGTGGGGATAACTGAGACGTGGCTTCAAGTGGATAGGGCCTGGGAAATGAATATTCAAGGCTACACGTGCTATCGTAAGGACAGACTGACGGGCAGAGGGGGTGAGTTGGCCATGTTGGTAAGGGATGATATTCAGTCCCTTGTGTGGGGGGACCTTGAATCAGGGGATGTAGAGTCAGTGTGGATAGAGCTGAGGAATTCTAAGGGTAAAAATATCCTCTTGGGAGTTATCTACAGGCCCTCAAACAGTAGTCTGGATGTCGGATGTAAGTTGAATCAGGAGCTGAAATTGGTCTGTCGCAAAGATGTTTCTACAGTTGTTATGGGGGATTTCAACATGCACATAGACTGGGAGAATCAGGATGGTATTGGACCTCAAAAAAGAGACTTTGTGGAGTGCCTCAGAGATGGATTTTTAGAACAGCTGGTACTGGAGCCGACTAGGGAGAAGGCAATTCTGGATCTGGTATTGTGCAACGAACCAGAATTGGTCAGGGATCTCAAAGTGAAGGAGCCATTGAGAAGTAGTGACCATAATCCAATAAGCTTCAATCTGCAATTTGAGAGGGAGAGGGTACAATCGGAAGTGAAAATATTTCTGTTGAATAAAGGGAACTATGGAACTATGAGGGAGGAGCTGGCCAAAGTTCAATGGTGTAATACCTTAGCAGAGATGACCGTGGAGGAACAATGGCAGATATTTCTGTGTATAATGAAAAGGTTGCAGGATTAGTTCATTCCAAAAAGGAAGAAAGATCCTAGGAGGAGGCATGGCTGATGAGGGAAGTTAAGAAACATATAAAGTAAAAAGAGAAATAGTATAACATAGCAAAGATAAGTGGGAAAACGGAGGACTGTGAAGCTTTTAAAGAACAACAAAGGATTACCAAGAAGGAAATACGCAGAGAAAAAAAATGAGGTACGAAGGTAAACTGGCCAATAATATAAAGAAGGATAGTAAAAGCTTTTTTAGGTATGTGAAAGGCAAAAAAAGGTTAAGACTAAAATTGGGCCCTTGAAGACAGAAACAGGGGAATATATTACGGGGAACAAAGAAATGGCAGAAGAATTGAATTGGTACTTCAGATCTGTGTTCACTGGGGAAGACACAAGCAATCTCCCTGAGGTAACAATGGCTGAAGGACCTGAACTTAAGGGAATTTATATTTGCCAGGATTTGGTGTTGGACAGACTGTTAGGTCTGAAGGTTGATAAGTCCCCGAGGCCTGATGGTCTACATCCCAGGGTACTGAACGAGGTGGCTCAAGAAATCGTGGATGCATTGGTGATTATCTTCCAGAGTTCGATAAATTCGGTATCAGTTCCTGCGGATTGGAGGGTGGCTACTGTTGAACCACTTTTTAAGAACGGTGGGAGAGAGAAAGCAGAAAATTATAGACCAGATAGTTTGACCTCAGTGGTGAGAAAGATGCTGGAGTTTATAATAAAGGATGAAATTACGACACATCTGGATAGTAGTAACAGGATAGGTCAGAGTCAGCATGGATTTATGAAGGGGAAATCGTGCTTGACTAATCTTCTGGAATTTTTTGAGGATGTAACTCTGAAGATGGATGAGGGAGATCCAGTAGATGTACTGGACTTTCAGAAAGCTTTTGATAAAGTCCCACATAGGAGGTTAGTGAGCAAAATTAGGGCGCATGGTATTGGAGGCAAAGTACTAACTTGGATTGAAAGTTTGTTGACTGATAGGAAACAAAAAGTAGTGATAAACAGCTCCATTTCGGAATGGCAGGCAGTGACCAGTGGGATACCGCAGAGATCATTACTGGGACTGCAGCTTTTTACAATATATGTTAATGATATAGAAGATGGTATTAGCAATAACATTAGCAAACTTTCTGATGATACTAAGTTGGGTGGCAGGGTGAAATTTTTTGAGGATGTTAGGAGATTACAGGGTGACCTGGACAAGTTAGGTGAGTGGTCAGATGCATGGCAGATGCAGTTTAATGTGGATAAATGTATGGTTATCCACTTTGGTGGCAAGAACAGGAAGGCAGATTACTACCTAAATGGAATCAATTTAGGTAAAGGGGCAGTACAGAGAGATCTGAGTGTTCTTGTACACCAGTCAATAAAGGTAAGCATGCAGGTACAGCAGGTAGTGAAGAAGGCTAATAGCATGCTGGCCTACATAACAAGAGGGATTGAGTATAGAAGCAAAGAGGTTCTTCTGCAGCTGTACAGGGCCCTGGTGAGACCACACCTGGAATACTGTGTGCAGTTCTGGTCTCCAAATGTGAGGAAAGACATTCTGGCTATTGAGGGAGTGCAGCATAGGTTCACAAGGTCAATTCCTGGAATGACAGAATTACCTTAAACTGAAAGACTGGAGTGACTGGGCTTGTATACCCTTGAGTTTAGAAGACTGAGAGGGGATCTGATTGAGACACATAAGATTATTAAAGGATTGGACTCTCTGGAGGCAGGAAACATGTTTCCGCTGATGGGTGAGTGCCGAACCAGAGGTCACAGCTTTAAAATACGCGGTAGACCATATAGGACAGAGGTAAGGAGAAACTTCTTTACCCAGAGAGTGGTGGCTGTGTGGAATGCTCTGCCCCAGAGGGCAGTGGAGGGCCAGCCTCTGGATTCATTTAAGGAAGAGTTGGATAGAGCTCTCAAGGATTGTGGAATCAAGGGTTATGGAGATAAGGCAGGAACAGGATACTGATTAAGGATGATCAGCCATGATCATATTGAATGGTGGTAGAGGCTCGAAGGGCAGAATTGATAAGTTGGAAATAGATATAGTGACCATATAGAAAATGGAGCTCAGAAATGCTAACTAAAATGGCCCCGGCATATTGGCTGTATTTCCTGGCATCCTAAGCGACAGGCTAAGTGAAACTAATTGCTAACATAGCAATTTGTAAGAAGCCAGCCTAGCGGTAAACAATCCTCCCCACAGGTCCGAGGATGAGATATTACATAGCACTAGATCAAAGGGCACCATCAGAGGAATACTGGAGCCTCATTGTTTTAGAGCTGTACTAATGAATACATGTGTAGTTTAGAGCAATTTTTGATATCTGAATGTTACCTTGAAAAGCAGAGTAAGAATAATGAGGGCTATGTTAAGAGCTTAACCAGATGGCTGTTGGTATCTGTGTGTGTGTTAGATTTAGAGCACTTTTGATGTGTAAGCTTCCAATAAAGTATGCTTTGATTAATACACTGTGATATAGCTTAATGATACGGGACTCTGTATTGCGTACGAAGTTATGTATAAATGTAACAACTTTCCCTATCAACGGTGAGAGAATCCACTCTTTAGTACCCGGCGTGGTCTAAGGTGGCTTTTCTCCCAAGCCTTGTTTGTATATTCGTATACTGACAATCTTGAATAAAAACAGTGCTGTTGAAATGTGTTAATCAAGTGGTGGTTCTCTGTTCTTGGACAGGCGTTCACAAGAAGCCCAGGAGCTCAAGGCTGAGCTTCCACAGAATGACCCACGCCTGCACCTATTGTCTATTGTCTATTATCTATTGTCTATTGTATAACACTCAAGGGGTTGCTGTCACCTGCTGTCTGTTCCAGGAAGGACTATCTGGCCTTGCTTTTTTTTAAACCTTTCATATATGTAACCATTTTACCATTAATTGGAAGTCAAGTTACATTACTTTCATAGAATCCCTGAAGCAAGCCATTTGACCCATCAAGTTCACACCAACCCTCTGAACAGCATTCTACCTAATCCCTGTAACTTTACATTTCCCATGGCTAATCCACTTCGACTGCATTCCCCTGGACACTATGAGCAATTTAGTGAGGCCACTCCACTGAACCTGCACGTCTTTGGACTGTGGGAGGAAACCCATGCAGACACACAGAGAATATGCAAACTCCACACCACAATTGTGCAATGGTGGAATCAAACCTGGGCTCCTGATGCTTTGAGGCAGTAGTGCTAACCACTGAGCCACCGTGCCATGATTCATGGTATGATTCCCTTCAAAGGAGTGACATCTCAATGGCTGATAATTAAAGTCTTATGTTTTCCCTTCACTTCAACTTGGAGATTTAAGTAGGGGATAGATATACAAAACAGGTATTAAACTATAGTTTCCATTAATGTTTGGGAGTTATTACACAAAAAGGAACATCATAATATCAATAACTAGTTCCTATTTAAATCAACTGTTTTAATAGATTATTAAACATGTTGACATGTAACCAGTTAATACTAGAAAAGTAAGTGTAAAATCTTCTGTATGGTACACATAACATTCAACTTCTTTCTGATGTTTTATTGGAACCATTTGTTTGGAATGTTAGAGAGTGATTCAAGGTCTGGCATTGAAATTGGGGAGTGAAGTTCAAAGGTAATGCAAATTGGAAATTATAGAACACAAGTAGAAAAGAAAGGGTAATGTGCTATTCTGATAAAAATGAATGGACTTTTCATTTTAAGAGCTTGGTGTCCATATAAGTTAATTACAGTATAATTACAGACAAAGAATAAAGTTATCCTAATCCACTAATCCAGCTCAATCCTAATTTAACACAATGTAGTATTCAATTGTCACTTAAATGATTCTAATGTTTTGCCTTTGTTTTATTTAAAATCTGGAATGTTATTGCTTGTGCTACTTTTCCTTCCTGTGAAGCAGAACTTACCCATTTCTGTTCTGAAAGTGTCCCAATTACCTGAAACTGTGTCTTCTAGATTTACACTCGCAGATTAATTTATTGTAATGTTCCTAGTTATATCTGTTAAATTATAGATGTTGACAGTCTTATCTGTATCTTTAAGATTTAGAGGAGAAAACTGTAAAAGAGTACTGAGTTGAATGATCAGCCATGATTGTACTAAATGGCAGAGCATGCATGAAAAGCTGAATGGCCTACTCCTGCTTTTATTTTCTATGTGTCTAAGATCACCTCTTTTCCAGGATACCAGTGTCTACAATCATTCTCATAACTCTGACTCTGACACTGAAGAATTATCAGCACTTCCTCCTGTTTTGAAAGCTAATTGTCACTTGGATACCAGAATTAGATACAGTATTCAGGAAGCAGTCTGACAATAGATCTGTACAGCTTCATCAATACTTTCCCTGAATTATAGCCTAAAGTTAGCAATTAGTTCAACATACAATTGCCTTTGTGATTGCTACTGATCAATGGTCAGGCAAGTTTAGTGTTTGAGTCCACAAAAACTTTCGGATTTCTGTTTACCTTCATCCTTTCCTGTGTCAGCATCATTCAGTCAAGAGTTTCTTGAACACTTTTTCTTCTGAAGTCTTATCTGTCTATTTGTCTGTATTAACTTCAGTTTAGTACCACTCTGACCTCTTCAGTATTTTCTCCAAATCTTTCTGTAGTTTCTGAGCTGTCTTTCCTGATTCTGCTGCCTTTCCTAGCTTGGTATTGTCAGCATGGCAATGTGTTTCTGAACTCAGAATGATTATGGAAATTAGAAACAGTAGCAGTCTTGCAATGAGCCCCTACACAGTTCTCATATTGTTGTAAACTTTTCAAGGAAATTTGTTGTTTCCTATCCACCCATCAAGTAGTTTTCTTTTCTTCATTCCTTTGTGCTAATCCCCTTGGCTTTGATTTGAAATTATAGACTTTAAGAACTTGATGAATAACACACTAAGGGGGTCACTACATAGTGCTAGCCATGTGTACAAACTACTAGATGCACTGCAGCAAAACACTGTGGACCCTTTAACAGTAATTTTCAAAGCTGCAAGATATGAGGAAGACGACCATTACCTGAAATTTGCCCCCAGGCAACTCACCATCCTGACTTGGAAATATATTCATCATTCCTTCAGTGTCAATGGGTCAAAATTGTAGAACTCCCTCCCTCTCAGCACTGTGGGTCTATCTATATCCCAAGGACTACAGTGGTTCAAGAAGGCAGCTCACCCCTACCTTCTCAAGGGCAATTAGGGACTGACACTAAATGCTGGCCCAGCCAGTGACACATTTCATCAAAGTATAATAAAAAATAAAAGTAAAGTCCATCTAATTCCCAATTTCTTAAATAACTGAAAGAATCTGAATCCATGTTGAATCTTCAGTAATGATGTTTTGGAGCCAGTGTTGGACTGGGATGGAGAAAGTTAAAAACCACATAACACCAGGTTATAGTCCAACACATTTATGTGGAAGCACTAGCTTTCAGAGCGCTGTTCCTTTATCAGGTGATTGTGGAGTATAAGATCTTAAGACACATAATTTATAGCAAAAGATTAATGTCATACAGTGATATATTGAACAAACCTGGATTGTTAAGTCTTTGCACCCCAATATGCCAACATTTTCACGCATAAGATTGAACAAGACTTCTTTGCTGCAGAGGACCTCCAACCAACATATACACCAAATATATCTTCAACATTTTCTTCCTCTGGACACATGGTGAGGAGTCACTGAAGTAACTACACAGTGATATCAACGAGTTCCACACCACCATCAGCCTTACCATGGACTACTCTTTAGTATCTGTCTCATTCTCAGACACATGCATCTCCATCAAGAATGGTCATCACAGTACTTCACTCTACTGCAAATCCACAGATAACCTCACAATGCTCCACTTCCCTAGATTCCACCCTAAACATATTAAAACAGCCATCCTCTATGGACAAGCCCTACGCATGCACAGGATCTGCACTGATGAGGAGGAATGTGATGGACACCTGAATGTGCTCAAAGATGTCCTCATAAGAACAGGGCATGCTCCTCAACTCATCAACCGCCAGTTCCAATGTGCCACGATGAGAAACCGTAATAAACTCCTCAGATTACAGATACAGGTTGCAACCAATAAGGTACCATTCATTATCCAGTACTTCCTGGGAGCCGAAAAACTATGCCATGTTCTTCACAGCCTGTAACACATTGTTGATGAGGATGAGCCCCTTGCCAAGACCTTCCCTCGGCCTTCACTACTCGCCTTAAACAACCGTCAAACCTTAAACAAACTATTTTTTGCAGCAAACTGTCCAGCCTTCAGAACAACATCAATCACTACACCATACAATCCTGTCATGTCCACCACTGCCAGACATGGCAGAGTGTTGACACAGATACCACCATCACCTAGGGGGACACTACCCACTGTGTACATGACAGGTACTCATGTGACTCGACCAACATTGTCTATCTCATACGCTGCAGGCAAGAATGCCCTGAGACATGGTACGTTTGCAAGATCAAGCAGACACTATGACAATGGATGAATGGACACCTCACAGCAATCAACAGACAGGAGTGTTCTCTCCAAATCGGAGAACACTTCAGCGGTCAGGGACATTTGGCCTCAGATCTTCAGGTGACCATCCTCCAAGGTGGATATCGGGACAGGCAAAAACGCTAAATGGTGAGCAGAGGCTGACAACCAAATTTGGTACCCATGAGGATGGTCTCAACCATGTCCTTGGGTTCATGTCACACTGCAGTTGACCCCACTACACTATACATTCTCTCACACACACACACAGACACATAGAAGCACACGTACACACACACTTTTACATAGTCACACACTCATGCAAACCTCTCTCATAAACACGGTCTCTCTCATACACACACACACAAACACCTCCACACTCGCACCCACTCACACACCCTCTCGTCAGGTTTATATTCTATCAAACTCACACGCACACTTTACCAAGCTTTCACACATGCAAACACATACTATCTCACGTGCACTCACACTCCTGCGCACACTCACATGCACACACTCACTCTCTCTCTCTCATGCAACAATCAACACATAAGTCTTTGGGGTGAATTTTATTTTGCAGAATTATATTTGCAGATACATTCTATTTTGCTCAAAGAATACACAAACTGCAGTCAGTCAATGCAGGCAATCAATCTATGTAATATTTAGTAAATTGCACTTTGGAAGTAGAATCAGTTTGACTCAAGATTGGGATACAGCCAGAGTCTGAACTCATACATTGAATGCATTGTCTGAGCTTAGATGTCACCTTTTGTTATAAAACCTTAAGTTATCTTGAGAATGTGACTTAAAAGAATTTCTGCGATTTACATATTAATGAACCAAAACTGACAACTAGTTCTAAAAGATGAAAGATTTAATATTCCAGTTTTGTTCAATATATCACTGTATGACATTATAATCTTTTGCTATAAATTCTGTGACTTATGATCTTATACTCGACAGTTACTTGATGAAGGAGCAGCTCTCCGAAAGCTAGTGCTTCCAAATAAACCTGTTGGACTGTTAGGTGGTGTTGTGTGATTTTTAACTCTTAAGTAAATTATTGTTGGATGGATAATTCTAAAATTTACCTCACTCTCTCAATTTGAAATGGTACTGAGATATAATTCTCCCAAAAGCCAAATGTCCCTCTGTAATTAACATCTGTTTGTTTTCTTTGCTATGCATTAAAATGATACTGAATATCAAATAGTTTGCATATTTATGGCTGCATCCACATCATAACATCTGCAAAATGTGGAAGGATTCTTAATTGTCAAGGGGAGGCAGGCTTTACTGTGTACAGGAAGCTAAATCCACTGAAAGTGGGAATGGGTTGGGAACTTAAAACCATCTGTCCACACTGATGTTATGTTTTGCAGATGAGCGAGCAGGGAACCCCTTTGGAGCTGTCAGTTAATCAATTGTACTATGCAAATGGGCTTTTAATTGCTGTTTTAACTGAGAAATCTGGCTTTTATACCAGCACTTCTATTTTCCAAGCTGTCAGCATCTCAACAAGGTCAACCAGGTGAATGCATACAAGGGACAACTTCATTAAAACTTTCAGGCTGGGAAAATAGAAAATTGACTCTGAAGATCTCCAGCATTGTCCAAGGGAAAGATTGCAACAGGTCTGGTTGACAATGTACTTTTAATGTTTGGCTGGTCATTGGGAGGCAGTTCACCTTCACTCACTTTCAGCCTGCAGTCAGCCTTCAGCACAGAGCAGGAGAGCATATCACACAGCTTTACATGTCACCTCTGATGAGGAACATGAGGGCCAGCAACACCAGTCGCAACAGGAGCACACCAGGATGAGCAACAACTACTTTTTCCCCATGTCCATTCCGCAGGGCAGAAAGACACAGAGGTACAGAAAATCTGCTGGAATCTCAACCTTGTGTCTACAGACAGAGACCAATTCTCTCAACATTGTCTGAGCATCATTGCCTGAGGAGGGTTACAGTCCCATGGCAAGACACCGTGGCCAACTGCAACTTTCTCTAACAAGAGTAGAAAATGCTAAAGGCACTCAGGCACTCATGAAAGGCAGCATCTGTGGAGAAAAAAAATACAGAGTTAACATTTTAGACTGATGATTTCATTTGTGGGCGGCACGGTGGCACAGTGGTTAGCACTGCTGCCTCACAGCGCCTGTAGACCCGGGTTCAATTCCCGACTCAGGCGACTGACTGTGTGGAGTTTGCACGTTCTCCCCGTGTCTGCGTGGGTTTCCTCCGGGTGCTCCGGTTTCCTCCCACAGTCCAAAGATGTGCGGGTCAGGTGAATTGGCCAAGCTAAATTGCCCGTAGTGTTAGGTAAGGGGTAAATGTAGGGGTATGGGTGGGTTGCGCTTCGGCGGGTCGGTGTGGACTTGTTGGGCCGAAGGGCCTGTTTCCACACTGTAAGTCTAATCTAATCTAATCTAGAACATAGTTAGAGATAGGAATCTAGGTTCACAGGAGCAGGAGTGGACTATTCAGCCCCTCAGGCCTACTCTACCATTCAATATGAGCATGGCTTATTATCTACTTTAATATCTTTCTCCTACATTATCACCATATCTCTTTAGATTATGGAAATTATTTTAAATGCCAATCTCCAATTCTATGCATACTCAATGTTATGGAGGGGTGCCTTGCCTTTAAGAAAGCTGGTCAGGTGATCCAGAGGGGCTGAGCTTGTACCCCATCTAGAATTGTCTGCAGAGGTGTGAGCATTGTAAACAAAGTGTTCCTGTACAGATTTACCATTTGTCTGCAATTCATGGTTCAGGAAACACCAAAATAACAACTGATGATGAGGATCCAGCAAAACACCGTTTTCTTTTGTCCGGAGGAGACATTGCCCAGACTTCAGAATGGCCTAAGGACGTAACATTGAGGAGAATTATCGTGAGGGGACTCGAGCTACAATTGATGCCAGGAATGAAGGTTCTGACTAGGGAGAGGGCCATCACCAGCAGTCACAAGGGGACTCAGGCCAATGGCTGATGAGACTATGCACCTGGGAGCTACTGGAGTCATCATAGATTGTGATCGTGAGGAAACTCGGCTGATGCCAGAAAGAATGGCATGCTAGCATAGCCAGTGAAGGAATGAACAGTCTGGGAGCATTCACTAAGCACTCAACATTCACTTTGAGCATTTCACTATTGTACTTTGGAAGTCATTGGCAGCTTCCACTGCAATGCTGCTGCCAGGTAGATTTCTGCACACGTCAATTGAAATGATATTGGGCTATAGAACATTTCAGGGCTTTTTTTTGCTCTCTTGGCACTCACTCACTTTGTGCTTCATTGTATGCATACAGCATTCCTGACTTCCTTTGGCAACAATGAACAGTCACTGGGCATTATGGTCAGTCTGGGGGCTTGTCCTCCATCAGGCAGAAAAGATAGTAAGAAGGACAGAAGGCAAGAAGTGTTGTTTTTTGGGGGACTGGGGTAGATGGGAACATTTGAGGGAATCTTTTGAAATATTGATGCAAGTGGATCATAAGCCTTGGTAGAAAGTGGCTGCAATGGCAGAGTACATATGAGTGCAATGTAACAGAGAGAAGATCGTGGCACTTGACCTTCTGGGCTTTTTGTGTCATGGCTTGGCCTTCTTCTGGATGATGGACACTGGACTGAAGCTCATTGGATGAACTTTAGATGAAGCTCATATTTTGGATGAACAGTTTTCAGAATTTTCCCAACAATGTCAGGCATTCATTGCCCGTTCCTTGTTATCGTTTAGGCCATTGAGTAGGTGGTGGTGAGCTGTCTTCTTGAATCGATGTAATCCTTTTGGTGTAGGTAGTCCACAGTGCTAGGAGCGAGGGAATTTCAGGATTTTGACCAAGCGAACCCGAAGAAACAGCAATGTTTCCAGCCCAGGATTGTGCTTGGCTTGGAGAGGCAACTTGTATTCCCATATCCCTAATGGCCTTGGCTTTCAGGGTTGTAGTGTTCATTGGTTTGGAATTTTGTGGTGGTCAATGGTGAGACACAGGCCAATTTCATAACTAGCCAGAAGTTAGAGAAGGTTTTATTCATCCAAAATGTTGTGGCTAACTGTTCAGTCAATCAAAACATTCCAATTTCTTGAACTGTAATACAGAGCTAGGGGCTTGTTGAGAGGTTTCCAGGTGCTGGGTCAATGCTTCAGCTTCAACTTCCTGGACAATGGAATCAGCTGCACAGGACATATCTATGGTCCTGATATGTGAGTCTCGTCTATCTTACTATTGGAAGATCTAGGCCAATATTCTTTTTATTTTTTCAAAGAATTAAATTTGGGTGTTCCTTTTCTCTACTTAATTGGTCTTTATCAGCAGTGACAGTGGCATGGTGGCTCAGTGGTTAGCTCTGCTGTTTCACAGCGCCAGAGATCTGGGTTCAATTCCACTTTCAGGTCACTATCTGTGTGGAGTTTGCATATTCTCCCATGTCTGCATGGGTTTCCTTTGAGTGTTCTGGTTTCCTTCTACATTTCAAAGATGTGTAGGTTAGGTGAACTGTAGGTTAGTGACTGTGTTAAATTGCTCACAGTGTGCAGGCTGTGTGAAGTAGCCATTGGAAATGTAGGGTAACAGGGATGGAGTTGAGGTTAGGTCTAGTTGGGAGGGTCAGTGTAAACTTGATGAGCTGAATGGTTTGCTTCCATGCTATTGGGATTCTATGATTAGTTTACACTTCAAAGATGTAAGGCTATAATTTTGGATATTTAAAAAACACTGATCTTTCCAATTATCTGGATATTTTTGATTTTGAAAATGTGAATATATTTGTTGATTTTTGTTTTAAATGTAATGATTGTTTTTACACCAGGAATTAATAATCTCATCTTAATCTTTTTGATAATGCCAGTGGTTTGGGAATTCATCTTTTTTAGCACATCATCGAATTCAGATTGCGCCACATTATATTTTGTTGAAACATGCATTTGAATTTTAAATTGCATCTTTGGGATTTGAATAAACAGCACTTTATATTCCATAAATTAAGAAAGGTTGCCAAAGGTTACATAGTAGAATGAGATGTGCAGTGTCATGTGGTGAAGAAGCAAATGTTGTTGTACTGATTGTTATATCTCACCTCTGTTGCTGACCTTTCTCCATTTATCTCAGGATATCCATGTTTGATCCAATTCAACAAACTTGACACAAAATCATATGCAGTACAGTTACATTCCATTGCAGAGTAGCTGTTGGTATCAATTATTAAGTAAGTACATTTATAGCAGAACATTTAGAATATCATAATTTAATCAAGAAGAGTCAGCAGACCTTCATGAAAAGGAAATCGTATTTGACTAATTTATTAAAGTTTTTGAGGAATTCTCAACTGGTGTAAATAGAGGGAAACCAGTAGATGTATTGTTTGTTGATTTCCAAAGGGTGCAACAAGGTGTCTCACAAAAGGATTAAGTCATAAGATAAGAACCCACAATGTTGGAAGTAGAATATTGATTATGGAATTGGCTCACAGGCAGGAAACAGGTAGAATAGAGATTTTTTTTGTCAGGTTGGCGATCCACAAGAAGTGGAATTCCACAGGGATCAGTGTTGGGACTGCAACTGTTTACAACATATATTAATAACTTGGAAGAAAGAAACAAATGTACTGTCACCAAATTTTGCAGATGATACTGAAATAGGTGGAAAGGCCTGTTGTATGAGGGATACAAACAGTTTGGAGAGAGATATTGATAGGCTAAGCAAGTGAACAAAAAGTTGGCAAATAGAGTATAATGTGGGAAAATCTGAAGAAGTTCATTTTGGATGGTGGAACATAAAAACAGGATATTTTAAGTGGAAAGTAACACAAAAGGGTTTGAGGGAACTTGTGAATTAAGCAGAAAGATAGCACACAGGTGCAGTAGGTAATCAGGAAGGCCTTTATTTCAAGAGGGTTGGAGTAGAAAAGTAAAAGAAGTCTTACTGCAACTCTGCAAGGTGCTGGTGAGATCATATCTGGAGAAAGATCTTATTTCAGTGGAAACAGTTCAGACAAGGTTCCCTGGGATGATCCCAAGTATGGATGGATTGTCTTATGAGGAAAAGCTAAATAGGTTGAGGCTCTACTCACAGGAGGATAATGGAATGACAGATGATCTCATTGAAACACATAAGATTCTTAACAGGCTTGACAGGGTAAATGTTGAGTAGATGTTTCCCCTCATGGGCATAGTCTCAGAGTAAACGAGTGTCAATTTGCGACAGAGATGAGGAGGGATTTCTTCCATCAGTGTGTTGTGAGTCTCTGGAACTCCTTGCCACAAGGAGTTGTGAGGGCAGAGTTCTTGTGCATAGTTAAGGCTGAGATAGACAGATTTTTTTAACCAGTAAGGGAATTAAGAGTTATGGGGAAAGGGCAAGAAGTTGCAGTTAGGAATGCTATTAAGGAATGCCAAATTGGCCCCAGTCCCTTAATGATCTACTTCTGTTCCTATTCCTTATGACCTTGTTACATTCTGATTTCCTGAATAAAAGGCTCATACTTCTTCAACACTTTATTAAGTGGTTCTTACCCATGTGGAATATGCACATTTCACTTTTCCTAATTTCTGAAGGATGATTCAATTCTGTAAATGGGATTGAAAATAGTCAATACAAAACAAGTATGTTGGTTTTATTTAGAATGGCCCTTTTCTGGTGTAATGTTGGATGAATGATTGCTAAATAAGCCCTGAATGCTAAATGCAAGAGTTGTCACTGTCGAATGAGAGAACAGCCTATGGTTCTCTGAAACTATGGTGACTTGCACTTTAGTATAATGGTCAGATATTTTTAGCACACAGCAGCTTAATACAGAGAAGGACAGTTTAACAAACAATACCCCTTAGCCAATTTGTTTGATATGTTCAAAATTCCTGTGTTATCTGCCAGAGATGATATTGAAATGCTTCACCAAGTGGTGTGAGAGGCAACCTGCAATCTTAATGTCAATGCCACAGGCATCTGCCCACTGTAAATTGCAGATACATTTTCCCTCCTGAATGGCTCAGAGAGCAGGCTGTGTACATATTAATTGGTTTCCTGATGCAGCTTCAGCAGAAACCTCCCAATGAATTGCTGAGAGTTGGGAGAATCTCCACAAAACTGCAGGAAAGTGCTGGTAAACATTGTTTTATGCCCAGCACAGAAGGAAGATATTACAAATTTTAAAGCCTTTTTTTTAGATTTGATTAGCTGGCAGCATATCAAGGGATTTTGATAATATTAGCTCCAAACAGTCCTGAAACTTGCGTGCAAAAACCAAATTAAATATGGACAATTACAGCCACCAATGGGCAGCCATCAGATATACCATTCGACTCGTATTTACTCTTCACCATGAACATGCAGGCATCAAAATTCAATGGATTTTAGCAAAAATGAAGTGTTTCCTTTTTATTGATGAGTGATGCTTTTTTAACCCAAAGACAAAAACGTTGTTGTCTCGAAATTCTCTAAATGTGTACAACCACAATAAAGAACATGTGTCGGCCTAACACACTACTAAAATTAGACCATAACTATACTTGCAGCAGGTTATATGGGCCAGCCAGCCATGTTTTTTAACCACATGTAGAAATACCTGCATAAGCTGTTTTGAGACAGATACCAATACGAAAAACCATCTGAAAATCATCAAACTAGTTCCAAGATGAATGATGTAACCACACTAATAAATAATTCTACATTGAACGTGGGCAAAGGACTCTCACTTCAATTTTACCTGCAAACTGGTCCGCTGGCAATTCAGCTAAAACAGCCTTGCATCTTATTTAGAACCTGTAGCTTTTACAAGACTTTCATTTGAGTTAAATCATCAATTCATCAGGAAAACTGTAGGCTTGCAAGAAAAAGAGACATATTTATTCCAGATTATCAAGTACATTGCTTCTTTATTCATTCATATCTAATTTTTTTGTGTGTTTACGAGAGGCAATGGTCCAGATTTTCCAAGGAATAGCAAGTTTGCATAAATTATTTACGAAAGAAAACAGCTCCACATTTCAAACAAGAGATGCTGACCAGGGCTTCCTCAGAAATGTGGAGCTCTACCTCCTTCCACCAGGTATGTCACAGTGCACAATTGTTGGGAAAGGCAAACCACATCCCTTTTCATAGCAGTCAGCTACCCATATTTTGAAATGTAAATGTCCAGAATCACAGACAACCACTCAGGTATTAATGCCAAAGGGTAATTGCATGATTTAAGTGTGAGGTTAGAGTGCTGGGAGGTACAAAGCCTGCTGGGTGGGAGGAGGGGGGGCAAGTAAATTGCCAGGTAGGTAGGTTATCAGCAGGCCCAAATTAGGGTGGCAGGAATGGTGCCTAGGGATTGGGTACCTGGTATGACACAAAGGGGTGGATAGATAGGAGGTAGGCTGCCAGGTGGATAAGGTTATGTTGCCAGGCAGGAGTGGGTCAAGGCATAAGTGATCTGGTTTGGTGATACAGTATTTGGGAGGTTCAGAGTAAGTGGCAGAAATTAGGTCCTGCGGTGGAGGAGGATATCATGTCTGGGTGAGGGAAATGTATTGGATCCTAAGACTGAAGGTGTGTGGGGCCAAGTCAGTCTGGAAGTGAAAAGTGAAGCTTGGCTTCCAGAGGATAAATAGGTGTTGGATGTGGAACAAGAGAAGGTAGAGCAGGTCCAGAGCAAGTGAAGAGGAGTTAGCACCCAGAGGATACAGTGGCCTCCACGGGTGTGATGGGCCATCCACTCCCAAGTGGTGGAAGGGGGTTCTTTGGTCCGGAGTGGTGGGGGATTGGGATGGATGAGTGTGGAAAAAGAGAAGGGGGAGCCTTGGATCAGGGTCCTATGGAGGGATGTAAAAGGTCTGGAGGGGGAGTAATTGGGTCTATTTGAGGTAAATATGCAGTCAGTTGAATAGTTACTCAGGAGAAAGTGAGAACTGTAGATGCTGGAGATCAGAGCTGAAAAATGTGTTGCTGGAAAATCACAGCAGGCCAGGCAGCATCCAAGGAGCAGGAGAATTGACGTTTCAGGCATAAGCCCTTCTTCAGGAATGAGGAAGGTTGCCAAGCAGGCTAAGATAAAAGGTAGGAAGGAGGGACTTGGGGAAGGGGTATTGGGAATGCGATAGGTGGAAGGAGGTTAAGGTGATGGTGATTGGCTGGAGAGGGGGTGGGGGCGGAGAGGTCAGGAAGAAGATTGCAGTTCAAGAAGGTGGTGCTGTGTCCGAGGGTTGGGACTGAGATAAGGTGGGAGGAGGGGAAATGAGGAAGCTGGAGAAATCTGCATTCATCCCTTGTGGTTGGAGGGCTCCTAGGTGGAAGATGAGGTGCTCTTCCTCCAGGCATCATGTTGCAATGGTCTGGTGATGGAGACGGCCAAGGACCTGCATGTCCTTGGAGGAGTGGGAGGGGGAGTTAAAGTGTTCAGCCACGGGGTGGTTGTGTTGGTTGGTGTGGGTGTCCCAGAGTGTTCCCTGAAACCTTCAGCAAGGAGGCGGCCTGTCTCCCCAATGTAGAGAAGGCCACATTGGATGCAGCGGATGTAGTAAATGATGTGTGTGGAGAGGCTAGCTATGTAATATTCTAACTTTGCTTCAATAAGCATTATCCTTAATTCCAACAGAATCCTTCAAATTCTCTGATTTTAATGCAGACTTTTGGAAGGTCCCAAGCATAAGGGAATCAACCAGTGAAATCTTCAATTTCCTCAGCAATTCTTTGAGTCTGTGACAATGGAGATTCCACAGAGTCCCTATGTGCTAGAATAATGGAAATTCTGGGCTGTTGAGTCTTAAATCTCTGAGGCAAGTATATGATAAGAAATAATCATTAGATGTAAATTCTTTAAAGCTTGCTGTTATAGTTACTGAAGTTGGGACACATCACCTTAAGGTTAAGAAAGCACATGAAGATCACAGTAACAATACTTTGATCATGGATGAGAACAAAATACATAAATTCTGTCCATAATAATCAAAAGATTATGCTGCAGTATTACTATACACCCTCATTTTTGAAGTGGAGAGGCTTAGAAATCACTTGGAGAACTTTGATGGAGGTTTTCTATCACTTAGATGATTGTCAAGTTTCTGTTTGGAGCAATTCCTAACTGTTCATAAGGAATATTCAGCAGCTTGATCATATTGTTTGAACTAATTGATGAGGATTGTAATCTTCAGCATCAAATCATCACCTCCCTTGGAAATTTGTTAATTCAAATCATCACTTCCCATCAAAAAACTAAGGAGTGATTAGCTCATTAAGAAGAATCCAAAATATGGCTGGTAATAGCAGTATCATCTTATAACTGAGCCCAGAGACAGAAAGAGAGCACTACTAGCAACCCACAGGGTGCTTTTTGAGACTAGTAAGCTACTGTCAAATTTACACTGCCTCCTGGGGTTGTATCTAGCTCTGCATAACTTTAGATAGAAGAAACCATAAAATGTACAATCTGACCAAGAACAAGCATCAGAAAGCGGGTAATAGAAACACAAGTATAAAGCAGCATTAAAACAAATTGATTATATTATTATGTTCCAGAAAATCAATCTTTAGATTCATTTAGATAAAATTGCAAGCAACACGTTCTAAACCATCCATTAAATTCTCAGTCTGTCTCTCTTTCTCTGTATTCAAATGAAATCCTGGTAAGTGCCCATGTGTTGGAAGCAACTGACACAGTTAATGAAAAGTAAGAGGTTTCATTTCCTCTCCTCATATAGACATTAGAGTTAAGGTGAAGAAACAAAATCTCAAAACAAAGTCAACCAAAATCTCGAAACAAATTCAAACAAAACCTTTTGAATTTGAATTTTGCAAGTTGCATCTCCTCTTGGACCCCAAATAATTTATTTCCACAGGGATTTATTTTCATGAACAATCGAACAGATGTGACTTGTATCCACCTGATTAATTTTAGAGTTTAATTATTCTTTCTCAAATCTGTTTTCAGTCAACAAGGTCAGTCATAATCCTTTGTCAGGACTTTTTCTTTCAATTGATTTTCCCACTGTTCAATAGGTGAGTGACCATGGTTTACTGCTTAGGTTGGTTTTGGCTGATATGCAATATTAAACCAAATCTTGAAATGCTGCTCTAATTGTAAATATGACAATATGTGCTCACTTGGCATGACCTGACTGTTCTCCTCAAATGTTGAACAAAGTACATTAGAAATAGGAGCAGGAATAGATCATTCAGCCCTTCAAGCCATTCTGTAATGGCTGTCCTGCTCCAAATCTTAACATTTCATTCACATCAGCTCCTCATAGCCCTCAACTTTAAATAATCCAATGATCTATCTAATTCCTCTTTAAATAATTTCAGTGATCTAACATCTACAACACTCTGTGGTAGAAAATTACAGACATTCACTACTCTCTGGCAGAAGAAATCCCTTTACATCTGTTTTAAATCAATGTCCCGTTATTCTGTACCTATGTTGCCTCGTTCAAGATATTGGTATTAGAGAATCTTCCATGGGTGATCTAACAAAATTAAGCTTTGACTGTCACATCCTTGATACCAGGCATGCAACAACCAGCAAGAACCCCAAGATTATGGATGTTGTCCTATTGCTTAATGTTGCAAATAGATATTAAGTAGTGAAGATAGAATGTATATACTTTTTTTTGTGTGACATTGTTGGCTTCTCTACAGCCATAGAGAGGAAAATATGAGGATCATTGCCTGGCAGATTTTGATGGTGCTTTTGGAAAAACTGCATGCTCCCTCTAAAGCCATGGGAGAGCCGATCAAATTCCAACCCTCCTTCTGCCAGGCAATGAGTGATTTTAATACCTGACTTGGTGTTATTGGAAAGAATGTACTCAAGATAGAAGGATTTTGGGCTTAATTGAGGAGTGTACTTTTGGTTGTGACTATGACATCTTGTAATTCATGACCACGGGCAGTTTAGTACAAGGTTACTGCCTTTCTCAGATTTATAGTAAGGCATAGCATGAAGCATTGGCAATTGGTCAACCAGCATCTAGACATTTTCCAGTGTATGCTATGACAGCACAGTCACTATTTAGCAGGAATGTGCTTTGCAGTTCTGCTTTTCTCATTATTCTTCAATAATCCAGCATCTACATAGATTCAATGATTACACAATATTCAGGATAGACCATAGTCTGTAAGAAATAGGAACAGGAACAGGTTGTTTGGCCCATCAAGCCTGTTCCCTCATTCAATAGATTCATGGCTAATTCAACAGCCCTCATATCCGGTTTTATGCCCTTTCCCCCAAACCGTTGATTTCCCCCACTGATTAAGAATCTATCTATCTATGCTTTAACTATACACAACGACTCACCCTGTACAATTGAGTAAAAACCTCTATCATCTAAAATACTGAACCAAAACCCTGGACTTCAAACACTTCTAAAAATAAAAAGCTAGCTGGTCTATGCTCTGGGAAAATTACACAGTAACAGAAGTGGCTGCTTGGAACCTTTATTCAGCCAGAAAATCCACCTCACACTTCGATTCTTAAGAGAACAATCAACCAGACCTAACCATCTACACCTCAGGCGAGCCCAACATCTTGGAACCTGAACAGGTACAAAGACATTCAACTTCAATCAGTATTCATTCAGAGAAATATTGGGCATTCAATCTGAATCAAAATACATTTACACGCACTCTTAACTGTCAGGAAGCCAAATGACCTTTAAGGAAATAGCAGTAACACAATGACATGCGCAGATTTGGTGCAAAGATAAGAGGCTCACAATTAGTATACTTGCAGATCCCGATCTCACTTTTGAAGGGGCTTTTGCTGCAAGATCTATCCCCACAGCCATCTCCGGAAGAGAGATACCAAAAAGAGAGAATTATCTGCCTGGCTACCTCCAGAAGAGGGATCCCCACAGCATTTCCGAAACCTATTGTCACAGGCCTATACCGTACAAGGGAAAATAATGGCAACCGACCACGACCAACGACCTGAAAACCCAGAGAAAGTGAGGACTGCAGGTGCTGGTGATCAGAGTCAAGAGTGTAGTGCTGGAAAAATACAGCCGGTCAGTCAGCATCCAAGGAACAGGAAATCAACATTTCCGGCATGAGCCCTTCATCAGTAATGAGGCTGATTCTGATGAATCAGCCACATTCCTGATGAAAAGCTTATGATCAATAGGTCGATTCTCCTGCTCCTTGGATGAACCTGAGAACTGACAACCTCCAAAAACCACTGACCCAACTAACACCACAGAGCCTCAGACACATCCTGTGATTAAAAAAAAACTGAGATTAAAAAACAACATGGTTATCCCCAGTGACGAGCTTAAACTCCTGAGACTCCAAAGTATCCAACCTAGATAGTAGGGAGAGGAAGGTGGTTGGTGAAAGTGCAGGGAATCCCAAAGGTAGGAAGCCAGATGAAAGTGTATATGATTAAAATTGTTGTTTAGCTTCTAATAGTGTTTAACCTTTGTTTAATTTGATAGTGTATTTAAGTTCTCTGTTTTATTGGATTTGACTATATTTCTTGTATTATACATAGCTTTTTTTTATATTTAATGAACACAGAGATTCTTTTGCCCTGAAACATTTGTCTGCTGCTTTCTTCATTTCACATTCCCAAAATAAGTCCAGTGTCAAAACTAGGATCTGGGACTGATTTGAAATGCCCAAACATCAGCAAATCATTGATCGCAAACCAGAACTCTCCATCCCCACAAATCTTTGTGGCAGTTAGTTCTCAAGACTCACAACCTTGTGAACAATGGAATTCCTCCTCATCTCAGTTTTAAACTGATATTCCTTTATTCTGAAACTATGTCCTTTGGTCCTGAACTCTCCCATGAGGATGCCCCTTATATAGAGTGGTAGTTAAATTATTTGATAAAGAAAATCCTTCATCAAGAGCTAACATTTCAGTGTTTTTAATAATTGTTTTACGGCTCAAGCTGAAGGATAGTCCCCATTTTCATTTGTTGAAATATTATGAAACTGGACAAGAATATTCAATAGAAAAATTGGAATGTGAAGCATCATGAAAAATGATATGTCATTTTGGGTCACCCAAGAATAACAGCCTATACATGCATTTCTTTAGCTTTAAATGTTTTACAGTTTTATTAGTCTTTAAGAAATTCTTAATTTTAGATGGTGCATTGCCACACATTAAAACAAGTATTGGGTCTGGTCTGAATGTCCAATCAATTCAACTGACAAACTAATACTCCACAATTGCTCTTGCTTTTGTTTCTTCTCATGAGTTCTAATACAATTAACTAGATGGGAATAATAAGTCTCAAACCTTTGACATATAGCGATTTCAAACCATATCTAACCCAATACATTTAAAACATAAATTCCTGACTTCCAGTTTGAAAGTCCACTATAATCTAATTAAGAATACATTTTCTCTATTTCTATGGTTGTCATTCCATAAGAAATCATCATGAGAATGCCTTTTCCTTAGCCTCACTTTCACCTCATAAGTACCTTCTGAACAGATGTTTTCAGTACAAAGCCACATAAGTCGCCTTGTTTTCAATGCGTATCTGTTTCTATCCATGTAATTTTATGCTCTCACACAAGTGTCACCTCAATAATCGTACTGCAGTTTCTAATTCTTCATTGTATCATTCCAATTTGCAAGTCCATGGATCTTCCTTCAGACAGATGTCACATCCAGATGCAGACTGATTGGCATTCAACAGTAAAGGAAATTTGGCTTGTTAAAACAAAAAAACTTTCTTGTACACCATTTTCAAGACCTTTAAAAACCAAATCAGACATGTGCGCTAATTTAGCCAACTCAATAAAGCATGTCACATCATTGAATCAAATCTTGATGGCATTATCACATTAATATGTTACTGAAAAAGCAGTGGCTTTGAATAAAACTGTCAATTCAGATGACACTGGTAGAACTCAACTATCAAAGATTTGAAGCTAAAGGAGCAATCATTGTAATATGCAATGTTAATGTCTTAAATATATGGATGAATCAAAGGCTGTGTTTTCTCATTTACTTTTTGTGGCCTTTGATGATCCCTTGCCAATTCCTGACACAGTTTATTTTTATAATATAAATGAAAGCTCTTTAACTTGACAAGTGACTGGAAATATCTGAATGGTGGCATTTTAGGAAAAGGTGAGATACAATGAGACCTGAGTGTCATGGTGCAACAGTCGCTGAAGGTTGGCGTGCAGGTGCAGCAGGCAGGGAGGAAAGCTAATGGCATGTTTTCCTTCATAGTGAGAGGATTTGAGTATTGGAGTAAGGATGTCTTGCTGCAATTATACGAGGCCTTGGTGAGGCCAAACCTTGAGCATTGTGTGCAATTTTGGTGTCCATTCCAAGGAAGGACATTCTTGCTATTGAGCAAAAGTTCACCAATCTAATTCCTGAAATGGCAGAACTGACATATGTGGAAATATTGATTTGACTGGGTTTATACTCACAGGAATTTAGAGGAATGAGGGGAGATCTCATAGAAGCATATAAAATCTTGTTGGAAGTAGATGTGGAAAGAATGTTCTCCATGTTGGGGAATACCAGAATTAGGAGCCACAATCCAAGAATAAGAGGTCCGCCATTCAAGACTAAGGTGAGGAAGACGTCCTTCACTCAGAGAGTTGTGAGCCTATGGAATTCTCTTCCACAGTGGGCCTGGGTTGTTAGATATATTCAAGAAGGAGTTGAACATGGTCCTTGCAGCTAAAAGAATCAAAAGGTATGGAGAGAAAACGGGAGTAGGATACTGAAATTGCATGATCAGCCGTGATACAGGCTAAAAAGGCCAAATGACCTACTCCCACACCTATTTTCTACATTTCTATGTTTCTAGGAACGGAAGCAGGACATTTGCCTCACTGAACCTGCTCTTCCATTCAATAGGGTTATGGTTGATTTGTGTTTCAATTTCCACATTGCCAATTACCAATAACCCTTGATGCCCTTGCTTAAACAAGACCTATTCACCTCATCTTAAAAATATTCAAAGACCCCTCCTCCAACATCTTCTGATGCAGATTCTGAAGTCACACAACCCTCAGAGAAAAGTAAGAACTCAGTCCTGAAAAGGTGACCCCTTAGTTCTGGACTGACCCACAGAGGATGTCCATCTCATCAAGGTCATTCAGGATATTAAACAACTCAATCAAGTCTCTCCCTCTTATGGACTCCAATAGAAACAATTCCAGTCTGTCAAACCTTTACTCATAAGGCAACGCATTCATTTGAGGTATCAATCTTGAAAAACAACTTGAATGCATTCAAATCCTTCCTTAGATAAACAACCAGAATTGCACACAATGTGAAGTTGTGGTCTCACTAATACTCTGCATAACTGAGGCATAACATACGTACTTGTGGTTTCAAATCCTCTTGTATTAAAAATAGCACTCCACTAACCTTTTTGGTTACTTGCTGTAATTGCATACTAATCTTTGCAATGTATGCACTAGAATCCCTGGATGTTTTGTATCTCAATTTTGCAATTGCTCTCCATTTAAGGAATATTCTTCTTTTTATTCTTCTGGCTAAGCTGAACACATTATATTCCATCTCTCAGATTTTTGCCTACTCATTCTACCTACCTATACGTATCTACACTTTCTGTTCTTTACAAATTTTTTCCATCTGTCCTGGTGTTATCTGAAAATTTAGCTATCATTCCTTGTTCCCCTCATCTAAAGAAGAATTTTAACTTATTAAAAGTTGAAGACCCAGCACAGACCATGTGGGACTCTACTCATCCCATTTAATAAACAGATCGGGACCCCTTTATCCAAACTCTGTTTCCTTCAGGCTGACTAATTCTCTAATATTATTATGTTACACTCTAAACCATGAACTTTGACATTCTGCAAAAACCTTTAACATGAAACCTTGTAAAATATCTTCCAGAAATACTATCATGGAACATTTACAGGCTTCCCTTTAGCTATAGCATATATGCTCCTTTGAAGAATTACTTGAAGGTGATTTGCCTTTAACGAATTCTTTGATGCTGAGTCTTCCTAATTTTGTCAAAGATTGCCTTAATGGCTCATCATGATAATTTGTAAAAATCCCCAAAGTAAGACCAAAACATATTTATTCTGTATGCAGGGAGAGTGCTGACCTGTTGATAAGTGATTGGTAAAGGTGTTGCCATGCAAAATGCTTGAGTGAACGATAACCAACAGTTAATTGCCAATCTTCATTTGAATGTTAATGATTTGCCCAGGATTGGTTCATCTATTTTGTTAAGTTGTGCATGTTCAATTGGTTGCCAATTGTTTAATTCCTTACATACTTGGACATTTTGCAAACAGTGTCCAATCACATCCTGTGTTGAACACAGTATTATGAGTTTTCAAGTAAAAAATGAGGTCTGCAGATGCTGGAGATCACAGCTGCAAATGTGTTGCTGGTCAAAGCACAGCAGGCCAGGCAGCATCTCAGGAATAGAGAATTCGACATTTCGAGCATAAGCCCTTCATCAGGAATGAGAGAGAGTAGCCAAGCAGGCTAAGATAAAAGGTAGGGAGGAGGGACTTGGGGGAGGGGCGATGGAGGTGGGATAGGTGGAAGGAGGTCAAGGTGAGGGTGATAGGCCGGAGTGGGGTGGGGGCGGAGAGGTCAGGAAGAGGATTGCAGGTTAGGAGGGCGGTGCTGAGTTGAGGGAACCGACTGAGACAAGGTGGGGGTTGGGGAAATTAGGAAACTGGAGAAATCTGAATTTATACCTTGTGGTTGGAGGGTTCCCAGGCGGAAGATGAGGCGCTCCTCCTCCAGCCGTCGTGTTGTTATGTTCTGCCGGTGGAGGAGTCCAAGGACCTGCATGTCCTCGGTGGAGTGGGAGGGAGAGTTAAAGTGTTGAGCCACGGGGTGATTGGGTTGGTTGGTCCGGGCGGCCCGGAGGTGTTCTCTGAAGCGTTCCGCAAGTAAGCGGCCTGTCTCCCCAATATAGAGGAGGCCACATCGGGTGCAGCGGATGCAATAGATGATGTGTGTGGAGGTACAGGTGAACTTGTGGCGGATATGGAAGGATCCCTTGGGGCCTTGGAGGGAAGTGAGTGTGGAGGTGTGGGCGCAAGTTTTACATTTCCTGCGGTTGCAGGGGAAGGTGCCAGGGGTGGAGGTTGGGTTGGTGGGGGGTGTGGATCTGACGAGGGAGTCACGAAGGGAGTGGTCCTTGCGGAACGCTGATAGGGGAGGGGAGGGAAATATATCCTTGGTGGTGGGGTCCGTTTGGAGGTGGCGAAAATGGCAGCGGATGATACGTTGTATGCGGAGGTTGGTGGGGTGGTAGGTGAGAACCAGTGGGGTTCTGTCTTGGTGGCGGTTGGAGGAGCGGGGCTCAAGGGCGGAGGAGCGGGAAGTGGAGGAGATGCGGTGGAGGGCATCGTCGATCACGTCTGGGGGGAATCTGCGGTCCTTGAAGAAGGAGGCCATCTGGGCTGTGCGGTTTTGGAACTGGTCACGTAACCCCGCCCCCACGCTTATTTCCGTCACGACGCATGACCCCGCCCCCACGCTTGACTCCCCCCCCCCCATCGAGCAACGTCACCACGTCTAACTCCGCCCTTACTTCGATCTCTGTCCCCGCCCCTAACCCCGCCCCCAGCCCCAGCTCCAGTCCCACACCAGGTCCTAGCTCCCAGCCTTGCCGCATCTTCACCATCCCTCCAGATCTCCCCCTCTCTGAGGATGAAAGATCAGTCCTCAGCAGGGGCCTCACCTTCATTCCGCGACGCCCTCGGATTAATGAGTTCAACACGCGGCGAGATATTGAACAATTCTTCTGCCGCCTTCGCCTCCGTGCCTACTTTCACAACCAAAACTCCCGCCCACCCTCTAATGACCCCTTCTCCCGCCTCCAACACACCCCATCCACCTGGACACCCCGTGCTGGCCTCCTAACCGCCCTCGACCTCTTTATAGCCAACTGCCACCGTGACATTAACCGACTCAACCTGTCCACCCCTCTCACCCACTCCAACCTCTCACCCTCAGAATGTGCAGCCCTCCACTCCCTCCGCTCCAATCCCAACCTCACCATCAAACCCGCAGACAAGGGAGGCGCGGTGGTAGTTTGGCGCACTGACCTGTACACCGCTGAAGCCAAACGCCAGCTCGCGGAAGCCTCCTCTTATCGCCCCCTTGACCACGACCCCACCTCCCACCACCAAACCATCATCTCCCAGACCATCCAGGACCTCATCACCTCAGGGGATCTCCCATCCACCGCCTCCAACCTCATAGTCCCACAACCCCGCACCGCCCGTTTCTACCTCCTGACCAAAATCCACGAACCTGCCTGCCCCGGCCGACCCATTGTCTCAGCCTGCTCCTGCCCCACCGAACTCATCTCCCAATACCTCGACACGGTCCTGTCCCCTTTAGTCCAAGAACTCCCCACCTACGTTCGGGACACCACCCACGCCCTCCACCTCCTCCAGGATTTTTGCTTCCCCGGTCCCCAACGCCTTATTTTCACTATGGACATCCAGTCCCTGTACACCTCCATCCCCCATCACGAAGGACTCAAAGCCCTCCGCTTCTTCCTTTCCCGCCGCACCAACCAGTACCCTTCCACTGACACCCTCCTTCGACTGACTGAACTGGTCCTCACCCTGAATAACTTCTCTTTTCAATCCTCCCACTTCCTCCAAACTAAAGGAGTTGCCATGGGCACCCGCATGGGCCCCAGCTATGCCTGCCTCTTCGTAGGATATGTGGAACAGTCCATCTTCCGCAACTACACTGGCACCACCCCCCACCTTTTCCTCCGCTACATCGATGACTGTATCGGCGCTGCCTCATGCTCCCACGAGGAGGTTGAACAGTTCATCAACTTTACTAACACCTTCCATCCCGACCTGAAATTCACCTGGACTGTCTCAGACTCCTCCCTCCCCTTCCTAGACCTTTCCATCTCTATCTCGGGCGACCGACTCAACACAGACATCTATTATAAACCGACTGACTCCCACAGCTACCTGGACTACACCTCCTCCCACCCTGCCCCCTGTAAAAACGCCATCCCATATTCCCAATTCCTTCGTCTTCGCCGCATCTGCTCCCAGGAGGACCAGTTCCAACACCGCACAGCCCAGATGGCCTCCTTCTTCAAGGACCGCAGATTCCCCCCAGACGTGATCGACGATGCCCTCCACCGCATCTCCTCCACTTCCCGCTCCTCCGCCCTTGAGCCCCGCTCCTCCAACTGCCACCAAGACAGAACCCCACTGGTTCTCACCTACCACCCCACCAACCTCCGCATACAACGTATCATCCGCCGCCATTTCCGCCACCTCCAAACGGACCCCACCACCAATGATATATTTCCCTCCCCTCCCCTATCAGCGTTCCGCAAGGACCACTCCCTTCGTGACTCCCTCGTCAGATCCACACCCCCCACCAACCCAACCTCCACCCCTGGCACCTTCCCCTGCAACCGCAGGAAATGTAAAACTTGCGCCCACACCTCCACACTCACTTCCCTCCAAGGCCCCAAGGGATCCTTCCATATCCGCCACAAGTTCACCTGTACCTCCACACACATCATCTATTGCATCCGCTGCACCCGATGTGGCCTCCTCTATATTGGGGAGACAGGCCGCTTACTTGCGGAACGCTTCAGAGAACACCTCCGGGCCGCCCGGACCAACCAACCCAATCACCCCGTGGCTCAACACTTTAACTCTCCCTCCCACTCCACCGAGGACATGCAGGTCCTTGGACTCCTCCACCGGCAGAACATAACAACACGACGGCTGGAGGAGGAGCGCCTCATCTTCTGCCTGGGAACCCTCCAACCACAAGGTATGAATTCAGATTTCTCCAGTTTCCTAATTTCCCCTCCCCCCACCTTGTCTCAGTCGGTTCCCTCAACTCAGCACCGCCCTCCTAACCTGCAATCCTCTTCCTGACCTCTCCGCCCCCACCCCACTCTGGCCTATCACCCTCACCTTGACCTCCTTCCACCTATCCCACCTCCATCGCCCCTCCCCCAAGTCCCTCCTCCCTACCTTTTATCTTAGCCTGCTTGGCTACTCTCTCTCATTCCTGATGAAGGGCTTATGCTCGAAACGTCGAATTCTCTATTCCTGAGATGCTGCCTGGCCTGCTGTGCTTTGACCAGCAACACATTTGCAATTATGAGTTTTCAAACTAGTTGTGTATAGTCAGTATATTGTTTATTGGCTGAACGGATGTGTTGGTTTATATAGTCCATAATTCTTGGGGGAAAAAAAACTATATATCTGGTGTTACACAAGAACCAATAATCATATTTCTCATTGAACATTATTCATTGAGGACAATCCCCTTAAGACTTGGAGACATAAAAGCTCATTCTTGGAATTGTTTCATTGGTTGCCTGTATGTGATCTTCTCATACTGGACAATTACTAGATATGGATATCTTCTGGGTATTGGGATGGTGTAGTAATGGCTCTGAGAGGGTATTTAAACGATATGTAGTGAAGAACAGGTAAACTGTGTCACCTGGTAGTTAAACAGCAACTAGGATGAGAGAATATGTGCAGGGGACTGTCAGCCATGGCGGCTGTATGCCATCAGCTGCGTGGCTGCCATTATATTGCCAGCGAGGGGGAAATATCAGATTCCCAATATTTGTCCAGATGCACAACAGCCTTTTAAAGATAGCTCAACAAAATGCTTGGTTTGAAACAAACGTCTTAACCCAAAACTGTAATTGCTATTACTTGTTATAGCATGACGCTGGAGAGTGGACACAGTGCTGATGATGACATTTTAGCTGTAATCACCATTCTGTAGAATATTCTAATCAGGAAACTAATTCTAATCTTCAATCAGACTATTTTCAATTAGTAGCACTGCAAGACATTGTAAAAAACAAGATGCCCTCTCAGATCCCAAGAAATTAACTTAAACTGCTATAGCTAGTCATGAGTTTAATTCACCAACTTGCTTAATGATGTGAAGAATATAATCGAATGTTTAACTCTTTAGCTCTTTCAAAATGCCACCCATGCAGTTTTACAGGGTGGCTTTTTCTCATATTGGAAGATTCCTTTATTCTGAATTAGCACCACACTTTTGAAAAAATTGGCACAGAAATTTAGACTCCGAAATTATACCATGTGTGGAATCTTATAGGGGTCTGAACAATATGGGCTATGGTTAGATTTGTGGCAGAATCGAATGAGAAGTCCAGCGATGCCAATTTCTCATAGCATCTCATGGCATTGTTTATGTTCTTGCCAAGCAGTGAGATGAGTTTCTTCCTAGGCAGCAGTGAGTTGCCAATTAAGAAGGATTAGAGTTTGTTGAATATTTTATTAATGGCATAACTCATTTCATGAATATTCAGCTTCCTCTTTGACCAAATGCGTCATACAGGATAGAAGTTAGGAATTCTCCAAATGGAAGTCAGAAGACTTCAGTTTGCCATTGCCTCCATGTTGCCCAGCACCAAATGTAATCTCAGGGCATGACCCATTGACACCATCTGCAGATGACCCTCGGCCACAGACATTATTATCTGATACTTGCCAAACCCCCAAGACCAATGTGGCACCTCTCTGACCCACATGGAGGCTGTTTTGGAAGCAGAAGTTTGTACTACAGGGCACACTGGTAACTAGCATTGAAAGGCTGCTATAAATATATGTTACTCGGGGACCTAACCCAGGCATGAGACCATGCTGCAGTTTCACACTGTTGCAACATGGCAATAAACCCTTCTGCTAATTAAACCAAACACACAGAAAAGCTCAACTCACCTCATAACCTGTTAAAGTATGAGTGATAGAGAACTCCCCAAATTTCCCTAAAGAAAAAGATCTCAATTTTATGCTTTTACTCTAAAAGTGAATATTAAACAATAACTATTTACAACTCTAAGCATCCTTCCTCTTAAAGGTTTGTTATCCACCTTCAACTCTATCACAATATACTGATCCAATAAAGGTCCCTATTAAAATTACATCAACTTGATTTTCAAAACTATCCAGCGGCTGTCGTTGTCGGTGTCCTTCTTCTTTCAGCTAGAGAACTCCCTGGGTCGTCTTCGGTCTTTTGTTGCAAACATCTTTCACATAAAAAAGGTACCTTTGATAGAGAGTGTTTTGCTGGCAGTTGGAAACTCTCTCTATTATAATTCTCAACATATTCACATGATATACTCAATACCATTTTCTCCTATCCAGCATCTTTACTAGATAATTCACCGGCCTCAACTTTTTTTTCAATTTGATAGGGACCACTAAACCTGGCTTTGCAAGATCTCCTACCACTGGTAACAATACTAATACATCCGAATTTCAGTGGTTTTATCTGCCAACTGTTTCATTCTATGCTGAGCCCTCTTCAGCTGCTGTTCAGCTAACTCACCTACCCAATTTAATCTCTCCCTCACCTTCGATACATAATCTAAGTGTGAGATCTCCGACTTCAGTCCTGTCAATTTCTCTTTAATTTATTTAAAACAGCCTCTCACTTTATGTCTAAATATTAACTCAAAGGGAGTAAATTAGGTAGATCTGTTTAGGGCATCTCTAATGGCAAATAATGCAAAAGGAGTATATTTATCCCAATCACTTGGGTAGTCCTGACAGTACGCTCTTAACCTGGTCTTCAGGGTCTGATGCCACCTTTCCAAAGCTCCCTGGAATTCATGATGATACACACTTGATTTAAAGTGCTGTATGCCTAAGCTATCCATGACTTCCTCAAGCAGCTCAGCAGTACGAATAGACCCTTAGTCTGACTGAATCTCTCTGAATAGTCTATTCTGTGTGAAGAAAGCTACCAATTCCTTTACCACCCTTTTAGCCTTAAATACTGTGTAATGGAATTGCCTCCAGAAATCTGGTAGACACGTCCATTATGGTTAGCAAGTGTTGGTTCCCACTTTTATATAGGGGACCTACATAATCAATTATAACCCACATGAAAAGTTCTTTGAATGTGGGAATTGGCAACAAAGGTGCTGGTTTTATTACTGCCTGTGGCTTACCTACCATTTGGCATGAATGTCATGCATAACTTCATCCTTATGCATACCGCGCCAATAGACATGCTTTTGGACCTTAGCCTCAGTTAGTACAGACTTGCTCTCTGAGCACTTTCTCACTTAGTGCCTACCTGTATGTTCACAGTATCATGGCCTTGCCTTGCTGTGCCAAGTCACTCAGACAGCTTGCCTTACTGGACAGCAGTCTTCAGTCAAGGGGCAGACATTTTGCTGAATAACAGTGTACTACTTCAATCTCACAGTGCACCATATGCCAAAAACATACACTGCAAACACACTGTATCTGCAGCAAGCAGGTAGTCATATCTCAAAGTCTTAGGGAGATTAAGCTCATTGAAGTCCATGGAGATACCCTTTAGTCAGGGCGACCCAGCAGAGTAAGTCAAAGAACAAAAATCAGGAGGGCAAATAGGGGACATGAGATAGCTGTGGCAAATAGGGTTAAAGGCATTCTATAAATACATTAAGGACAAAAGGGTAACTAGGGAGAGAATAGGTAACCTCAAAGATCAGCAAAGCAGCCTATGTGTGGAGATGCAGGTGATGGGGGAGATAATAAATGAGTATTTTGCATCAGTGTTTACTGTGGAAAAGGATATGAAAGATGTAGAATGTGAGGAAATAGATGGTGACATCTTGAAAAATGGCCATTTCACAGAGGAGGAAGTGCTGGATGTCTTGAAATGCATAAAAGTGAATAAATCCCCATGACCCAATCAGGTGTAACCTAGAACTCTGTGGGAAGCTAAGGAAGCGATTGCTAGACCACTTGCTGAGATATTTGTATCATCAATAGTCACAGATGAGTTAGCAAAAGACTGGAGGTTGGCTAATGTGGTGCCACCATTTAAGGAAGAACCAAGGAACTATAGACCGGTGAGCCTGACACCAGTGGTGGGCAAGTTATTGATGAGAATACTGAGGGACAGGATGTACATGTATTTAGAAAAACAAGGACAGTTTAGGAATAGTTAACATGGCTTTGTGCTTGGGAAACCATGTCTCATGGAATTGATTGAGTTTTTTGACAAGGTAACAAAGCGGAGGGAAGAGCAGTAGATGTGATCTATATGGACTTCAGTAAGGCATTTGACAAGGTTCCCCATGGGAGACTGGTTAGCAAGGTTAGGTCTTATGGAATACAAGGAAAACTAGCCATTTGGATACAGAACTGGCTCATAGAAGACAGAGGCTGGTTATGAAGGGGTGCCTTTCAGACTGGAGGTCTGTGACCAGTGGTATGCCATAAGGATCAGTGCTGAGTCCACTGTTTTTCATCATTTATATAATTGGTTTGGATATGAACATAGGAGGTATAATTAGCAAGTTTTCAGATGACGCCAAAATTGGAGGTGTAGTGGACAGTGAAGAAAGTTACCTCTGAATACAATGAGATCTTGATCAGATGGGCCAATGGACTGAGGAGTGGCAAATGGAGTTTAATTTAGATAAATGTGAGTTGCTGCATTTTGTAAAGGCAAATCAGAGTAGGACTTAAACACTTAATGGTAAGGTCCTTGGGAGTATTGTTGAACAAAGAGACCTTGGAGTGCAGGTTCATATCTCCTTGAAAGTAGAATCGCAGGTAGATAGGATACTGGAGAAGGCATTTGGTAGGCTTTCCTTTATTGGTTAGAGCATTGAGTATAGGAATTGGGAGGTCATGTTGCGGTTGTACAGGATATTGGTTAGGCCACTTTAGGAAAATTGTGTGCAATTCTAGTCTACCTCCTATCAGAAGGATGTTGTGGAACTTGAAAGGGTTCCGAAAAGAGTTTGCCAAAGGTTTTGAGCTATAGGGAGAGGTTGAATAGGCTGGGGTGATTATCCCTGGAATGTTGGATGCTGAGGGGTGACCTTATTGAGGTTTATAAAATCATGAGGGGCATGGATAGGGTAAATAGACAAGGTGTTTTCCCTGGGGTGGGGGAGTCCAGAACTAGAGGGTTTAGGGTGAAAGTGGAAAAATTTATAAGTGCCCTAGGGGCAACATTTTCACACAGGGGGTGGTATTTGTGTGGAATGAGCTACCAGAGAAAGTGGTGGAGGCTGGTGCAATTACAGCATTTAAAAGGTATCTGGATGGGTATATGAATAGGTTGTGTATAGAGGATAATGGACCAAGCGCTGACAAGTGGGACTAGCTTAGAGTCGGATATCTAGTCGGCATGGACGAGTTGGACCAAAGGGTCTGTTTCCATGCCGTACATCTCTATGATTCTATACCTCTATAACAAAAGAGAATAAAGGAGAAGTACAGCACAGGAACAGGCCCTTTGGCCTTCAAGCTTGTGCTAATCATCATGTTCTAATTAAACTAAAAACAAACCTTCTGCCCTTATTTGGTCCATATCCCTCTATTCTCTCCCTATTCATGTAACCAGATGCCTCTCAGATGCCACCAACATACCTGCTTTCACCAGCTCTTCTGGCAGTGTGTTCCAGGCTCCTATCACTTTATGCATGAAAAACCTCCCTTGCGCATCTCACTTAAACATTCCTCTCACCTTGAACTTGTAATTGAAACTTCAACCCCGGGAGAAAGCCTCCGACTATCCACCCTTTCTGTGCCTCTCATAATTTTGTAGACCTCTATCAGGTCTCCTCTCAGCCTCCATCTTTCCAGTGAAAACAATCCTAGTCTTTTTAGTCTTTCCTCATAGTCAATACCCTTTAGACCAGGCAACATTCCGGTGAACCTTCTCTGCATTCTCTCCAAAGTTTCCACATCCTTCTGGTCATGTGGCAACCAAAACTGCACAATGGGCTATTGTGTGCCCAATGAGGTCTAATAAGGTCTTCATACAACTGCAACATAGTTTGCCAACTCTTGTACTCCATGTCCTGACTGATGAAGGTAAGCATGCCATATGCCTTCTTATTCACCACCTGTGACCACCTGTGTTGCCACTTTTAGGGAACTGTGGACCTGAACACCGAGATCCATCTGTGTGTTAACATTCCTCAATGTTCTGCCATTTACAGTATAATTCATACCTAAATATGACTCTCCAAAATGCATCACCTCATATTTGTCTGGATTGAACTCCATCTGCCGTTTCTGTGCCCAAGTCATCCATCTATCTATATCTTTTTATTTCCTTTCACAATCATCAGCACTATCAACAATTCCACCAATCTTCATGTCATCTGCAAACTTACTAATCAGACAACCCACATTTTCCTCCAGATCATTTATATATGGAACTGGGACTGCCATAGTGTTAAGAGTTTAGATGGAGAGGAATTTTGTTAAGTGTGTACAAGACAGTTTTCTGATTCAGTATGTGGATGTATCTACTAGAGAAAGTGCAAAACCTGACCTACTCTTGGGAAATAAGGCAGGGCAGGTAACCGAAGTGTCAGTTGGGGAGCACTTTGGGGCCAGCGACCATAATTCTATTTGTTTTAAAATAATGATGGAAAAGGACAGACCAAACCTAAAAGTTGAAGTCCTAAATTGGTGGAAGGCCAATTTTGATGGCATTAGGCAAGAACATTCAAAAACTGATTGGGCGCAGATGTTTGCAGGTAAAGAGATGGCTGGAAAATGGGAAACCTTCAGAAATGAGATAACAAGAGTCCAGAGAAAGTATATTCCTGTTAGGATGAAAGGAAAGGCTGGTAGGTATAGGGAATGCTAGATGGCTAAAGAAATTGAGGGTTTGGTTAAGAAAAATAAGGAAGTGTATGTCAAGTATAGACAGGATAGATCGAGTGAATCCTTAAAAGAGTATAAAGATAGTAGGAGTATACTTATGTAAGAAATCAGGAGGGCAAAAAGGGGACATGAGATAGCTTTGGCAAATTGAGTTAAGGAGAATCCAAAGGGTTTTTACAATTCATTAAGGACAAAAGGGTAATTAGGGAGAGAATAAGGCCCCTTAAAGACCAGCAAGGTGGTCTTTGTGTGGAGACACAGGAGATGGGGCAGATGCTAAACAAATATTGTGCATCAGTATTTACTGTGGAAAAAGGTATGGAAGATGTAGAATGTAGGGAAATAGGTGGTGACATCTTGAAAAATGTCCCCATTACAGAGGAAGAAGTGCTTGATGTGTTGAAATCCCTAGGACCTGATCAGGTACACCGTAGAATTCTGTGGGAAGCGAGGGAAGTGACTGTTGGACCTCTTACTGAGATATTTGAATCATCGATAGTCACAGGTGAAGTGCCAGAAGACTGGAGGTTGGCTAATGTGGTGCCACTGTTTAAGAAAGGTGGTAAGGACAAGCCAGGGAACAATAGACCAGTGAGCCTGACGTTGGTAGTGGGCAAGTTGTTGGAGGGAATCCTGAGGGACAGAATGTAGATGTATTTGGAAAGGCAAGGATTGATTAGGGATTGTCAATATGGTTTTGTGCATGGGAAATCATGTCTCATAAACTTGATTGAGTTTTTTGAAGAAGTAACAAAGAGGACTTATGAGGGCAGAGCGTTAGATGTGATGTATATGGACTTCAGTAAGGCATACAACAAGGTTCCCCATCGGAGACTGGTGAGCAAAGTTAGAATACAAGAAGACCTTGCCATTTGGATACAGACCTGTCTCAAAGGTAGAAGACAGAGAGTGGTGGTGGAGGGTTGTTATTCAGACTGGGGGCCTGTGACCAGTGGAGTGCCACAAGGATCGGTGGCTGGGTCCACTACTTTTCATCATTTATATAAATGATTTGGATGCAAGCATCAGAGGTACAGTCAGTAAGTTTGCTGATGACACCAAAATTGGAGGTATAGTGGACAGCTAAGAAAGTCACCTTACGTTACAATGGGATCTTGACTAGATGGGCCAGTGGGCTGAGAAGTGGCAGATGGAGTTTAATTCAGATAAATGTGAGGTGCTGCATTTTGGGAAAGCAAATCTTAGCAGGACTTATACACTTAATGGAAAGGTCCTGGGGAGTGTTGCTGAACAAAGACACCATGGAGTGCAGGTTCATAGCTCCTTGAAAGTGGAGTCGCAGGTAGATAGGATTGTGAAGAAAACATTTGGTATACTTTCCTTTATTTGTCATAGTAATGGGTACAGGAGTTGGGAGGTCATGTTGTGGCTGTACAGGACATTGGTTAGACCAATATTGGAATATTTCATACAATTCTGGTCTCCTTCCTATCGGAAAGATGTTGTGAAACTTGAAAGGGTTCAGAAAAGACTTAAAAGGATGTTGCCAGGGTTGGAGGATTTGAGCTACAGGGAGAGGCTGAATAGGCTGGGGCTGATTTCCCTGGAGTGTCAGAGGCTGAGGGGTGACCTTATAGAGGTTTACAAAATTATGAGGGGCATGGATAGGGTAAATAGACAAAGTCTTTTCCCTCGGGTGGGGGAGTCCAGAACTAGAGGGCATAGGTTTAGGGTGAGAGGGGAATGATATAAAAGAGGCCTAAGAGGCAACTTTTTCACTCAGAGGGTGGTACTTGAGTGGAATGAGTTGCCAGAGGAAGTGGTGCAGGCTAGTACAATTGCAACATTTAAGAGGCATTTGGATGGGGATATGACTAGGAAGGGTTTGGAGGGATATGGGTCGGGTGCTGTCAGGTGGGACTAGATTGGGTTGGGATATCTCGTGGGCATGGACTAGTTGGACCGAAGGGTCTGCTTCCATGCAGTACATCACTATGACTCTATGACTCTATATGCTATAAACAACAGAGGACACAACACCCTCTCAAGCACCACTAGTTACTGGTCTCCATTCTGAAAAATGTCCTTCCACCACAACCATCTCTCTTTTCTGACCAAACCAGTTTTGTATTCATTTAGCCAGCCCATCTCAAATCCCATGTGGTTTTAGTTTTTATACCAATCTGCCATGTGTGAATTTATCAAATGCCTTACTAAAGTCCATATAAACTATATATCTTTGTCGCCCCTTCAAAGAATTAAATCAGGTTGGTGAGACATGACGTTCCCTTGCGAAATCATGCTGCCTGTCACCAACTAGTTCATTTTCTTCCAAATGTGCAGTTATCTTGTCCCTTAGTATCTTGTCAGAGCTTTCCCACCACAGATATAAGGCTGATAATCTCCTGGATTTTCCCTGCTTCTTTTCTTAAACAAGGGAACAACATTGATTAATCTCCAGTCCTCTGGAACCTGACCTGTGACCAAAGAGGATGTGAAGATATCTGCTAATTCCCTGGCTATTTCTTCCCTTGCCTCTTGCAGTAACCTTCAGATTTGTCTATTTTATTGCAATTTAGGATACACAAAACTTCCTCCTTCAACATATTGACATTTTTTGGGTATTCACACACTCATCCCTAACCTCAACATGAGGTAAATACCAATACAAGTACTCCTTGAGGACCTCTCCCACTTCTTATGGCTCCATGCATAACTTCCCTCCTTTGTCCTTGAGTGGGATTACTCTTTCCCTTGCTACCCTCTTTCTTCTAACAGCCTTGGGATTCTCCTTGTCCCTGTTTGCTAAAGACATTTTATGGCCCCTTTTAGCCTTCCTAAGTTGCACTTAAGTTCCTTCCTAATTTTTCTATACTTCTCAAGGTCTTTGTCAGTTTGAAGCTGCATAGACCTGTTGTATGCTTCATTTTTCCTTTTGACTAAGCTCAAGGACAGCCTTCGACACCAATCCAGTCAGTGTGTTCACGGTCAGAGAGCCTCTGCTGTCTAGGAAAAGGGTTACGGTCAGTCTTTTGCTCCATTGTGGTCAGCCTGGAGTGTTGGGAATGTGTTCAGGAGATGTAAATGCATCAGTCAGGGATCTTAACACATGATCTCCAGAGCTGTCTAATTTGGTCACTCGAAGGATATGTTCAGGTCCATCCAGATTAAATTTATTCTGTAGAGAGCAAATAGTTTGGGAATTTTGGAAATGCTCACATGTTATTTTTAACAAGGAATATTTTGTCCACCTCACTGACATGGACACTTGGGGAAAGTGTTTTTAATAAATAAATTGGTTGAAATGTCAAAAGTATGGATAAAATCTGCCTCTTGTGATGAAGAGGTACCTGGAGTGCTCATCAGGTTTCCTAATGTCCCTGTGGCTCATTTTTCATGCCTGAGGACCAATGGCTGGATGATGCAATGCTGCCCCCTAACGTACTAGGCCTGACTCTTTATGGCAGCTAACCACCTGACCTTGGAAGCAGACAGATGATGACTTGCTTTTGGCAGGTGGATCCCCAATGCATAGCTATACTACCGCAGCTTCTGCATTCTTGTCTGCCACTTCTGTTTCTGTCTGTGCATATGGACAAAATCCTTGATTGTTGACTCAATAAACTGGTCTAGTGCCTGCAGCTGAGAAATTGTGCAGCCTCTGACAGTCCTCCAAGTGCCAGCAGCCTGGGGAGTTTCTTCCTCAGCCAGCTGTGGCGATGTGATTACCAGCTTGTGAGCCCACACTTCCCAATGCTGACCTTTCCACTGAGGTGTCAGTACTTGTGCTGGTGGGGGTTTGCAGGAGGGCAACTTGTTCACGCTTCCTCTGAAGACTCAGTATTCTCATCATTAGAGTTTGGCAGAGCCTATTGTTTCTCCCAGTAGTAGTACCAGAAAATGAAAGAGTGAGGGAAAGCATTGCAGCCGTCGGTTGGAAATTGTTTGCAATGTATGATGTTGACACTGGGTTCATGTGAGAGTTACAGAGGCATGCAGAGTGGTAGCCACTCAGTTGGGACATGATTGCCTTAGCACCTTGCCACAGGAGCAGTTTTGGTTCTCCCCAGGTGAGGAATCACATGTCCAGTAACATTCCCACTTTTCTGGGCCTTTTCTGCCAAATTGTGAGCTGTCTGCTTCTGAAATAAAAGGAAGGGAGGAATCTAATGAAGTTACAAGGGGTGGCATGGCCATTAGCCCTGACGCAATGGTTGAAAGATCATGAGTTATCTGGATGAGAGAGAGTAGGCAACACAGAGGGAATGCAGTTTAGTGATATAGGAGATGATGAGAGTGAGTGGAGAAGATGTAGTAGGCAATAGTGAGAGTAATAGAGCATGAAATTTGATGGGAAATTGGTGCAAAGGCAGAGGTAGAGTGAGTATGAGATAGCAAAGAGAAATGTGTCATTTACGCTGGCAGAGCAGTTAAGGTCATATACCTTCATATGGCATGAGTGACCATTCTTCTGCAGCTTTGTGATGGCACTGAACTGGGTGGTGACCTCGGACTAAGCTGCCAGGGTTCCAGTAGCCTGGCATCCTCTGCCATTCCTTCTGAAGGAGGACTGTTTTCCTTTACACCATCATCGCATTCTGATTTTCAAAATCCCTGTTAGAAAGTCATGATACTATCTTCCTCTTTTTTGACATGTGCAGATTCCATTCATTTGATCGTGTATGGACAGCAGTCTTTTAAATATGCTGCAGGTACCAGGAATGCTGGACTTTCAGACAATATCCTTAAGTGGCAAGTTGCTCCTCGAACGAAGTGTGATGAAAGTCACAGAATCTCCGTCATGTGGAAGCAGGCCATTCGGTCCATTGAATCCAGACCAACACTCCAAAGAACATCTCACCCAGACCCATCCCCAAATCTTATCGCTGTACCCCTTCATCTCCCATGGCTAAACCACTTAGCCTGCACAATCCTGGACACTATGAACAATTGTGATAATGCAGTCACTTTAAAAGGCTATTTTATCTTTTTTTTTAAAAATGGTTGTAAAGGCCGTAGAGGTGTCAAGGTATCTAAAGACCTTGTTTCCATAAAACAATTATACAGTGGAAAGAGAGTGGCCAGATCTCCCAGTTCAGGTTTTTCTAATGTGTTTTTAGCTGTAGCAGTCACTAGATATGTGAGTACCAGAAGTGTTGCAAGCTTTAGTAAAGAATTCCCAACTGACTTCCTCTAAATCTCTCTGGATGTTGTTCCTTTTTCCTGTAAGAATTTACTTTTTTGCCAAGGAGTGTGTTTCTAGGATTCGAGTGGATTGGAACTGTTGACTAGTTAAATTGATATATCAGGTTAGTTAAGTTTTCCAATAGTTAAGTTGTTCTAAATTCCACTTTCTTTTGCTCATGTTTCAACTGTAGTATTTAAACAAATTCCGTTTTGTTTCAAGCTGAGTGGTTTGCCCATGTGCATCACATCTGGAACACCCACTGCACATCTACATTTAAAATAACAATGAGTTAAGGTCCAGGCTACCTTCTTAAAATATTTTGAGGGGCTCCTATCAGGATCATTCTGTAATTCCAAATGGTGCTAAGGGTTGTTGGACTCAAAGGCGACAAGTAGTAGGTATTAGTGTCTTTTGTTTCTGGTGTTGTATTTAGTTGGTCACTGAGAGTTTTCAGGGGTGGAAGAAGTGACTTCAGGGGCTTGACAAAAGTGAGCAAGGCAAAGCTGTTGAAATTGGCAGACAAGCTGGAGTTGGGGTTGCCTTTGTGATAAAAGGAGAGGTGATTACAGCAATAGTTGACATTTCAATTTGCTGGAACTGCAATCAGAATCTTTGGAAATGGTTAGAATTCAATTGCAGATGAAGCAGGTTGAACATAAAAAGAAACTGAAATAGTTTGAATTATAGTTAAAAACAGTGGAAAGCGAAAATGAAAGAGTTATCCTGGCAGAAAATAAAACAAAGGAAAGAATCATCCTGGCAGAGCAAAAAAAAAAGGAAAGGAAGGCACTAGCAGAACAAATGGAGTAAAAGAGAGAGTTTGAACTTTAGAGGTTGACAATTAGGCAAGAAAGTTGACTTGAATGGATGATGGTGAAGGTCATAGATAGGCTTAGTGAGGATGAGCAAACCCAACGTAGCCAAAGGTCTGGTGGGGATCTATTTAATTATGTGCAAGCATTGCCTCAATTTAATGAGAAGGATGTAGAAGCCCTTTTCATCTCTTTTGAGGAAGTAGCTAACAAATGAAGTATCCAGTAACCATGCAGGTTTTGTTGATCCAAACAAAGTTGATAGGTAGAACTAGTGAGGTATTTGCATCACTCTCAGATGAAGTATCTAGGGAGTATGAGGAATCAAAGAAAGCCATCTTACGTACATATGAATTGGTGCCAAAGGCCTACAGAAAATGCTTCAGGGATCTAAGGAGGGATCCTGGTCAAATGTATGTCGATTTTGAAAGGATCAAGTAAAGTAATCTTGATTGGTGGATAAGGGCATTAACAATAGATCAAACATATGACACTCTTAGAGAGATGATTGTTTTGGAGGAGTCCAAAAATTCACTCCCGAAGTAGTGAGAACACATGGAAGAGCAGAGAGTTGAAATGACAAGATTGGCAGCTGAAATGACTGATGATTATGACTTAGTTAATATATTAAAGTTTGGCTTCCGACATCAATTTCAATCCATGTGGGATAGAAATTGGGGAAAAGAGAAATCCTCAGATGGTAAGGGAAAAGTAGATCTCAGTGAAAACTAAGATAGCTTACCACAAAGTAAAAATGAACCTATGAAGGGGAAAAAGAAATCTAAAAGCTCAGGTGTTTTCACTGCAATAAAGTAGGCCACATGAAATCACAGTGTTGATGATTTAGAGAAAACCCTGGGAAGAAAGATGAAGGAAAACAGGATAAACCAGTGAATTTTATTAAAGTGATAAAGGAAAGCACAGTGGAGGTTGAATAATCGCACCAGAGTGTACAATCTGGTCAGAGGTTGGTTGAGAAGGAAGTGCCAGATCTTCTTAAAATATTTACTTGTGAAGGCAAGGTTTACCTGTGCAGGCCAGGAGCAGCAGGTAAAGAAGTTACAGTATTAAAAGATATGGGATCATGTCAATCTTTGACGTTGAGAGATGAGGAGATATATAATTCAGAAAGACTATCGCCAGCAAAAGTGGAATTCATGGTGAGACGAAAAGTGCTCCATTATGAGGTTGGAGTGTCCAGTGAAAAGTGGAGAAGTGGTGGTAGGGGTATTAGAGAAAATCTTAGCTCCAGGAAACCAATTTGTCCATGGTAGTGATATAAATGGACCACAGCTAAGAATGCTGCCTACTGTGGTTGATAGGCCAGTGGAAAATCAGACAACTGATGTACTGAAGGAAGTATATCCTGGGATTTTTTTCTGACTGTGTGATAACAATGTCACAAAGCCATTGGTTGAAACAGGAGGAGAAATCAAAGAATACAAATAAGGAAGTTGAAGTAGAATTATCAGAGACTATGTTTGATTTAATGATTGAGAAAAAAAACAAGAACAAGTGTAAGACAAATTGGACATTTTTAGTTCAGAGAAATTAGCTGAGTTACAATGGAAAGATGAAAAACTGAAGCAATTGTATTGAAAAGCGTACACAGAATCTGAGTGCATTCATGAATGTTACTATCATAAAAATTAAGGATGAGGAAATGGAGACCGTCACATATTCAGATGAATAATAAATGGGCAGAAGTTCATCAAGTTTTATTACCAATGGGTTGTCGAAAGGAAATGTTGCAGATAGCTCATGAATAACCATTTGGAGGTCATTTGGGGTAAGAAAAACTCAAAGCAAAATACAAGAACATTTTGACTGGCCTGGACTGCATAAGGATGTAGTTGACTTTTGTAAGACATGTCATGCATGTCATGTAATTGGAAAACCTCAGGCAGTAATAAAATCAGCACCTTTAATAACTATTCCTGCATTTGAGGAATCTTATACAAGGGTCTTAATTGATTGCATAGGACCACCCCCTAAAACAAAATAGTGGGAATCAGTATTTGTTGACAATAATGAAAGTGTACATTAGTTTTCCAGAGGATTGTAGAAGAGTTAATCAAAAAATAATTCAGGGACATTGTGGATAGCTTAGGAATAAAACAATTCAAATCACTGCTTACCATCCAGAATCACAGGGAACTTTAGAAAGGCTGCATCAAACTTTAAAGATGATGTTAAGGGCTTATAGATAAGATTATCCAGATGATTGGGGTAAAGGAAGTCCTTTTTTACTTTTGGCCATTAGGGATGCACCAAATGAATCAACCAAGTTCATTCCATTTGAATTAATTTTAACATATGAAGTGACAGAACCACTGAAATTTCTTGAGAAGAAACTGGTGAGTTAGAGGCCCCATTTTTGGACTAGATGTCAAATGTTGGGGAACGGTTAAATAGAACTGGGGAGTTGGCTTGACAGCATTTAAATATATCCCAGCATATCATAAAAAAGGAAACTGACAAGAATTTTAAAATTGGTAGTTTTGCTAATGGAGAGAAAGTGATAGTTGAACCTTTAAAAGCAAGATTGATTAACAAATCAAAAAGAGATTGAGTAAGGTGAATTACTTGATTAAAACTCCAAAAGAAAAGAAATTTCAGAGTGTGCCATGTGAATATGCTCCAAAGAAATTTTCGTAGGAATAGAAAGCAAAAGAAGATTATGTTACTGGTTACAGCACAGAGTGGAGAACCAAGCTCAGATGATTCTAAATTGGACTTTCTCGAATTAGATTGGACAATGAGGAAGTTCTCAAAAATTGGGATAAAGTATTGAGTTACTTTCCAGAGTAATCAAAATGATCTGAATAATTATTACTATTGCATGGGGATATATGTGTGAATAAGCTGGGAAGTACTAATTTAGTTATGAACAATGTAGATACAGGAAATGCTGTTTCACTTAAGCAACATCCTTATAGATTTAACCCTCTCAATTTGGCACAGATTCAAAAGGAGATGAACACATGCTCCAAGACAACATAATCAAAGTGAATTGCAGTGACTAGAGCTCACCCATAGTAATGGTGCCAAAATCAGATGGCACCCAACAGTTTTGGACTGCAATAACAAAGTCTGATTTGTATCCAATTGGGAAACTGTATTGTAAATGTGTCACAAGCAACTTATATTTCTATGTTGGATTTACTCAGAGGGTACTGGCAGGTGCCTTTATCCAAAAGAATGAAGATAATTTTTGCTTTCAAAACACCAAATGAATTATACCAATTTAAAGTCATGCTATTTGGCATGAAAAATGTGTCAGCCACATTTCAAAGACTGACCAATAAATCACCTCCAGATTACCCACTTGTGTGGTCTACATCGATGACCTGGTGATTTTTAATCACACATAGAAGGAACATTTTCAGCCTTTATCAGAATTATTTGATCGACTTTGGGAGGCAGGCTTGGTGATAAATCTGGCTAAGAGTGAATTTACCAAGGCCCAAGTCAGGTTCCTGGGCCATGTTATTGGTATTGGACAGATGGCCCAACAGAATGTGAAAGCAAAGATTATTGGGGCATTTCCCATACCATTGACAAAGTGAAATATACTGCGATTCTTGGGGTTGAGTGGGTTTTATCGGAAATTCATACTGAATTTTAGCAATGTGGCTGCTCCACTGACTAACTTATTGAAGAAGTGTAGGAAATTACAGTGGATGGCAGACTGTCAGAAGGCAATTGACAACCTGAAAGCTGTTTAACCACTGCCCAATTATTAGCCACACCTAATTATACAAGGTGGCCATCAATGTGAGTGATGTGGGTGCCAGTGCTGTACTTTTGCAAGATGACAACAAGATAAAAAGATTCATTGGATATTTCTCCAGGAAATTGAATTTTTATCAACAGAAAAAATGCCACAATTGAGAAGGAGACCTTAAGCTTGCTGTTGGTGTTACAACATTTCAATACTTATATTACCAGGAATGAATCTGAGACAACTGTAAGTTCTGATTATAATCCATTAAAGTTTTTGGAGAAATTTAAGCACAAAGATTCCAGACTGTTTAAATGGAGCATATTACTACAGCCATTCAATTTAAACATTTTATATATATATATATGGGAGGACAAGAAAACATAATTGCTGATGTATTGTTGCAACTTGGATGAAGACAGACTGAAGCATTTGATGGCAGGAGTAAGCAGACTGAAATAGAATGTAGTAGTGAATGTTTGCATGTTTTGAGTACATTTAATGTATATGTATTGTAGTGTAACAACAGTGTAAGACTAGGGGTTTTTAAAAACAAATGATCTTTGTATATTGATGGGTTTTTTTTGGGGGGGGGGATGAAGGCAATGTTGTCCTGGATTTTGTTTTGAAGAGGCTTTGTAAAGGCCAAATAGGCATTGAACAATCGAGGGAGCCTTTGGGTTTTTATTAAAGAACCTTAGTACAATGGAAGGGGACTGGCCAGTTCTCCCATTTCAGGTTTATCTAGTTGCAGCAGTCACCAGATGTGTGTGAGTACCAGAAGGGTTGCAAGCTTCAGTCAAGGATTCCTAACTGACTTTCTCTATACTATGTCTGGCTATTGTTCCCTCCTGTCTGTAAAATCTGTGTTTGAATTTACCTTTTTGCCAAGGGGTACATTTTCCAATAGTTAAGTTATTCAAAATTTTGCTATTTTTTGTTCGTGTTTCAAAAATAATGTTAAATAAAGTCTGTTTTGCTTTTGGCTGAGTAGTTTTGCCAATTGCATTACAACTGAAACATCTACTTCACACCTAATTATAAGATAAGAAAAGGTTAGGGTCTAGGTTACCTTCTTAAAATATTTTGAGGGGATCTGGTCTATTCCATAACACAATTTAGCATGGCCAATCCACCTAACCAGCACATCTTTGAACTGCGGGAAGAAACCAAAGCAGCAAAAGGAAACCCCCACACACACAGGGAGAACATACAAACTCCGCGCAGACAGTCACGTAAAGCTGGAATCAAACCTGGGTCGCTTGTGCTATAAGTCCGCAGTACTAACCACAGAGCCACCAGGCCGCACCAAAGGTTGAGAGAGAATTGAATATGAGGAATGCTGTGAGATGGGGTAGTTAATGAGGCATGTTTTATAAATTATGGTGAGAAATATCACACAAAACATCTTGACACAACACGCGCTGAAGCAAAATAAATTAAGATTCAATGCATGTTTGAACACTAATGAAATTCTACTACTTATTTGAATACAAGATGCTAATCTATATCCTCATTGGAGTAGCATCAGTGCTAAATTAGTGGTAAATGAAATTAAAAAGGATCATGCTGAGATTGAACAGTAGTGTAGAGGTAATATTGCTAGAATGGTAATCCAAGTTTACTTGTCTATGGCCAAAAGTTCAAATCCCACTAATAGAATTTAAATTCAATTAGGTGAATCTGGAATTGAAGTCTCCTGAAACTATCATCAATTGCCATGAAAGCCCATTTGATTCATTAGGAGCTGTTCAGGAAGGAGCTCTTTTATCCTCACTTGGGCTTGCCTGCATGTGATTTCAGATCAACAATGGTTTGCTGACTTTGAAATGGCCTGCACCAATTATTCAGTTCAAGGGCAATTAGGATTGGGTAACTAATGTTGTCCTTGCTAGTGATGCAAATACCCCATGAAGGAATAAAGTAATTCATAGGAATTCCATGTACCCTGCTAAAAATGTATAAATCGGTAGTCCTGTCCAAAATATGTTACAATTCTTTTGTGAGTACCTTCTACGAAAGGTAGGGAACATGCATCAAGTATTAGATATTTTTTGTATACTTAGCTAGCCTTTATGAAATCTAATGGTGATGATTCCATGAAAGCTTTAGGACCAAGATTTCCCAATCAGATCAAAGCAAATGTCACTTGCAGATCGAAGATGCTGGTCTGCAATCAGGTTTTGGATTTCATCTTGGCAACTTGCAACATTGAACATTTTACCTTGTTCTTTGCTTTATGTGGCAGTGTGATTTTTCTTTCAGAAAGTACTACTTTGCCACTTTACACACTGCAATTTTTCATCTTGAAGATACCAGGAACAAACTGCTGCTTACAGGTCAATGACATTGATTTGCTCGGCTTGATGTTGCTTTCGGATAACCTCTGTCCATCATGATGGGAGTGATTAATTGAATCTCAGAGGCCCTGGAAAATACCCACTTCTGCTTAGACTAAGATAAGGCATTGCTTACAAAAGGAAATTCAACTTTTTATTTGTAGACTGTGGTGTACAATGAGTGTAGTTTTTAAAAAATGAAATAATTCCTCTTAAAATTGCAAAACTGCAAGTGGTGCAGGGCATGTAAGAAATGAGGTGAAACATAGAGAAATAGGTTCATCTAGAAAGGAATAAGTTGATTAAGGATAGTCAATACAGTTTTGTGAACGGTAGGTCGTGCCTCACAAACCTCATTGAGTTCTTTGAGAAGGTGACCAAACAGGTGGATAAGGGTAAAGTGGTTGATGTGGTATATATGGATTTCAGTAAGGCATTTGATAAGGTTCCCCATGGTAGGCTATTGCACAAATACAGAGGCGTGGGATTGAGGGTGATTTGGTGGATCAGAAATTGGCTAGCTGAAAGAAGACAGAGAGTGATGTTTGAGGGGAAATGTTTATTCTGGAGTTCAATTACTAGTAGTGTTCTGCAAGAATGTGTTTTGGGTCCACTGCTGTTTGTCATTTTTATAAATGACCTGAAAGAAGGTGTGGAAGGATAGGTCAGTAAATTTGCAGATGACACTAACATTGGTAGAGTTATGTATCGTGCTGAAGGATGTTACAGGTTATAGAGGGACATAAATAAGCTGCAGAGCTGGGCTAAGAGGTGGCAAGCAAAGTTTAATGTAGAAAAGTGTGAGGTGATTCACTTTGGAAGGCACAACAGGAGCAAAGAGTACTGGACTAATGATAAGATTCTTGGCAGTGTAAATGAGCAGACAGACCTCGGTGTCCATGTACATAGATCCCTGAAAATTGCCACCCAGGTTGATAGAACTTTTAAGAAGGCATATGGTGTATTAGCTTTTATTAGTAGAGGGGTTGAGTTTTGAAACCAAGAGGTCCTGTTGCAGCTGTACAAAACTCTGGTGCAGCTGCACTTGGAGCATTGCGCACAGTTCTGGTCAACGCGTTATAGGAAGGATGTAGAAGCTTTAGAAACGGTTCAGAGGTGATTTATCAGGATGTTGCCTGGTATGGAGGAAAGGTCTTATGATGAAAGGCTGAGGGACTTGAGGCTGTTTTCATTAGAGAGAAGAAGGTTGAGAGGCAATGTAAATTTGACACATCAACTAATCAGAGGATTAGATAGGGTGGACAATGAGAGCCTTATTTTCTCCAATAGTGATAGCTAGCATGAAGAGACATGGCTTTAAATTGAGGATGATAGATGTAGGAAAGATCTCAGAGGTAGTTTCTTTACTCAAAGAGTAGTAGTGGCATGGAACGCCCTGTCTGCAACAGTAGTAGACTTGCCAACTTTATGATCATTCAGATGGTCTTTGAATACACATATGGATAAAAAATGGAATAGTGTAGGATAGATAGGCTTCAGGTTGGTTCCACAGATCAGCACAACATTGAGAGCTGAAAGGCCTGTACTGCACTGTAACGTTCTATGTTAGCTTTACTCTAGAATTTCATGAAATATTTTCTTGAAAAGCATTTAATGTAGGTTAATACCTCTCATGTTTGAAACCTGAACTGCCTCAGCAAGATTATTTATGTTTTACTAACAATGTAGTTAAAAATGTAGTCAGCATCCACATAAGCTGTGAATACATTCTAGGATCTAAGTACAACATACATATGAGCAAATATACTCCACATAAGAGTTCAGTTCTTAATGAAATGAGTGATACAGAAGTATCAGTTTGATTTGGCTGAGGTTTATGAAGAAGGTGTGCTCTCCCATTGACCACACCTGGCTCCTGATCATGGAAATAACAAGCACTGAACATGAGGCTTTTAACTGTGGCATAATAATTATATTGTGCAAATAAAAATTACTTTTTTGTTATTTCTCTCTTTACTCCTGTTTCTAGTTACTGTTTGTAGTTCCTTTTGCCAGGAGATCTGCTGTCATGGTTTGATACATTTGACAGTCTTGCACCATCCTCATATGTCCGTTGTAGCTCATCTGCAACCACTTTGTGGCACCTGTGTTATCTGACTATGCCTAGATCCTCCCTCATTCTGTTGCCCTTTTGCTGCAGCTTTTCAGCTCTAATCAAATGGCTGAAGTGTTGACTTTCTCTTCAGGTATCATTCTATCGAGTTCTTTCAGATCTTATAATTTCCAGCTATCTTTTCATTTCCAATAATTGTGTGGGCATCCATATTTCAAAGGCTTCTATTTCCTTCTGCAGATCTTTCTAATTATCCCAGCTTCTGTAACAAACGGGGAAATGGATAGAATGGAGTATCTTTTGAGATTTTTCTTGATGTGGAACTGCTGGTGTTGGACTAGGGTGGACAAGTTAAAATCACTCAACACAAGATTACAGTCCAACAGATTTATTTGGAAGCATTAGCTTTCAGACCACTGCTCCTTCATCAGGTAGCTGTGAAGCAGGATCATAAGACTCAGAATTTATGGCAAAATATTCCAGTGTCATTCAACTGAAATGATATATTGAACAAACCTAGACTGTTGTTAAGTCTTTCATCTTTTAGAATTGGTTGCAGTTTTCAGTTCATCAATATGTAAATCTCAGAACTTCCTTTAATTCACATTCTCAAGATGACAACGTTTTATTAAAAAAAGGTGACATTTCAGCTCAGACAATGCATTAGACGTGTGAGGTTAGAGACTGTCTGTATCCCAATCTTGAGTCAGACTCGTTCTATTTCCAAAGTGGAATTAACAAAATATTACATGGATTGTCTGCCTGTATTGACTGCCTGCAGGTTATGCATTTTTTGAGCCTTTCCTTGTTAGAGGCTTGAGTTTTCTTATTGCTAACATGTCCTCCAACTTCACAAAACTACATCTGGCTATCTATGCTCCTTCTGACTCTGTCATTACATCTACCATTTTCTTTTTAATGTTTGTCTTCTAGCAACTTATTTCAGAATAACATATCTGCTTCAATCTTAACTCTTGTTTCTTCTGTTGAATATAATTGTTTTTGACTTTTCAGTGTTCATACATAATCCATAGTCAAAAACTCTAGATTTTACTTGATCTATGATATTTTGTAGAATTTCTTCTGATAGTTCAAGTAGCATTGTGTCTATTAATGTACCATAAGTTTGTTACATTCTTGCTTCCAATGTTTACTCCTGAAAGTACACCAAATTCCCTGAATATTTTGTTTTATGTACAAAATGAATAATTTTACTCACTGTTCAATTTGTACTGCAGTCTTCACTTGAAACATGTTTGAGTCTCCCACTTCTGGCCTCATTCGTGCTCTCAATCTCAAGTCTCTCTGTAGATGTCACCTTTCAGCAACATGTTTTAGTGATAAATATGATCAATCACATTTCCATGGTCTATGGGTTATAACTATTTTATAAAAAGTTAGCCAGTAAGAGTGTAAAGAAGGATATTTTGTTTCCAATAGTTTGTATGTCAGGAATTTGGGGTTACAATTTCAAGATTGCCAGAAAGAGAGCAAGGATTGAAATAAGGAAAAACTTCTTTAGTCAGGGAGTTGTTAGGATTTGGAATGCGCTGCCTGAGAGAGTCGGGGAGGTGGAATCTGCAGAAGATTTTGATAGTGATGAATTTAGAGTGCAATAATGGTAAGGCCGGAGAATAGGAGCAGCTGGACAGCTCTTTCAGGAGTTGATGCAGGCATGGTGGATTGAATGGCCTCCTTCTGTACAATAAAGTTCTATTCTATGACATTGGTATGCTAACATTATACATCATGTCAGGAAGATGTGTCAGTTGAAATATTATTTTTGAATATCATTGACAGGATCTATGTATGTACTTTGGACATTTTAGAAAGAAAATGTAAGAATGAAGATGCCCTACCACAGGGAAAAATGCTGAATTTGTAAAGAACAAAATCTGCTTGCCTGCAGACACAAACACTGCTACATTTCCAAAGGGAGGTCACATGTCCAATTTGTGAGTACGTTAAAGTTATTGGGTTTTGAACAGATAGTCAAAAGTAACCTGCCTCAGGTGCAACAATCGGAGAGTCACCGAGGACAGAAATAGACCCTTTGGTCATGCCTATCAGATATTCTAAATTAATCTAGTCCTATTTGCCAGCATTTGACCCATATCCCTCTAAACTCTTCCTATTTATTTACCCATCCAGATGCTTTTTAAATGTTGTAATTCTACCAGCCTCCACCACTTCCCCTTCCATTCATACACCACCCTCTGCATGAAGTAGCTGCCCCTGAGGTCCTTTTTAAATCTTTCCCTTTAAACCTATGCCATCTAGTTTTGGACTCCCTTACCATAGGGAAAATACCTTGGCTATTCACCATGTCTATGCCCCTCTTGATTTTATCAACCTCTATAAGGTCACACCTCAGTCTCCAATGTTCCAATCCTTTGATCTCATTCTCTTTCTCTTTTACCTTCTCTTATACCCCTCTCATGAAGGTTTTTGAGTTAGAAAACTACTAGAATACCTCATCACATCTGGAGGGTTCTTATAAGAGAAGTCTTCAACTGCTGCCACGCAAACATTTTAAAGGGAAGAATCAGGATCTACCACCAGTGTCCCATAAAATCAATAATTTAGCGAGATTCAGGAAGGAATCCCTGTGTCAACAGTTTGTCTGTAACGCAACTTCAGGTATGGATAAACATTTGAGCATTTTGTGAATAATCATTATTTTCTGAAATCAATGACTGTTGGCTAAAATACTTTGAAGATGACACTATGCAGAGGTTTTATTTAAATTTTCCCTCAGGTGTGTGTGTGTGTGTGTGTGTGTGTGTGTGTGTGTGTGTGTGTGTGTGTGTGTGTGTGTGTGTGTGTGTGTGTGTGTGTGTGAAATATCTTTGTTTTGCCACTGAACATTCAGTGTTGATGAATGCAGGATGTGTTGTCATTTTCCATATCCCTAGGGCATAGAATAATATCATTATTTTTTTTTCAATCAGCAATTTTAATTGCCGGCTTGTTCAACTTAAGCTCATTTCCTTACTTCTGAGTAAGATTTGTCTCTTTCGGGGTATATAATATTGATATCTACAGTTGCAGGAATTGTCAACATGATATTATTCTAACCACCTTGTTTCTCAGTGTTTGCTAGCAAATGCTTTTAATTTTCAGACATTTCAGCTATGCTAAAGCTTTAGTTAACACTTTAGGACTTAAAGAAAATGCATTTTAAGCAGATCAGATAAAGCATTAAGCATTAGCAAGATTGAGTAGAAATGGAACCAATGTTAGGAATTAAATGTTGATAACATGCTCAGATTTAATTATGAAGAAGCAAATTTTCTTAAAAAGGCAATTGATTCAAAATTTGGATATTATTGAAGCCAAATACATGATTTTATGCTTCCATTTCTCTTTATTATCAATTCATCAGACGAGTTCATTGCTGATGGGCCAGGATTAACTGTCTATTTCTAAGTGTCATTTGAGAAGCTAGTAGTTAGAGATTAAATTTGCAGGGCCATTCAGAATGGCGTTAGATAGGATGTTCTGGGGTTTTGAGCCAGTGACACTGAAGGAACAACTATGTATTTTAAAGGCAGGATGGTGACTGGTTTGGATGGGAAATTGCTGGTAGGGGTATCCCCTTGTATCTGCTGCCCTTGTTCTTTCAGATGGTAATGATCATGGGTTTTTTTAAAGTACCAAGGAGCCTTGGTGAATTTCTGCAGTGCATTTTGTAGATGGTACACACTGCTGCTACTGAGCATCCATGGTGGAGGTGGTGAACATTTATGGCTGTGCTGCTAATCAGGGAGGCTGCTTTCTCCTGGCTAGTGTCAAAGGCTTCATTGAGTGTTTCAGGAGCTGATCTCATTCAGGCAGGTGGGGTGCATACCATCACATTTTTGACTTATTGCTTTAGAGATGACGGACAGGCTTTGACAATCCAAGGAGTAAGCTACTTGTTACAGGATTCCTAGCCTCTAGCTTGCCTTATGTAGCCATATGTGTTCATATCACTGATCCAGTTCAATTTCTAGTCAATAGAAACTTCCAGAATTTTACTTTTTGGAGATTCATTGGTGGTAATGCCATTGAATGTCAGGGGCAGAAGTTAGATTCTGCTTGATGGAGATGGGCATTGCCTGGAATGCATGGAGTCAGCCACTTGATTCTATCCAGTTCATGTTGCATTTGGACATGGGCTACTTCAGTATCAGAATAGTGCTGAATGTTGTATAATTGTTACAACACAGACAGCCGAACCAAAGCAGTAAAATTAAACCATCAAAGATAAACTATCTGGTACCTAACCAGACTTTTGTATAACCAGTCCCAGAGTTTGTGAGTAATTAATTCCAGACTCAGTTTTGTATCTCAAACTAAAGATTTACTATTTATTAAATATGCAACACATTTAGCAGAGGTAAATGTCAAACAACAAGCTAACCTGATTAATGTCTATGTTTAAAACCAAAAATCTTTATTTTTAGTTCCTAGTCACACAAAAAAAGACAAAAAAGTGAACACAGTTAAGGGACAAATAAAATAAATTGACAAAACTGGCCAATTAACTAGGTAAAAACAATGACTGCAGATGCTGGAAACCAGATTCTGGATTAGTGGTGCTGGAAGAGCACAGCAGTTCAGGCAGCATCCAACGAGCAGCGAAATCGACGTTTCAGGCAAAAGCCCTTCATCAGGAATAAAGGCAGTGAGCCTGAAGCGTGGAGAGATAAGCTAGGGGAGGGTGGGGGTGGGGAGAGAGTAGCATAGTACAATGGGTGAGTGGGGGAGGAGATGAAGGTGATATGTCGGAGAGGAGAGGGTGGAGTGGATAGGTGGAAAAGGAGATAGGCAGGTCGGACAATTCCGGACAAGTCATGGGGACAGTGCTGAGCTGGAAGTTTGAAACTAGGGTGAAGTGGGGGAAGGGGTAATAAGGAAGCTGTTGAAGTCCACATTGATGCCCTTGGGTTGAAGGGTTCTGAGGCAGAAGATGAGGAGTTCTTCCTCCAGGCGTCTGGTGGTGAGGGAGCGGCGGTGAAGGAGGCCCAGAACCTCCATGTCCTCCGCAGAGTGGGAGGGGGAGTTGAAATGTTGAGCCACGGGGTGGTGTGGTTGATTGGTGCGGATGTCTCGGAGATGTTCGCTAAAGCGCTCTGCTAGGAGGCGCGCAGTCTCCCCAATGTAGAGGAGACCACATCAGGAGCAACGGATACAATAAATGATATTAGTGGACGTGCAGGTAAATTTTTGATGGATGTGGAAGGCTCCTTTAGGGCCTTGGATAGAGGTGAGGGAGGAGGTGTGGGCACAGGTTTTACAGTTCCTGTGCTGGCAGGGGAAAATGCCAGGATGGGAGGGTGGGTCGTAGGGGGGCGTGGACCTGGCTAGTTGGTCACGGAGAGAATGGTCTTTGCGGAAGGCGGAAAGAGGTGGGGAGGGAAATATATCTCTGGTGGTGGGGTCTTTTAGGAGGTGGCGGATGATTTGGTTTATGTGAAGGTTTGTAGGGTGGAAGGTGAGCACCAGGGGCGTTCGTCCTTGTTACGGTTGGAGGGCTGGGGTCTGAGGGCAGAGGTGCGGGATGTGGACGAGATCCGTTGGAAGGCATCTTTAACCACGTGGGGAGGGAAATTGCGGTCTCTAAAGAAGGAGGCCATCTGGTGTGTTCCATGGTGGAACTGGTCCTCCTGGGAACCGATACGGCGGAGGCGGAGGAATTGGGAATACGGGATGGCATTTTTGCAAGAGATAGGGTGGGAAGAGGTGTAATCCAGGTAGCTGTGGGAGTCGGTGGGTTTGTAAAAAATGTCAGTGTCAAGTCGGTTGTCATTAATGGAGATGGAGAGGTCCAGGAAGGGGAGGGAGGTGTCAGAGATGGTCCAGGTAAATTTAAGGTCAGGGTGTAGTGTGTTGGTGAAGTTGATGAATTGCTCAACCTCCTCGCGGGAGCACGAGGTGGCGCCAATGCAGTCATCAATGTAGCGGAGGAAGAGGTGGGGAGTGGTGCCGGTGTAATTATGGAAGATCAACTGTTCTACGTAGCCAACAAAGAGACAGGCATAGCTGGGGCCCATACATGTGCCCATAGCTACCCCTTTGGTCTGGAGGAAGTGGGAGGATTCAAAGGAGAAATTGTTACGGGTGTGGACTAGTTCGGCCCAACTAATGAGAGTGTCAGTGGAAGGGTACTGTTGGGGACGTCTGGAGAGAAAAAAACAGACGGCTTGGAGGCCCTGGTCATGGCGGATGGAGGTGTAGAGGGATTGGATATCCATGGTGAAGGTGAGGTGTTGGGGGCCGTGGAAATGGAAGTCTTGGAGGAGGTGGAGGGTGTGGGTGGTGTCTCGAACATATGTGGAGAATTCCTGGACCAGGGGGTATAGGACAGTGTTGAGGTAGGTAGAGATGAGTTCAGTGGGGCAGGAGCATGCTGAGACAATGGGTCAGCCAGGTTGGTCAGGCTTGTGGGTCTTGGGAAGGAGGTAGAACCGGGCAGTGCGGGGTTCCAGGGCTATGAGGTTGGAAGCTGTGGGTGGGAGATCTCCTGAGGTGATGAGGTTCTGTATGGTCTGGGAGATGATGGTTTAGTGATGGGGGTGGGGTCATGGTCAAGGGGGCTGTAGGAAGAGGTGTCCTCGAGTTGGCATTTGGCTTCAGCGGTGTAGAGGTCAGTGTGCCAGACTGCCACTGTCCCCCCTTTATCTGCTGGCTTAATGGTGAGGTTGGGATTGGAGGAGAGGGATTGGAGGGCTGCGCGTTGTGAGGTTGAGAGGTTAGAGTGGAGGAGGGGGGTAGACAGGTTGAGGCGGTTAATGTTCCGGCGGCAGTTGGAAATGAAGAGGTTGAGGGCAGGTAATAGGCCAGCGCGGGGTGTCCAGGTGGATGCAGTGTGTTGGAGGTGGGTGAAGGGGTCCTTGAAAGGTGAGCGGGAGTCCTGATTGTGAAAGTAAGCTCGGAGACGGAGGTGGCGGAAGAATTATTCGACATCACGGCATGTATTAAATTCATTGATGCATAGACAGAGGGGGATGAAGGTGAGTCCTTTGCTGAGGACTGATCGTTTGTCCTCAGTGAGGGGGAGGTCTGGAGGGATGGTGAAAACTCAGCAGGGCTGGGAGCTGGGATCTGGTTGCGGGTGTGGAGCTGGGAGTGGGGTTGGACCCAGTAACTGGAGTGGGTGTGATGGTGGGGAGAATGGGGGTGGAGTCATAAGCAGGGATAGTGTTCCCCTCAGGGTTCTGGGGGGTGGAGATAGTGACAGTGGGTCTGTGGGGTGGCCTTTCAGCAGAAAGTAGGTGAGTGGCACTGGTGGGGGCAGAAGTGGTGGCAGACACAGCAGTAGGGGTGGCGGAAGTCACTGAGTGTGTGACATCAGCGATGATGTAAGGGCCGGAAGTGGCTGTGGGAGTGGCCATGATGGGGGCAGAAGTGACATCATCAATCAGCGTGGGGGTGGTAGCTGCATCAGCCGCATGGCTAATGGCGTTTCCGAGGCCAGGGGAATCTTCTGGAATGTTTGAGGAGCGCTGGTCATGAAGATGGGTGGATAAAAGTTTGTTGTACTTACAGTTTTTGATGTTTGAGATGGAATTGAAATACTGTTTGTTGAGAGTATGAATTCTCCTGAGGATGTGGTACAGAGTGGGTCCTTTGCAATTCTGAGAGAGGGTGGCCCTCAGCTGAGGCAGGGCTGACTGTAGAGAGGTTAGAATCTTCGAGTAAAAAATGAGGTCTGCAGATGCTGGAGATCACAGCTGCAAATGTGTTGCTGGTCAAAGCACAGCAGGCCAGGCAGCATCTCAGGAATAGAGAATTCGACGTTTCGAGCATAAGCCCTTCATCAGAAAGCCTTCCTGATGAAGGGCTTATGCTCGAAACGTCGAATTCTCTATTCCTGAGATGCTGCCTGGCCTGCTGTGCTTTGACCAGCAACACATTTGCAGCTGTAGAGAGGTTAGGTACAATGGTTTTCACAATGTGTCATTTTACAGGTGTAAGATGTAGATTCTTTGGTTACTTTTCTGGAACCAGAAATTCGAGTCACTGAAGTAACTCCACAGAGGCTGTCACTAAGTGACCCTTTATTTACATGAGTCAAGTCCTTGACACTGATCCAGCTTCCTCAGAGCCAGCTCTCAGAGTAAAGCCAACCTCCGACATTCTTGTTTAGTTTTTTTCTTCTTTTTTACACAAGGTGAACAAGTCTTTATTCAGTTTCCACCACCATGAAGAAAAGAAACACCCAAGAGGCCAGTGACAAGCAGTGCCCTTCTCATCAAAGGGCAATGCTGCATGATCAAACAGTGAAGGGGAGGGCAGGGATTAAATCAAATTAAAATTGGACGGGGAAATAATGCACTCCACTCCCTGCGGTGCCCACCTTTCCCTAAATAGCTTAAGGGTGTTAGTGGACATTGCGTGCTCCTTCTCTTGAGACACCCGGGTTCTAACATAACCACGGAAGAGGGGCAGGCAATCAGCCCTAACGACCCCCTCCACGGCCCGATGCCTAGATCTGTTTATGGCCAGTTTGGCCAGGCCCAGGAGCAGACCCACAAGGAAGTCTTCAGACCTGCCCTCCACCCTCCGTACTGGGTGCCCAAAGATTAGAAGCGTGGGAATGAAGTGCAACCAAAAACGGAGAAGGAGGTTTATAAGAAAATCAAAAAGAGAGTGCAAACACCCACACCCCATAGATACATGATCAACGGACTCCACAGCACCACAGAACAAACAATTGGGCTGGGAGTTTGTGAACCATCGCAATCTGTAGTTGCAGGGGAACGCTGCGTGCAGCACCCTCCACCCCAGATCCCCGATTGAAAGGGGCAGGATTTCTGTGCAGAGAGCCCTCCACTGAGGATCCCCACCGCCTAGTGGCAAATGGGCACGCCAAGGTGTGTCTGGATAGTGGAACATTCCTGTTTATTTGTTTTTCTTTTTAGGATGGCTGACACTCCTTTTTTTTTGTTTTTTTCTGTGTGCAGGTGTGAATATCCTGTTTTTCTTTAACCCCACACTACTGCCTAACTGCGGTAGTGCTTATTTTTCCCCAGCACCCATGTGTGTGTGCAGGTGTGAGATGCAGTGAAAGACACAAGATGCACAATCCTTTATTTAGTTTCCACCACCAGGAAAAAAGGAAACACCTGAGTGGCCAGTGACAAGCAGTGCCCTTCACATCAAAGGGCAATGCTGTGTGATCAAACAGTGAAGGGGAGGGCAGGGACTAAATCAAAATAGAGTTGGAGGGGGAAATAATGCACTCCACTCCCTGCAGCACCCACCTCTCTCTGAACAACTCCAAGGTGTAGGTGGAAACCACGTGCTCCTTGTCCAGAGACACCCAGGCTCTAACGTAACCACGGAAGAGGGGCAGGCAGTCGGCCCTAACGATCCTCTCCACGGCCCGCTGCCTGGACCTGTTTATGGCTATTTTGGCCAGACCCAGGAGCAGACCCACGAGGAGGTCTTCAGACCTGCCCTCCCTCCTCCGTACCAGGTGCCCAAAGATCAGCAGTGTGGGACTGAAGTGCAACCAAAAGCAGAGGAGGAGGTTTTTAAGAAAATCAAAAAGGGAGTGCAAACGCCCACACCCAATATACACATGGTCCATGGACTCCACAGCACCACACAACAAATAGTTGGGCTGGGAGTCTGTGAACCACCGCAATCTGCAGTTGCAGGGGACCGCTGCGTGCAGCACCCTCTACCCCAGATCCCCGAGAGAAAGGGGGAGAATTTCTGCATAGAGAGCCCTTCACTGAGGATCCCCACTGCCTAGTGGCAAATAGGCATGCTAAGGTGTGTCCGGATGGTGGAACGTTCCTGTTTATTTTTTTTTATTTTTGGTGATTATTTTTTCCCCAGCACCCATGGTGTGTGTGTGCATGTGTGAGACACAATGAGAGACACAAGGTGCAAAAATCTTTTATTCAATTTCCACCACCAGGAAGATAGGAAAACACCTGAGTGGCCAGTGACAAGCAGTGCCCTTCACATCAAAGGGCAATGCTGTGTGATCAAACAGTGAAGGGGAGGGCAGGGATTAAATCAAAATAGAGTTGGAGGGGGAAATAATGCACTCCACTCCCTGCGGCACCCGCCTCTCCCTGAACAACTCCAGGGTGTTGGTGGACACGGCGTGATCCTTCTCCAGAGACACCCGGGCTCTAACATAGGCGCGGAAGAAGGGCAGGCAGTCAGCGCTAATGACCCCCTCCATGGCCCGCTGCCTGGACCTCTTTATGGCCAGTTTGGCCAGGCCCAGGAGCAGACCCACGAGGAGGTCTTCAGACATGCCCTCCCTCCTCTGTACCGGGTGCCCGAAGATCAGGAGGATGGGACTGAAGTGCAACCAAAAGCAGAGGAGGAGGTTTTTAAGAAAATCAAAAAGGGAGTGCAAACGCCCACATCCAATATAGCACCCACATGGTCCAGAGACTCCACAGCGCCACAGAACAACCAGTTGGGCTGGGAGTCTGTGAACCACAGCAATCTGCAGTTGCAGGGGACCGCTGCATGCAGCACCCTCTACCCAGATCCCCAAGAGAAAGGGTGAGAATTCCTGTGTAGAGAGCCCTCCACTGAGGATCCCCACTGCTAGTGGCAAATGGGCACGCCAAGGTGTGTCCGGATAGTGGAACATTCCTGTTTTTTTCTTCTTCTTTTTTTCTTTTTTTTTCGTTTTTTTTCCCCACACAACCGCCTAACTGCGGTAGTGCTTATTTTCCCCAGGACCCATGGTGTGTGTGTGCAGGTGTGAGACACAAAGTGCACAAATCTTTATTTAATTTCCACCACCAGGAAGAAAGGAAACACCAGAGTGGCCTGTGATGAGCAGTGCCCTTCACATCAAAGGGCAATGCTGTGTGATCAAAACAGTGAAGGGGAGGGCAGGGATTAAATCAAAATAGCTTTGAAGGGGGAAATGATGCACTCCACTCCCTGCAATGCCCACCTCTCCCTGAACAACTCCAGGGTGTTGGTGGACACCGCGTGCTCCTTCTCCAAGGACACCTGGGCCCTAACGTAACTGCGGAAGAGGGGCAGGCAGTCGGCCATAACGACCCCCTCCACGGTCCACTGCCTGGACCTCTTTATGGTCAGTTTGGCCAGGCCCAGGAGCAGACCCATGAGGAGGTCTCCCTCCTCCGTACTAGGTGCCCGAAGATCAGGAGCTTGGGACTGAAGTGCAACCAAAAGCAGAGAAGAAGGTTTTTGAGAAAATCAAAGAGGGAGTGCAAATGCCCACATCCAATATAGCACCCACATGGTCCAGAGACTCCACAGCGCCACAGAACAAGCAGTTGGGCTGGGAGTCTGTGAACCACCGCAATCTGCAGTTGCAGGGGACCGCTGCATGCAGCACCCTCTACCCCAGACCCCCAAGAGAAAGGGTGAGAATTCCTGCGTAGAGAGCCCTCCACTGAGGATCCCCACTGCTAGTGGCAAATGGGCACGCCAAGGTGTGTCCGGATAGTGGAACATTCCTGTTTATATCTGATAGCCAGGGCTCCCTCATTGGATCAATAGCCCAGTTCAAGGAACTCATATTCTATGAGGTCCACCTGGCTGACCTTGTTACAATCACTATATCCCTCCTCATTTGAGTCCGAGGACATAGGCTGGTTCTATTTTTTTGGGGATCCTCCTGTGGGGGGTTTAGCACTGGGTCACATTCTACAAATTCTACCAAAGATACGGGCAGTGTGTGATGCTACGTAGCTTGCCCCTTGTGCTTGGAATGTCTTGGACAAAATTTATTTACTTCTTCAGGTGGCAAAGGCATAGGGGTACAAACATCTGCTGTGATTCTAAGATATATTTAATGCTTGATGAAGAAGGAGAAACTACGTTTCAGAACAGTCAGAAAAGTTGTCAAGGGGTTGTACATGTTCTGCTTCCACACCTTTAGAGAGTTTGCAGCTTTCATATGGTCCACTTACTTCTTCAGGACCATTGCACCTACCTGAACTTCATACATCACTGGACATTATCTCACATTGACCATGCCTCTTACCCATGCAAGGCTAATCTCATAGTACCTACACCAAACTTCATGCCCTGAAGTAAACTCTTTCTCTCTCTCTCTCTCTCTCTCTCTCTCTCTCTCGCTTAACAGAGTCTTCTGTCATTTCTGATGCCATTTCTCGTTTCCCCTCCCCCAGTCCGGGTAGATCAGATTTAACCTGGTTGGAAGTTTCATGAGAGGTGTAGGTGTTCCAATAATAAATAGGATCTTGGGCAGTTTGGCATCTCATGCAGCTATAGCTGTTTCTTTAAGTCAAAATTTAGACATCTCTTTCTGCCAGAACATTGGATGATTGTGGTATGGAGCAGTCTTTATATGTCAAATGCTGTTTGACTTCAAGAAATATTATAATTTCCCGTTGGTAAACAATGGCTATTATCTGTGACCAACACTTCCAGAATCCATATATTGGAAAAGATGCGTGCAGTTTTCTATCATTGTCCCCATGTTTGATGAATGAACTCTGTGCAAGTCCAGCCACTTTTTGTGTGTGACAACTATGACTAAGAACATTGAACCTATAAAAGGTAATGGTCAATGTGTAATTGAGTCCAGAGTTTACCCAGCCATTTCGATGAATATGGGGGAGTGCTAGCAGAAATTTTTGTCCTTGTTGACACTCTGGGCACTGCCTCTCTGATGCCGCTTTATCGTCATCCAATCTGGCCATGACATAACTTCTTGCAAGCGTCTTCATTCTGGAAACCGTTTGATGATGGTAGAGTTTGACCAGTATCTAGCAGTGACTTTTGCTCAGCACAATCACTGTTGCTCCCCATAATAATGTGCCATCTTCTCTGATCTGGTCTCTCTAGGTTCAAAACATTTTCAATTTTGGTTGTGATGACCCTTTGATTACCCCTATCACCAGCAACTGTTTCAGTTTTGCCGGGACTGGAACTTTCTGCGCCCAAAGTCTGATATTGTCAGTTATGACTGGAAGTCTGTCCAGAAAATTTAAAGCCATTAGGGACACTTCCAGTGGTGGTACCTCTGGTGGTGTATCTGCCAGAGACAAGTGGCTCAATACATCCAAATTCGCTAACTGACCTCTCAGATGGTGTTCCAACTTGTAATTATGCACATTTCGTATTAGAGCTAACCTTGAATTCGGTCTGAAGCTCTGGGTGACACTATCTTGTCCTTCTTAAGTGGACAACGCAGGAGTTTGTGGTCCATTATTACTACCAATTTATAACTGTAAAGGTATTGGTAGAATGTCATTGCGCCAAATATCACTGCCAAACCTTCCTTCTCAATCTAGGTGCATTTAAACTCTGCATTAGCCAAAGTTCCAGATGTGTACACCATTGGGCATTCCTCTCAGTTGAGCCAACTTCAAGCCAATAATACCCCAATGTTGTATGGGGAGGCATCATATCTCAATACCAGATGTCACTTAGGATCATATTATGCCAACACCTGAGAGATGATTGTTGTTTCATTACTTCCCTGAAGCTTGGCTGGATGACTATTTCTGAGACTGACTCATTTTTAAGAATTGATGTAGCGATGCTTGGTTGGAGGTCAGGTTATACATGAACTTTCTGTAATAATGCACCAGCCCAAGAGAAGACCGAAGGTCTGGTACAGGCTTGGATGCCAGGGCATATTTGATTAACTTCACATTATCTTCTAATGGGGGTAAGTTGGTCTTGTCAACTCTGCAGTTCCAAGTAGAGTAACTGCAACACATATTTCTCCCTTCTATCACCATAAAACTTTGCCCTTTAGTTTTGAATTCCCCTATCCTACAGAAAAAAGCCTTTGCTCTACACCTTATCTATGCCCCTCATACTTTTATAAATCTCTGTACGGTCACCCCACAATCTCCTGCGCTCCAGTGGAAAAAGATTCCAGTCTATCCGGCCTCTCTTTATAACTAAAACCCATCTGTCCCAGCAGCATCTTTTGTGCACCTTTTCCAATTTAATGATATTCTTTCTATAGCGTGGCGACCAGAACTGTATGCAGTACACCAAACATCACATCCCAACTCCTATACTCAATGATCTGAGCAATGAATGTCAGCAAGGCCAAACGCGTTCCTCACCACCCTGTCTATCTGTGATGTCATTTTCGAGGAACTATATAACTGATCCCCTCGGTCTCTCTCTGTCCAACAACATTCCCTAAGGCCCTACCATTAGCTTTGTATGCCCTGCCTGTTTGTCTTACCAAAACATCTTGCATTCATCAAAATTAAACATAATCTGCTACTCCTCAGCTCATTGCCCCAGTTGATCAAGATCCTTTCTGAACTCTTAGAAACCGTTCTCACTGTACATTATACCATCAATTTTGGTGTCATCCGCAAACTCAATAACCATGGTTCCTGTATTCTTATATGGGTGGGGAGCAGGGGGGAGAGGGAGAGAGGGTGGCGGGGGGAGGGGGAGGGAGGGTGGTGGGCAATGGATGGGTTGGAGATACATGGTCAGTGGTGGATCAGAGTTTCACTTTAATTGTGACCCAAGAGTTAGAACTGTTTTTAATAGTCTAACCTTTCTTGGACATATTAAATCAAAGTGAATGGGAATCCTTCAAATTCTCTAACTTTAAGAAGCTTTCTCTGAAGGTTCCAAATCCAGGGAATTGCCCGTTATCATATTCAATTTCTCAGACTCTTTCCTCAGACTGAGCTGCGTTCTGCTTGTTCCCAATATACAAATATAATCTATTAAGTCTGGGAATGGTGTTCTGTCCGATGAGGAGAGATCAAGAAGATAAGCCTGTCTTCTCTGGTGCTTAATAGAATAAGAAACAACCTCATTGAAACTTATGAAGTTCTTAATCAGATAGGCAGATTAGATGAAGAAAGAATGTTTCTCCAGGGTGTGAGGTCTAGATCCAGGCAACACAATCTCAGAACAAAAGGCAAACCATTTATAGACGAGATGAGGAGTAATGTCTTCACCCAGAGGGTGTTGAATCTCAATCATTAAGTGAGTTCAAGACAACAATTAATTAATTTTTAGTTACGAGGGATATAGTGATCACATGGGAATACAGTATTGCGGTAAATAATCAGCCATAATCGAGAGTGGTGGAACAGACTTGAGGAGCTGAATGGTCTACTTCTGTTCCTATTTCCCTTTGTTCCGAATTGGTCAACACTGTTTTCTTATGGATTCTTCTGTGATTTGTGCAAGCACAGATCTCTAAATTTCTTTTAAACCACATTCCCATTTAAAACATCATAGACAAGAATTTGTTCTTCTCACAGGGTTGTGAGACTTTGGAATGCATTTTTTTTCCAAAGGCAGCGTTAACAGATTCTTTGAATATATTTAATGCAGAAGTAGATAGATTTTTTTGATAAACAAGGGTTGAAGTGATAACAGGGATAGGAAGAGTGTGGGATAATCAGATCAGCCATGATCTTACTGAATGGTGGATCAGACTCAAGGGGCCGAGTGGCCTACTTCAGTTCCTAATTTGTGAATTTGTATAGATATAATATTTACATGACAATAAGACAGCAGAGCTCCATGCTCTGAGTTTCAGTGGGTTTTTACTTCTGACAGTGCCCTACCTCATAACTACAGTGGTCACAGCTGCATCAAATCAAAACACAAACATATTCATTGAATACCTTAAACCAACAGATGTATGGGGAGTGTTGGAGCAGAAAATGAATACCTATATATTTGATATTGAACAATATAATTTGCAGGCAGAGTTAGTGGCCTTAATTTCAGGATGCTTCAATTCTTCAGGATCATGAGCAGTTATTTTAATCAATTGTTCCTGTATGTATTATCAAATGTTGTACAATTGGTTGTCAGAAACTACCAAAGTAGATAGAATAACTCTCTGTATTTGACACTTAAGTAATCATTCCCAGAAATATATTTTGGCAACTGTTTGTTCTATATAAGTGCTATCATATTTTGAGTAGGTGTATGCGCATTGGAACAAATTAGTTCAGATTTATAGGAGGGAAGTGTGCACCTTACACATACCGTGGCTGTATATTTCAGTATTTCAATATCCAATATAATTTCCAGTAAGAAATTATTGTTGTTGTCAGTGTCCTTCAGCAACACCACACCTTAATTACAAAAAGAAAGGACTAATCATAAGTTTTGCAGAAATGCCAACTCTTAGGTTAAACTTGACCAATATACAGACCAATACACCGACACACCTGCCGTCGAAGGTAAGTTGCATAGCAATTTCTTTTTTGGTGGGGGGTGGAGGGTTGTTGATTTGGATCCTATTTCCAATTGGAACACATCATTGATAAATGAATGATTGTAGCAAATGTGGCCAGGAGAAGAAAATGCAGCAAGGTACTCAGGAAAGATAGAAAGGAATGAAAGGTGATTGGTGGCAGCATTGATTCAGAAGCTTAGTTCAGTGCAGGACACAAAGAGTCCATGATCCAGCAAGAATAGAATTTATTTAGTTTGAGTCTAGCAACAGTAGAAATATCATTATGGGTTTGGTCCAGCTCCAACAATACTCAAGAAGCACAACACCATTTAGGACAAAGTAACTCACATGATTAACACCCAATCCACCATATTCAACATTCACTTCTTTCATCATAGACATGAAGGTATCACAGACAGTAACTCCACATGACTGTTGACAACAATGTAGAAGTCTGCCACCTCTACCAATTAGAAGGAGAAGAGTTAGGCCACTTTTAGAATACTGCATTCAATTGTGGTCTCCCTGTTACAGGAAGGACATGGTTAAACTTGAAAAGGTGCAGAAGAGATTTAGAAGAATGTTGCCGGTGTTGGAAAGTTTGTGCTATAAGGAGAGGCTATATAAGCTGCGGTTACTTTCCCTGGAGTATCAGAGGCTGAGGGGTGACCTTATAGAAGTTTATAAAATGATGAGAGGCATGGATAGGGTGAATAGCCAAGGTTTTTTTTTCCACATGGTAGGGGAGTCCAAAACTAGAGAACATAGGTTTAAGGTGAAAGGGGAAAGATTTAAAAGCGATCAAAGCGGTTTCATGCAGAAGGAGGTATGTGTATGGAATGAGCTGCCAGAGGAAGTGGTGGAGGTTGATACAGTTATAACATTTAAATGGCATCTGAATGAGTATATGAACAGGGAAGGATTTAGAAGGATATGGGTCAAATGCTGGCAAATTGGACTAATTTAATTAAGGATATCTGGTCAGCAGGGTCGACCAAATGGTTTATTTCCATCTTGTACAACTCTATGACTCTGTGACTCTATATGGGAATATCACCATCTGCAAGACTCCCTCCAAGCCACACACATCCTGACTTGGAAGTATATCAATATTCCTTCACTGTGGCTTGATAAAAAATATTGAAGTCTTTCCTAAAGCCTACTGCGATTGTCCTTACACCCCAAGTTGAAGTTTGAGAAAGCATCACCTTATCCAGAGAAATTAGAGACGAGCAGTAAATTCTAGCCTTGGTTAATAAGGTGAAAGTGGAGAGTTGGAGAAATATATTGAAGGCATGTTCATCAATAATGGGGCAATTAAAATTGGGAATGGACATGACACATGAATTAGAGTACTAAGTAATGGAATGATATAGAGATCGTTAAGGGTATGGAAGGATTTGAAAACAACAATGATAATTTTAAATTCAAAATATTGCTTTATCAAGAATCAATGAGGTCAAGACTTGGTGCTAGTTAAATCATCTGTCCCCAAGTTTTGGATGATCGCAGATTTACGGAGAGTAGTAGATTGAAAATCTATCAGGAGAGTATTAGTATCGAAACATTTAGAAAACTGTGGTACGAGTAACTTAGGATTTGGGTATGAATGAAAAAGGCATCAAGAGCAATTTAGAGGAAAATACTCAATTGAAAGAAGGATAATTTCAATGGATGAAAATGGATTCATCTGAGGAAAATTGGAATCATTGACTAAGCTGTAATGGAATAACCCTTTATAGGGAAATGCATTGGCAGATGGGGGAAGGTAGGACAACCAAAAGCCAGAGCACCTTGGATGGCAAAAATAGAGAGAGTAAATGAAGCAAAATAAAAAAAAGGCAGATTTTAGGTTAATTTTACAATGGAAATAAAGGAATAATAGTATGAAACATTTTGACAGAAAGTGATGAAATGAAGTAAGAGCCATAGAAAGAGTGTGAGACGGTATTATATTGTTGGATATGATCTAGGGTAGCTTGGGTGGATTTGCTGTCACTAACCCTCCTTGCTGGTATTAGTCTTAGCTACTGATACCATATAAAGTATGATGCCCGCACAATGGTTCAGACAGTAAAGGGATCAATCTTGGTGAACTGTAAGTAGATTTATTGCCTATGACTTATTGGTTAATTATATTTGTTTTAAGATCCATGACTGTCGCTGTGAGACATGTTCAACTTAATATCATGTTCACATTCCTACTTTAACTGTAGACATAGGAGCGGAAATTAGACCATTCAGCCCATCAAGTCTGTCAGTCATTCAATCATGGCTGATAAGTTTCTCAACCCCATTCTCCCACTTCCTCCACATAATCCTTGATCCCCTTGACACTCAAGACCCTATCTATCTCAGTCTTAAATATACTCAGTGATCTCACCTCCACAGCCTTCTGTGGAAATTAATACATAGGTTCACCACTCTCTGACTGAGGAAGTGTCTCCTTATCTCCGTTTTAAAAAGTTTTTCCTTTACTCTAGTCTTTACTATCAATGGAAACATTTCCCAACATCTACTGTGTCCAGGTCGCTCAGTATTCTATAAGTTTCAATTAGATCCCCCCTCATCCTTCTAAACTCCATCAAGTATAGACTCAAACACCTCAAACGTTCCTCATACATTAAGCTTTTCATTCTTGGCACCATTCTCATGAATATCCTCTGAACACACTCCAGGACCAGTATGTCCTTCCTGAGGCCCAAAACTGCACAGTTCTCCAAATGTGGTCTGACTAGAGCCTTATAGACCATCAGAAGTATATCACCGCTTTTATATTCAAGTCCTTTCAAAATAAATGCCAAAATTGCATTTGCTTTCTTAACTTTTGACTCAATCTGCAAGTTTACCTTGAGAGAATACTGTACTCAAACTTCCAAGTCTCTGCACTTCAGACTTCTGCATTTTCTCCCCATTTAGAAAATAATCCATGCCTTTATTCTTCTTACTAAAGTGTATGAACTCATACTTTCCCATGTTGTACTCCATCTGCCACTTCTTGATCCACTCTCCTAACCTGTCCAAATCCTTCTGCAGCCTCCCCGCCTCCCCAGTGCTACCTGTCCCTCTACATATCTTTACATCATCTGCAAACTTAGCCAAAATGCCTTAAGTTCCTTCATCTAGGTTGTTAATGTGGAAAATGAAAACTTGTGGTCCCAACACTGAGCCCAACACTTGTCAGTGGCTCCCAACCTGAGGAGCCTTTATCCCCACTCTTTGACTGCTGCCAAAAAGCTAAGCTTCTATCCATATGAGCATCTTGCCTCTAACACCATGGACCCTTATCTTACTGAGTAGAATTCTATGTGGCACCTTGTCAAAGGCCTTTTTGAAGTCCAGGTAGATAACATCCATTGGATCTCCTTGATCTAACCTGCTCATTACTTCCTCAAAGAATTCTATCAGATTTATCAGGCGTGACCTTCCCTTGATGAAACCGTGCTGACTTTACCCTATTTTACCATACACTTCCAGAAATCTCATCCCTCACAATAGATTCCAGGATTTTACCCACAACCGAGGTTAGGCAAATCAGTCTGCAATTTTCCGTCTTCTCCTTACTCACTTTTTAAACAGAGGTGTCATGATAGCGATTTTCCAGTCCTCTAGGACCCACCCTGATTCTAATGATTCCTGAACAATCACCACTAATGCCTCCACTCTGTCATCAGCTTGCTCTTGAGCTAGATATATGCTGTTAGCACAAAGGTAAAAATTCTGGATTAGTGGTGCTAGAACAACACAGCAGTTCAGGCAGCATCCGAAGAGCAGCAAAATCACAAGAACAATAATTGAACTATTATACACATACTGATGAAGACATGGAGAACTGGTTAGCTTCTCTTGTGACTAGTCCTTGATTGGCAGAACTTATATTAAGACATCAAATAACCCTTTCAGGTCCTAATGGCCTTTTTCATCAGTAAAGACTGTCAGCTCACCTGGAATAGAATCCAAATATCCTTTTGAATAGCAAAAGTACAATAAGAGGGCAGGATGATAAGGACATTTACGGATCAAAAGATGGATCTGCTTGCAGAGACAGAGAGTGCAGGTAAGTACTAAATTAGTGTATAACTTTTATCTTTACCAACGAAGAGATGGAGTCATAGAGTCATAGAGATATACAGCACAGACACAGAGCCTTCAATCCAATTTGTCCATGCTGATCAGATATCCAAATCAAATCTAGTCCCCCTGCCAGTACCTGGCTTATATCCCACCAAACGCTTCCTATTCATAGACTCATCTAGATGCCTTTTACATGTTGCAATTGAACTCCACCACTTCCTCTGGCAGTTTATTTCATACTCGCACCACCCTCTGAGTGAAAAGGTTGCCCCATAGGTCTCTTTCATATCTTTTCCCTCTCACCCTAAACCTATGCCCTCTAGTTCTCGACTCCCACATCCCAGGGAAAAGACTTTGTCTATTTACCCTATCCATGCCCCTCATGATTTTATAAACCTCTATAAGGTCACCCCTCAGCCTCTGACATTCCAGGGAAAACAGCCCCAGCCTGTTTAGCCTCTCCCTACAGCTGAAATCCTCCAATCATGGCAACATCCTTCTAAAACTTTTCTGAAACCTTTCAAGTTTCACAATATCTTTCCGACAGGAAGGAGACCAGAATTGTGCACAACATTCGAACAGTGGCCTAAAATGTCCTGCACAGCTGCAACATGACCTCCCAACTCCTGTACTTAATACTCTGACCAATAAAGGAAAGCATACCAAATGCCTTCTTCACTATCCTATCTACCTGTGACTCCACTTTCAAAGAGCTATGAATCTGCACTCCAAGGTTTCTTTGTTCAGCAACACACCCCAGGACCTTACCATTAAGTGCATAAGTCCTGCTAAAATTTGCTTACCCAAAATGCAGCACCTCACATTTATCTAAATTAAACTCCAGCTGCCACTCCTCAGCCCATTGTCCCATCTGATCAAGATCCTATTATAATCCGAGGTAACTCTCTTCACTATTCACTACACCTCCAATTTTGGTGTCATCTGCAAACTTACTAACTATACCTCTTATACTCACATCCAATTCATTTATATAATTTATGAAAGGTAGTGGACCCAGCACCGATCCTTGTGACACTCAACTGACTACAGGCCTCTAGTTTGAAAAACAACCCTCCACCACCACTCTCTGTCTTCTAACTTTGAGCCAGTTCTGTACCCAAATGGCTAGTTCTCCCTGTATTTCATGAAATCTAACCTTGCTCACCAATCTCCCATGAAGAACCTTGTCAAGCACCTTACTGATGTCCAAATAGATCATATCTACTGCTCTGCCCTCATCAATCCTCTTTGTTACTTCGTCAAAAAACTTAATCAAGTTTTTGAGATATGGCTTCCCATGTAGAAAGTCACGTTGACTATCCCTGACCAGTCCTTGCCTTTCCAACTACATGTACATCCTGTCCCTCAGGATTCCCTCCAACAACTTGCCCACCACCGAGGTCAGGCTCACTGGTCTATCCTTACCACCTTCCTTGGCTTGTCCTTACAACCCTTCTTAAACAGTGGCACCATGTTAGCCAACCTCCAGTTTTCCAGCATGTCATCTGTGACTATCGATGATACAAATATCACAATAAGAGGTCTAGCAGTCACTTCTCTAGCTTCCCACAGAGTTTTGGGGTACACCTGATCAGGTCCAAGGGATTGATCCACTTTTATGCATTTCAAGACATCCAGCATTTCCTCCCTTGTACTATGGACATTTTTCAAGATGTCACCATCTATTTCCTTACATTCAATATCTTCCATGTCCTTTTCCACAGTAAATACTGTTGCAAATACTCGTTTAGTATCTGCGCCATCGCCTGCGGCTCCACACAAAGACCGCCTTGCTGATCTTTGAGGGGCCCTTTTCTCTCCCTAGTTACCCTTTTGTCCTTAATGTATTTGTAAAAACTTTTTGGATTCTCCTTAACTCTATTTACCAAAGCTTTCACATGTCCCCTTTTTGCCCTCCTGATTTCTCTTTTAAATATACTCCTGCTGCCTTTTGCTACAACATACTTTCAATTTGAAGAATAGTTCATAGAAAATTCTCTATATCAATTCTTTTATTATGTCAAGGCTTCGTGACTTCACCTGCAAGTGGAGCTGTCAGTGGGAAACCACTCTTGTTTCTTGCTTGCAAGGCTCTTCTACTGTTAGGAGATAAAGTGACAGCTCGGTGATTTCTGTTGTATAATACAGTTCGTAACTAAATAGATTAACTGACATAATAGCTGAAAATGTGTTGCTGGAAAAGCGCAGCAGGTCAGGATCCAAGGAGCAGGAGAATCAACGTTTCGGGCATGAGCCCTTCTCCAGGAGCCTGAAGAAGGGCTCATGCCTGAAACGTCGATTCTCCTGCTCCTTGGATGCTGCCTGACATGCTGCGCTTTTCCAGCAACACATTTTCAGCTCTGATCTCCAGCATCTGCAGTCCTCACTTCCTCCTAACTGACATAACAGGATGGGCTTCACCCATTCAGCTCTAAAAGACAGTTTCTGAGTATAGTTAACTAGATTTCTATGTCAACTATGAATTCTACATGTGTTCACCTCAGGGTGTATAGTGCTTCAGTGATTGTTTTAGTATGAACAGTAAGCTGAAGTCTACCAATAATAGCTAAGGTTTATTTATAATTGTTAAAGTCTACTAATAAAAGCTAATATTAATGCCTCCTTCATCTCAAATTGTGCCTGATTTTCTGACAAGACATTATAATGTAGCTCAGATGTCATGCAACCAGTTTCTACATTATAAGTTGTAAAGCTATGTATTGTTCATCAAAATTGAGCCTCTCTCCTGCTGAACAGTTCATATGGTCATCCTTCCCCACATGGTATCAATAGCTTAGACTAATACTAGCAAGGAGGATTGATGGCAGTGAATCTAATCAAAGTATCACAGATGGTTTCACCAGGAACCAGCAAATACAATAGGATTCATCACGGTCTACTTAGAGTGAACCGATTCGTTTTCTTCAAGGTAGCTTTCTAGGCAATTGTGATTGTAATAATGTTTCAATTCTCAGCTTCTTGCTAAATATCAAGCAGGAGCAAATAGGTCATGGAGTGGATATGAGTCAATTGCATGACCAAGTGAATGCCACCTTTAGTGGGAATCTCTTTTGAAAACAAAAATGCTGACAACCACAACAGGTCAAGCAACATCCATGGAGAGAAAGCAAGCTAATGTTTCAAGTCTGATGAAGAGTCACACAGACTCAAAACGTTTGCTTACTTTCTCTCCATGGATCTCTCCGATTTTGCATGGATTTTCTCTTGGTGCTCCGGTTTCCTCCCACAATCCAAAGAAGTGCAGATTAGGTGAATTGGTAATGGTAAAATTGCTCACTGTTAGGTACATTAGTCAGGGGTAAATATAGGGTAGGAGAATGGGTCTGAGTGGGTTACTCTTTGGAGGGTCAGTGTGGACTTGTTGGGCCAAAGGGTCTGTTTCCATACTGTAGGGAATCTAATCTAATCTAATCATGGATGCTGCCTTAACTGTTGTGACCTCCAGCATCTCTTGTTTTCAGTTGAATGCCACTTTTGGTGTCTCATACTGATGTAGGTCCTTTCACTGAATGACAGTATCTATTGACAATTGATGGAAAATATAGTTAGTATAGCATTGTAGTCAGTTCTCAGTCCTATTCATGAAATGCCAGGGAGCGGCCAAAAATGACCTATTAAAGACATTCCCTTTAAATTTAGAGCTTTTTTACTTTTTTGTGGAAAAGTTCATTCAAAGCGCTGTTTTGGAAGTTGAATGTCAAGGAGGAACAGCAGAAAATAACAAAGATGATCTTCTGAAAAAATTCTAAATATCTCAAGGGACAAATATAATTTTAGAAGTTGTATTCCATTAGTGGCATGAAACCATTCATTTTGTGAAAGAAGAATTAATGAATGTAGTTGTTTTTTTTTTAAGCTTTATTTTTGATTTGTTCCATGTTATTATAATCTTTGAGACAAAGTGGTTTCAAGTCCTCTCCAATGTAATGGAACATATCATGGTTTCAAAACTGCAACAAGGATTGTGAAGCATCTTCATTTTGCACAATAACACTAAACACTGTTTTTATCACAATGGGTGATAGAAGCAGTTAGCAGCATGACTAATATAAGCTATAAAGAAAATTTTACTAACAGCTAAACTATAAGTTGTTATTTCTGTTGTGGTTCAGAATCAGTTAAATGTAATCGAAATTCAAAACTTAATGTATTTTGAAATTGTTGAAGTTCAGTTCAAGGATGCTTGTATCAATTTATCCAGTTGAGAAGGCAATAGATAGAATTTGCCAAAAATGAGGGATTGATTCACAGATTATAACTTTGATGTCTATTTTACACATTCGATGGACACTGTGATGTTTATGATATAATCAAGATTAATCCTTATCTGCCATGCCATGATTGCTTCCAATCATGTTTTGATTGCTTCATGGACTAGTCAGAGTTTAGACATCAGGGTAATCTTTTGCTGTTACTGTTAGATCATGCTTTCATTCAAACTTTCTCACAATGCACCAACATCATGTTCCCACTTACTTGACATTTATACTCAATGCACGAAAAATACAAGTGCTAACAATAGCTAACAGATTGTTGTAAAATAATGGAATATTAATAGAGTTGCTTTTCTAAATGTTTTCTATGTTACTACTATATTTTTATATTTATTGATTTTTGAATATTGTCCTTTCATGTACTTATTGATTTAAGGGACATGAGCTAATGATGATGTTTTTCACTATTACGTGTGGAAAAATATTTTGTAGATGTTTACTTCTTGTTAAGGATTAACTATTTGTATATGGAAATGTATTCATGCTTATTCATGGCAAACTGTTTGTTAATAAGGAGAAATTTGGCAGAAATGTGATATTGTGCTTATCACTGGAATGAGGCTCATCTCATAACTGGCAGGAGCACTTTCAAGGATCAGGAAGCTGCCATAAGGCTAAGCGCGCCTGTCAACAGCTAATGATGCAAGATAATTGTACGGTGCTGCCTCAAAGGACAGTGTTCTGTTTATACAGCTGGGTATTTCATACCTGGCGCTGCTTTAATTATGAATGGAATATGGATGAAAGCATGGTGCATTGCGAGTTGTGAATAATCTGTACTCTAAGGGCACTTTATAACCTTTCCTGTATCTGTGACATATTTATTTTCCCCACCACAATCCTTTTCACTGTGCTTCTGAAACCATTTACCCCCTTGCTGCAATGCAGACCCAGATGCCAGATAGTTTCCTTCCATCTTGTCTAATATTTTACCAGTCAGTGATAACTGCAATCTCATAGACAATCAAAGGCAAAAGTGATCATGTTCTCATCAAGAAGTCATATGTGCATAACTTCAGGTAATGGTCTTTGAGTAGAGTTTGAGAGTAGAAATCCCTGACTGAATGAACTTTTCTTCCTTGTCCAGTGATTTTGAGGTCAATCATAAGATTTTTATTTTCTCCCACCTGAGCACAGTTAAAATAGCAGTGACCAGGGATATATCTATGGCCTCCCCAGCATACTAGTTGACAATCTCACCAAGCTATCAGCACAGACTTGATTCAGCACTGATTAGATGCTGTAGTGTGAGTCAGAGGATATTGGTAGCTGTATATTTAATGCTAGGTTGTGTCAGCTCCAGCTGTTGTTACCTCATGTGCTTTATTTCTAACTGGAGAACTAAACAAACCAGATATTCCCATTAATCTTCATACTTAAACAGACAAGCCAACATATTCACTAAAAACACCACAAAAGGAAGCAGATTCAAACATGTCCAACTCAGGCAAGCATGCAGTCAAAAAGACAAAATCAACCTGTATCTTTCCACACCCATCAACATATCTTTGTTGACTTTCCCATCAGACAAATTTCTCTAGCAATGACTTTTCATTCACCTTTGTCACCAGAGCTACCTTAGTCTACCAGTGAGATGTTTGTCCTCATTGGAATGCTATAATACACATCAGCTTTTAATGGTGGAGTATTCAGTTGTTATTTATTTTGCCACCTATCCCACTCCCCATCATTCCTTGTGGAGAACGCAGAAAGAATTTTAAAGTCACCCATTGGGTGTAAAGGGAATTGGGTGTAGTGAGGGCTGGAAATACCAAAATTCTGGATGTATTGGGAGCACTGCCAACCTGTTGACTGTTAGTCATGCTTAGCCAGGGCAAGGGACAGGCAGCCAAACAATTTTCAGAAGTCAGTGTGGCATTTCAAACATGAAGATGAAACTGAGAGTTATAAATTCAATGTTATTTTCCATTCTTACTGGCAATAATTATTTAAATAATTACTTAAATATCATGGAAAGCTGTCACAGGAACAGTGAAAATGCAACTCTCCCTTGCACTCAGACAAGGATATGCAAGTCCTTGGCCTCTCCACCATCAAATCCTAACCACCCATCTAGAGGATGAACACTTCATCTTCTGCCTTGGGATCCTCCAACTACTAGGAATCAATGTCGATTTCATCAGTTTCCTCATCTCTCCTCTCCCCAGCTTATCCCACAACTCAGTACAGCCCTCTTGAACTGTCCTATCTGTCCATCTTCCTTCCCATCTATCCGCTTCACACTCTGCTCCAACGTATCACCATCATCCCCCACCTTCATCTACCTATCGCATCCCAATTACCTTCCCCCGGCCCCACCATCTTCCTTCCCACTAATCTGCTCCACCCTCTGCTCTGACATAGCACCATAATCCCCCACCTTCATCTAGGAAGGCAGTAGTCCCAGCTACCTTCACCACCGCCCCACCCCCCTCCCACTTATCTCTCAGCCCCCTTACCTCCCTCATTCCTGAAGAAAGGAGTTCTAAAGTCATGCAATTTCCTCTTAAGGATACCTTTCAGGGTAAGGAGTTAGCTGTTGGTGGAGAGGGGATGTTGGGCAGTGATTTGCCATCATCTTAAATGGATTCACAGCATTTTGTTATTCTATCTTCTTTACAGCACTGAAAGGATGCAAGTGCATCCTAGTCCTCTGCTGGCTATCTGGCTTTCTGTCCTTCTGTGAGCCACCTTCACCTGGGTGTGTGATGGAGATGGGATGCATTGGACAGTGTGAGAGGTAGCCAGTTGATGGGTGTAAGATGTGATGTGCAAATACATGCACTCCCTTTGACCACACTAGTGTGATCATTAATATTTTGTCAGCGCTATTGCCATAACCTCAAGGTCATATTCTGGACATTTGACAGGTTGGACACTGAGAGTATGTTTCCATTTATGTAGAGATCTAAGACTAGGGGCCACAGTTTAAAAATAAGAGATCTTTCCTAAAGTTGAACATGAAGTGGTCGGCCACAGGGCAGTGGGGTTGTTCAGTTCATGTGCCCTGGAGCTTTACCTGAAACGTTCAACAAGTTGTCATCCTGTCTCCCCATTGTAGAGGAGACTACATCGAGGACAACGGACACAGTGGATGGGGTGTTTGATAGTGCAGGAAAATCTCTGTCTGATGTAAAAGGATCCTTTGGCACCTTAGTTAGAGGTGAGGGGGGAGGTGTGGGCACAGGTTTTGCACCTCTTGTGGTGACAAGGGAAGGTGTTGGAAGTGGAGGACAGGTTGGTGGGGAGACATGGACCTAACAAGGGTGTCATGGAGAGAATGGTCCCTGCAGAATACCGAAAGGGGTGGAGTGGGAAATATATCTCCGGTGGTGGGGTCTGACTGTAGGTGGCGGAAATAACAGAGGATGATGCATTGTATTTGGAGATTGGTGGGGTGGAAGATGAGGACCAAGGCAGTTTTATCCTTGTTGCGATTGTAGGGGTGTGATTCAAGGGTGGAGGTGCAGGAAATGGAGGAGATGCACTGGAGGGCAAAGTTGACCAGACAAGAGGGGAATTGTGTTCCCTGACGTAGAAGGCCATCTGGGATATTCTGGAGTGGAACTGATCCTCTTGGGAGCAGATGCAGTGGATGTGGAAGAACTTGGAGTAAGGGACAGGGTTTTTACAGGAGGGAGGTTGGGAGGAGGTGTAGTCCAGATACCAGTGGGAGTTGGTGGGTTTGAAGTAGATGTCCATGTTGGGTTGGTCACTGGAAATGGAGACGGAGAGATCTAGGAAGGGGAGGGAGCTGTCCAAGATGGTCCAGGTGAACTGAGGTCAGGGTAGAAGGTTTTTGTGAAGGTGATGAACTGTTCAACCTCCTCGTGGGAGCATGAGGTGGTGCCGATACAGTCATTGATGTAACAGAGGAAAATTTGGGGAATGGTGCCAATATAACTGCGGAGGACAGACTGTTCCACGTACCCAATGAAGAGGCAGGCATAGCTGGGGCCCATGCAGGTGCCTACAGCAACCACTTTGGTCTGGATGACTTGTGGAATGTTTCAGAGAATATCTCTAGGACACAGGCACTAAACAACCCCATCGCCCTGTGGCCGACAACTTCAAACCCCACTCCCACTCCGCCAAGGACATTCAAGTCCTGGGCCTCCTCCACCACCAAATCTTAGCCATCCGATGAGTGGAAGAAGAACACATTCATCTTCTGCCTTGGGACACTCCAACCACATGGAATCAATGTAGATTTCACCAGTTTCATCATCTTCACTCCTCCCACCTTGTCCCAGATCCAACCCTCGAACTCGGCACCACTGTCTTGGACTGTCATACCTGCCCATCTTCCTTCCCACCTATCTGCTCCACTCTCCACTCTGACCTATCACCATCACCCCCCACTTTCATCTATTTATTGCATTCCCAGCTACCTTGCTTCCAGCACACACTTCTCCCATTTATCCCTCAGCCCCCTTGCTTCCCCCACATTCCTAATGAAAAGCTTATGCTCGAGACATCAGCTGTCCTGCTCCCCAGATGCTGCATGACCTGCTGTGATTTTCCAGTGCAACATTTTTTGACACTGATTTCCAGCATCTGCAGTCCTCACTTTCTCCTGCTACTTCAGTGTTTTCAAATAGGCAACAACTGATGCTTTCATAGCTTCAAAAGAGCCATGGGAAAAACAAACAAATGAGAGCAAAAGAGGGGCCTTAATTTGACACTACTTGACCAGCCATCTGTCAATGTTAGCGACTAGTGTAGAGTCAGACCCATCATTGGCCAGCAGTGGACTAGAATCAGGCCAGAAAGATTAGACAGTTGATGTGCAAATCTCCAAAATTGATAGTATCACCGACATGAAGAGGTTATCTAAGATTACAAAGGGATCATTCAGGCAAAAGGGCTTAGGAATGACAAATGGTTTTTAATTTGGATAAATGCAAGGTAAAGCGAACAATGGCTAGACTTAAATGGTTAATGGTAGGTCCTTGAGTTGTGTTATTGACCTAGGGTTTCAGGTCTTTGCAAGTTGCGACATGGGTAGACAGGGTGGTTATGAATGCATTTAGCACAAACAGATCATTGAGTATAGGTGATGGGATGTCATGTTGCAGATGTACAGGATAGTTGGTGAGGCCATGTCTGGAGTACTGTGTAGGTTTCTGATTGCCCTCCTGTAGAAAGGATATTATTCAATTGGTGTGGGTTCAGAAAAGATTTACCAGGATGTTGCAGGTACTAGAAGGTTTGACATATAAGGATGGACTGGGAATCTTTTCACTGGAGCTTAGTAGATTGAGAAGTGATCTTGTAGAGGCTTATAAAATCATGAGGAGCAGAGATAGAGTGAATAGCAAAAGGTTGTTTCCCTAGGGTAGGGAGCTCAAAACAAGACAGCTTATTTTTAAGGTAAGAGAAAGATTTAAAAGGGATCTGAGGGGCAACATTTTCACACAGGAGATGTTTCATGTATGGAATAACTTGCCAGATGAAGTGATAGATGCAGGTACAGTTCCAACATTTAAAAGACATTTGGACAGGTACATGAATAGGAAAGGTTTAGTAGGATATTTGCCAAATGCTGGCAAGTGTGACTAGTTTAGTTTGGGAAACTTGGTCAGCACTAACAAGTTGGACCAAAGGTCTGTTTCCGTGCTGTATTACTCTATGACTCTAAGATCATCAACAGCATTGCTTTCTCTCTTATTTGGCCAAATTCTGGGTCTTGTTGATGTATCAGTGGTTTAGCTGGCTGAGATGCCAATTTGAACCCTTGCTGCAGGCTAAGGTCACTACCCCTCATCTCCATAACAACCAGAACAGATATTGCAGAGAGCTGCCAGAGGTGTACCTTGCACCCTGTAGCATCACCAGAAACCATACCATTGCATGCTCAATTTCTTCAATGCCTCCTTGACCACCATACCAGCCTAGAGTGACATCCACTCATTCCTTCTCCCAGCAAATATCTCTTTGACCATGTGTTCCTTCATAATCTTCAAATTAGCTGCCCACATCTTCCAACCTCGATAAAATAACATGCTGAAGGACTGTGCATGAGGGTGGTAGGAAGATACGGAGTTTTTGAAGCCATTTATTTGCATGGCTGTGCATGGTTACACCACTTCACATTTGTCACTGTCTCTGCAGCCAGGTTTTCCTCAGCAATATCAAAAAAGGAATTTACTTGGACAGTGCAGGTTTAATATTTGTAATGTCACCTGCCCCAGTCAATCAACACTGCACAGACACATTTCTCCCTAATCTTTGGAAAAATCAGATTGGTTTTGAAATTTATTGCAAATGTAATGTGGGATCAGAAATTATGGTTTTTCAATAATCCACAATCGGAGCTTCAGGAGACCTAATAATTCAACTATGACAGATGGGCAAAGTACATTTAGATTCTGTTTTCATTCCGTCAGCTCATAAGTTTAAAAAGTCAATACAGGATTAGGACAGTAATCTATTTTATTTAGGATTTACTGCAAAAATAAGGATGAATTATTTAGCCAGTAAATAACCATTTTCTAAATCCAACCTAAAACCTGAGGAAGTGATAGTGTTGATTCACCGTCAAAGAACTTCTTGGATGATAGCTGGTGGATGATGGTATTAAACATGCAAACTGTAGATTTTCTAATGCCGGTATGGAGATAGTCAAAACATTGGATTTGCTTGAGTTACACAACCAGTACAAACCATCTGAGGTCAGACCTCATTCGACATATGAAATGAGTTACTGGCATGTAATACACTGAAGTTACAAATGGAAAGGTGGATCTGTTGCAACGTTTGTCCTTAATCCAACTAATAGCTTTTATCTCACTTACAATCACTTCAGGATTCATAGTCTCTCCAATACCCTTCTGTTCAACTGAGACCAGTGCAAAGTACTTAATAAATACCTGATTAGTAGATCATCCTATCAATGATGTTCCATTGCCACCATTAGTACTTATAATGATGATTGAAAATTAACTGTAAAACCTGTGACTGTATTTCAAGATATTTCAAACTTTTTTGTTGTGTACCAGGCCATATAGGCACTATAGCCAGACTGTTTTGTAGTTGTGCTCCCAAATCCAAGCTTTAATATGTCCCAGATGAAAAGATTTGTTCAAAGGTGAATCTAGCAAATCCTTATACCTCACTGCATTTATGGTTGACTATTAGACAGAGGTTATCATCTAAGGTCAAAATCAGCAACCTTGGTCTTCAGATCGACTTTGGACAAGGACCAATAGACGTAGTGTTGGCATCTGACTAGGTTAAAGGAATTCCCAGAGCTGTCTGTCCCTTGCACTTCTAAAAGTGGCCAGGTGCAAGTCATGACAGTTCCCAGACTTATGTTGTACAGATCGCCTCTAGTAGCTTGAAGTAGTTTTCAAGCAATAGCAATAACACTCAGATTGCCAATCTATTCCCTTTTTTCCAATGTTAGAAAGAGCTCTGCATTTCTGACTGAAAGTTCTGATCAGAGCTCCTTCAGAAATCCGGAGCCATACTTCTGTTCTGACAGGTGCTTTAACATACAGGATAGTTGGGGGGACTCACGCTATGTCCCTTTTCTCACAGTAATATTCTGTCATTTAAATAACCTGTAACACAGACAGCCAATTTGACAGCTCCTATGAATGCGTAAGTACTTATGATAAGTATGACATTAGGATGCCTCTCCTCCCATTAGACATACATCAAGGGGTTCCTGGATCAGAAGAAAGATGAGTTGGCCAATTCTTTGTACAGACAGTTTTTTTTTATGAAATTTAAATCAAACAGTCTCCAGGAAAAAAAGAAAACTGCTTGAACAAGACAACCATAGCACAGAGGTGTTCAAAACATGTGCATGTTAGGTGGGTTGGCCATGAGAAATTGCTCTGTAGTGTCTATGATATGCAGACTGGCGGGGTTATGCGGATAGGGGGATTGGTCTGTGTAGGATTCTCTTCAGAGAGCCGATGCAGGACTTGGGGAGCCAAATGTCCTCTTTCTGCATGTAGGGATTCTATGATTTCTGTGATTTCTAGATTTGAAATGTTAACTTTCTTTTACTCTCCATAGATGCTGCCAGATCTGTTACATTTCTTAGCATTTTCTATTCTTATTTCAGATGTCCAGTAACTGTAGTATTTTACTTTTAATTCAATGATCTTTCCTTGACTCCTTCAAATTTATAGTTCAGGTATCTCCACAGAATTTGAAATCAATACATTCTTTCTCCAATCCTTCAAAATTCAAATCCTCATAAAATATGAAGCATGAAACCTTCATGACAATATGCTTCACTCTCCCAAGATCTGAAGCTTTTCAAGCAACTTCATATTTCATTGTCATAGTAGGTGGTGTTTTAGGCACACCTCAGTATTACCTCTTTCTGACCTTTATATGACTATCATTTTCTCTTTCAGCTGAGTAATTCTATGCTTCTGGCACACATTGCATGTAGACAATACTGCTTCAATGTCTTTATAGATGTTTATCCAATTATATTTGAGTAATTTGCATGTGGTCTTCATTTATCTTCTGGAGGAATTCTTCATGCACTGTATGATTCTTCTTAAAGTCAATTAGCAGCACACTATCTTCCACTAACTGAGTAATATGCAGTCTTCTGGCAATGTTTGCTATATCATATCAAACCATCTCAGGATCATTTGCTGAGAGGCCATCTGTTTATCTTTGTTGATCGCATCTCCAGTTTGACTCAATTTTGATGGTGTTACACTTTGCAAGTAATGATTTTAATGTTGATTCTTTATCTTTTATATTTTTTCCTGTGGTGACAACAGATATAAGGCGTCCACTAGCACTATTTGTCCTTATGGCTGGTATTTGACAGTGAGATCATGACACTGAAACCTCAAGCCATTTGCAGCTTTCCTGCTGCCTTATATAAACTTTCCTTGTAGATCAACTTGCTACAATATATGGTGATCACTCTTTAACTATGATCTTTTTCCCATAGTGATATAGTTAGAATTTGTCACAGTCATAAGTGACTATCAAGAACTCTCATTTTGAATTGCTATATTGCTCTCAGCTAATGTTTGAATTCTGAAAGCAAATATTGGTGATTTCTTCTCTTGTATCATGATTGCTCCCAGTCCTTTCACTGAAGCAGCCATTTGTGGAGTGACATGCTTCCCTCTGTGCTATGACAGAGTTGTTCTCTTGCATACCACTTCAATTCATGTCTCTGACCATTGGTATTCGACATCTCCTTTTACTAGCTCCAGTGAGTTTCTTGTGCGTCCTGACTTTTGAACTATGGAATACATAATGTATTGGATCGAGCTAAGAAAATTTCGCAGCTCTTTCTTGTCTTTTGGAATCTCTATTTCAGACATTTTTTAGACTCTGTTTTCAATCCACTAGATGTTTGCAACATTCTAAATAACTGACATTCTGACACCTTCACATTGCATTTTTCTATATTTAGCTTGATTCCAAGTTTCCTGATTCCTAACATAACTTCATCTGGGTGATGGTCCTGATCACTCTGATAAAACATCTTAGATTTAAATATCATCACGTTTCAAAAGGTGTGGCACTGGAAAAGCACAGCCGGTAAGGCAGCATCCAAGGAGCAGGAGAGTCAACGTTTTGAGCATAAATTGTTCATCAGGCTGAAAAGCATATGATTAAAACATTGACTGTCCTGCTCCTCAGATACTGCCTGACTGGCTGTGGTTTTCCAGTGCCAGACGTTTTGACTCTGATCTCCAGCATCTGCTGTCCTTACTTTCTCCTAGGTTTGGAGATGCTGGTGTTGGGCTGGGGTATACAAAATTACAAATCATACAACACCGGGTTATAGTCCAACACCAGGGTGTAGGTGGTTTTCACCTGATGAAGGAGCAGCACTCCGAAAGCTAGTGCTTCCAATTAAACCTGTTGGACTATAACCCAGTGTTGTGTGATTTTTAACTTTCTCCTAGATGGTATCATCAAGTTTGTCAACTGCTCCTTTTCATCTTTTGTTTATCATGTCTATTTTATGGTAAAACACATCCTATCTTACTTTAAGGCCAAAAGATACGGCCAGGATATATACAAAACACAAGGTGTATTCAATGCTGTAGACAGTGAAGATCTCTCAGCGAAATTTGCAACCCAGTGGCCAATTCTAGCTTCAAATTTATGGAAATTTTTGTCTCCAGTGCTAGTGTGATCTCATCCAGTTTTGAAATGCTGATTATTTTTTAAATCATTCAGAGGAAGTGGGCTTCAATGGCTAGGTTAGCATTAATTATCCATCCATCAATCCCCTGAGAAGGTGATGATTAATTGCTTTCATGAACTGATGCAATCCAATTTCTGTAAGAAGACCCATAATGTCTTTAGGGAGAAAATTCCAGGATTTTGACCCAGCAACACTGATGGAATGGTGTTGTGTTTTCTAATCAGGATACTGAGTGCCTTTGAGGGGCCATTGAGATGATAGTGTTCCCATGTATTTGCTGCTTTTGTCCTTCTACATGGTGGCATATGTCTGTTTGAAAGTTGGTATCTAAGGAGCCTTAGTAAGTTTCTGTAGTGCATCTTGTAGAGCGAACAGACTGCTATTGAGGGATTGGATGTTTCAGATCTCCAGCATCTGCAGCTCTTTGTTGTATTGGAGGCAGTCCTGAGAAGGTGCATGCAGTTGATCTCATGTACAGAGATCTATAAGAGGTGGATAAAGAGATTGGGCTTGTACTCAGTGGAATTTAGGAAATGTTTATTTCTTTATTTTTCTAATTTTTTTCTCTAACAGTTTGCACTTCAGAATCTGTACCTAAGTAGCTTTGTACCTAAGTTGGTGCCATTGGTGATGACTTATAAGCTTTTGCTGTACTCATGTGAGTACACATGAGAATGAAGCTAATTCTAAGAATGAGAAGTGATCTATTGGAACATACAAGATTCTTAAGAGGCTTGACAGGGTTGAAACAGAGAGCTGCTGGACTGGAGGCATAATGTCAGAGTAAGAGGTTGCATATTCAAGACAGAGATGATGATGAATTTGTTCTTAGCGATAGTGATTCTGTGAAATCATTTACTGCAAATAGCTAGCAAGGCTGGGTCATTGAATATATTCAAGGGTGAAATAGGCAGATTTTTAATCAGTAAGGGAATCAAGGAGTTATGGGGAAAAGGCAGAGAAGTGGAGTTGAAGATGATCAGATTAAACATGATCTCATTGAACACTCTTGACTGGTTGAATGACCTATTCCTATGTCTTCTGATATAATAATTGTGCTCTGGAAGATAGATCGGATCAGATTGCTGAATCCACCGCAAAATGCCAACTCAGCTCCAATGTTCCTACTGCCAATCATGTTATCTTCCAGACATTATAACCTAAAGTAAATTTCCAAGCGAATTAAAGTAACAACATCAACTCGTATTTATATAATACCTTTAATTAAATAAACCACCCCAAGGTCTTTCACAGGAGAATTATAAAACAAATTGCAATATCAAGCCACATATGGTGATATTAAGGCAGATGCACAAAAACTTGGTAGAAGAAGCAGGTTTCAAAGAATATTTTAAAGAAAGAAAGTAGGTGCAGAAATATGCAAAAGACATTCTACAGCTTAAGGTTTGAGAAATTGAAGCTTCAACCAATTAATGGGGAGAGGTGAGGGGCTGCTGGTGAGATTAAAGACATAGGAAAGGGCCAGGCCTTGAGGGATTTGAAAACCGGGACAAGAATGCTAATATTGTAGTGTTGTATGAACAGGAGTAAGTGTTGCATAATGAGCATCAGAATGATGGATGAAATGGGTGAATGCTATTTGCTGTGAGTTCCAACACGGTCAGCAGATTGTGGGAGGTTCGCCAAGATTGTGTTCATTAAGTGTAGGTATACCAAAGGCATGAATGAGGATTACAACTGCAATAGAGATGAGGCAGAAATATAGAAGACCAGTGTTACGGAACTGGAAACTGGCAGTTTTAGAGGCACCAGCAAACATTCAAAAGGTCAACTTAAATTAGAATCAAATACAGCACCAAAGTTTTGGATAGTTTGGTTCAGCCTTAGATGGTTGCTGAAGAGGTGGATGGAATCAGTTATGAGAAATCAGAGTTTGTGATAAGAACCGGAAAAAATGGCTGAGTCTTTAAAATTTAATCAGAGCATTTGTTATTTACTCACTTGATAACTAACAAGGGCAGATTGGAGTCCTCATTAGATTGTTTAATAGACAGTAATAATTCACTCTAAGAGGCATTGAGAGTACACGGTGAATGGCATATTTTACTAAAATATTGAATGCATTGCCACAGCCCACAAGACTGCAACACAGACACACCACAATGCACTAAAGAGTTGCACATAAAAGAGGAGATACGTAACAGGAAATTGGAAAATGATACATTTCAGTAAACAAAACAGCTATCCAATTTTGACGAAGAGTCATCTAAACTCAAATTGTTAGTTTGCTCTCTCTCCATGGATGCTGCCTGACCCGTTGTGATCTCCAGCATTTGTTGTTTTCAATACAGATTCCAGCATCTGCAATAATTTGCTCCCACTTACTATTGTTCATTGATAATTATTATACACATTTAACATTTTAAATGTTGTCAAATGTTAACATTTTCACAGATTATTGCCTCTAGACAATTTCGCATCACTGATAATGAATTGGCTGGGGGCAATTACCAACTTTATCCATACCCCTTTTTTAAACGAGGATGTAAAATATTCAATCTCTCATGTTTTTCTACTAGACTTAGGAGCACAAAAGAGGGCCACATGACTTTAAGTATTACCAAACTTTCTATTAGATTCTCTCCCTGTTTAATCTAATAATCTGTCTGCTTATGTTTAATATATATTTTCTAATCAGCCTGCTTGGGGATTGCAGTTACACATTACTGGAGCAGGTAGAATTTGAAGCAAGGTCCCCTGGTTTACAGGTATGAACACTACGACAGTGCCACAAGAGCCTTGACATCCTACTTGTTGACTATCATTGGAAAATTCCCTTGTTTGATTCGAAAAAAAATGTACTGTACTAAATGAATAACTCAACTATGCCCTCTGCTTCCATAAAGAAATGTTCATTTTGAACTTTAATTAGCCCACGACTCCTGCAATAACAGATTTGCCAATAATATCATAATAATATCCTGGATTGTCTTTTAAATCAAACTATTCTCATACTATCTTCTTTGCCCATCTTATTATTGCTTAAGGCAGCTACTACCTGAAAGGGCTAACTGACATCACTATCAGGAAATACAGAGCTGATCCTGGGAGGAGCTACCTAGTTTGATCTTGTTTGTTTTAGTTGTTGTTGTAAATTTCAAGACCAGTTTCCTGTGCTAAGCAAATATAGCTAATAAAAATGTGCACCTACTCTTAAATTCAGCCTCCTAATTGTACAAGAGACTATCATGGATTTTAGATGCAGTGTAGCTATCAATTACAAATACTATGGAATAAACATTTGGTTTTAATCAAAAGTAAACCTGTCTTCTACTGAAGATTTTGTGAAGTCATCTTTCCAAATATAATAGGAGTAACCTCGACTAAGACCAATAAGTAAGATTGGTGGCTATGAATCTACACAAGGCATCTCAGATCATTCTGGAAAAGTTGGACAATTTTCAGGTGGCATGATGGCTCAGTGGTTAGCACTGCTGCCTCACAGTGCCAGGCACCCAGGTTCAATTCCAGCCTTGGGTGACTGTCTGTGTGGAGTTTGCACATTTACCCTGTGTCTGAGTGGGCTTCTTCCAGGTGCTCTGGTTTTCTCCCACATTCCAAAGATGTACAGGTTAGGTAAATTGCCCACAGGGCGGTTGGGTTCGTTGGTGTGTGTATACGTTACACAATGGGAACTTCTTTATATATTAAAAAAAAGGAAGAAGGAGGCCAAAGTAAACACAGCCCCTTTAGAGAATGAGGCAGTTAATAATGATGTGGAATCAGAAAATTACAGAGATGTCGAATAAGTGTTTTGTATTAGTGTTCACATATTCCAAAAACATGCTAAATAATTAAGGAGGCAAAAACATGAGAGGAAATGCATACACCAACTGTCACTCAAGGAAAAGTACAAGAGAAACAAATGGAACTAAAAGCTAATAAGTCCACTGGAACTGATGGGATGCATCCTAGGATACGAAAGAAAGTAGCTTTAGAGATATTAGATAAATGGGGAGTAATCTTCCAAGAATCCTTATATTCTGGAAAAGTCCCATATGATTGAAAACTGCCAAGAAAGCACCTGTATTCAATAAAAAAGGAGGGAATAAATGCAACAATCCACCAATTTAGTTGCCATTTATTATTGGAAAAATAATAGAGTCGATTGTAAAGAATGTAACAGCAAAGCATTAAGAAATATGTATTATATTAAGTAGAGTCTGCATGACTTCATCAAGACAATATCATGCCTGACAAATTTATTAGAATTCTTTGAGGAAGTAACGAGCAGGGTAAATTAAGAGGAAGTGGTGGACGTAATATATTTGGATTTCCACAAGGCACCTGATAAGGTACCACTCATTAGGCACTTTAATAAGATAAGCATCAGCTGAATGGGCTGTAACACCTAAGAATGGTTACAGGATTGGCTAACTAATAGGAGACAGAGAGTAGGGTAAAGGGGGCATTTTAAGGATCGAAACCTATGATTAGTAAAGTCTCACAGGAATCAGTGTTGGGGGCCATAATAGTTCACATGATAGGTTGAGTGAAATGAATGTAATTTCACTAGGTTTGCAGATGACACAAAAATAAATACATAGAATCCCTACAATGTGAAAAGAGACCATTTGGCCCAACAAGTCCATACTGACCCTCTGAAGAATAACCCACCCAGACCCATTCCACTACATTTCCCCTGACTAATGCACGAACCTACACATCCCTGAACACTATGGGCAATTTACCTAACCTGTACATCTTTGGAATGTGGGAGAAAACCAGAGCACCTGGAAGAAGCCCACTCAGACACAGGGCAAATGTGCAAACTCCACACTATCACCCAAGGCTGCAATTGAACCTGGGTCCCTGGCGCTGTGAGGCAGCAGTGCTAACCACTGAGCCATCATGCCACCCCCAAATTGTCCAACCTTTCCAGAATGATCTGAGATGCCTTGTGTAGATTCATAGCCACCAATCTTACTTCTTGGTATTAGTTGAGGTTACTCTTATTATCAGTTTTTCCAGCACCACATTTTTCGACTCTAAACCTCCCACACTCCAGTAAAGAAGACCCAGCTTGTCTTGAAAACTCAATCATTCCATTCACAGCAACATTGTAATAAATCTTTTCTGAACTCTCTCCAATTTAATAATATCCTTCTTGTAGCAGGGAGACCAGAATTACTCATTACTCTAAAAGAAGCCTCAACAACATTCTGAGCAATCTCAAAATGACATCCCAACTCATATAGGCAGAGGTCTGAATAATGAAGGCAGGCTTGCTAAATGTCTTCTTAATTATCCTATCGACATGTAATGCAAATTTCAAAGAATTATGTATCTGAATCCTTCAGTCTCTCTTTTCTACAACAGTACCCAGGAATCTACCATTAATTGTTTATTTTACCAAAATGAAATACATCGCATTTATCCAAATTAAACTCCATCTGCCACTCCTCAGCCTATTGACCAAGTGACCAAGATCTCAATCTTTATCTAAATAACTATCCTGCAGGGCTGTGTATTCTTGTGCTTTGTCAGCACACTCACCTCTCCAATACCCTCTCCCAATTAGTTTAATCATTTTGTTTGCTTCATTCTACTCTAACTCTTTTGCCTTCAGTAACTCCTTTTTCATTATAATATGAGCTTTAATTATCTTTAAAAGAATTATTTGCAGAGCGTTATCACGTTTTCTGAAAGTAAATGTGAATCATGTCTATGTAAAACTCAAAAATGTCAATTTAGTTTTCTATGAGTGATGTCACAAGTTTTGACTAATCTTTTGAGATCCATCCTGACTATTCCTTGCAGCCTTGGTCTTCTTTGGAGAAACATGCTGTAAAGTATTTTTTGAGCATTTTTGTTTTCTGTTGCTTCTCAAGAAAATGAACTTTAATTGCCTGATTCAAACATTATCTCTATTTTGAATATCAACATTTCATCAGCTGCCCTCTAGATCCTCCAACTTCTGTGTCCCAGATTCATTACAGCTCCAAAAAAGGCCTTACCATTGTGTTTACACTGGCACTCCCACAGAACAATTCGAACACTGCATCTATGCTGCCTATCTCCTGATATCCCTGCAGATTTCTCCTCCTCAGATATTTAGAAGATTTCAAAAATTCAAAAAAGAGTAATTAGCTCAATGGGGAATTAAGCATAGGAGTTGGGAGGTCATGTTGTGGTTGGACAGGCTCTGGTTAGGCCTGTTTTAGAATCTTGTGTTCAATTCTGGCCTCCCTGCTATAGGTGGGATGTTACCAACCTTTAAAAGGGTGCAGAAAAGAAATGTAAGGATGTTGCCAGGGTTGGAGGATTTGAGTTATGGAGAGAAGTTGAATAGGCTGGGACTATTTTCCCTGGAGTATTAGAAGATGAGGAGTGACTTTATAGGAATTTTAAAAGTCATGACATACGTAGATAAGGTGAATAGTCAAGGTCTTTTCACCAGGGTAGGGGAGTCCCAAACCAGAGAGCATAGTTTTAGGATTGGAGGGAAAACATCGAAAAGGGGTAATTTTTTTCACACAACGGGTGGTGTGTATATGGAATGAGCTGCCATAGGAGGTAGCAGCAGCTGATACAATTACAATATTTAAAAGGCATTTAGATGGATATATGACTAGGAAGGGTTTCCGGGGATATAGGCCAAAAGCTGGCAAATGAGACCGAGGTTACAACAGCTCGGCATGGACGAGTTGAACTAAGAGGTTTGTTTCCATGCTGTACATCTCCATGACTCTGTGACTCTGTGAATGTGATGTCTTGCAAGGGGAATTTGTATAATTACCCATCCATTGATTTTATAATATTTCCCATCTGCCATCAAATTGGATTGCATTAGTATGACATTCCTCTTCGCAAACAACTATTACATACATAGCATCACTTGACCCCTTGTCATGTCAGAGATGCAAGGTGATGCAGACACGATAAATAAATATACAAATAAACCTGGATTGACTATTTTGCATCATATTTTGATTTATTCTTGATACTGGAATACAATGCTTTGGAGCTACTACAATATGACACAGAACTGTAGGTATGCAAGGACCTGGTCTGTGATGCTGCAAGGGTGCTTTTAGGAGGGTATGCTCTCCAAATGTAGAAACTGTTGCTTTGTTTCCATGCAGTTTTTAGTTTAATTCAACAAGAACCTCCCCTTAATACAGTTCTTGCAGTGTGTCCATGCATCAAGGATGTGGCAACTTTGTGTGTTATCTGGGAACAATTTAATCACTTTTTTTTTAAATGAAGTGTAATTAACTGGACAGAAGATATACTTTCGCTGTGTTGCCATGCTGCTGTGAGGAAAGAAATGTCACATTTGGATCTTATTTAAGCACCAGGACATTTCATTTAGAACTCCATATTTCTGACGGTGAGGATTTGCTCTCAACAAATCATCAAATTGTGCCAAACTACAAGTACCAGTGGCTATCAAGGAGGAAGCAGTAATTTTTTTTTGGCATATTTTTTGAAAGAAGCACCCTTCAGACTGTCCTTCAGGGATACTAACTATTGTGTAGATCAAGAGCTCCAGTGAGCACCCTCTTAATAGAAGACAAGAAATCTGAGCATTTGTTTATAATTTTATATCTTCCACCTCCGCTTGCAAGAAATTTGCTCTAAGCAACTGCGACACAATGACAGACTATGTGCATAACTGAAACAATTACACGCATTGATCAAAATGGCAACTCATTGACTGCAGCTAAGTTCTCAAATTGGGTTTGTAAGCCATGATTTGGAGGTGCTGGTGTTGGACTGGGGTGGACAAAGCTAAAAATCATACAACACCAGGTTATAGTCCAACAGGCTTATTTGGAAGCACTAGCTTTCAGAGTGTTGCTCCTTCATCAGGTGGTTGTCCACAACCATCTGATGAAGGAGCAATGCTCCGAAAGCTAGTGCTTCCAAATAAACTGTTGGATTATAATCTGGTGTTGTGTGATTTTTAACTTTGGGTTTGTAAGAGGTTTGATGATTCTTCCAAGAAACATTAACTATTTCTTAGTGTCCCACCTGGGAGCAGGAGAAACTTTCTTCATTTGTAACCAAGTTCATGAAAGCAGGCAATGACATTGGTATGGTAACTGTTTCCTTCACTTGAAAGGGTGCGGAGAAGATTTTTAAGGATAAACTCAGAAATGCTAGATATATGCATCAGGAAAGGATTGACAGTCTGGGTCTTTTTACCCTCAAAAAGAAGAAAGCTGAGGGATGACCTCATGGAAATAATTTGTAGTATGAAAGGATATTACAGAGTGGGTACAGAAGAATATTTCCGTTTCTGGGAAAGAGCATCAATATAAAACCATAAATCAAGTAGAAGAAGAAAGTTCTTTATTCCTTAAGATTACGAGAATGTGACATGTGCTAACTCATGAGTGCAATGCAAAATAGTAGATTTATTTCAGGAACAGCTAGATGTGTTCATGCGGGAGAATAGGATAGAATGCTATGATGATAAATTTAGGTAAAGAAAGATTTGTTACTGGCAGTGTTCCAAAGGAATCAGTGTTTAGTTAACTTTTGTTTGTCATTTATGTAAGTGATCTAGTTAAGCATAGAGAAGGCATGGTTAATAGGTTTGACAATGACACCAAAATTGGTGATGTAGTGAACAGTAAAAAAAGGTTATCTGAGATTATAAAGACATTTTGATCAATTGGATCTATAGGCTGAGGGGCGGCAGATGGAGTTGAATCTGGATAAATGTGAGGCATTGCATTTTGGTAAAACAAACAAGAGCGGGACATATACAATTAAAAGTAGTGTTGAGTAGTGTTGTAAAACAGAGAGACCTAGGAGTTCAGGTTCATAATTCTTTAAAGTTTGCATCACATGTTGACAGGTTGGTTAAGAAGGCATTTAGCGTACTCAGACATTTGAGCATAGGCATTGGGCATCATGTCAATGTTGTATAGACCATTGATGAGGCCTTTTCTGGAGTACTATGTCCAGTTCTGGTCTCCCTGTTATAGGAAGGATATTATTAAACTGGAGAGGGTTGAGAAAAGATTTCCCAGGGTTCTAATGGAAATGGAGAGTTTGAGTTATAAGGAGAGGCTGAATGGTCTGAAACCTTTTTCACTGGACCATAGGAGGTTGAGAGGTGATCTTATAGAGGTCTTTAAAATCATGAGACATACGGAGAAGTTGAATGGCAGGTGTCCTTTCTCTAGGGTGGGGGATTTCAAGACTGGGGGAACATTTTTAAGGTGAGAGGAGAAAGATTTTAAAAAGATACGAAGGATAACTTTTGTACACAGAAATTGTTTCGTGTGTGGAATGAACTTCCAGGGGAAATTGCGGATGTCGGTGCAGTTATAATGTCTAAAAGACAATTGAATAAATCCATGAATAAGAAATGTTTGGAGGGATATGGGCCAAGTGTAGATAGGTGGGGCTAGTTTAGTTTGGGATTATAGACAGCAGGACTGTTTGGGCCAATGGGTCTATTTCCATGCTGTATGACTCTATGACTATGACTTCATGAAGAAAGGGGCTCAAATGGAATATAAGCCCAGAATAGAGTGATTGACTTATATGACCTCTTTCTGTGCTATGTATTCTGTTGAATCCTAAGTAAAAACAGTTGGAAAAGCTCACTTAAAAGACCATTGTTTGAGGAAACTGGTCTTAGAATCATAGAATCGTGGACATTTATGGCACTATGCGAGGCCACTTGGCCCAGCATGTCTGTGCCAGCTGAGAATTGAGCCTCTCAGCCTCCTCCCACTTTCTGGTATTGAATTGAATTGAATTGAGTTGAATTGAATTGATTCATTGTCATGTGCACAGCGAAAGGTTTTGTCTTGCAAGTAATACAGGCAGATCACAGAGTTAAATAGCATAATTAGGTAAATAACAGGTAAACAATGGCAAAAACAAAAACACAGGTACAGGCAAATGTTAAGAGTTTGTGAGTCCATTCAGTATTCTAACAACAGTAGGGTAGAAACTGTTTTGAAACTGGCTGGTGCATGTGTTCAGGTTTGTGTATCTTCTCACCAATGGTAGAGGTTGTAGAAAAATATTGCCAGGGTGGGATGGACCTTTGAGAATGCTGGTGGCCTTTTGTTGACAGCGGGCCTGGTAAATGAATTCTATAGATGGGAGGTTGGGGTTAGTGTTGTCCATGCCGAACAAGATCCCACATGTCCTCCTAACTTTATTGAACTGTCTTGTTACCATCAGCCAGCTATGAAAATTTACTCTATGGTCCCTCATTTTCTCTACACCTCATAGTATTCTTCCATTGATTATGTATTTCTTTGCCTGTTTTGATTTTTAAAAAATGGCATCTCGCACTTCCTTGGGTTGAAATCCATTTGCCACTTATCTGCCTAACTAACTAAACTATTGATTTATTTTTGATCATGATTGAGCATTTTGTATATTGTGTTAGGTCTCACTGTCAATATGGACTATATCTTTAAGAGCCATGATCCTAATACCATTAATTTAGTATGGCATATGACCTGAAGGTACAAAGGTGTTAGACTCCATCTTAACTGGGCCCACTCAAAACATCATGTGCTGATGGAAGCATGAAACAATTTGTAGCTGAATTGTTTCATATCAGCCTAGACACTGAAGTGCTTGTATCTATAATATACCCAAAGCTGTAATGGTATTTGTTGAAACTTTCAATACTATGTGGTCCATGTCTACTTCTTAGATTATGACAAGTAAAAACAAAGACCCACAATGTTGTAGCAATCAGTATCTTCTGCAAATGTTTTGATCACAGCCCTCCTGTTGATATCTAAGTTATTGATATATGCCACAAAAAGCAAGGGCTTGGTATTGAGCACTACAAAACCCCAATGGAAGAAGGCTTCCAGTCACAAATTACACCTGTCACCAATTACCCTTCATTTCCTGTCACTGAAGCAGTTTTTGTATTCAACTTGTTGCATTCTACAGGGTCCTGTGAGATTTTTTTCAAATTGACTGTCATGTGACATTGTGCCAAAAACCATGATAAAAGCCATGTTGGCAACATCAATGATGAGTATAACCCTCATCGATCCTCTTCAATCCAAAAGTAATTTATTAATTTATGCCTTTTTTTTGGAACAATACGCTTCACAACTGCCATGTCTCCAGCAACATTTTGTGCCCAATCTCAGTAGCATTAGTGACCTGAACTGTATCAACCCAGATTTCAAAACCACAAAGTCTTTTTTTGAAAGGAGAATGGCAAAAAGAAAATCAAACTCTTGTTTCTGTGGTGAGGTTCACAACAGAGTGGCACAAAAGGGGTCTCAGGAAAACCTTGGATGTCATCAAATGATGGCATGAACCACACATATGCGATCATTTCCTGCAAATTGTCATAACACCCATAGAAGCAAGACATTCAGCCTCTTGAGCCTATACCACAATTCAGTAGGATCATGCCTAATCTGACATTCTTCATATGCACTTTCCTTCCTTTGCCATCTAACTATTGATTTCCCTACTGATCAGGAATCTATCTATCTCAGCCTTTAATATACACAAGGAGTCTGCTCTCTACTTATAACTCTTTCACAGAGGAAATGCCTCCTCATCTTTGCCTTAAATTGATGCCCTTTAATTCTGAGACTATGCCCTCTGGCCCTCAAGTCTCCCTTGCAGGGAAACATGCTGCTAGCATTTACCATGTCAACCCCATAATAATCCTATGTTTCAATGCGAACTTTCTCATTCTTCTAAACTCCAATGAGTAGAGTCCTAACCTGTTTAGCCTTTACCCATTACACAATCCCTCCATGCCAGGGATCATCTTAATGAACCCCTCCAATCCACCCTAAACTGTTAAATGATCATTTGAAGTGTTTTTTTTTTGTGACGGGAATTGTTCCTTTATAAAGTTTGAAAATAAAGAAGGTTCTTTAACACATCTATACTTAAGATGATGGAGAACTTCTGATTCAAGCTTCCTGGGAGAGGTCAATCTTCAACAAATCTTCTGCAAATGGCAAAGTAATTCTTCTAGTGTTTAGATTAGATTAGACTTACAGTGTGGAAACAGGCCCTTCGGCCCAACAAGTCCACACCGACCCGCCGAAGCGCAACCCACCCATACCCCTACATTTACCCCTTACCTAACACTACGGGCAATTTAGCTTGACCAATTCACCTGACCCGCACATCTTTGGACTGTGGGAGGAAACCGGAGCACCCGGAGGAAACCCACGCAGACAACGTGCAAACTCCACACAGTCAGTCGCCTGAGTCGGGAATTGAACCCGGGTCTACAGGCGCTGTGAGGCAGCAGTGCTAACCACTGTGCCTGCTAACCACTGTGCCACCGTGCCGTTCTTCTAATGCTAGGAAATAATGCAACAGACCCAACCTTTATTCATTCATTCATGTATTAATAAGATGTTTTACTCTTTCTGTTGGGTATTTGTTAGGTTTAGCTCATCAAATAATAAGTGACTCTTGCCTAAATTATAATTATTAATAATTCAGCACACATGTAATATATCCTATATTATATCCACCAATGATTGAGTGCTGAAAGATTTGCAGCTCAACTCAAGTTATTTGCTGTCTATATTCATTCAGTTATTTTCATAGTTTGTTTATTACTAATGAACTAGAAATTCGACTGAGAAATGTATTTCTTGGTATTTTGAAAATTTCTACTGCTTCTCACTGCTACTGAGCCACAATCTTGGAACTCCCTCCCTTACAGCACTGTGGGTGTACCTGCAACACACTGAATTACAGCAGTACAGGAAAGTGGCTAACTTACAGCTTCTCAAGGCCAATTTGCAATAGACAATAAGCATTTGCCAGCCATCGATGCCCACATTCAATGAATGAATAAAATTGAAATAATCCACTGTAACTATCGATGAAATTAACTTTTTTTCAAATAGTGTACCACAATAAACAGTGGCTCAGTGATTAGCACTGCTGCCTCACACCGCCAGGGACCCAGGTTCGATTCCAGCCTCGGGCAACTGTCTGTGTGGAGGTTGCACATTCTCCCCATGTCTGCATGTGTTTCCTTCGGGTGCTCTGGTTTCCTTTCACAATCCAAAGATGTGCAGGTCAGGTGAATTGGCCATCTCAGATTGCCCATAGTATTGAGGGATGTATAGGTTAGGTACATTAGAGTATGGGGAAAGGGTTTGAGTGGGATAGTCTTCTGAGGGTTGGTGCGGACCTGTTGGGTCAAAGGGCCAATTCCCACACTGTAGGGATTCAACGATTCATTAGTCAGGGTAAACGTACGGCAATAGGGTAGGGGAATGGGTCTGGTGGTTAATTTTCAGAGGGTTGGCATGGACTTGTCGGGCCAAATGGCCTGTTTCCACACTGTAGGGGTTCTAAGACCAATAGAAATAGAGGCAGGAATAGATCATTTGATCTTTGAGCAAGCTCTACAATTAACTAATGTTATACCTTATTTGATTGCGGTCCTAATTACACAGTCCTGCTTGCATCTCATTACTTTTGATTCCCTAATGGATCCAAAATCTGCCTAACTCACCCTTGCTTATGTTCAATGATCCAATTTCCATTATTTGTTTGAAAAGAAAATCCCAAACACTATTAGCCCTCTGAGACAAGGAATTCATCCTGATGTCCGATCTAAGTAGCTTGCCCCTTTTTTGTACCCTTGGTTACAGTCCTCTAACATGCTTTCTTCAATTGTCCTGTCAAGAATCTTTTGTCTTTCAATACCAAAATCTCTCATATTTTTAAACTCCAATGAACAAGGAGCCCTGATGAAGGATCCTGACTGAAACATAGATTTTCCTGCTCTTCGGATGCTGCCTGACCTGCTGTGCTTTTCCAGCACCACCCTAATCTTGACTCCAATGAACATTAGTCCAACATGATCAACCCTTCCCCAAAGGTCAAACTACTTATCCAAGTAATCAGCCAAGTGAACCTTCTCTAAATTGTTACCAAAGCAAGTATATCCTCATTAAGTAAGGTGAAAACAAAGTCTTAGCAATATTCTGTAGATGTGTAGCAAGATTTCCTCACTTTTATAATCCATCCATCTTGCAATAAAGGCCAGTATTCTATTTGTATTCTTATGCTGTACCTACAAGCAGCCTTTTTTGTGATTCAAATACAATGACACCCAGATCCCTCTGTACGGTAACATTCTGTAGTCTACCTTCATTAACATAATATTCTTCTTTTATGTTCTCACTGTGAAAGTGGACAGCTTCAACTTTTCCTGATTTTTCTCCTAATTTTTTTATCCAATTACGTAACCAGTTCATACCTCTTTGTATTATTATCCTCACAGCTTGTTTCCCTATCCAACTTGTACAATCAATGCATTTGGCATCAATACAGTCAGTTCCTTCATCCAAGTCATCAATGCAGGTTGTTAATAAGTGAAACTCTTACCATTGATTCCTATCACACTTATCTTGACTCCTGTTATCTGTAAGTTAGCTACAGGAACAAGGAATAGCTATTCTGTTCGGTCAGGGTTCATCCGTTCCCTTAATGCTACTTTCCCATGCTATCCCCATATCCCTTGATATCACAAGCCTGTGGAAATCTATTGCTTTCAGTTTTGAACATGCTAATGTACCACTCCCAATGCTGTAAGATCTTATCTTGTGATGCATGTACAAGATCTTTTATGTGACACATTATCAAATACCTTTCAGAAATCCAAACACACCATATCTATAAGTTCTTCTTTATCCATGTTGCTAGATACGAGTTCACATTTTCTGGTCTCAAACTGATGATGAAATTCTATCATATTTATGATCACTTTTTCCTTTAGAATGAAATCATTAATTAATTCTAGCCAGTTCCTGAAAGGTTTCACAAAGTATTTTTCTCAGAATCTGTCCTGAATACTCTCTGGACTCATCCTTTAGGTTACCTTTGCCAAATTGATCTGGTAAATCAATGAGGTGAAAGTTACCCACAAATATTATAATAGCTTTTTTTAATAAAAATATACCTTCTCTTTCTGTGTAGCCACTATTAGAGGGTCTCGAAAATATTTGCATCAGTTTACTTCTTTCCTTTCTTATTTCTTAATTCTTCCCAAAATGATTCTACAACTTGATATTCAGACCCAAATATATTTCTTACTCCATGCTGACCTCATCTTTTAATTACAAAACCACCCTCTTCCTTTTCCTTTTCTCCTGCCCTCCTGGAATGTCAGATAGCTTTGACTATTCAGGTCCAAGCCTCAGTTGCCGTGCAATCACACATTTGGAATGAATAAAAGGGCAAAAGCAGGAGATACATGGGAACACCACCAACTTCAAGTTCCCTCCAAGTTACTTACCATCCTGACTTGGAAATATATCACAGTTCTTTCACTGTCACTTGGTCAAAAGGCTGGAATTACCTCTTTAATGGTATTGTGGGTCAACACACAGCAGAAGGGCTGCAGTGGTTCAAGAAGGTTCCTCACCACCACCACCATCTCAAGGGTAACTAGAGATGGGTAATAAAATGCTTGTCAGCCAGTGATGCCCATGTTCCACAAATTAATTTCAAACACTATAATTTTATACTTACTTAATATTTTTGTGTTATCAATTCATCTGAGCATTCAAACAAAGAACTTTTAATTCTTTAATTCTATTATTTATGTCTATTTGACTCTTAGTTGATCATGCATACATATATAGAACATAGAAAGATACAGCGCAGTACAGGCCCTTCGGCCCTCGATGTTGCGCCGACCGAATCCTACCTAACCTACACTAGCCCAATAACTTCCAAATGCCTATCCAATGCCCGCTTATATGACCATAAAGAAGGAGAGTTCACCACTGCTACTGGCAGGGCATTCCATGAACTCACAACCCGCTGTGTAAAGAATCTACACCTAACATCTGTCCTATACCTACCACCCCTTAATTTAAAGCTGTGTCCCCTTGTAACACCTGACTCCATTAGCGGTAAAAGGTTCTCAGTGTCGACCCTATCTAAACCCCTAATCATCTTATACACCTCTATCAAATCTCCCCTAAACCTTCTCTTCTCCAATGAGAACAGCCCCAAGTGCCTCAGCCTTTCCTCATAAGATTTTCCTACCATTCCAGGCAACATCCTGGTAAACCTCCTTTGCACTCGTTCCAATGCCTCCACATCCTTCCTATAGTATGGCGACCAAAACTGCACACAATACTCCAGATGAGGCCGCACCAGAGTCTTATACAGTTGCAACATGACCTCAGGACTCCGGAACTCAATTCCTCTACCAATAAAGCCCAGTACAACATATGCCTTCCTCACAGCACTATTTACCTGGGTGGCAACTTTCAGAGATCTGTGTACATGGACACCAAGATCCCTCTGCTCATCCACACTACCAAGTAGCCTACCATTAGCCCAGTAATCCATCTTCTTGTTACTCCTACCAAAGTGAATGACTTCACACTTAGCTACATTGAATTCCATTTGCCACATTTCTGCCCAGCTCTGCAACTTATCTATATCCCGCTGTAACCTACCACTTCCTTCCTCACTATCCACAACTCCACCGACTTTTGTGTCATCCGCAAACTTGCTTACCCAGCTTTCAAGCCCTTCCTCTAGATCATTTATAAAGATAACAAAAAGCAATGGTCCCAAAACAGATCCTTGTGGTACACCGCTAGTAACTGCACTCCAAGATGAACATAGTCCATCAACTACTACCCTCTGTCTCCTTCCAGCCAGCCAATTCCTAATCCAAACCTCTAATGTATCCTCAATGCCATACCTCCGTAGTTTTAGCATTAGCCTACCATGGGGAACCTTATCGAACGCCTTACTAAAATCCATATACACAACATCTACTGCTTTACCCTCGTCCACTTCCTTAATCACCTTCTCAAAGAACTCAGTAAGGTTTGTGAGGCACGACCTGCCCTTCACAAAACCATGCTGGCTATCCTTGATCACGTTATTCCTATCCAGATGTTCATAAATCTTATCCCTTACCATTCTCTCTAAGACTTTGCCCACCACTGAAGTCAGACTCACTGGCCTATAGTTACTAGGGCTATCCCTACTCCCTTTCTTGAACAATGGGACCACATTCGCTATCCTCCAGTCCTCTGGTACTATTCCCGTTGACAATGACGACATAAAAATCCAGGCCAATGGCTCTGCTATCTCCTCCCTAGCTTCCCATAGGATCCTAGGGTAAATGCCATCAGGCCCAGGAGACTTATCTATTTTCATCCTCTCCAATATTCCCAGAACCTCTTCCCTGCATATTTCCAGGCCATCCATTCTAATCATTTGTGACTCCATATTCGCATCAGCAACAGTGTCCTGTTCCTGAGTGAATACTGATGAAAAGTATTGATTTAGTGTCTCTCCAATCTCCTCCGCCTCCACACACAACTTCCCACTACTATCCTTGACTGGACCGATACCTACCCTAGTCATCCTTTTATTCCTGACATACCTATAGAAAGCCTTTGGGTTTTCCCTAATCCTACCAGCTAAAGACTTTTCATGTCCCCTTCTCGCTTCTCTTAGCTCTCTCTTTAGATCCTTCCTGGCTACCTTATAACTCTCTATCGCCCCAACTGAACCTTCACGCCTCATCTTTACATATGCCGCCTTCTTCCCTTTCACAAGGGATTCCAATTCCTTACTAAACCACGGCTGCCTCACAAGGCCCTTTACACCATGCCTGACTGGTACATACTTATCGAGGACACGTAGTAGCTGCTCCTTGAACAATCCCCACATCTCATTAGTGTTCTTCTCTTGAAGCCTGTTTTTCCAATCCACACATCCTAAGTCATGCCTCACTGCATCATAATTTCCCTGCGCCCAGCTATAACCCTTGCCCTGCGGCGCACACATATCCCTCTCCATCACTAAAGTAAAAGTCACCGAGTTGTGGTCACTGTCCCCGAAGTGCTCACCTACCTCCAAGTCTAACACCTGGCCTGGTTCATTACCTAGAACCAAATCCAGTATAGCCTCACCTCTTGTTGGCCTGTCTACATATTGTGTCAGGAAACCCTCCTGCACACATTGGACAAACACCGACCCATCTAATGAACTCGAGCTATAGTTCTCCCAGTCAATATCTGGGAAGTTAAAGTCCCCCATAACAACCACCCTGCTACCTTCACTGTTTTCCTGAATCATCCTCGCAATATTATCCTCTACTTCTCTAGGACTATTAGGAGGCCTGTAGAAAACACCTAACAGGGTGACCTCACCTTTCCTATTTCTAACCTCAGCCCAAACTACCTCAGATGGCAAGTCCTCTTCCATCGTCCATTCCACTGCTGTAATACTATCTTTGACAAGTAATGCCACACCTCCCCCTTTTTTAACCCCATGTCTGACCCTACTAAAACATTTAAACCCTGGAACCTGCAACAGCCATTCTTGTCCCTGTTCTACCCACGTCTCTGTAATGGCCACAACATCGAAGTCCCAGGTACCAACCCACGCTGCAAGTTCACCTACCTTATTTCTTATACTTCTGGCATTGAAGTATACACACTTCAATCCACCCTTCTGTTTACAGGCACCCTCCTTCGAGATAGCTGCCTTGTTCATAACCTCCCTACACTCAAGGTCCTGTACCCTAAAGCTACAGTCCAGGTTCCCATGCCCTGGCGGAGTTAGTTTAAACCCTCCCAAAGAGCACTAGCAAACCTCCCCCCAAGGATACTGGTGCCCCTCAGGTTCAGGTGTAGACCATCCTTTTTATAGAGGTCCCACCTTCCCCAGAAAGAACCCCAGTTGTCCAGAAACCGGAATCCCTCCCTCCTGCACCATCCCTGTAGCCACGCATTTAACTGCTCTCTCTCCCTATTCCTCGACTCTCTATCACGTGGCACGGGTAACAAACCAGAGACTACAACTCTGTTTGTTCTAACTCTGAGCTTCCAACCTAGCTCCCTGAAAGCCTGTCTGACATCCTCACCCCTCTTCCTACCTATATCGTTGGTGCCAACGTGGATCACGATCTGGGGCTGCTCCCCCTCCCCCTTAAGGACCCGGAAAACACGATCAGCGACATCACGTACCCTTGCACCTGGGAGGCAACATACCAAACGTGAGTCACTGTCGCCCCCACAAAACCGTCTGTCTGTACCCCTCACTATCGAGTCCCCAAGAACTATCGCTCTACCTTTCTCCACCCTTCCCTTCTGAGCAACGGGGCCAGGCTCCGTGCCAGAGGCCTGAACCTCGTTGCTTGCCCCTGGTAAGTCATCCCCCCCACAAGTATCCAAAACGGTATACTTGTTCTTGAGGGGAATGACCGCAGGGGGTCCCTGCACTGGCTTCCTCCTCCCACTCCCCCTCACTGTCACGCATCTATCTTGAACTTTCGGAGTAACTACTTCCCTAAAGCTCTGATCTATGACCCTCTCTGCCTCCCGAATGATCCACAGTTCATCCAAATCCAGCTCCAGTTCCCTAACACGGGCTTGGAGGAGCTGGAGGTGGGTGCACTTCTTGCAAGTGTACTCAGCAGGGACGCTAATGGCTTCCCTCACCTCATACATGTTGCAAGAGGAACATTGCACTGCCTGCACTGCCATCCCTCTAAAAAGCTAGCTTTCTTTAAAAAAAAACTAAATGTAAAGAAACCAAACAAGCAAAACGCATCACTTACCTGCTTGCCGCAACGGGTCTTATTATTTAGGTTAGAGGAGGAGGGCGGGTGGGAGGCTCTTCTGCCGAAGGGCCTCGGGTTACTCACCTGCGCGTTTAAAGAGAGAAAAAACCCTTCCCAGGTAACCTAGCAACACAAGCCTCCGGGTCTACCCGGCGTTTTTTAAAAAAAACTTGTTCCTACATTCCATCCCTTCCTGTCGCACTCTGTTTATCAGTAGTCATATCATTATGATATCATTGGCCCCTCATGTGAGCCTTCCCATACAAACTCTCCTACCTGACCATTTAGACAAAGCCATTCTCTGCAGCCATGTTTCAACTCTGGTTCCAACACAGTTCAGGCAAAGGCTACCTCAACAGTAGAGTTCCCTCTTTCTCCGGTTACCCATTTGTCACACAGCAACCTCAGAGTCATGCATTCAACTCTCTGATTTTATTTCTCCTACACCAATTTGCTCATGATAAAAACAATGACTGCAGATGCTGGAAACCAGTTTCTGGATTAGTGGTGCTGGAAGAGCACAGCAGTTCAGGCAGCATCTGAGGAGCAGGAAAATTTACATTTCGGGCAAAAGTAGGAATAAAGGCACAGAGCCTGAAGGGTAGAGAGATAAGCTAGAGGAGGGTGGGGGTGGAGAGAAAGTAGCATAGAGTACAATAGGTGAGTAGGGGAGAGGATGAAGGTGAGAGGTCAGGGAGGGTGGAGTGGATTGGTGGAAAAGGAGCTAGGCAGGTAGGACAAGTCATGGGGACAGTGCTGAGCTGGAAGTTTGGAACCAGGGTGAGGTGGGGGGAAGAGGAAATGAGGAAACTGTTGAAGTCTATATTGATGCCCTGGGGTTTAAGAGTTCCGAGGCAGAAGATGAGGCGTTCTTCGTGCAGGCGTCTGGTGGTGACGGAGCCGCAGTGAAGGAGGCCCAGAACCTCCATGTCCTCGGCAGAGTGGAAGTGGGTGTTGAAATGTTGGGCCACGGAGTGGTGTGGTTGATTGGTGCAGGTATCCCGGAGATGTTTCCTAAAGCGCTCAGCTAGGAGGCGTCCAGTCTCCCCAATGTAGAGGAGACCGCATCGGGAGCAACATATACAATAAATGATATTAGTGGATGCACAGGTAAAACTTTGATGGATGTAGAAGGCTCATTTAGGGCATTGGATGGAGGTGAGGGAGGAGGTGTGGGCGCAGGTTTTACAGTACCTGAGGTGGCAGGGGAGGGTGCCAGGATGGGAGGGTGGGTTCTAGGGGTCATGGACCTGACCAGGGAGTCACGGAGGGAATGGTCTTTGCGGAAGGCAGAAAGGGGTGGGGAGGGAATTATATCCCTGGTGGTGGGTCTTTTTGGAGGTGGCAGAAATGTCGGCAGATGATTTGGTTTATGCGAAGGTTGGTATGGTGGAAGGTGAGCACCAGGGGCGTTCTGTCCTTGTTACGGTTGGAGGGGTGGGGTCTGAGGGCGGAGGTGCAGGATGTGGATGAGATGCGTTGGAGGGCATCTTTAACCACATGGGAAGGGAAATTGTGGTCTCCATAGAAGGAGGCCATCTGGTGTGTTCTGTGGTGGAACTGGTCCTCCTGGCAGCACATACAGTGGAGGCGGAGGAATTGGGAATACGGGATGGCATTTTTGCAAGAGGTAGGGTGAGAAGAGGTGTAATCCAGGTAGCTGTGGGAGTCGGTGGGTTTGTAAAAAATGTCAGTGTCAAGTCGGTCGTCATTAATGGAGATGGAGAGGTCCAGGAAGTGGAGGGAAGTGTCAGAGATGGTCCAGGTAAATTTAAGGTCAGGGTGGAATGTGTTGGTGAAGTTGATGAATTGTTCAACCTCCTCGTGGGAGCATGAGGTGGTGCCAATGCAGTCATCAATGTAGTGGAGGAAGAGGTGGGGAGTGGTGCTGGTGGAATTACGGAAGATCGACTGTTCTATGTAGCCAACAAAGAGACAGGCATAGCCGGGGCCCATATGGGTGTCCATGGCTACCCCTTTGGGCTGGAGGAAGTGGGAGGATTCAAAGGAGAAATTGTTAAGGGTGAGGACCAGTTCAGCCAAACGAATTAGAGTGTCGGTGGAAGGGTACTGTTGGGGACGTCGGGAGAGGAAGAAACGGAGGGCTTGGAGGTGTAGAGGGATTGGATATCCATGGTGAAGATGGGTGTTAGGGGCTGGGGAACCAGAAGTCTTAGAGGAGGTGGAGGGCATGGGTGGTGTCTCTGAAGTATGTAGGGAGTTCTTGGACTAGGGGGGAATAGGACAGTGTTGAGGTAGGTAGAAATGAGTTCAGTGGAGCAGGAGCACACTGAGACAATGGGTCAGCCAGGGTGGTCAGGCTTATGCATCTTGGGAAGGAGGTAGAACCGGGGAGTGCGGGGTTCCCAAACTATGAGGTTGGAAGCTGTGCTTGAGAGATCTCCTGAGGTGATGAGGTTCTGTATGGTCTGGGAGATGATAGTTTGGTGATGGGGGGTGGGGTCATGGTCAAGGGGGTGGTAGGAAGAGGTGTCCTTGAGTTGGCATTTGGCTTCAGCAGTGTAGAGGTCAGTGCACCAGACTACCACTGTGCCCCCTTTATCTGCTGGCTTGATGGTGAGGTCGGGATTGGAGCAGAGGGATTGGATGACTGAGCATTGTGAGGGTGGGAGGTTGGAATGGGGGAGGGGTGTAGATAGGTTGAGGCGGTTAATGACCCGACTGCAGTTGGAAATGAAGAGGTTGAGGGCAGGTAATAGGCCAGCGCAGGATGTCGAGGTGGATGCAGTGTGTTGGAGGTGGACGAAGGATTCCTCGGAAGATGGGCGGGAGTCCTGATTGTGAAAGTAAGCTCGGAGGTGGAGGCGGCAGAAGAAGTGTTTGATATCATGGCGTGCGTTAAATTCATTGTTGCGTGGACAGAGGGGGATGAAGGTGAGTCCTTTGCTGAGGACTGATCTTTCCAATTTGCTCATTGTTCAGGTGGTAATCCACTGATCATTACTTCTTTGGTCCTGCTTTCTAACTTAGCCCCTAGCTGCTAATCTTCCCTCAGCAAAATCTCTTCTTAATTACATACCCATAATATTGCTGATACCGAGGGGACCATAACAACTGGATCCTTCCCCTTCCCATTTTAGTTTATCTGTGGCCCAATGACTTGTCCTTAGCAACTGGGCTGAGAAAACAGCCTTTAGAATTTGCTCTCTTGGCTATATAGATATATATCTATCTTCCTAAAAATACTATTCTGATTACAAATAGATTTTTTTAACTTCTACCCAAACCACTGCGTGCCTGCCCCCAACCTAATTTAAATGCCTCTCTATAATCATGATGCTACAGGAAGTTTGTTCACCTTGCCTGGAGTCTCATCCACACAGGCTGTAAGAACTTCAAACATTTAGACAATCACAAGGGCTAAGATTACATTACCCAGGGAAGGCTTGATAGTAATAAAGAACTATTTGACAGGATTCATTCATTTTGGCCATGGAAGGACAAATTTGCTGTATCATAAAACATTATTTTAAAAGGTAAACATGTCCTAATATCAAACATATTACACCAATCTGTAGGTCCGTGTTGCAGAAGATGACTAATATGTGAATCTGTGTACAAGGTTAGTGAAAGAATGTGACTCAGGCCTAAAGTATTGACACCAACCTTTATACCCACACAATGTTCTAACCACTCCTTGGATAAAAGTAGCAACAGACCTATTCAGGTACTGTTATGAAGGTATAGGTACGCACTGTACCTTTAAAAGAGAGTGAAATCTGGCAAGGACTTAACAAATCCTGAAAAACTTAAAAATGTAACATTTCGCTGTGGAAAAACTAGCTGAGCTGAGCTGCTATGGCACACAACAAATTTAAATTTGACCAATCAATTTAAATTATGCCCCAAGATACCAAAATCCAATTGAATTTGAATTTTAGTTTTAATAGCATTAAATCAACAAGGCGATACGATGTTCTGAGGTATAAAGATCGGGCATTTTGAACAGTTCACCAGAGTTGCAAAGAGTACCAAGCTGCCTGCTGTTTGCAGCTGCTGTTTATCTGAAATGTGTACAGCAGAAGAGCAAAGAAAAAACTCTGACATCTATAGAGGAAGATGTACGGTTGGGTGGTTTTAAAAATTGATTTTTTTTGTTAACTTAATCAAGGAGTTTATTGGATTAGTATAGTGTTGTAGAGTGGGAGGTAGATAAACCATTACGATAATGGAGGTTTACAGTGTAGAAAGTTGTCGTTTAATGTTCTCTTTCTTTTGTTGGAGTTAAAGAATAAATTGTTAACTTTTTCTTTAAATAGTGGGATTTGGTAGTTCTTTGTCACTCATACTTTTACAGATTTCAGCACAAGGTGAGCTTTTCTGTGTGTCTGGTTAAGTTAGCAGAAGGGTTTACCTGGTGTTGTAAGTAAGGAAGTACATCCATGTGGTGGATTGACTCTCCAATTTTCTCATTGCTGAGTGGCTTAGGAACATGGATGTGATCATTGCTGAAGTGATGAGTGTTATTTTCTGTTTATTTGGAATCTTAGAATGGATAGTGTCTGACAATGGCCTGTCCTTCACTACCAAACTGCTTAAACACAAGTGCACTAAGTGGAAAATGAATCATATCGCATCATCAAACCATGATCTTCAGTGAAGTCGTCTAGAGGTGCATATGGTATGAACTATTAAATCCATGATCATGAAATGTCATTCAAATAAATAAGATTTTTGCATTACATTGTTGTATTTTCATGGAGAATGGATTATCATCCCCAAATTAATGCTCAGAAGGTAAGTGTGAATGACCTTCACTGGCAATCAATTTTCTAATCATTCAGCAGCACACAACATTCTTCTTCAGGGAATGCGAAGTTTAGAAGAGATAACAACATGTGTGAACAACTAAGATTGTGCAAAAAACAGAGAATGTGAGTTAAAATGCCACATACAAAACTTTAGATACCAACAAAAGGGTTTGAAACTGTGCAACCAAATCAGATCATACAAAGTTAATACCGATCAGGATGATGCATTGCAAAGGAACAGGTGACACCTCAGACCATTTGTTGAAAAATCAATTCTGCACAAAGACAATGAGGAATAATGTCCAGCTGATGATTGCGCAGTGATGTCGAGTGACATCATGTGCCTATCTACAGCTATCTATATCTGTAACAAAAAACAGAAACTGCTGGTGAAACACAGCAGGTCATCTATGGGAGGAAAGCAGAGTTCACATTTCAAGTTCAGTGATTCTTCGTCAGAACTGATAGAAGCTGGGAAAAGGTGTATTTAAGCTGAAGATAAAGTTGGGGTGGGGCTAGGAGTAGGGGTGCAAAGGGGTGGTGGCAGAGGTGAGTGGATAGATGGAGATAAAGCTTAGAGAGACAGGATACAGGTTTTTAAGCTTTTGTATCTCCTGCCAACAGAAGAGGTTGGAACAATATATTACTGGAGTGGAAGGGGTCTTTGATGATATTGACTGCCTTTCCGTGACAATGAGAGTTATAGATGGAGTCCATGGATGGGAGGTTGGCTTGTGTGGTGGCCTAGGCTGTGGACACATCTTTCTGTAGTTTCTTACAGACATGGCCAGAGTAGTTGCTGCATCAAGCCATTATGCACCCCCAAGAGGATGTTTTCTATGATGCATCTGTAAAGTTGCTGAAGGTCATTGTGGACATATTAAATTCCCAAAGGCTCCTGAGGAAGAGGAGGCATTATTGTGCCTTTTTGACCATTGTATCTGCTTGGGAGGCCCAGGACAGATTGTTGGTTATTGTCACTCCTAGAAACTTGACACTTCTGACCCTTTCCACCTCAGCCCCACTTCGTCCTTTCTCCCTGAAGTCAATGATCAGTTCTTTAGTTTTGCTGACATTGAGGGATAGATTGTTATCATTGCATTCTATCTCCTTCCTATATTCTGACTCGTCATTGTTTGATATCTGGCCTCCAACGATGGTATTGTCAGCAAACTTACAGATGGTGTTCACACAAAATGTTGCCACATTGTCATTAGTGTCCAGGGAGTATATTAGGGTGCTGAGTACACATTCTTGCAGGCCACCAGTGTTGAGGAGATGCTATTGTCTATCTTCACTGATTGTTATCCAGTTGCAAAAGACAGAGCCGAGACCTATGTTTCAAGAGTTTTGAAATTAGTTTGTTTGGGAATATAGTGTTGAATGCAGAGCTGGTGTTGATAAATAGGAGACTGATATAGGTATTCTTACAATCCAAATGTTTCAGAGATGAGACTCGGGCTAGGGAAATGGCATCTGTTGTGGGCCTTTTCATGGCTAGGCAAATGGCAAGGGATTGAGGCAAGCTGGGAGGCTAGAGTTGAGGTGAGCTGTGACTAGCCTCTTGAAGCACCTAATGAAGGTCAGAACCAGCAGGCTGTAGTCATTGAAGCAAACTACATGTATTTTCTTTAGTACTGGTGGTCTTCTTGAAGTAAATGGACTCTTCAAATTGTAGCAAGGAGAGATTAAAGATGTCAGTGAATAGTTCCACCAGCTGGTCCACACATGACCAGAGAGCACAGCCAGCGACTCCGCCTGGGTCAGTCACTTGCCTTGACTTCCCTTTCAGGAAGACTGACCTGACATCTGCAGCAGTAATTGAGGGAACAGGTGCTTTCAGGGCTGTCAGGGCAGGTGACACCGAGCCACTGGCATTCTACTTGAGCCAATCACAAAAAGCATTCAGCACATCAGGGAGGGATGTGCTTTTGTTCTACCTCATTTTGTAACCCATTAGACCTTGCCACAGGTGGCAGGTATCTGTGTGGCCTCTAATTTGATTCAGTACTGAATTTGGGCATTTCTAATTGTGAAAGCTCAGCCACGTTACCTGGCTTTCTGTGAACGCCTGTCCAAGAACAGAGAACCACCACTTGATTAATACACTTCAACAGTACTGTTTTTATTCAAGACTGTCAGTATACGAATATACAAACAATCCTGGGAGAAAAGCCACTTAGACCACGCTGGGTACTAAAGAGTGGATTTTCTCACCGTTAATAGGGAAAGTTGTTACATTTATACATAACTTCTCACGCAATACAGAGTCCCGTGTCATTAAGCTATCGCAAAGTATATTAATCAAAGTATACTTAATTGTAAGCTTACACATCAAAAATGCTCTAAATCTAACACACAGACACCAGCAGTCATCTGGTTAAGATATTAACACTATCTTTAAAGTCAGACATTAACTCCCATTATTTTTCTAGCTCTTCAAGGCAACAGTCAAATCTCAAAGATGCTCTTTAAATGTAAACATTCAAACCTCATTACTGTGTTACAGCTAGACCGTAAGGCACCAGTACTCCTCTGATGGCTGCCCTTTGACCTAGGGCTATGTACTATGTCATTCTCAGATCTGTGGGATTGGACATGTTTACCCAGCCTGTGCAAAGATCCTCACAAGTTGCTGTGTTAGCAATTTGTTTGCTCAGCATGCTGGGCAATACAGCCAATGTGTTTCAGCCATTTTAGTTAACATTCTAAGCTCCATTTTCTATATGGTCACTATATCTATTTCCAACTTATCATTCCTCCCTTTTTATCATTTTATGATAACCTTCAGATATTAATACGTTGAAGTCGAGCAAACTCTTTTTCTGTTTCTACATCTAAATTGCCATCAGTCAAAAGTGTAGGTGTCAATCCTTCCTTCTGCGTCCATTTAGGGCTTGTCTCCTTTTTACATCGGCGTCGTGCAGGACGAGTTTGACAACTTCTCTTAATGAGGGCCCAAGCGATTCGAATACTAATACAAATGCCAAGAATGATGGCCAGAATGGAGAGAATGTCCAGCCCAATAGACTTTAGCCATCCCAACAGCTGACACAGTAGGTTCCACCAGGCACAGGTCTCCTTTGAGTCTATGTGGTCCAGATCATATGCTTTAGTGGCAACATCGTTAATTAGTGAAGTATCATTATATACAGCCGAGCTCTCATCCTCAATATAGGTACAACACTCTAGGCCAATAACTGCACATGCTCCCCCTTGGCTTGCTAAGAGATAATCTAAAGCCATCCTATTCTGTAAGGTCATCATTCGCAGGGCAGTCTGCTTGTGTTCCAAATGACCCAGGGCATCAGCAGTGGCCTTAGCCATTTCCTCAATCTCGTGACTGAGATCACGAATCTGGTCCAGGGCTTGCATGACCCCATAATTGGGCAGAAGGGCACCAAAGAATCTGCTCCAAAATGTCTATTGGTGGAACAGATCTCTCCTGCCTCGAGCATGAGGTTTGTAATTTGAATTAAGATCATGCCACTTCTTCCATTCGCTGTTAACCTCTGGGGTTGAATTCAATAACCGGAATGCTGGGAGGTGATATATCAGCGCACAGGTGCCCTTAAAGTTAATGGGTAGGTATTCATAGGCTGTGTGATTGCATAACCAAAATGTCCCGTTAAGTGCAGGCGTAATACCGTGTTTAGCGTGGAAGAGGACAGCACCCATACGGCTTGTAGGTGCGTCGGGACGAGTCTTTTCATTAACACAAAGGTCCCAATCGTCCTCCGGGAGGCCCCCAAAGGGGTCTGACTTGGTTTGATCATGAGATATTATTACCTGGCATCTACTGTCCTCTAAGTCTCCCATGGCATGTTTTCCTGTATCACTATGAATGCACCATTTAAATTCTGGCCCCACCGCTACTACAAAACCTTTTGGTACCACTTGCCAGGTGTCATAGCAACGCCTGAGGTAACCATACTGGATCAGGTATTGGTCAGAAATGTCTCTATAGGGAATAATTTTTGGGGTTTGTTGGGTACGCCTGTAGGTAAGACTGCATAGTTCATCCTGACCAGTAGGGGCCGCCATCATGAGGAATCCGGACCCTACCGAGTGTGGGCCTGGGACACATACTACTTTGATTAGATTACTTACAGTGTGGAAACAGGCCCTTCGGCCCAACAAGTCCACACCGACCCGCGGAAGCGCTACCGACCCATACCCCTATATTTACCCCTTACCTAACACTACGGGCAATTTAGCATGGCCAATTCACCTGACCCGCACATCTTTGGACTGTGGGAGGAAACCGGAGCACCCGGAGAAAACCCACGCAGACACGGGGAAGAACGTGCAAACTCCACACAGTCAGTCGCCTGAGTCGGGAATTGAACCCAGGTCTCTGGCGCTGTGAGGCAGCAGTGCTAACCACCGTGCCGCCCTGTTTTACTTACAGTATAGAAACAGGCCTTTCAGCACAACAAGTTCACACTGGCCCTCCGAAGAGCAACCCACCCAGGCCCATTCCCCTACACCTAACACTATGGGCAATTCACCTCACCTGGCCTGCACATTTTTAGACTGTGGGAGGAAACCCACACAGACACAGTGAGAATGTACAAACTCCACACAGACAGTTGCCTGAGGTAGGAATGTGAACTCAGGTCTCCGGCACTGTGAGGCAGCAGTGCTAACCACTGTGCCACCATGCTGCTTTATTCTTTCCTTCATCAGTCTGATTGTCAAGATGAGTTTTTACTTTTTCAAGGAAGCCAGTAAAGATGTTGCCGGTAAGGCTCGTTGCTTCCGGTAAATTGCTTCTTTTCTTTCGGTGGGTCTTAAGAAAACGGTGCAGTGTGCGGACGAGATTTTTTAATTTTAAGTAACCGGGAAAGTTGAACAAAAAGTCTCTGGGGTCCGCTGCAGTATTATTCACAAAGGCATAGCAGCACATGCGTGTATCATTTAAGTAAGTATAGGTATCCTCGGATTTGGTGCCATTTCCTCGTAGGCATACATACATTACTTCCTGGCAGATGCCAGTATTATGAATTGTTATATTATGGGGACATTCTGTCCTGGCATCCAGAGTTGTAATATTATATCCAGGGCACCACAGTTGAAGTCCTGTTAGGTTTTGCAAATGCTCTACGCAATCCTGTGACCAGGCAATATTTTGGACGACTATGCTGCTATAATTAGAAGTGGCCTTAGAGTAGTCAGGAAAACCGACCAAGGGACAAATTGTCTGGTTAAACCCACTGTTACCTGGGCCATGACGATCACATGTGGCATTCACTCTGACCTGAACTATTCTCGTGGGGCCTGTGTTATTCAACATTATGCTATTCTCCTGTCTCCATACCCACCAATGCCTAATGAGGTTGCAAGGGGTAGCTAGGGTCTGACTGGACTCACTTATATTATTAGACTGGGTACCTATCACTCTGGGCAGTGATAAACTCATTGGGGGGGTGCTAATAGTCATATTGTCACTCATAGTACTCACGAGATCCCTCGGGACTATTACTGTACCATTGGGGCCATCAGAAGCAATACGTGGTGCCATACTCACAAAACCATTAGTCATTTTAGTAGTAACATCTGTAGAGTGTGAAGTCATCGCGGGGGTGCCTGTTTTTATCCACGTCTCCGCGGTGGCTGCACGAGAGTTGCTTGTAGGCCCTTGGAGAGTAGGGGGTGCACCGCTGGTGGTGTTACTGGTCTGCATTGATGTCCATGTCGTTGTTAGGCAGAGGCCAAAGAGAAAGAGGATAGGTTTCATCGTTTCACTTTTCTTCAGTCTTCCTTCCTTAGTGGCACCTATGTCAAGGGAAGAGAAAATACATACAACAGTAGCTGCCCCTTATTCTCATTCCTCCCCAATAAGCTTGCAATGGTGTAGGCTGATCCAGGCTTTACGACCCTCAACCTTAACAGCAGTAGGGGTGGTAAGGAGGACTTGAAAAGGGCCCTCCCACCGGGGTTCCAGGCCGTGCTTTCTGGCAAAGTTTTTGATCAATACAAAGGTGCCAGGTCGGATGTTTGGGGGCAACGGCAAATCCGACCGCAAAGGCCTGGCAGCTTTAACCATCGCATGGTTCATGCGTAAGGCATCAGTTAAGGATAAAACATAGGAGATCATCCCATCTGACATCTGATGTATGTCAACAGAAGAATCAGAGAAGTCAGAGCTAAAGGGAGTGCGGAGGGGCCGCCCATACAAAATCTCGGCGGGGGAGAGACGGTGGGCTCCTGCCGGGGACACCCGGAGTTGAAACAAGGCAATGGGCAAATTTTGGAGCCACGAGAGACCATTGTCAGCTGACAGTTTGGCCAATTTAGATTTCAAGGTCTGATATAGCACGTTCCACCACTCCCGCGCTCTGAGGGTGGTAAGCACAGTGGAACTGCTGCTTGATATTAAGAACTTTACAAAGTTCTTGACTAACAAGGGCCACAAAATGAGGGCCGTTATCGGAACTGAGTGTCCGCGGCACACCAAATCTAGGAATAATCTCCTTGAGTAAAGTCTTAACAACAGTGTCAGCCTTGTTATCGGCTGCAGGATAAGCCTCAATCCATTTACTAAAAACATCTACAATAACTAAAACATATTTACACTTGGCCGTTCTGGGTAGCTCAATGAAGTCCATTTGCAACGTATCGAAGGGGCCTTCAGGCAGCGGGGTTCTACCCTGTTCACAGGGGACCCCCTTGCCGGGGTTATGCTGCATACAGGTCAAGCATTTTTTAGTTTGTGCTCTAGCCAATTGCAGAACACTGGGATGCCACCAAGATTCCCAGACTAAATCTGCAGTTTGTCTAGCCCCACAGTGTGTTAAGTGATGGACAACATCAACCACCCTGACGGCTAAAACATCAGTCATACACACCTGGCCTGCTGGGGTTTTCCAAAGACCGTCAACGTCCTTGAAACATCCCAGATCAGTCCATTCATGAAGTACATTGTCAGGGGCGTCCCCCTGTAAAGCAACAATATCAGCGGTGGAGGGAGGCTGCTTGTCAGGAACTGAGGCCCTAATTGATTTCCTCTGAACCATCGTTAAGGAGCCAGGGAGCTCCGTAGCCTGTTTAGCAACTTCATCTGCCTGTTTATTTCCCATAGAAACCGGATCTGTTCCGGCAGAGTGCGCGGAACATTTAATAATGGCCAATTCGCGAGGACTTTGAATGGCCTGTAACAAATTAATGACTTCCTCTCTGTGTACGATAGGGGTCCCCGACGAGGTGAGAAAACCTCGATTTTCCCATAGTGTCCCAAAATCATGGGCAACCCCGAAGGCATATCTAGAGTCAGTATATATATTAGCTGTAAGTCCGGAGGCTAGCTCACATGCCCTAGTTAATGCAATTAATTCAGCTTTCTGAGCGGATACTGCGGGTATGAGGTGATGCTGCTCCACAATCCTACCCCCCGCATCTACTATACCATATCCAGCCACCCTTTCTCCATTCTTGTTTACAGAGGAGCTACCATCCACGAACAAAGTGACATCAGGATGTGGGAAGGGGCGGTCCGTCAAGTCAAATCTGGGCCTAGTGTCTAGCATGATTTTGTTGGCGCAATCGTGAACGGGGACAGGAGTCTCAGCAGGGACGTCAGACATAAAAGTTGCCGGGTTAATACTTGCACAATATTTGAAAGTCAACAAGGGGTTCCCTAAAAGGAAAATTTCATACCGAGACTGGCGGGCAGATGTCAGGTGTTGCGTCTGCATTTGGCCCAACATAGAAACTACTGAATGAGGACTAAAAACAGTGACCGGTTGTTGGAGCGTTGTGTTTGCTGCAGCCAACACCATCAAATACGTAGCAGCCAGTTGTTGAATACAATGAGGCTGACCACTAATCACAGAATCCAACTTAGTAGAAAAATATGCCACCGGTCTACGGGAACCTCCATGGTCCTGCGTCAAAACCGCAACCGCGCAGCCCGAGGTAGTGGCCACAAAAAGCTGAAAAGGCCTATCATAGAGGGGTCTCCCTAAAGCAGGAGCATTGATTAGCACCTGTTTCAACTGGTTAAATGTTTCAAGTGCAGCTTCGGATAGAGTGAAGGGCTGTCGCTCAATGGTAAAGGGAGTGAGAACCTTTACTAAGGGGGCAATGTTAGGAATCCATTGTCTGCAGAAGTTAACTAATCCCAAAAACCGTCTCATCTGCTTAGCCGTGGTAGGGGCCGGAGTATTGACAATCGGACCAATTCTATCCGGGGCCAACCTACGCTCATGCGCTGAAATTTCTACCCCCAGGAATTTAATTTTACGTTGGCCGATGACAACCTTGTCATAGTTAACTACATAACCTAACTCGGCCAGCTTGTTGAGGAGATGCTTAGTATCCTTTTCATTCGACAGGGCATCAGGACTGGCAAGTAAAAGGTCATCCACATATTGTACCAGGGTAGATTGACAAGGCAAATGGATCTGATCTAGTTGCCTTTGGAGGATCTGAGAAAATATTGTAGGGGAATCACAGAATCCCTGTGGTAGTCTCATCCATGTATATTGCTTGCCCAAAAAGGTAAAGGCAAACAAATATTGGCTGTCAGGGGCTAGGGGAATAGCAAAATAGGCATTTTGTAGGTCTATCAAGGAGAACACACAGGCCTCTGGAGGGATTGCCGCAAGTATGGTGGCAGGATTAGGAACGATAGGGTGCAAGGGCACCACGATTTTGTTAATTTCACGGAGATCCTGAACTAAGCGATACTCGCCAGGTTTACCTGGTTTAGCTACGGGAAGGATAGGGGTGTTTGCTTGTGATTGACACTCGATCAGAACTCCCTGAGCCAGTAGGTGATCAATCAAGCCACGTAGAGGGGCCACAGCTTGACTCTTGATAGGATACTGCTTAATACTGGGGATCCATGCTCCTGGTTTTAACATGACACTGACAGGGGCAACTCCCTTCGCCAAACCCACACAGTACTTATCAGTGGCCCAGACCGCAGGGTCAATTTCAACCTGGCTGTAACCACCTTCATGCTGCCGTAGCGTGGATAATACTGATTCGGGATGGTCAAGGTAGACGATGGAAAGGCCGTCTCTTAAGTCCTGATATCCCATTACATTCGGATCTGACAAGGCTACAGCCTGTGCTACCATGGGTCCTAAGTCCTTTGTTACATATCCCTTATGAACTAAGATAGTTTGATGTGGGGCAATACCGGGCTCTTGGTCCCACAGTTCTGGTGGCACCCAAACGTACCAAGCCGTACCCTGTTTCCCATTAACTTTAGCCAATCGTGTAAATATATACTGATTGCCTAGCAAGGATTCAAACTTTTCTTCCTTTTTCTGGTCAACTCCTGACTTATCATAACAGAGCGTTACATGAGGAGGGTAGCGAAAAGGGGTCTGGGTGTCACTGTCAGAGTCAGGGAAAAGTGCCCAAAAGCGTGCTGGAATGCGGACGGAGTACTGGCCTTTCTGTGTCAAGCGAATCTCTTCTGGGGTGCACTTGATGACCACGCCAAGCCCACCAAGAATATCTCGTCCTAGGATGTTGATACCAATGTGGGGGTTAATTATAAATTCATGCTCCCATTCGTCATTTTCCCAGCTAACTTTCAATGGCTTAGTAATTTGATAAGGCACAAACTTGCCCTCAAACCCCAGCAAACGTTGAATCTTGTTACCACAAGGATAGTGGGTCCCTGCTAGTGAAGATGCGCATGCTCCTGTGTCAACCAAAAAGCGTTCAGGGGTACCTTCAATAAACAGGGTCACAATGGGCTCTGGAATGGCATTGTGAGAAAAGACAGGCAGCATCTCATCATATCACTGTTGTGGGGGTGGTGGGGGTGGTAGT